>NC_089989.1:27040874-27694763 GCF_036417845.1 Apteryx mantelli | reverse complement strand
AGAGCTTGGTGAAAGCCAAAAGATGCTAACTCTGACAAGACAGTGCTGCTGGCCAGATTCGTAATTCAGAAATGTTTAATAATTTATACTACTTGTAGTTTTTGTATGCAAAGATGTAATTTCACGTTCATTGACTGGGAATGTATCTTGTTTCACTGTAAGGTAACATTCTAGTGCTGTCCTGTGTGTTAGATTTTTTTTTTTTTGGTGTGGTCTCTCTTGAAGTTAATACAGATGTCAGTGTTGCCTGACATGGCCTGTTAATGCATGGGAATAGTGGCCTCATTCAGCAGAAACCCATAGGAGTGAGCCCACCTAACACCATTGTGATGGGTGCTATTAGCATAGGGAGTCTTTTGTGACACAGTGATGTCACAGGAAGGATTTTAATTAACAGCATAGTGATCAGTGCGTATTATTCATCTAAAGGTTGAGCCTACAGAAGATACTCTGTAATGTATATGTGATTTCATATTAATGAGAAGAACAAAGCAAAAGGAAAATAAATTATTTTGTCTTGCTCTTAGAAGCCAAAATATGAATGAATTTTCTTCTGCCTTTGGATCAGTTGACAAAGTAGTTACTAAAGACTGCAGTGCAACACTAAAGGCACAAATAGATCTGACAAAGCTTTATTTTTCTCAAATTATCTCTATTTACTAGAAATTCCATATCTCATCTGTATTCTGTTTATTAACCAGGACTGTATCAAATTAAGTTCCTCTAGTATTGCTGCAAGAAGAAAATACAATCACTACAACTCTGTTTAATCATTGATTTGCCAACATGAGCTAGCAGGCAGCAGGACTTGAGTTTACAAGCCCTGTGTTTGGCTGCACATGTGTGCCTGCACATGCAGAAATGCCAGTGGAACATTAGAGCATTGAAATACCTGCTAGAAAGCTTTTATTCTTTCTTACTTCACTTATTCATTCCTCCTCTTCTGTCTATACTTCTTGTTTCTCATCTCCATCTTTGATATGACAGTCACTTATGGCCACTTAAATGTGTTCCATAGAGAGCTGTTTTCTGAGATAAAATTGGATTTTTTTCTAAATGAAGCTTTTTATGGTATAACTTAGGTTGGAAGGAACCTCTGGAGGCAATCTGGATCAATTTCCCCCACTCAAAGGAGAACCAGCAAACTTAAAGTTGCATCCAGTTGCTTAGTCATGTCCAGCTGAGTTTGAGAATCTCCAAGGATGGTGATGCCACAATTCAGAACACCAGGATATGAAAGCAAGCTCTCCTCTGTTAGATAGATAGGTCATCAGGAGAATATAAGGACCCCCAAGACATGTTGGAAATATGCTGCAGTCTCAGGTTAGGTAAATTTGCCCCCCCCCCAGGCCCGTGGGTGCCCTGTGAAGAGTGCTGTGGGCACCTTGCTGTTGGGAGCTGCACTCCCAGGGGACTGGTGCTGGAATTTGAGTGAATCATTTGGGAGTATCAGTGTGGAGATGCATGCGGGCACATGAATAAGAGCTTTCCTGAATCAGGACCTTAATTTCTCTATGGATTACTTCCAGATCTAGAGAGTAAGGAGGAAAAAGCACTCCTTACTCTTACATATAAAGTTTTTTCTTTAATACACTAACCATGGGCTCTAGATACACTTAACTTATTTCAGAAAAAAATTATATTATGGACTAGTAGAAACTCCATATCTCTACAGTTGGCGTTGGCAATTAAAAATACTGATATTTTTTAGCAGCAGATAAAAACTCTTCCTAAGTAGTGTTGGTTTATATGGTTGCGGTTTCTGAATCCAAAAGCTTTGGGTAGGTTTGAATAACTGTTTCAGATAACAGTTGTTACTTAGAGAGGTCCACTTTCCATAACTGTTTTGTCCTTTTTGGCTTGTCTATTACCATTAACTTTTATTTCAGATTTGAACACAGGATTCCAATAGTATTTTTGTTGTATAGATTGTGGTAGATTCATTTGACCAAGTTGACTTTGATTCTTTGTTCAAAAAAGCCTTTGTCGCTTTTCCCATATCATCTTTCTGAAGCCTGCTATTAGCTTTAAAATACGTCTTTATTTTAGACTTTCCGTTCATTATCAGTCTTAGCTTGGGAGGGTACCAGGGTAAAATGTGTGTGTTATTGCTTAAATGCAATCTGTTTGGTTACAATTTAATGATATTTCAACAGCTCTCAGTATGCTTGTCAAAACAGTGTAGCAATTCTTAGGTGCTCAGGAATATCCAGCACGTGACAACAATCCTTTAAAGACAGAAGTGCTTTCCTCCTACAAAGAGGATAGGAAAGATCTTTTCTCTTACCACCTCATGGTCTTAAATAGAGAACAATCATTTCCTAGAGTTGTGCTTATGAGAAGGTAGGTAGTGTCTGTGCTCTCTTGTGTGCAGAGTTTCCTCTGTTTTACGACAGCCATATGGTGAGGACTCGAATGACACTTTCTCATGCATTCAGCTTTCAGAATTGCTTGCAATCTTCTTTTCTACAGACAGTCTTTTAAAGATTTAGCCACCTTTCTTCTCCGTTTTTGTGGGTGTGAGTGTGCATATCCTACCCATGATAAATGCTTTGTGAAGGCGCTGAATATTTAGGATGGGAGAAGCTGTTCTGACTGCAGAATAGAAACTGACTTCAATTTTTTGTTTTGTTTTATTTTCCCCTTTTAAGTGCTGGTAAATGTTTAAGTATTTGTGTGTGACTTTTTAGCAATTTTTTTTTTCCCCAATCACTTTGTTCTCTGTTTCTTAAGAAATAGCTTTATAATGCTACATGTAAGATACTGGCAGCTTGATGATGCTCACTGTGCTAATTATTTCCTTTGATGGAACATCTTTCTCTGCCTTCCACAAGCCATATGTGTTTAGTAACTAAACTAGACAACAGTTTGAGTCAAAGAATGTCATTTTTTGCATTATGGGACTCGGATAGTGATTATCTTAGAAATTTACTGTGGTGGTGATGATGATAGTTCTGTGCTAAGTGCCTTTAGAAACAATTAAAACCAAGTTCCTTATGAAGAGCTTCCTGTCTAAATGAAGCCTGATGTTTAGAGACAAATATCATCTGAAAAGATGCCACCATTCCAAAGGTGATGACTATATTATACTAATATCCGTATTTTTCTCTGCAATTCACTTTATGAATGCAATCTACAGGACAACAAGAAGTGAGTTTAAATGAGATAGTAACTGTGATTTGACAAACCAGTGGGGGGAATACATCCTATATTACATGCATATTAATTGCCCATTGTTCATATTGACTCAAAGTAGTAGTTTATATTGCAAGTAAACATGTTGCAGCCTGGTCCTTTTATATTTTATGGCTTGTATTAAACATTGCACATCCAGAATTTAAAATCAGCTACTCAGTTTCTCACATTTGTGTACATACATGTGTGGCAATATGGATGGTGATTAACTCTTCTGTATGTACCCTGGGGATAGGACAAAACATAATAAGCCTAATTTGCAAAAAATAGGTTTATAGTGGCCAATAAGAAAGCTTTTCTAAGTTCAGGGGTGGTTAAACAGTGGAACAGATAGCCCCTGGAGACTGTAGAATCCTTTTTACTAGAAGTTCTTTATTTTTTTGAATAACAAGTTATATTGGGTATGGTTTAAATATGGTTGATTCTGCCTTGGGGCAGTGTGATGGACTGGATGACATCTTGAAGGTTGGTTGGTTTTTTTGTTGGCTTGTTTTCTAGGCTATCATGACAATTTTATGCATACAAAAACCAATATGAAGTTTTTATGGGAAGTGACTTCAAATGCTTCAGTTTTTTAATTCCTATTGCATGATTGATAAGGTCATTATTCTGCCCAGAGTGCTTCTTTCACAGGTGCAATGTTTAAATGAAATGGTCTAGTGAAGTTGACCCATTATAAAAGGTTCCATTCGATATTGGTATTGTTACTGACATTTGATCTTTTTTTTTGCATGTGTTTTTGTCAACTACTGAAGTGTGATTTAGAAATTCAATAATACTAATGCACTGAAGAAATACAGTTATAGTCACTGAACAGGAGTAACCCAGTAGAAGTATTGCTTTAATTTTAAAGCTGACCTTTGCTGCTGTTTAGTAGAAAAACACATGATTCCAAATAGAAAAAGGCTGTTCTTGCTGGAGAGGATACGAGACCTACAGGAGTAAAAGATTGAGGCACTATAACATTTTACCTATGCTAATCCAATAATAATGAAGATAATTTTGATCAAATGACTTATGATTATGATAGTACTAACACATGTAAAAGTTGCCTCTGCAATACCTGATATAGTTCTCTTCCAGGAAATTTTATCAGAAATGTCAGATGTTTGATGTATCACCCGAAGAAGATCTCCAAGCAATGAGATCTTTTATATTATATAAACTGTAAGTTGGAGCCCTTGGTGTTAAACCTCTTATTCCTGCTTCTGTAGCACATACAAAGCCACTCAGTGCTTACGGGCCGCTGCTTCGTCTGTGTTGTCCCTAGTTCAGGCTGTGGCATGCATGGCTCTGCCCTTGTATTTCACAGATGCGTGAGGACATGCTGGGAAAAGCAGACCCCCTTGGGTGATCCCTGCACCGCAGCTTCACTGAGGCTGGCACTGAGCTGGGAATGGAGCCATCCTGAACCCAGGGTGCAGAGAAGGCTGCCCCTTCACAGACTTCGTGAAATGACTGTGGCATTTAAAACCGCGGGGGGGGTTGGCTGCATAGCAATGGCTGGCATCAGCATGGTGGTCATAATGCTATAGCAAATACGGTTTGGGACAAACAGTGTAGGTGCTATTCAGGCAAGTCATGAAGAAGGGAGCTTTGGAGACTACAGTGTTGTCCCCACTGCACTGCACTTTGCACAGTAGGCCATTAAGCAGTAAAGCTGGATATTGGGGCCATAAATCTTGCCTTCCAGTATTTCCTTTTGAACACAATATCTGGGATTTGATGAACAATTTAAAACCATTTTATAAATCTGGAAATGTTTCTGATGAAACTTTATTTATAAAAAAACAAGATGAATCCTTTTTTCTAATACGTTTATAAAAGATGTGCCTCTATTCTGTTGTAAAAAAGTCTATCAAATTTAATATAACTTTATAACAGTTGGGAGGCTTTTTGAAATCATTCTGTAAAATTTAACAGAAAATCTAACATTTCATGAAATTAGGCAAAGGTATTCAAGGTGCTCCAATCTAGAGGTTCACATTTTCTATGAAATCCTGTATTTTGAATTTCTAAGCTCTATAAGAAATGCTCGTATTCTTTTATAAATTATATACAATTTAAAATTTTTTATAAAAAGTAACCCTTTGCTTTAAAACAAAGCTTTTGAAGCTTTTCTTAAAGTAACTGTGTCTTTTTGTCTTTTTTTTTGTCCTTCTACACTGAATAAATTTTCCCTACTAATTCTGCCATTATGTACAGAATATGGTATATTCAGAGTTCCCACTGAAACACAAATGCCTTAAAATTTCTCTGTGAAATCATCAGTACAGGTTGGGGGTTGACCTGCTGGAAAGCAGCTCTGCGGAGAAGGACCTGGGAGTGCTGGTGGACACCAAGGTGACCATGAGGCAGCAATGTGCCCTTGCGGCCAAGAAGGCCAATGGTATGCTGGGGTGCATCAGGAAGAGTGTTGCCGGCAGGTGGAGGGAGGGGATCCTCCCCCTCTCCTCAGCCCTGCTGAGGCCCCATCTGGAGTACTGCGTCCAGTCCTGGGCTCCCCAGGACAAGAGGGATGTGGCACTACTGGAGCAAGTCCAGCGAAGGGCTACAAAGATGATTAGGGGACTGGAGCATCTTCCCTATGAGGAAAGGCTGAGAGAGCTGGGCCTGTTCAGCCTGGAGAAGAAAAGACTGAGGGAGATCTTTTCAATGCATATAAGTATCTGAAGGGAGGGTGTCGAGAGGATGGGGCCAGACCCTTTTCAGTGGTGCCCAGCGACAGGACGCGAGGCAACGGGCACAAACTGAAACACAGGCAGCTCCATCTGAACATGAGGAAGAACTTCTTTACTGTGAGGGTGACAGAACACTGGAACAGGTTGCTCAGAGAGGTTGAGAGTCTCCTTCCTTGGAGATATTCAAAGGCCGTCTGGACGCAATCCTCGGAAACGTGCTCTAGGTGACCCTGCTTGAGCAGGGGGGTTGGACTAGATGATCTCCAGAGGTCCCTTCCAACCTCAACCCTTCTATGATTCTGTGATTCTACTGTGATTTCTACTAGAAACTTGTTAATTCATTATAAACACCAATATACCAATCAAATACTTGCTTCCTAATCTTTTATATTACCCACTCCTTTAGCATTAGTTCCTATTATCATTAACTAGTTAGCAATTAATTGTAATTGGCTGATGTAAAATACCATAGGCTACTTTACTAGGTCTGCTTTTCTCTATCATGTTTCTTAACCCTTGCCAAGTATCGAATGGCAATGAAGTAGCTAAGTTTAGGTTTTTGTTTTGTTTTTGTTCCTTTGTCTAAGACTAAGGCAAGGGGGCCTGATCCATCATCTGCTGACATGGGTGCTGATGGGTACTTGTGCTTGGCCCATAAAGGTAGACAATGCGTAGCACATACAGGTATGTATGGACTGCAGTACTGTGAGGTAGTATGCAGTAGCATAGAGGTGAAGATATGAAGCTATTCCTACCTGTCCAGGACCGCACAGCCAGTGCAGGTTTGGAATTGAACTTGAGTCCCTGTCTGTTATAGATTCCTGCATCCGAATAGAAGCAGTCGTGCAATGTTCTTTCACAATTTCAGTTGACAGAAGTTGATTAAGATGTGGTAATTTATAGTAGACAGAGATCTGTCCAGTAGAATGCTGCATTATCCTGTACTTCTGTACCTCTCCAAGTCTCAAATATGTATTAGGAATTTGTTTTCAAGTCATCCATTGGCAGAAGTTTGTTTGCTGAAAACATACAAATGCTTATGCTTTCAGCTTAAGTGGCAAGCTGATCTTGAAGTGGTGAAATACTTGTCATGTCTGTTATATAGGTAGAATGTACATGCACATTCAAGCTACTACTCCTTTTATAAATTGTGCAACTGTGACTTTGAATCTCAAAGGGGCATAAAAACTAGGAATAAATCAACAATGAAATAACTCATTTCATACGGAATATACTACCCATTCTGAAGAATGCTCTCTGTGATGAACTTAGTGTAAACTTGACACCTAAAATATGAAATACAGACCCTAACGTACTTTTTTTTCAGCTACTGTAGCTTAGTAGTAAGACTTGCCAATAGTTCTTTCTAGACAAATGGAACTCAATAGTTTTCAGCCACAAGTAAAGAATAACTCTGACTCACTCTTTCTTCCTCTGTAAAGCTTAGAACTTCTACTAGCCTGTGAAAGTATTAATGTCCACGGATAATAGTTATTATAGTGTTGAACTCTGAGGAGATTAGCTGGTCTAGCAGGTCCTTCTTGATCTGTTTTTATTGCTGTACTTTAATGCATTTACTGGGACCAGTTTTATCACCTGCTATTGATGGGAAGGTTAAAGGTATATGGCTGGCAAAAGTGGTGGAACTGGCTGATTTCAGGTACTAAACTGGCAGCCAGCAAAGAGCAATAAAGGAGGCTGAAAAACATTATGCTGCTCTGAAAAACCCTATTATACTGAA
Source organism: Apteryx mantelli (assembly GCF_036417845.1). Taxonomy (NCBI): domain Eukaryota; kingdom Metazoa; phylum Chordata; class Aves; order Apterygiformes; family Apterygidae; genus Apteryx; species Apteryx mantelli. The sequence continues at coordinate 27,687,146 of NC_089989.1, read as the reverse complement.
TGACAGCAGGACCTTTCCACATCAAAGTATCCTTATAAAAAGTTGATGACCATCACGGGGTAGAAGATCACTGACCCTCAGGGTCCTGGTCCTTACTGGAATCCCAATTAACTTATCCAACTCTGAACTCTTACTTCCTGCAAATTCACACTTTTGGGGGTTTAAAGGTACGATGCCAATGATGTAGAGCAGCTAGATTTCATAAAACTAGACCAGAGGTAATTGTTATGATTATTAAATGTTCCTCCTATGTAATATAAGTTATGTAAGTTCACCTAGCTAATTCTGTACCTAGCCCAGCAAATTGTGGGTGACCAAATCTTTTAAAATAGCAATGTATTTTGCTTTAAAGAATGAAATGGATGAGTATCTTCCCCGATAGTCTTTTAAACTACTCTCACAGACTTTTTTTTCCTTAAAAAAAGAAAGAAACCTCTAAAGTTGTGTTGTATTTGAGATTATACTTTAGTGGGATTACCAACCAGTGGTACAGAGATTGGGATGTGACCAATAATGTTCTCCTTCCATATATATTTATGGTAGGTGTCTTAGATTCATGGATCATAGGATAATTCAGGTTGGAGGGACCTCAGGATGCCTCTGGTCTAACCCCCTGCTCAAATCGGGGTCAGCTATGAGGTCAGACAACATTGCTCAAAGTGTTATCCAATCTGGTTTTGAAAAACTGAAAGGATGGAGATGATCCCATTTTTATATCAAAAAACATAGATTAGGAGGCATTTGTTTCATCTGATGGCGTAGTGCATTGGTGATGCTTTTCATTCCTCCAGGTGTGAGTGTTTGTGACGCCATTTCTATTCGTGCATACCAGCGGCCGGTTAAAGAGCACGTTCTGCGCTCTCTAGCCCTCCCTCTTCCCTCCATCCGTATGTTGGATTGTTCGGCTCTCTGAGCCATCAGGGAAGGCAGCGCTCTGCAGAAGCCCCTGCATTAGTGCTCCGGAGTCCAGGCAGCCGGTGCCCTTTAGTGGAAGTGACACTTCACAGGATGGATCAGCTGCACGCACGGCGCACGGTACATGACTGCTCACTCCGTCGCTTGATATCTCTGCCCACAGTCCTGCTACATGATTTTCCTCCCTTTGATGTCTTGCTCTGCCTCATTTTTATGCAGAGGGTTTTTCCTTCTTTTCCCTACAATATGATTGAAGGGAGGAAGTCAATGTCTGTCTTTGACCTAACAGACCCTTTAAAGGGGACCATGATGATGCAAGAAATTAAGCTAGGATTAGACTTTTAAAACTTAGAAATGTGAAAGAAATCAGGTTTCTCATGAAGATTTGTCATTTGCTACCATTTTCTACTGTCTGTGCATGCCTGCTCATGGTTGTTTTCAATTACTCCAGTGCTTGTTTCCCTCCCATGTCCCCCTTAAGAAAATTGGGAATTATGTTTTTTGCCTGGTATGAAATCTGCAGGCAGTAAATGTCCTTTGATATCATATACACTTATTCTCAGCTAGGTGCTAGAAATCTTCCTTTTCATCTAGCTCAGCTTAACATCTGAAAATGGAGTTAAATATGTGAAATTCTGACATGAGTTTGACCCATGGAGGTTGCAGGATGAGCCACCCTGCAGTAGAATCACAGTTGTATTTCTGTCTAAATCTTAAGATACAACAAAGTGCAGTGTCAGTGAGAGAATTGAGTGTAGCTGTTAAATCTAAGGCTGAAGCCAACAGAAGAGCTCCAACTGTAGTGCTGATCATTTGAATCGACTCCTGCTGTGAAGAAAAAAAACTGACTGGCCCACAGAATCTAGGAATTACTTCTAGTTCCTCCTCTAAGAACACAGGAGAAAATGTCCCGTTTGGTACCCAAGCAAAGTCCTGCAAATAGGTAAAACTTTGCAGTCTCTCCCAGGGACCATGTAGTCTTCTGTTTGGGGCATCTGGTTAAAGGAGTACCAGTTACTGCCTTTTATTTATTTATTTGTAAGGTAAAATATTTAGAAGGTCAGGCACTCTTTTGTCTGTGTTAATCCTGAAGCACAAAGACAATGGGAGGAAAGAGGATAATAAAAGTGCCAAAGAACTTGGTGTGATTGCCAGTTTGCTCCAGGGAGACTAGAAGAGATGCACCAGGTCGCTGTAGATGTGCTTGGGCAGATAGTATAGAGTGATTGTCTTGATACAAAAAAGACCTGTCTTGAGGCAGCACTATTTGGACAATCATATCAATAAGTTTCTACTTTTCCCACAGATTTACAATATAATAATCAGAATTCATTTAACTATTGTTGTATTTGACATCCTGTTGTGGTGTTTGACATCCTAATTGAGTTTCGATGAACAGCAGAATGAATACTTCAATTATTTTGTTAAGAATTTGGCTATTTTTTTTGTTGTAAAATTTGACAGTGCAGCATTGTTAATTTGAAAATGTATTTTTTTGTCCTTAGCTGAATAAATTTACCATTAATTTAATCAGGAGTTTGTACTGCACAGCCTCACTAGACACTATTGTTGCCCCCTCCTTTCTGTCCCTGTCCTCTTCCTTCCCACTGCCATACCCTGCCCCCAGGTGCTCCCTGTGTCCCCCTGTCCGTCTGTATCCCGGCCCCCCTCCCCCTGACAAAGAAAAAGAAAAAATGCCGCAACCCTTTCTTTGGTTAAGAGTTTCTTAATCTCACTTTCTGCTGCTCTGTTAGAGAACTTGTACCTGACATGTTCCTTCTGCTCATAATGAGCTTTCGCTCAAGTCGCTGATCAATAGCAGAAACCAGCAGGTCTGTCTCTATTGCTTGTTTTCTCTATCTTGAATCTGCCAAGATAGATTAGACTATTGCCAAGGTCACTCAATATGTTGCAAATGAATGAAAAGATATCTGGTTGACTTTTTTAGGACAGGACTGCAAAAAGACAAGACTGGAGCTAAACTGAGTGTACCATGACAGATTAAATCTGCATCAAGGTCACAAAGGGTATTTTTAAGTGAATCTTTTGACACATATGAGCAAGATGCACATCCCCCATCAGTGGGGAGGTTATTACACTGCTTTCTAAGGCAAAGCATCTTGGCAGTATACATATGGCAAGGAACAAACCAGAAAAATTCAGGTATTGCAATAAGAGAAACTTAGGCGCAGCTCTCATGAAATCAATAGGATCTTTACATGTTTATCCAGTGGCAGAGACCGTACTGTGCAGGGTCATAGGAATGAGAGCAGCCTTGTGCTGATCACTCCACCCCGGAGGCAATGAAATTCCCCACTCAGAGAGTTGGAGGCTGCAGTGATAATGTGAACAGCAAGTGCTAGCACAAATGCCAGATTTAAGTGACTGACATGCTTCAGAAGCCTCTTCTGTACTTGGGTTCTTATATAGCTGAAAAGTAAAAAATTCTTGTCAACAAGAAAAAAGGAAAACAGAGAGAGCCTGAGTTTAAAGAAAAAGTTGTTGGATTAGCAATGACTAGAATTACACAGAAGCAAGGCTTATTGTAAGAGGCAGTATATTTTATTAGACTGCTTTAATGGGGACAACCATCTTCATGACGTGTGTCTGAGAGCTTGTCTGTTGTTTCCAGTTCTAGCAGTTGGTTTAATAAAATATACTGTCTGTCCCTATAAATCTTCTAGCTTCAGATCATCATGTCTGCCACAGTACAGCTAATAAAATTACAGACATATTTTCATAATATAGCTGCTTCATTTAGTAGATTGTCACAGCCATGTTGCACTGTCACCAAAAAAGAAAAAAACAGGAAAGAATAGTGCTTATCCTTAGGCTACAATATTTATGTTAAGTTTTCCACCAGAAAAATCTGAGTCCTGGGTTTAGCCAGTTTTGCTAATAGGAATGAGAGAACTGCTTCCATAGAAAGTAAAGAGATCTCCACTTGCTGTTCTTTCCTAGATGTAGATTTCAGACTTTTTCAGAGTCTGAAGCTATTTGATCTGTTGGAAATGAAATTGAGTTTCCCTGCACTGAGATGAAATGTAGCTGTGTGCATGATACAACTCTGCTTTTATACTTACTGGTTGTTTTGCTTAATTTCAGAACGGTTATACACTTACATGGGAACATGCACTTAATTGCTGTCTTGGCTTGGAACCAAAGTGCTTAGGAAAAAACTGATGAAAGTAAGAGGGGTCTAAGGGATTTTGGAAGGGATTTAGAAGATGCAGAACAGCTCTGATTCCCTCTGCTCCTCTGTGTCCAGGGGGATACTTGACACCTTTGCAGGACTGAGGCCAGAGTATCAGTGACATTAATGGATGAAGGAAGTCATGTTAATTAGTTGGACTGTAAAAGAGAATCTCACATAATTATCTGTAAGAGAAACCCCAATAGACAATTATAAACAGCCAAAACTTTTAGCATAGGAATTAGCTACTACAATTGTTCTCCATTTGACCTAAAGCCTTCTAAGGCCTTCAAGATTTAAAACCTATTTAAGTAGTCTGACTGCACAGATACCAAAACCTGTTAGCTTAAAAAAGGCAAAGTCTGCGGATTTGAGTATGTGTACTTACAGTGTTATCTCCATTTCTAATTGAATTTTAAACATGCTGATCATGATTCATTGAATGAGGCCGGACTAAAGCATCAGTCCAGATGAAAATGAAACGGAGAAACTGAACTTGTATTAGAGCTGCCTTTTTAGCTTTGAAACAAAGAGCATTCTTCCACTCTCCTCCTGCTTTTGTGGAGTCTTTCCTCCTCATGGAGGAGCTAGATTTTTGAATTTCAAGCCAAATTTAGGCATAGAGTGAGGTACTAGAAAGGTTTCAGTGTGCAAGTCCAGAGAGAGAGACTACAGCTGAGGTGAAGAGAGTTGCTGTTTCTCCTTTTGAATCTATCTGAGAGGCCAGATTTGCTGTGTGGTGTAACAGCTTCTTACGTGTCTGTGAGAAGGATCTGCATGTGAAATCAGTTTGACAATTTGAGGCAGAATCTCATGTGATTGTAAAATACATAGTTTTGATATAACAGCCACCTATGAATTTGATACACAGCTTCAAGCACTTGTTTTGGCCTTCTGCAACATGCTGTTCTTGTAGCACTGGGAGGTTGCTTTTTCTTCCTTTTAATCTATTTTTCTTCATTGTCTTTAGGCTCCAAGTCTTCCTACCTGTCTTCCAGTAGGAATTATGGCAATTGGCCTTTGTCTCCTTAGACTACATACTGATTTTGCCCATCTGACTTTCCCCACAGAAAACAGGAGAAAACTGGCAGCCACAGACAAAGGGGAAAAGGAAAGAGAAAACAGGATTGATTCCCACAAGCTGTGGTACAGTGCTTGCATCACATATGATGCTCTTGTCTGCAAGTAACAGATCACTGTCAAAATACTGTTATACTATTGCTCAGCCCTGTATCGCAGCAGGTGCAGGTGACTCTTTGCCATGCAGAGACCTGTCTGTGTTTTTTGGCCCATAATCAGGTTAAAGTACGGCAGCTTTAGTCTGGTTCCAGCAGTCTGCTAAGTTCATCCTCTGCTTCACCTTGGAGAACTGCGAGGTTCATATAATATGTACTCAAGTGGGATATGAAGGTGTTCAAATATAGTGCAAAAGCTTATGCTTCAAGGAGGGAGCATATCTTGCTCTGTTTTTTTCCGGTGTGCTTTCAGAGCACCTCTGCTGAATTCCTTGAGCACCAGGGAAGAGAATTTGGCAGTTATCTGGCTATCTGTGTCTTTGTTCGTTACCCTTTTTTTTTGAAATGCCTGTACGCTGGAGCACCTCAAAGATTGCCAGCAGCTGGGATATTGGACTGCAAGCTTCTATTGGGATTGCCACAGACAAGTCTCTTAGCTGTGGAAAGATTGTCCCTGATGTGCAGATCTTTGAGGCCCAGGTGGTGTCACAGGACCAGGCACAGTGAGCATCAATTTTTAGTTACAAATTTTTAGTATCCGTTTTTCCAAGTTGTTTAACAAAGCATGAATTTATTGCCATTATGTCAGTGCCATGACACTCATATTTTATCAAGTGTGCCACTGTCTCTACTTTTAAGCATAAATTATTCTCTATCTTGATGTTTGTCTCTCAAGGTTGTTTCTCTAGATCATAATAGGAGCAGCTGTATTGGATCAAACCAAAGGCCTGTCTAGCCTGCAGTCTTTCTTTTGGCAGTGGCTAGTAACACATGCTTAAGGAAGGGAAGAAGTATAGAAGAACTATATACTGATACCTTCCCGAAGTACTCTCCCAAGCATGTGGTGTCTTTTTTTCATGCCCCTGAATATCTCATCCCCTGAGTGAGAGTGGAGCTGCCTGACTCAAGTGGGGTAGGTGGGTTTGGCTGCTCGTGAGAGCAAAACGTGTGCTGGACTGGTTGGCATGTGTTATAAAGCAGCTATTGCTTCTTTGATGCTTTTATTCTTTCTAGTAAGTAATTTTGGTGGTTTAACTTACAATTTTTGCAGTCTGAAGACTTAACACAGGATGGTCCGGTGGTTAGAGACCTGGTCAAAGGCTGGGAAAACAGTATTCGCAAAGGCTATCTTTTTGACTTTGGATGCATCCTTTAGGCTTAACCATTGTTTAACCTCACCTATATAATAGGAATGATACTACCTATCCTGTGGGGCTGCTATGGGAATATAAACTTAAAAGGCCATGAGTAATGCAGATGCTGGAGGAGTACGTCAGACAGAGGTACAAAGAGTACACTTGAACAGCCCATAAACAGTAAAGCTGTTTGCTTCTATATACAGTACTATTCATTTGCAATTTAACTTGACATCAGATAGACAGAGTTGTTATTCTTTGTTTACTAATTCCTCATGTTGTGTTATTCAGTTTCAAATCTGCTTAAGATGCAGTTTAATGGAATGCCACTATACAATTTAGTCTGTTAACGTAATATGGCAGCATGTTTTAATGCATTTGTTTTACCTCAAGTAACCACAATTAAGTTGGACAATGGCATATCTAGCTTAAAGTATAGAGCATGAGACAGACCTATAATATATACCAGACTCTGATCTTGGAATGAACCTTTCTTAGTTGTAGACATCATCTACAATTGATCCTGTTCAAAAAAAATCCAAAGTTATCTTTAGGGTGCTTGAGGAAAAAAACTGCAAAGTCCAATTTAAGTATCATTTTTCCCTCATTCTCTAAGCTGTAGCAACTAAATCTGTTGGGGATTACGTTAAAACATTTTACTTTTCTATCACTTACTACTATCAAAACTTTGGTAAAGGAAGTAGGTTGAAATGATTTTGCTACTTAGTCTGGTGATTTGTCTTTTTTCTCTATTTTTTCTGCCTTGTTTGATGTTTTAAATGTATCCCCATTACAAGGAGAATAAACATTGCATTAAATAAACCTTTATCAGTATTTAGACAGTGTTGTAAATTTGTCACAACAGTAATATTGGGAAACCTGCAGAAAATCTACTCCAGTTACATTTTGGAAGAAAAGACTGCTATCAACAACAAGAGAAGACTAGGAAATGTTTTAAAGCCTGTTGTCCTGCTAAGTTATTTCAAATGTAAGATCTAAGGTGCTGCTTATCTCATAATCTGTATGAGGTTACCAGATCACATCCTGTGGGTAGTGTTTGTGCAAGACTCAAAAGGCCCATTAAGTGGATAAATCGGTATTTACTGGAATCAACTATTTTGCTATATCCCAGGCAGCCAAACAAACACTTTTAGCACACAGTTTCTCTTACCTTTGTCCAGGCTTGACAACCTTAATATAGGCCTGGTTTCAGAAGGTCAGCAATTAAAAGCTTGATTTAAAAAAATCCTTCACTGATATTTTGAACACTAATGTAAGCAGACAATTTTCAGTATTTTTTGTAATTTTTTTCTTTTTTTCTTTTAACTTTTCCTGAATGGAGCTGTGAGGGGAAGGAAAGGGATAGGATTTGGGAGTCTGAGCCTGAGCAGCTTAGAGCCAGAGGAGGAGGATGGTAAGAGCTACCCATTTATCCAATATAGTGGTTTAACTCCTGACTGAACAGGTAAAGCAAGAAGGCAGAGAGGGTCTGATAACTTCTGCTAACATTTCTACTGACCCAAACTGGACACAGATTGGACTGCCTTTAGCACAGGCCTGATGCTGACCTTCCTGGAAGCACAATATTGTCCATAGTCCAGGCTTGATGGAGATATTTCTTGGACTTTAGTAAGCATGACACTGCCATTAAGCTCAGTGGGAAAGAAAAGGGAGATGTTAGTACATGCAGTTGACAGTTACCAGATTCCCATCCTTTTAGGTTACAACCCCATCTCTCATATTAGCATTGCCAATAGCTGGTTGAGACTTGTACAGTAACCACTTATACTGCCCAAGTAGGATCTGTTCAGTTGTGCTGTAATATCCCCAGCTTGAGATTCATGGGTACTAATGAAATAGTAGTAAAATGAGGAGGCCTGATAGCAGGGCTAGAAATGGATGAAATGTTGCTTCTGGAACAGATCAATGGCCATAGATCCAGTTAGCCTCTCACTGAGACCAAAACAGAAGTAGCTCATTCTGGATTTCAGTGAGAGGCCTCTTTTAGCTTCAGCACCCTGGAGAAGGGAGTCGGGATGTGGGAAAGCGTGGGGAAAAAAAATCAAGCAGCAGTGCAGACCTGAGAAGCTGAATTTGGAGGATGCTGACAGCCACTATGTCCGGCCCTTCAAGCGCCATTTGACCTTGCACTGCCTGCAGTGTACGTTGGGTAGCCGTGTACAGATGTCCTTTGTCAGTTATAGCTGCTCTATGTTCATCAAAACTGTCCCACTTTAAATCAGCTGAGAGGCCAGACCTTGCTTTGTGCATCTTTTGAATAACAGCTTTTTCCTCCCTCTTTGAGGAAATAAGCAACTGTTACTGCGCTTTCAAAGTCCCCCTCGTTGTGGGAGTGTGAGAACATCCTGCTAATCAGGCCGCAGTGATCCAACCTGGAAGTGCGTGTTCGTTTCTATACTAGGCTGACCTTATGTCTGCTTGCTGAAATAGACTGTGCAAAGCCGCGGCCTGCCCTTCCTTTCTCAGGCAAACCCAACTTCACGTGTAACCTGCGGATTCAGCTGTCAAGTGGAGTTTTGTTCAGTCAGCCTCGTCATCCTGCAGATGTGTAGGATAGCCAGCTTTTCCGCTTCCTAACCAAGCTCTGATGCTTTTCTGTGCAGGACTTGGAGGAGGGGACAGGCTTTGTCCACTGGGACTGTAAATAGTAATAGCGAAGCCATGTACCATGACTGATTTTTTTATTTTGAATTGGCTGAAGATGAGACCCTTTTTTTAAAAGTTACACGTGGCATTTCTGTGATGATGATGCTCTCTGAAATGCTGGGAAAGAGAGGATGAATTTATGTGAGCAATACTGCTGTTTCAGCTGTCTGGGTTTATTTCTGCTTACTCAATATGACTAAATGGCTGTCAAAGTAAGAAATGGCTCTGGAAGTATCTCACAGTCTTTGCAACACAGTGATGACACAAGCAACTGTGTCTAGTGTTCATCTTTTTCATTTTTCTCTTCCATTTCCCCAGCCTTGATTTTTATTAACCTTGTCAGCTGTCTGGAGATTAATTGAATACTGCAAACATTGAATTTACCTCTGAATCACAAAAGTGAAATTATTTAGGCATTGAGATGGAGTTGGGAGCTGTTTGAATACTTTATTAGCTTGGACACAAGTCTTTTTCCTGGATCTCTAGAGATGGAAAAAATGATTTGAGCAAATGGAAAATACTTACCTTTTTCCTTCAGTGTGTATTGCAAAGTTGCTGAATTTGTTTTTTTTTTTTTTTTTTTCAAGGGAGAAAGTGATTCTTTTCTTTTTTATGACTTTGTTATGGATTTTTTTTATTTATCTTGTGTATCTTATCATTAAATTTCCATTGACTTTTCCAGGGCAATTTAATACTAATAGTTTAAGAAAATGTTGCCTTCTTATTAATGTTGGAAATCTTAATTGTGGAAATAGGTCAGCTTTGCTGACAACTTCCAGATGAATTCACACAATTCTGAATTTCAATTTCTATTTTGTGAGGTACATTTTATTTCTTAGAAGAAACAAAACAGTCTTTAGAAGCCTGATAGATGGGAGTTAATGTATTACTATTCATACTGTGCTAAGAACTTTTTTCATGAGGAGAAGTCAAACTGGCTTGCATATTTTGCATCATCATACTACCCAAAGTAGAGAGAAAGAGAAAACTAATTCATGTAAGTATACATGTTATTACAGTTCTTTCTTTGTATCCTTAAAGTAGCTGCCGGATCTGCCTCTCCATGCAGCACTCTCATCCAGTAGCATATGACTGGAAAAAATGTCCTGGCTCTTCACATCCAGTTCTCAACTTTCATAGTTCACTTCGATATATAATCTCAGTTGTAAATTCATCAAGTTTCATTCCAAACATAATTAGAGTTTTTGTTCTCAGCACTCCAGTCCAAATGATAGTGATAGATGTAGGCTGACTTCTCTGAGAGACAGAAACCTTCTTTGATGAAAGATGCCATAGGGCAGGAGTTGCACTACGTCTTGCTCCTCTGAGTAGAGAATCTTAACTGGAACGAGGAAAACCAGAACAGATTCAAATGAGAACCAAACCGTTTCTGAGGTTCAGGATCAAGTTATTTGCTTTTTCTATTTTGTGCTACCAGTTTTCTGGGTTAATTCTGTTTCTCAGTGTTCTCTTGTCTTTCATCATTTTTTTCTTTTTTTTTTGTGTGGTAAATTGCTATCTTTTGGGGACAGGAACTGTCTAATGTATCTGATATTTTTTACATACAACCCAATTCTAACACCCTTATCACTATCATCATGTAATTAATTATATGAATAAATGTGAACTATACTAGTTAAATATAAGGATGACTAAAGTGGAAAGTAACATAAAGCTTCAGAAAAGCTTTTTCTCAGCTTAAAATGTTTGACAAAGCATTAGAACTTGTGAAAAACCTGCTGTCCCAAACAGAAAGTGTTCAAATGAGTATTTTGAGTTTGTGGTACTTGGTAGAACTAGCAAAACTTTGGCTATCTTAAAGTTTCTCAGTTTTGGAGTACTAAACTCTTCAATCATCAGAAATCTCACCACCTTTTTCTAGAGCTGCAGGTGTGTTTCTGTGGCTGAGCTTATCCTAATGGAAAAGGAGAACAGTGTGCATGCATATAAATCCAGAATAAAACACTCTTCCATACAGTTCTTCTCTCCCCCCACCCTCTGCCCATGAGACAAACAGGAGTCTAATCATTTTAGCACTGACAGGTTCTCAGATACTATGCTGATGTGTGCTGTGTTACTGCAGAATAATTAGTCTGCCCAGTAGCAGTATGACTGCAGAATAAGGAGCTGTTTGTATTATATATTGGAAGTTTGTAACATGAGAAGCTTTGTATACTTACAGGGTGCAGATGTCTAGTTCCAAATATTGGACCTGGTGATTTGTTCTAGAATTAGCATTTCTAAATCTGATGGTCAGGTCAGTCTGTGGGAAAGCAGCATTATTCTGAGGTAGAAAATTGTTGTTCAGAAAATACAGTGGAGATGGAGGATTGGTTTTATTTTAATTCAGCTGATGGAAACAGGATCATCATGAGTGTGATTTGGCTTGCAAAAGCTTCATATTATTTTGTGGCAAGGTGCTGACTTTCGAGCAAGAGAAAAAAATTGTGGTAAGAACATTTGTGGTATGACTTTAGATATTTGTTGACAGGCAGGAAGGGGTAAAATGTAATTTTAACCATAAATCTCCCACCTCAGAATTTCTTCCAGGATTCCTTGAGCACCCTGTCTGGCTTTGTAATGTTATACCTCCTTTCGTGCAAAGGAACATACGTCTATGAAGGTCAAGGCAGAGTGGACGTAATTTTGGGTCCTTTCTGTTCCTGTGCAGGGGCCAGGAACAGTTGCATTTTCAGAGCTTGGGGAATTCGAGACGCTGCCTGCAGAGGCGCTGGCCTTGCCGGAGAGATGGGGGTGCAGGGAGGGGGCTGGATGCCTGGCTCAGTCCCAGTGCCTGTTTTGGGTCTGATTAACCAGGCACTCAGGCATGCACATCATGGGAATAAATACCTAATAAGCAGGTTTTGGAAATAGGTGCCAGCCATTGCCATGTTACTACCCACAAGAGCTCCATGTCCTGGTCCTAAGACAAGGGTCAAGGAGAGGATATTTGTCAGACTTTATCGGTAGTTCCTTTCTCATTTATATCCAGTGCATAACAGAGGAAAAATAGATTTTGTCTGATTTTTAATGCAAACATTAGAGGATTAAAAATTTAACCCCCAATTCCTATTTATGTAGACTGCTAAAGAAAAAATTCTGATAGAAGAGGATTCATGTCTAGTATGAAAATAAAGTATCAGACATGCAGACCCTATACTTTTCCAATGTTTCCAGTTTTATTGTTTCTCTTTGTAACCATATTGTATGAAAAGCTTTAAACATGTCCTGAGTGCACTTTAGTTTCTCACAAAGCAATTAAAATGTGATTCAAATGATCCTTAGAGAGTATGACTGATTTCCCCCCCCCCCCAATGGTCAGGTCTATCAGTATTATCTGTGTATTGATTTTTTTTTCTTGATCTTCTGTTTTTCCATCATAACCATGCCAGTTTCAGAGCTCTGAAAAATTTTATCTGTTGTCACCAACAGGATAGGGAGAATTGTACCCAAATGCCAGAGATTGAAAATCCTTTTGCGTTAGGCTTAGTACAAAATTTAAAAAGAGTAAGATAAGGCAAGGACAAAGGCTTTAAGTTTGGAGAAACTAAAAGTAAGTCTCTACTTACTAAGCAGCCTCAAATTAAAATTGGCGGCATGGCAGAATTTGGTTCTGTTTCTCTGAGGGGAACAGTGATTTATTAAGTGACACACTTTGGCATACTTCAGAGGTCGAGAAAGTGTACTAAATACATATTTGTGACTTATATTTGTTCCCTTTTTCAATGTGATCAGTTGCTTTTGTTTTCTCTTGTGGCTTTGAAAGACTGACTTGGCCTGGCAGGATTTCCTATCAGAAACACGAAAGAACCCCAAACCTAAGATGCTTCCTCTGATCTAGATAGATTAATGCTTTCCCTCCAGTGAGACACCACTTTAAAAGACACAGAAAGTGGCTCCAGTGCTAAAAACAACCAAGCGAGTCTGCCCACCTCAGTGTAGCGAGGCCTGACCTACTTTTGGTTGGTACTGAGCTGGGGCTGAGCTGATTGCCTCTCAGTATAAAGATATCCCAGCCTTGACTATCCTAGCTTCCTTTTTCCTTCCCTCTTTTAGCTCACTCAGTGCTAGAGTCTCACTTCCATTTCCACCCGAGGCTATTTGCTTTCTTCAGACTGTAGTGCCCTTCTCCTAGTCAAACCGTGAGCCGGTTCTCTGCCCTCCTCCTCCTCCCTGTTGCATGCTTGCAATGATCAGATGTGTCCTCCTTTGAAACCTCATTCTCTTCTGGTTGTTCAATGCTGTTGAATTTCCAAGGTACTTAGTGCTTTCTTTCAAGCTGTTCCTTCTTAGTGGTAAATGTCTTAGTTATGCTTTCTCAAGACCTTCCATTAACCTTTTATTCATCAGTAGTGAAACAGCTGGTGTTTGGAGATCAGTGCCTCTCATAATAACCACTCATTCCTGTGTATAGATACCTGTGTCCATCTGCTCGTAAACCATGTTATCTATCAACATCAAAGGTATACAACTCTTATCCTCTGTAAGCCTATCGGGGAGGTCACTAACTTTTGTTTTCTGTTCGTATGGAATGTATTTACCTCCATCATGAAGACTTAAAGATACAGTGGTAATAACAATAGCTATTTAGAAAAATTTATGAAAAAACAGGTTAAGTCAAACATCTTTTGGGGGAATTACAATTAGATGATTTAAGTAAAAGTGTTGATTTAATGGAAAAATTTTTGGGGAAAAATAAAACACAATTATTTTAAATTTTTAAACAGCATAGTAATAGAAGAGTGGTTACAATGAAGAAGACATTACTAATACAGGACAAATGATCTAAATTGTTAAGTAGGGTATAGTGGGGCCTCATGTCTTTCAATGCAAAACTACCTCTCTGGAAACAGAAAATAAAGGCCGTGCCTGTAGAGCAGAGGACTTGCCATGGGAAGAAGTGGTTGTGAGCACCGTGCTGAGCGCTCAGTGTGATGTTGTGGCTACAGCAGCCTTTGAATTTGAAACAAGTGTGTACTGAGTAGGAGCTGTGTATTTGACAGTTGAGTCTGGAACAGGAATAATTCTCTTTCCATGAGAAAGAATGTTTAAAAAATGTATTTAGAGAAGAATTACACAAATGATTTAAAAACTGGAACACATGGTATATTGAGAGACTAAAAAGCCTAATCCTATAATTTATCAGAGAAGAAGGTATGGGACAAATTGATACTGCTCTATACTTATATCTGTGTGAGACCAGGATTTTTCCAGTCTCCAATTCCACTATGAAATCCAGTGAGTGGGAGCCAAATTTAGCTGACATCATAATTTGGAATCTTGTGCTATTTACACATTAGTGATGGTAAATAATCAGTGGAGCAGTCTGAAGGGCTGTGCTAACTTCTTTATTACTGGAAACTTGAAATTTGCATTTGGTTGCCGTTTCTGTCTTTCCTCTCTCCTTTCTGTTCCCCCCTCTCTAAAATGCTTGATCTAATCCAGTCAGAATTATTATATTTACAGCAGGGACTAAATTTGTGAAGCCTTAGTTATGTGTAAGACTCAACCAGATTTCTTATGGCTTTAAAAATGTATGAATCCATGAATGCCAAGTGGGCTCAGCTGGAGGAGCTGCTGTGCCTGGTGGGTCAGCCCTGTGGGATGCTGGCAGCTGGGGAGACGGAACGGGCCCATTGGGCCGGGAGGGAGCGTGTGCTGCTTTATGGAAGAGCTGGGAAGCTTACTTGGACAGAAACACTGCGTTTCCACTGTCAGAAGTAACAGAACCAGAAGCCAGTTCACAAATCCCTGGCTGCCAGGGATTACATGTGATGAAAGCAACTGTTTATTTGCTTTTGCTCTCTGCTCCCTGCTCTGATGTTTATTTCCTCAACAAAGACTAGGACAAGCTGTTTGTTAAGGCCGAAACTCTGACTGTGACCTGCACTGCCAACATCTTTCACCATTACGCACTTGCTTCTGCTATGGTTGTTTCTGCTACTGTTTTCTATTTTTGGGTGTTTGGGCAAATTTTTTAGCCATGAAGCAGAAACCAGTTAAATTAAAAGGAGACGCTTTAGCTGCAGTCAGCTTTGGCTGCTAGTTTGTAGAAGTAGACAGGGTATTTTTTCCCTTATGGACATTTTTGACAAAATACTTTTGCTTAATGCTTCAAAAAAAAAAAAAAAACAACCCAACAATGCAGGATCAATAATTATTGTGGCTCAAAACTGTTACTAAAAATGGCTGAAAACTTTTTTTTAAAGAAATTAGTTATTTTCTGAAAAATATTGGGATATTTAGTTTTTGTGCCAAAACACCCACACAAACAGACAAAACCCTTCAAAAAAGAAAAAATGCTTTCAAGGAAAGCAGACATTAAAAAATTTGTTACAGACCAAATTGTGCTATTTTAAAGACAGCTTTCCACTGGCTACTTCACCGATCTGTTTAAAAGAATCTGTGCCGTGTCTCCATAGCAAGTGCTGGGTTGGACACCAGCTCTGTTACCTAAACTCGGCATTAAGTTTGACTGAATCCTGCTTTATGATAGTAACAGCTCTGTCCGTCATCTGGCAAAGAGCTTATGTTATGAGAGCAATTTGCAGACCATAATTTAAGAATCATTGCTTTAATTATTCAGTCTTATATACCATAATCCAGAATAACCAGTTCTGAACTTTGACATAAAACTTCAAAAAAAAAAAAAAATCCAATGAATAAGCTTTAATTTCAACAGGGGGAGCTATATAGCTTCGAAAGTGAGTCTGTGGGGAAAAAAACAAACTGTTATGTTGTACAGTGTGTTTTCTCTGTAGATACTGGGTTTCTTGTCTGTTATGCAGTAACACTGTATAGAGCTTAAGGTACAGACAAGTGCTGCATAAATGTAAATTTTGTAGAGAAGCCCCGAGGGAGGCACTGTATTAGTGTGGGCCCTGTGGGAGGGAAGTGAACCCATTTGCCCCTGTAAAGGTTCCTTGTCATCCCACATCCTCACCCCAGTGCTACTGGGCAGCTGATAACAGGTCACGTTGCTGTTCTGCTTGCTGTCTGTTCCTCCCGGCATGCTTTTGCTCCAGCCCTTCTGCGTGAGATGTCCGAGGTGCAGCCCTGCTGCTCATCGTGAACAGCAGACCTGTGCTTCTTACCAGCTCCTTCCCAGACCACAGAAAAGAGATCCGAGACCTCACTCTTCTGTGTCGCTGTGCAGCCCCGTAAGGGCAGGTCCCCAGCGTAGTTCCTGTGTAAAACAGCCTGGTGGTCTGAGATAGAGTGCCTCTTTGAACGTGCTGTCCTCGGGGATACGTTGCACGTATAGGATGGAAATTTTTAATGCTGTCGCATGCTATTCCAAACAATAATTCCTGAACTTTGGATCCTCAAATTTTAAAGTAAAATCAAGTAGCCCAGAATTCTAGATGTCTTCACAAAAGGTAAATTTTAATATATTTGCTTCTTTGTGCTCTAGGATGCTCAGAGCAATTTGTCATCTCTACTCACACACTGAATTGTTGTGGTAGAAGGGTAATGCTATTTTCACAAAATATCTCAAATCTTCAATAGCGTCTTTCTCCTGTTCCCAGAAAGGAGATAATCACTAGCCCCATATGGAATTACAGGGACAAATTAATCACTGGTACAACTTGATTGAAAAGAAACATTTGGAATGAAATCGGCCCTTAGAAATCACAAAACATGGAAAAATGTATTTGAACAATCAGCTTCTCTCTCTTTCTTTGCAAATTTTTTCTTTATTTATATTTTCTACTGTTTTGCTTAGTTGTGTTTTAAATTATGGGTGTTGTCACCATGTTAGTAAACATTTTCTAGCATTTAGTCTCACTGGTCCCTTTTCCTCCATATTATCTCAAAATTTCTTTGTATCCTTCTATAGAATTTCCTCATTTGAGTTCGCTTTTCTTTCTGTAGTTCAGTCTCATCCAGGTCTGTAATTTGTGTTGCTCATCTCTAAAATTACTGGGATCTTTTTTGTCATAGGTAGTGAAGACCCTTTACAATGTTTTAGATGTGGTTCTATAAATACATTCTAGAAGGCTTGATAACTATTGTGTTCAAAGACCGGGCTTCTCTGATAGTACCTCTAAGTTTCCGTGGCCTTTTTACTTCCAAAACATGTTTCTAAATTAATGCCAAGTTTGTAATCCACTTAAACATCTTAGTTCTCCCTCTGATTTTACATTAACTGTATTTTGCATCAGTTATTCATTAATACGCTAGCCTACACTTGCCAATTCAGTGGCACAATTACTGTTGGGAACCCTCTAACCCAGGGCCTCTCTCTGAAGGTAGATGTTGGTGACTGCATGGAGCTCTGTGGAGCTGGAGTTCGGTTTCAGATTGTTTTCAGATCTTGGTTTACTTAGCCATGGAATGTCTGTGTATGTCAGTGAATGAAAGCGAGTTTTCTATCACTCCCCTACCCGTCCACCCCCATTTCTTAAAATATAAAACTTCTCACTTCACTTTCTGTTTGACATCTGCAAATCAGGGATGAGTCTTCCTTTGACTCTGTTGGTTTAAACTGTAAGTGATGTGGGAGAGGGGCTGCTTTATGCAGTGTAGTGCTGAGCAGAGGGGACATTATTGCTCCATCGACCTTCAGGTGCCACGGGACAGAACTATTAGGGCGAAGGGTGAAACAAAATTTAAATGTTTTGAGGCACCTTGTAACATAAGATGCACAGTTTCTGAACAGTGCAGTTATACAATGAAACAAACACTTCACAGAAAATGAAGCAAAAGGGACATATTGCAGCAATAAAGAACTTGCAGTTTGTTTTGAATTTGGGCACATGAAGTGCTTAAGTATTGTAAGATTCTCCATGAAGTGTGATAATTAACTGTTTGGAGATCATTTTGACAACAAGGGTGTGGCTTTCTAGGCCAGCTTCTTGCGGAGGAGCGTAGTGCTTGTGTGTCCGTAATGGTGTGTTGCTCTAACAGTGCCAACACGTTCACCGTGTGTCCAGGCGCTCTTCACTGATGGGATATTGATCTTGGTCTTGTCGGTCGCAATGCAATTCTGGAATGAATTGCTATAAAACAAACATGTGTTTGTAGGATAGCTTTCTGCCCCTGAATTTCTTTTTATATGCAGCTTAGTTCAACATATCTTTGAAAACAGTCTTTCTCTTCTAAAAAGCTTACCTTGTTTATGGAACTGCTGAGATTTAACGTAACTGATAGCAGGGTAATCAGGTGGTATGAACGGAAGCTGAGGTAGGAGGCAAACTGTGGGAATTGGAACCTGTCACAAACTTTAATACCAAATTGTTGAACAAACTATTTCATTAGAGTAAAAACAATGTTTGAATAGTTAAGAATTTTCTTTGCTCCTGGCATACTCTGTCTCTCCTATTGATCCAGTCATTTTAAACTGAAATGTTCAAAGCTCTGGAATGATTTGGGTGCCTTCAGTTTTGTTGGGAAGTAGTAGGAAAAACTTCAGCTTGTATAAAATGTTGTAGCTCAGTTGGCTGTAGTGCTATGGAATTTACATCAACTGATGATCACTTCCCAGGTATTCAGATTTCCTAGTTAAAAAAAAAAAATTACTCAGCCTCATTTTCCCTCCCTTTCCCCCTGCTCCCCCCCCTTTTTCAACATGCTCATGTGTCTAAATGCGGTCTGTGATTTCAGACCAGATTGCATTTAAACACATAGACAGATAGACACATCTATTTCCACCATGAAATAGAGAGGTTTTGCTCCTTTTCTTTTTCTCCCCCCTAACATGCTCATGCCCACTGTCACATTTCATTGAGATTGTTGCATCCAGTTTCCTTGCACCACGAAGGAAGGCTTTCCACTTGACAGCAGTGGTGGCGTGAAGCTTCTCCATCAGAATGGAGAAAAGCACGGCTGCGGAGAAACAGTTTCCATCACACACAGAGATACTCAACCTCCCTCTGACTGCCCTTATTAGAACTCAGTGCTTCTGTACCAGGCTTTCTGTACAGCCAGTTTGGGTTCTTTCTAGACTCTGCCTTGCACGTAGAAATTGTCAGTATTCCTATGGGAACAAGAAGTGTATACCTGCAGAGCAGAGGATGGAAATCCTGACTGGGAGAAGAATCAACACTTCTGACTCAAAAGACAATGTGTGCTTCAGTTTGTTTGCAGCCTCAATTCCGTAATGGTTTACTTTGATAACTAGCAGGGAAAAAAACCTTTTCTTGACTCAACTGGTGCCAGCAGATACTTTGGCAACATGAAAGACTGCTTCTCCTTCTTAAGAGAGGTATTAGACACAACACAATCCTTCGAAGAAACTGTTGATAGCTGGGTCATAATATTTACATTTGTATTCTCTGGCACTTCTATAATTGCAGAAATCAGAGGCAGAAAATATGACCAATAGGCATAGGATGATATAATGGATTCCCCAATTGGAACAAAAAAAGTATTCCCAATTTTACCCTCTTCCACTGTGAGGAATGGAGCTGCTCCACCCCAGTAGAGTCTCTGAAAAGACTGTGCCATTAGTATTGTCCCTGGTATTTCACATTTGCCCGTAACCCTCCCTGTGACGCTGGGTGGCATGCGGTTAGGACTGCAGCTCATGCAGGTGAGGCCAGCTCCTTGCTTTCCTTTGGGAGTGCCCCTTTTAATTGGAGAAGTTGGAAGGAGCAAGCTCCTTGCATATTCCCTGAGTAGCCATATGTCCTGAATGTCCATCTACGTGATGCTGATTCCCATTTCCTGCTAAATTCTTGCCCTGAGGAACTTGCTTTTGCTTGTGAGGGGAAAAAAATAGCCTGGGGGAATTCAGGGGAAAGTCCATAAAATTGAATCACAGTGATTGAGGGGTCAGTTTAAAAAACGGATGAGGCATGAACTTGAAGGAAGAGGTACATCCATACATGTACATATCCAACAGTAATGATGGACTTACCACCTGACCCTCAATAGTTAAAAAATAAACAGTTCTGTGATCGTTTTGGGAATAGCTCACAGTCGAGATTTGAGACTATATGACCCAATCTTACAGCCACAGTCTAGAAAGCCTGTTACTCCTGGTTGCTCCGGGCAGGGCTCCTGTTGGGGTCAACACAACCTGTTTTCCTTCAGGCAGGTCATGTCTTCCTCTGTATCCCTATGTGCAGTGTATTAGATAGGCAAAGCCATGCAGTGCCTGCCCATATTTTAATATCTCTAAGAACTGAGGAATCTTTTCCTTTATACATTTATAGAAAATGATGTTAAATAAGAAAAGGAAGACTGTTTCATAAAAATGTAAAAGTTTCCAGTGGTATTAGATACGTGCATTTTTATTGGGCTTCATAGTGTTACGATGCTACTCATTTCAATCTATTTTCTCATAGTTAGAAGAAATTGTAATGTTGAAGTCTCTGATTTTTAGACAGATTACATACAGTAAGACCGTGAATTAACAACAGTTGCAACAGGAAGATGTACATGTTCGTTAACACTGTGGGAATGATCCTGCAGTGTTTCAATTTGCTTCTTCTAAATGACAGATCTTTTTCTTACCCACTGGTGCCTAGGGCTTGTGTTCTGTCATGAAATCTATATCCTCATTAATGATTTTCCATTTTCTTGATATGGAAAATAAAAAAGCAGTTTCTTTTAGTCGGAACAAAATCAAGATGATGGAAGGATGAGATTATGTAAAGTTATACAAACATGCACACATATACATAAGTATGTTTAAAATTTGAGTGTCTTAGTTTCTTGTTTTCATGGCAAATGAAAATTGTAAAGGGAGAAAAAATCATGAAATGTGTAGCTGCATCAAATCTATGGAATTGTATTGTGAAGCGGGGGTTTTTCTTAGTAGAAAGGAACAATTTGAAAATGAGTCTTTCAAAACCTGTTGCTTGGAAGAACAGTTGAGTACAAAGCTGAAACAATTAAAAATTGTAACCTTTAAAAATAGACATACATTTCCTAGCAAACCTAGCATCCTTTCAAACTGAAATAGTTATTTGGTATTGTGGGAAGTTTAAAGATATAACAGTTGCCTCTTTTTTTTCCTCCTTTCTGAAGATGTGATTTACCAAAAGTTAATTTGTGATTCCTATTACTACTGCAGTTGGGAAGAGTTCAATACAAAGAAAGCAGTGGTTTCATTCACTGCACTAAGGACAGAAGCTGCTAGAAATGATGGATGCAGAAATAAACATTGTTTCTGAGGGTGGAAATGAAATAGATTGGAGATCTGCGCTGTGTGTTGGAAGCACGGTTTAGGTCAGCGCTTTTCAGCAACATCCACAGACAACTTTCAAGCTATCTGCAAAAAGTAGATAAGAAAAATAAACCTATGGGATGTAGAGTCCCACTGGAAAATTTTTAGAAACTATAAACTGGGAGAGATTAAAACCCATTATTTTATTCTTATGATAGATCTGGAAATGTATATATTTTCAGCTGGCAGAATACATGTTTCTCTGGTAACAGTGTGAAAGTATCTTCTTCTCTATAGTTAAACTATGGTCACTGTATCTGTATCTGTCTGCCTAGTACCAGATTGCGTGTGGGGCTGTGGAGCAGGCGATGCCTGAGTTGACTCTGCTGCCTGCAGGACACTAGGAGACCCTCCTTATGACCCCCCCCCCCTTCCCAGTGACATCTCTTGTTTGTAGGACAGCATGGTTTATTTTGCAGTGCTGCACCCTTTGCAGCCAATAAATTACTGTTGGTATAAGGTCGAGACCAAATGCAATGAAATGTAAATACTTTAGTGTATAACTGTTTGTCAACTCATCTGGGGTAACTAACCGTGTGCCCACCTGGCAAAGCTGAAATGCAAAGTAGAGCACGCTCGCTAAGCAGAGGGGGGCATTTCTGCTTGCTGCTCTCCAAATTGACATGCTGCTAAGAGCTGAAGTTGCCTGCCATTGCGCTTCCCTTGCGCACCTGGTCCTTGTGTCCCTCCTCTCCTGCAAATAGAGAGTCCAATTCTGCCTAAATCACAAACAAAAGGAAAGTCAATTACTTTAACAAAATGAGCGTGGTGTGGAGAGATCAGACCTCATTCCTTGCTAGAATGCCCAGAGCGGCTTTAAGTGATGTGAGATTTTTACTGGAGTGGAAATTCATTTGGTTGTGAGGGGTGCTGTAGCAGATTTTAACTCAACATAACTGCAGGAAATAGTTTTCAGCTGTTTAGGTTTTTCCTCCAACTGTGTGATGTGTTGGGCTCCTTGAAAAAGCTGTGAGTTGGGAGACTTGACTTTTTTGGGAACAGGATTCAGTGTTAAGGATGAGATGACTTTTTAATTCAATATGGGCAGAAATTTCAAGATTCATTAGGCTTCTCCCTAAGGCCTGCCATGGAGGTATGCATAGGATGTACACCTTGACCAGGCTGTGGTGTCCAAGAGAAATTAGTTCTTTCCAAGTACATCCAAATCCTATTCTTTCACCAGTATGCTGAGGCTGATACATCTGGAATACTCAATGATTGTAACAAAACTGTGGGTTTTCTGCCATGCTGTGTAAAATAAAAATGAAAACTCATTTAACAGAATTTATAGCAAATAAGTGTAAAGATCAAGTTAAGTTATAATTAGTGGACCAGATTCTCAGATGGTGTAGTTTGAAGCAGCTCCATTTCCATCAGTGAAGCTGAGCTTAGCTCAAATCCAGCTCCCTGCAGGTTTTCTTTTAATAAGTAAGAGTTGGAAACTGGCTATTTCCCAAATGGTGAATGCCTTTTGATTGGAAAGATAGAAGTTCGCAGAAGAGCACTGCTATTTTTTTGTCATCCCAATAAATGAAATGCATGCTATATGAGGCTTTTGAAAGATCTGCTTGAACAAAAAAGCAGCTTGCAATTAATTTCAAAATACTCTGAACATTTTTTGAATTCCAACTACCTCCTCCATAGACTAAGAGATGACTGTAATTTCTTAAAACAACAAGTCTTGGAAGCTTGCACCATTGAAGAGATCTAATAAATTATGAAAAACAAAAATTAATGGAATGCCTCTTTAGATTAAGCAGAAGCAAAAGGCATCTAGCAAGGTGGCTTGTACAGTTCTTGCATCACTGGAAGTAAAAGGCTTATTTTGAATACTCCAGCTGAAAAATAAGTCTTTTAGCTCAATACTTTATTTTCCAATCGGTGCTTTTTTTTTTTTGTACAAGCTTGTGGAGTGTAGCTGATGAGCATCAATATTGACATCACCACCCCTGTTATTACCTTCTGTAGCAGCTGAGACTGGGGCATCTCAGGGGTCTCATTGCTTGGTTGGCATCTTATTTCTCTTGTCTGCAGTAAGCTTCCCACTGGGCCCCATCCATAATATTCAAAGATGTCAAAATGGTCCTTTGCTTTCTTAGGGACTCCCTTTATGTCTCCAACATAGAGAACTCACATATACTGTTTGGAAGAGGGTGGCATAGAAAGATGATGATTTATTAATGCTACAAAACAAATTTGTAGCATGGTTTGTGTCTGACCAAGCAGTAAAAGCAACAAGGTGATGTAAGATATCAGAGCTGAAAGAGCTGGTAACATTTTTATTGGTTTAGTAGCTTTAGAACTTTGATCTGAAACTTGGTACATTTTTGACCAATAGAAGCATGGTAGGTCAAGAGTTATAGTCAAGGGATATTGACTTATATTACAGAAGACTTCTTTCTTTCCAAAGTGGATTCCTCTGCTGCTTATTGGCAGTAAAGTAGAATTTTGGAAATTGCTACTTCAAAATTTGTGGTGTGTTATTTTAAATGAAAGCAATACTCTTGTACTTAAAAACTCTAAATCTGGCTATTTTTAAAGTTGTCTTACTGCAGCACCTGTTCCCAAAGTTTTTGCTGGATGATACTGCAATTGCCATCGGTGGGATAGATACCGGATGGCACTGTTTTGGAAGTATAAGGACCGCGCTAATAGGGGACAGTAGGCTGTGCTGCTTTGCGTTTGAGGCTGGCATGGGTACGTGGCCCTGCTCTCGGCAGTAGTAGGCTTTTTCACGGAGCAAGCATTTAGCAACTGAAAAGACAGAGCTGTTGTCCAGGTTGTTGTAGAAGGTGGTGGGAGGGGAAGCTTATCTGAGCAGCAGGAGAATCTGTTGTCTCTTAATGCCTCATTAAAATAAGCTTTTTACAGCAGAAATACTCCCTGGAAACTGAGCTGACAGAAAGGACTTCTCAGTGTGCTTCACAGCATTTTGTAGTAGTGTTGTGTACATACAGATACAGCTTAGATTGTATCTAGCATCAGTGTCTTTGCTTGAAAGAGAGTGCTGCAACCCTTCAGATAACAGCTACCACTCCTAAATGCAGGAAAAAAAATGTCGGAACATATTTAGACTATAATTTTCAAGGAGGTTTAATGCAGGTAGCTATACAAATCCCAGAGAATGTTGGCGAGAGTTCGATGTTTAATTTCTAATTTAATTTCAGTAGTAGTGCATGTAATAAGTCATATCACTGCTGTGTACAGAATGAACTATTACATTAAAAAGCATAGCAGGGGATAACCGTTCCTTGGTACCTATTATCTGTAGTATTAAATAGCATTCAGCTAGTATTTTATAAAGTTCTATTATATTTCTATTGGAATGGAAGAGAGGGAGGATAATCCAGAGAAAGGAGGAGGGGGGAAGGGAGGTGGGGGGAAAAAAGCTTGTCCTGTTGGAGCTGATCAAATTTTTATATGTAATTAAATACTCTTTAAAGAGCCTGAGTATGACTCTCCTGTTCACTGAATGTGGCATCTTCTAGAGCACTGGAAACCTGGTTGGGTTTGGTGCTCCAGTGGAAGTTTTGTTCCTTGTACGGTAATAGAGATCGAAAAATCCTTATAACAGCAAACTCACGAGCTTCTTTTTGGGCATGGAAAGCAAAGGTTCAGTTCCCAGTTCTCAGTCAAGCAAAGTAGGGGAGCTCTGGTCTCTCATAATTTACAGTGTTTCTGTAGACTACATGCAATTCTGGGAAGGATGAGGAGTGTTTCTGGGAATTGCTTGTTTTTTACTGCAGGAGATTTTTTTGATGCTCAATAAGAAAGTTGTGGAAAGATCAGATTTTTACAAAATAGAGAATGCATTTCTCTGATGAAAACAATTGAGAATACTTATTCCTTTAAAAAATAGTATGTTTACATCTCTGTTAAGACCTAGTTTGTCTGGAAAGTATTTTGATACTATCATGACAGACTACTGTACGCAACCCTGTAAAGACTGAATCTCTCCTAGTTTGAAAAACACTATTTGCTATCCAGATTCCAGTCCCAAATTAAGACCTCCTCCTGGAAGCAGCACTACTGAGCCTTGCGTATTCTGAGTGGTATGTGGGATTCTGAGTGGTATGTGGGATTGAGGGCATAATTCTCGTAACAAACAGAACTGATGACTGTAAATTTGACCTACCAGTTTCAAAAATAGTGTTTTCTGGGTGGTAGAGTACAAAGTGCTGTTGCTTAGTCTTCTGACTATTCCAGTGGCTCTCTGAAGTATTTTTGATCCGGGAAATATGTTTTTTCCCCAAACAGACAACAGTAGTAGGCCTAGACAAGTAGCTATTGTGTGAGAACTATTAAAGTTAATTTCTAATGGATGTGACATTTTCCCTGTCTTTTGTATGAATAATTATCTTGAGATACATGTGCAATTTTTTGGATATTTTCTTCCATGTCTTTTAAAAAATCATGATGTCTTACACCTGTAAAACTGGTAGTGACAGATGCAAGCATTTCAAGGTCTTCAGCTACAAAGAAAAAAGCACAGAGTTTTCATTTAATAACATTCTGAAAGATAATGCATGTGATCTGGCCAGTATGTTGTTTTGGGGAAGGTCCTGCATATGCTGACTTAAAAAATAAAATTTCAAGAAGTTTGCCACATTATATGTCAAGTAATGGAAATATTAACATAAAACATAGTGTGACATATTGCATATGTATTACCAATGGAAAGAAATATTTGGGTTGATTTTAGTTGATCTTAAATATGAAAGATGGAATCCTTGATATGACTGGTAAAAGGCTGTGTGGAAGGCACTGACTTATGTCCTGATTTATTGTCTACACCTCAGATGAGCTGGTGATTGTATAATCTGCACTGTGAACTCATATGAGAAGTCCCATTAAGAACATTTCCCATTTAAGAACATGGTATTTATAAGACACAACTGGTACTCTGAGGAGTCAGCAAAACATTCAGTATGAGCTTTATGCTATTTTTATTTATTTTTCTCTCTTTCTATTGGCTATGGCTTATTTTCCATATGGTCTTTGGGCTAATGTCAAGGCAAAGCCTCCCTGGGAAAGGGTAAGCCTTGCTGGCCTTTTGTTTCAGTTGTGACACCATTAACAATTTCTATGGAAGCTCTAGGAGACTGCATCTCAGGGGTGTGGGTGTCCTTGCCTTTTATAAGGTTTTGGTACCTCCACCTGTATGCAGACAGTTTGCTGCAAGTAAGAGGTGGTGGGGGTCAAACATAACTTCTCTTTGAATCTTACTCTTTTCTGAGGAATGGTATTTAGTGCTTTTCTTCTCTGCCCAAGACCAGGTGCTTTGAGCAGTGATCAGTGAGAGGAAAGGAGAATTAAGGAGTTCTTGAGCTGACTTCTCAAGATCAGAGTCTGAGTAAGCCAAGCTGAAGAACAAGGGAACCTGTTTTTCATGAAAGGTCACATAAGGACTCTTCAACGTGGATTCTCTGCAGTTCTTTTGTATCTGGAGTATTTACATTTTCATAACTGCACTAGTATTTGGGGTTATGAAGACGACAGAGGGCTTATTAGGTAGGAGGTACAGTTAGTGCAGACTGTGTGAAAATCACAGGCTGCTTTAGGAATCTGCTGATTGGAGGCATACTGTAAAATGCTGCTTCCTATTGAGAAGTGGTGGGTTTCCTTCTGGTATGGATCTTGGACAATTATCTGGGTCTCAAACTTATAAATATTTGAAGTTTTGTGCTATGTTTGCACAGGCATTCAGCTCAGAGACACCAGAAGGGGATCTTTGCCTGTGGAAAATTTGGTGATACATGATGCAGGATTAACAACTCATCGAGGGAGCAAAGATTGTGCATACATGCAAAATCATTAAACGTATGCTGTTTAAGATTTTATTTCCCAATATTGGCAGGAAATAACAGAGATTGGAGAGAGATTTTTCAAATTGTGATGGGATGGTTGATGAGATGTGCATGCCAATTCCAACCTCTCTCTCTCCCCCTCTCTGGAGGAATGACTTATGTTCATGTAAACCTCAGTAGATCATCAAGGCTTTTTAACTGATGTTAGCATGGCAGGTTAGGGATGCTACACAGTGCCTGCATCGTGGGAAACAAGACGTCTGGAACTTACTGTTCTGAGTCTCGCCTTCATGTGGCATGTGCATTTCCACACAGTGAGGACGAAAATAATGATTCTGAAGGCCTGTTCAATGCCTCGTGGAAGCCACTGCAGAGCTATTCAGCTGAGGGATGTCTTCAGAAAACAGCTTCTACTGTGTCTGGAAGAATGTATGGTTGAGTTTTTCCTTTTTGTGTGTGCAACTTGAATACTTATAACAGTCTGTATGCTGCTGTGCTTTGTGGAACAGTGGAAGGGTGGGTGGTACTTTGCCGTTTCAGGGAAAAAAAATTCACACATTGTAATCATTTTTATTTTGTGCAATTAAAATAAGGATAAAAAAGGAATAATTCAACAAATAATACAATAGCTGTGCTAAAAATATAGAAAAAACTTGAAAGTTACTTGTGATTGTGCAAAGACAATTTTCAAGTGGTTTAAGAAAAATATTGCACTGTTACTGAAGTATTAGGCTGTTCGTGGGGCTTCTAATGTTCAAAAGCTTAGTGGCTATACATATAGTTCTGCTTGTTTTCCAATGGCAAGGGGAGGAATAGATAAATATGCTGAATACTTTTGCACAGTAGCAAAATATATTTGCTGAGATAGGTATATAGCTGGTCAACTGTGGCATTGTTTAGAGGATCCAAAAGAAAATGTGAAAAGGGACTTTGGCCTTTTCCTCTCCGGTCTGCATCACTGTATTCAGCTCACAGATGAGAGCTTCATGGCTCCCCTGTGCACTTCCCGGCTCTTCCTGCAAGTTCTTGTCCTGCCATGGCTCATAGCAGTCTTTCTCCTCTCCAATCCTTATTCGCTCTGTCTATAGCTTTTGTCATGTAGAGAAACAAGGAGAACTTCCATGGGCTAGATCAATCTTTCAGCGACTGTGGAGCTGTGCCATCAAGGACATGTGAATCGAGGACTGCTGGGGAAAGTGAGCCCGGCTGAAGTCCAGGGAGAACAGGCTCTGGAGGTGCCTTGGAGGCTTTTCCTGCCCAGCCATTTTTCAGCAGCAATACTGGTGGAGCTCCATGCAGAACAAACTTGCTACCACAGTAGAAGCTGTTATTTCTGAATAATTCTATCTGCTAGATATTTTTTAAAGCCTGTTGCCAGGGATAAAAGGAAGACAGAAGTATGCTTGGCCCAAATACTTCCCACAGGAGATTAACATTGTTACACCACTACCATTGCAAGTGGTCAGAGCTGTTGAAACAAAGTTAATATGGTTATTATGAGTTGATGGAAGATGGTTAGAAACACCAGAAATTATCTAGTACCCATGTAGGTCCTGTACGAACGGCTGTTTGCTGCCTGAGGACTTGTAGCTCGGAGGAGTGCTTTTACTTGGCTGAAGGAACAGGTTGGTTTTGGCTTTCCTCTGAGGCTTTCCTCGGATTTATGTCTGGATGTATCGAAAGCAGGCTGAAAGTCAGCTTCTATTGACAGAACTTCAGAGAGCCAACTCATGTGAATTTATAAACTGTAAAAGGTTTGTAGGGAATATTGTACCACACAAATTGGGTGGGTTTACATGAGTAGCAATTATTGCTATGAACAGGTTTGTATACCTGTCTGACTTATTTCCTGTAAATAAATAAAAAAATGTAAATGAAAATTTGATGGTGTTGGAAGAGCTGGAAAATGGAGGGAGTTGAACTGCTGTAAGCAAACTTGTGTTTCAAGCTGAGGAAACAAAGTAGAAATTGTGAGGTGACCTCAGTGTTGACTAGTGGTGTATACATGTAGAAATAAGTTAAAATATCTGATGTATATTCTGAGCAGGGAGAAATCGTTTTTTTTTCACTAGTGTGTCAGAATTGCAGCATTGTATTTTGCTGATAGGCACAGGCATAAGTAAGATTTGACAAACATTCACTGCTCAGGTCTGTGTCTGTGACTCAGATCCCTCTGCGATTCAGGTCCCTTTTTGACAGAGGTAGGAACGTGCCTTTGACACAAATGAAGCTATCTTCTACGTCAGCCCAGCAGAGTTGGCTGGCGAGACAGGAGACGGATCCTCTGTTTGCCCGGTCTCCTCTCTCCATGCTTGCTCTCTGGGTAACTCGGCGTGCTGGCGCAGGGGCCATAACAGGCTAGGAAGGAGAGGAAGGCGCTTTCCCAGGCGGTTGTCTAGCTCGTCAGAAACCTGCAAAGCAGGACTCTTGAAGACAAGCTATCAATCTGGAGATTTCACATAAGCTGAGCATGAATATTAGCCTGTCAAAAAAACACATGAGAAAGAAATTGACCTCATTTGCAGCTAGCTAAAAAGAAATTTCTTCTCAAACTCACAATATTATGAACATTTGTTGTTCACAGAAGCCATCAAAAGTGTCAGAAATCTTATGTACACAGGAGAATCACTTTTTTTATTTATCTCACAATTCTTACATCTTCACTGTATGAAGCTGTGAGTAGAACAGACAAATCCTGCTTTCCTGTGGCTTCATTATAGTTAAGTTCTGTGTATTTTGTAAGTTGTGAGATCCAAAGGGGACTTATCCTGTGTTTGGGGCGTTTCCTAGGTGGATTCTCAGATCTCTAATAGAAAGCAGTTATAGCGTGTCATTTCATTCAGCAGGAGCACTAATACAGTCTCCCTCTTCCAGCTGGCTGATATTTATATCAAACCTGTCAAAACTTAATAACAGACATATTTCTCTGCCAGGTTTGACTGAAATTGGTCAGCGAACTGGCAAAAAGCTGAAAATGCAGATGGACGTACACATGAGCAGAGAAAGATCATATTACCTGTATTTCCATAGGAACCAGGCTAAATGGTTTTGTATTGTCTGGAGCATCCCGAGATCAGTTAAGACAACAGAAAAGGTATGGAGAGGTCACTGAGATTAACCTTTCCTCTCACTTACAAAAGGTTCTTCCCTGAGACCGAAAGTGTGTTTGAGGTCTAAGTGATGTTTAAGTTTCCAGAGCTGCCTAAATAGGCTCAATAGGTAGACAACTCTGAGACCCGTTTCTAAGATGGTACAAATGGTTTTTTGCTTCAGCTGCTGAATACAACAGTTCAGCAGGAAGATGTTTGACTAGAACTGAATTCAAGCTTTTTTCTTTCACCCTGACATGGAAGACAAACAATTTTGTGTCAGCTTAAGTAAAACGTTTCATCAGCAGGGATGTGTAAGAAAGCAACGAGCATGAACGTTCGCTCTTTTGGCATCGCGCTTTTAAATCCATTAACTTAGTGCGCAGGATGCCTCCCCGAAGATCCTGGAGGTGCAGTTCTGACAATAGTTAAATCTTCTCAGAACTTTTCGGAGGATGGATCACAGTTAATTCTTTTAGTTTGACCATTTACTTTTTGAAATACTGATCAGACAAAATGGGAGAGTGCAGATTATATATATGCTTGTTAACACAAGGAGAAATTGGGGTAGGAGTTCTGTGTCCATAGACAGATCTGGCTGTGTGGGATTGGGGAGAGGATGGTCATGTAGAGATCTGTAGCATAATTTCCCCTTGTATTACCCACATGTGCATAACTCATCACTGCTGATTTTTTTCCAGGTGACTTGTGGGTTATGCTCATTTAAAACATTATAAATGACACTTGGGAGATCTGGAAATCAAGAAAATAACTCTGCAGTCTGTTGTATAGCCAGCTTCGCGTGTCCTACCAAAGATGATCGAGGCCTGCTTTTATACATACAGGAATGGCGTCAGTGGGAGAAACTGCTTCCCCGGCGTCCCGTAGTGTGCTGGCTCCCGGTGTCCCGAGAGCAGTGCGAGACAGGTTCAAACACAGCCTGTGCAGAAGGGGCCATGAGCCTCCTCATGAGAGCCCCGGCTGCCAAGCTGTCACTTCAGGAAGGAGGGTCTTCCTTCCTCTTCCTGCTAAAGAAGAATTTTTACCTGCTGAATATGACCATGTTGTTGCCAGGTACGTTCTCTATGCTGCTGCTGCACAACTATGCTTTAACCTAGCTGGCTTTCATGTATTTTCATATGATGCATGAAATAGGCTAGCAGAACTAAATATCAAAGTTGCCATTATAATATTATTTCTAAATAGCATAAGATACAAACTGATGCCTAGCTGTGGAAGAAAAAAGCATTATTCTGTTTTTGAATGGAAATGGCAAGATTGATTCTTTCTAACTTTTGAAGTGCTTTAAAACAGTGTCGTAGCGTGACAAACAGAAGGGAGTGAATTTTGATACTAAGGGTTAAGGATAAGTGGATCTGGTTTCTATAAATAAGCCAGAGTTAAGAGAGCTTAAATTCCCTTGACACAATATGTTTCAGAAATCGATGTCAAATACTGTAAAATACTGAGAACCTTTTGTGCTCAGTGGAATAACCTCCAGGTCCCAGGCACTGAGCATGTTCAGTGTTGAAAGATTGATCCCAAAATGGCGTAAAAGAACAAAAAGATGATTATGAATTAGACATCATAAGATGGCAGAACAAAATGCTGCAGCCTTATGTCTTGGTCTTGTGCTGCCCTTAATTAAAAGTGTTTCGACACTGTTAATGTCAGTACCACCCTCATCTGTAGCCTATGGAGTTAAAATTCTCTTTGACTGTTATGATAGAGGAGCTGACTAGAAAAATGTGTTCAGGTGAACATAACTCTATGAGACATAAGATAATAAGGTAGAATTAGTTCTAAATCGTCCTTGCACCAAGTACTATTTTTCGAAGTGCAGAAATAGCAACAGAAGGCAGAACCAGCTGGCCTGAACCAAGGGTCCCTTCTAGTTCAGATCAAACAGAGGCATGATTCTGTGCATCTGTATACATGCCTTCTAAAATAAGGTGGTGTTTGAGGAGGAAAATAAACCTTACACAGTGTATTTCCTCTGTAATCCATTTTTTTTGTGCTTAATGTGCAGTTGCACATGAAAGCGCTGAGATGGAAGATTTCTAATGGCTGACTTTATTGTATATTGGAAGAGCAAATCTTTGATTTCTTTGCACCACATTCCCATTCAGCTTTGTCATGTTTGCCCATTTGAGCTACCCCGCTGGAAATGAATGTTCTTTCAGTACTTGAACAAATAAACTACAAAGATATGTCATAGCTTTACTTTTGCTTGCGCCACTGCACTTGACACTAGTCAAGAAGTCAGCTTCCTCTCAGAAAATATGTTTAGTTTTGCTTATTTTAATGCTAGGCAGAGTTGCAGGAAAAGGTAATGTCTTTTTTGAGGTGAAACAGATATAGTTGGAAAAAACGGATGCACTTTCAGGCTTAGGTCTAATGGGACTCTAAGCCTTAGAGCTTGTCCTTGTTCTCCACCTGTCTTAGCAGTTTTAGTATTAGATATGTCATCTCTGCTTCCCAAGCCTTACTTCTCTTTTAGGTGGTTTCAGCTGCAGTAGCCTTGGCATTACCTTTTATACATGTGTCTAGGTAGAAAACCAGGCTCTTTAAAGGGCTGGCAGGGCTCTGGCCATGGCCCTCGCTGTGCAGCGGGTGCCGAACCTCGTGCCGCCTGGGCCCGCGTCATTTGTTGCTTCTAGGGCTCGGGCTGTGAGCCAGCGCTGATCAGCGCTCCTGGCATTCGCACTCTCGCTCTGCAGTTCTGATCCTGTGTCAGTGTAAACTAGTGCTGCTACAGTGACACTACATCATTTGAAATGTGTCCCTCATTTTTCAGAGGAATGTGATTTTGCTCTTTCTATCATTTATTACTCATCTTAGGATGGCACAGGGCTCCTTTTGCGTTGTGCTAGGCAGTGTCAGGTACATCCACACAGTGCAGCTAGATGCACACTCCTTTCCTGATCTCTAAGCAGGCTGATGTGATCTGCGCTGCTGTGAGAATGCAGTGCTGCCTTCCCCCTTCGCAGGTGAGAAGCTTTATTGCTCAGCAGGGCCTATTAGGTCAAGCAGAGAGCAGTGCTAGTGGGGCTGTACAGTTTGTGTCTGAGCTGGCTTACAGCATGGCCAGAAGGAGCTAGAAGTAGTTGACCCCCTTATTATAGACCTACCCATCTTACTGAGGTAGCACCTTTTTTCTTCTCTTCCCCCCCCACCCCCTCATAGAAACACCCCAGCCTGCTGGCACACGTAGTGACTCCATTGTCACAAGATAAAATTTGTTCTTATTTATATTTCATATTTGTATCTCCTTAGCCCAGTGAGTCTGCTGGTCTAATAATAAATATCTGTCGCGTATAATTTGGAATAAATAACTCCCATGATAGTTAATCATATATTAGACACAAAACATTTACAAATAGAATTTAAAGAGAATGTTCCTTTTTCGAAGATTGTGACTGAAATTTCAAACCAGAGTATCTGAGCTGAGTGTCAGGTTTAATTCTCACTTACTAAGAATATTAGTTAAGATATTTATTTAAGAATTTTGATATTAAGAATTTATTCATTGCAAATATAAGTACCTTTGAAACCTTTGTTCTTAGCTGAAACAAAATGCTTTGCAGGATTATTAAATGCTATTCTGTGAGCTTTGTATTTCAAACGAGTTTGGTTCAAAAGCATCCCAATGGATTGAATAGTAGATGGAAGAGCTCAAATACAGACCTGCTGTCTGACCTTGAACAAGTCACTGCAGTGCTTAATGCTTCAACTTGCACCTTGATCTGCACTGTAGAGATAATTATGCATACATTGCTTTGTAAAAATGAAACCAGAATTAATTTTTATGCTCTGTGGCATAACTTAAGACTACTTTCGTTATCAGAAAAAGTATAAAAGAAGACTAGTTTTGCAGTAGCTAATGTAGACTGAAAATTAGGGGGTCTGCATTTGATCCTTGATTCTGCCTCAACTCTCCCATGTGACTTTGGGATAGGTACCTGATCTTTGTTTCTTGGTGTCCATTGGTATTTTTTTCTCTTATTCTTTGCCTTGTCTGTTTCTGGAAATTGTAAGTTCAAGATCTCTGTCTGTGGATGTGAATACCAGTAAAACAACCAAGTTTAGAGTTAAGTAGGGAAAGAGGAGAGTTTGGTTATATCATGGATGAATGGACTTTTGGCACCAAAAGGCTGGCCGCTGCCATCTCCTCATTTGCCCAACAGGCCCATCCCTTCTTGACGCTTTGAGAATAACAAGGAGTTTTTAAACTAGAAGGTAGTGATATAAAACAGGCTCACATATTTTCCTGAATAGATCAAATGCAAAAGAAATTAGGTGAAACAAAACTGAAAATGAACTATATATTCTACTTGGTCTTTAAAACTGCAGACACAATTTTACACCTAGATTTATGCATGTTAAAGATCATAGGCTTGTGTACACAAAACTTTTGTATGTAGTTAAGCTCTTGAGTATGTTATATTTGTTTCCATCATTTTTAGTGAATATATAACCTTGGATGTGGAAAGTGGGAGCCATAGTTTTAGAGGGGACTTTTAGGTTTCAAGTAGCTATTTCAAATATGTGAACATTTCTGGAAGTTTCCTATAGAAACAAGGTGATTCAAGTGATCACTTCTATTGCAGTGTATAATGCAGCTGGATGTGACAGAGTATGCCCTGAAGCTTTTCCATAATTTACTTGGGATTTTTTTATTATTTATTTATTTCTCTTGTGAAACCTGCAGGAATATTTCTGTTCTCAGGAAGGAAAAGATAGATTTGGTGTTTGAAGAAAAACATGTCTCCATCATCATGCAAGTAAGGAATCTTTTCTCCCCTCTGACAACTGGACTCATGTCAGATCTGTCACATCAGTAAACGAAGTTATACACTAGGAATGAGAAGAATCCTGCTGCTGATGGGTCAGGTGTCAGTGCTGAGAGCAGTGCGGATGACTAGCAGACATTGCCAATGAAGAATATGGGAGAAGGCTGAGAAACTTCAGCCATTCATGAGATTCGTGACGCCATCAAAACTTCCCTCGGAATGACTCAGCCATGTGCCATCCTTGTCAGGCTTCCTCCGTTGGGAGGGGGGCGGTGGGTGGCTGGCATAGGATTTGCATGTTATATTTATACATCAGCTGAAACTTCTTGGAGAAACAGTAAACTAAACAAGTCTTTCCTATCTTTGCAATGCAAAGGAGATAGAGCAAAGCAGAAGACAGTTATATCCAGTATTTCTTCCAAATGGAAAAGAAATGCTGTAGGGTGCAATTAGTTTTGGTCGTTCCAAACCCATTTCTGCACTAAGTGTTGATCAAACGTGTAATGAATCAAAAATGAGCTTTTGCACTGCTTCCCTGAGTGAGGTGGTTTTCCTGTTTGTTTTTTTCTGTGTAAGTCCTTATTTTTTCAAGTATTCATACAAGTCTCCATCATAATTGGTAATTAGACAAGTAGGGAGTCACTGGAGTCTACTACATCTAGCTGGCTTTTAGTCCTTGTATTTGCAGGCAGATACCATGCATATTCCAGTAACATTGTTTTCATGGAACATTAATGCAACTTTATTACAGTATTATTATTTCTGTAAATTATTTATTGAGCAGCAACTGTGAGGGCTAGGTAGACACGTTTTAGGAACAGTGATACGCATTTATCTTTCAGCTAGTTCAATATAGGAGCGCTCATTAGAGCACAACAGCAGTTTACATAGAGCTTTAACTTCTCCACTCGATGAGCCATGAGCACCTAGAGATTTTAGTCTTATGGATGATTTGACTTATGATTTTTAGCAAAACCTTTTTGCTTAAATCCTGCAGTGCTGTCTGTTCTGGATGTTTAGTGTCTTTCTGCCTAGTTATGGCAGGTTGGCATGAACCACAGTCGAAACCAGTCTTAGTGTGAAGCTGTGTGTTCTAGTCCCTGCTTGCTGTGGCCCTCAATATTGCCTGATGCACTCTGAAGGAAGCTAACAGTTCTATGTATATTTTGGGAAGCGTGGCATAGACTCTTGGGGCTGTTGATTTCTGAGGGCCTTTTCATAGCTGCCTGGAAATGCTCATGAGCCTCAGGGTTCAGATACTCTTCATCGTGCTCCCATTCCATGTGCTACCTCCAAGTACAGCCCTGAACACTCCCTGCAGGAGAGTTAGTTCAGGTCTGCTTATATGGGTCCTATGCTGTCCTCATGTCGGAAAAGTCTCTCTTCATCTAATTATGTTTTCATATGCAGAGACATGGAATGCTTTGCTGTAGAAACCTGGGGTAGATTTTTATCACTGCACTTAGACCTCTGCCCTGATGGTGACAAGTCTTTTTAGAGAGAATGCTGTGAGCAGCTAGTTTTGGTTCCTGCTCTTCGAGGTGCAGACACACTGGTTTCTGGCACGGGTATTGGCATTGGACTGAAATTCTTGAACTAAGCTAGTGTTGTGCATTCTCTTTTTGTGTGTCATGACTAGTGTGATATATCCAAATTCTGTACCCCTGATTTCCCCCTCACTGGCTTTCCAGTGTGCCAGCACTCTGACATCTGCAGAGAGTGTTGTTCGTGTCAAACAGATTGGTTTGGGAAAGGTGTTAGCAATATGAACAAATGATGCATGTTTCTTATTGTTTCAGCCTTGCTTAATTGTAAGTACATGAAGTTCAGCCTTACAGTGTTAACAGGAAGAGTGTTTGAGTCATGGTTTGTAACATAATTAAATAGTTCCTTTCTGCTGAAAGCAGCCAAAGGAGAGTGAATCCCTGTAATGGAAGAAGGGAGTGTGGAACATGCAATGAAGAGCACCAGACGTGTTCTTGGGTTTCTTTCTTGCCTAAGTAATGACATTTAGCAATTGATGAAGTATGTTCATTTACATCGACAGAAATCCCTGCACACCCTGACCTGTGATCACGAAACCTGGCAGGCAGCTTGAATGCTACACTTGGTATGAAAGCTTCCGCAGAAGCCACAGTATATGTAATATGGTGCACTTGTTTGCTTTATGAGGAGTTGGCATGGTGACACAGTGACAGGATTTGGGCCAGCTCTTCCCCTATTTCAAACTAGAAGAGGCTCGCTAAGAATACTAAAGATGCCCAGAAGCCCCATTAGCAACAAGCAGTTTGAAAACCCCTGCATGTTGCCTGCTGGGGGACTGCCCATTGCACAGCCCTTCCTGCTAATCAGCTTGATTCCAGCGTGGGAAAACCGATTCAGTTTAAATGAACCATTCGTACTTATGCAGTAAGTCTAATGGTGTTAGACCAAATGACTTTGGTATAACAATATTAGAGACTTAAACTCCTAGAATGTAGAAGACTTCAGATTCTTAGGTGACTATAGCTTATTTCCAGATTGGACTGGGCATCTGAACATAGGGAAAAAAATCATCTCTGAGAAGAGATAGGTATCAGCTACTCTATCAACTGGAGTACTCAGAGATACCTCATGTTTGCTTCTCTTATTTTTTAGGATTGCTCCATTCAGAAGAGAAAAGTCTTGAATTTTTCTTCTTCTAAAAAAAAAAAAGTTGCAAAGGAGTTGACACATGCAATAGGTTATGTAAGTGTTTCATATGTTTTCACTTAATGCAATGCAAGCTTCATGTTGCTTTAGGGTGAGAGTTAAAGAAAGGGGCTGCATCTTTGCCTGAGGGCTCTCAGTGCAGCATAGCACAACATGAGTAACAGTATTATTCTAACGTGATGCAGTACTGAAGACAAAACAGAGCAACTCAAATGGTCATTTTGGATTAGCCAGCTTGCTCACAGTTGCATACATTGCTTAAATAGTCCTGTTCAAGCGAAGTCAAACTCAGAAAGGTATTTGGGATAGGTGGGTGATTATAAAGGGATTTCAAATATTTTTGTTGTGCATTTTCAACTGCTGACCAGAAGCTGATTCTGCTTTCCCTATAGAGAGAAAACGCATCACTGAAAGAAGCTTAGAACAAGCAGACCCCTGGGAGAAATCTGTAAAGTTATCTTCCCTTTCAGTCTGAGTTATTGATTATGTCTGTATTGCAAATTCATGCGAGGCATGCCAGCTGAGCCAGCTTTAAGGACCAAAGCTGCCCTCCATCCATCGTGTAAGCCCTCAGGGTGCAATCTGATGCTTTCACTGTGCACCATATCGCTGGTGAGGAGAGGAAAGTTAGGCAGCAGTGCTCATCCGTGCAGTTGCTTTGGCCTTGGTTCGTGCAAGGCTGAGTGCGCTGCAGTCATGCAGACAGCTGTTTGTTTGCAAGCACAGTGTGGACTCCATTTAAGCCTACACTGCAGCCAGAAAAGCAGACCAACAGGATGCAGATGACAGTGCATTGTGCTTCAGCTTGCTCTCCGCCCTGCTGGAGTGCTGTGAAGCAGGTTAATCGCAGGATGCCAGGGAGCTGGAGTCCTCCATACACAAAGCCTCTGTCTTGTCAGTGTCTCTGTCAGCTTGGCTCTGGTTCCTTGTCCTGTCCAGAGTAAGACTTCCCAAAGCCCCTGTGCAAGTGCAGGCAACATATCCGATAATTATCATTTGGCTAAGAAAGGCTGTGAGCTGCAGCAGCAGTGTTAGAGATGTCAGGCTACCCTCAGCTCCATGCAGGGAAGGTGCTCTTTGGTCTTGAGAACGTTTTGGCTTCTCCATCATTCTTGGAAAAGATGATAGTTTGCAGAGGCAGCTCTTTCACCTTTGGCAGAAACACCAAATACTGTGAGAGCAGGCCAGCAGGTCGGCTGGGAGTAGCCGTGCAGTGTCTGACGCCAGACAAGCAAGGTTCTTACCCAAAGCTTCCCAGTGCCAGATTTGGCAACAGTTCAGGACATCAGCCTCTTCTTACAAGTGCAGGCATTCCTCCTGTCCCCTCCCCCCCCCCCTTTTAAGTTGGCTTAGTATAATGAATTCAAAACAACTGTTTACACAAAATTTAATAGCTTTCATTTCTGGCCAAAATTTCTTCCACCTGGTAAATATTTTTGTTATACATTGTCAAATCTTTCTAGCATTCGGATGCAGCAATGCAGTTGTCTTCCAAACATCATTTTGTGGCACTGGGATTCTTTTGTTGAGAAAGCAGTTGGCTGGCCAGTCACAATTTAGTTGTTCGTTAGCATTTAGGCAGAAACAGCCCTCTATTTAGGGACTGCTGATGATATTGTTTGACAGCCTTTAACTTGTGGGCACTGAGCATCATTGAAACTATAATAAATGCTTTTATTGTCCTTATTCTTTACTGTAAAGCAAACAACATTCCCTACTTAAAATAACAAACTATGGATGTGGGAGGTTTTTGCCTCAGTGGAGACCTGGTCGTGCACTTTGGGTTACGCTCTCCCACTGCAAAGAAAAGTCTTTTTCCAACCAGCAAAGATTCTGCGGGGAGGTAAACTGTAATAATACACTGGCACTGCGGTGAGGGATTGTTAGAGCCAGCAACGCCTAGAGCATTTTAACTCTAGAGCAATGAAACTGAGTGGAGGAACAGCTAACGTGAGGGCACAAGGCTTCCACTCAGGTCACCCTTCCTACTTATTTTCTTCTGTAGGGAGTTAACCGCTTTCTATCAAAAAGCAAAAGGCAGAGGCAGTTTCTCAAATCACAGAATTTCTTCCTTCTATCTTGATGTT
Organism: Apteryx mantelli; assembly: GCF_036417845.1. Taxonomy (NCBI): domain Eukaryota; kingdom Metazoa; phylum Chordata; class Aves; order Apterygiformes; family Apterygidae; genus Apteryx; species Apteryx mantelli. The sequence goes on along the minus strand of NC_089989.1, from coordinate 27,647,358 downwards.
ACGATACAGAAGAATGGACTTAGAATATGGGTAAAGGGCTTTTCTTTTAATTTTTCATTAATTCATTCACAATATGTCTGTGTACAGTACAACTTTAGAGCCAGAATGGAGAATAATTTCCTGGTGAAACCCAAATGGGCTTTTCATATTTAACTTGCACCTTACTGTCCCTGCTGGTAACAAACCAAACCCCACAACACATAGTTCTGAAATTAAATTGCAGACTATATCTGGGCTTGGAGAACTGGTTGCTTTCTCTTATTAGCAGGTGGCTGAGCAGATCTGACCTTGACTCCCTGGATGGCTCTGAGCCCTGATGCCACAGAGTGTGAAAGAACATATCTACCATTAATTCTGTATTAATGTATTTACTTCCCGTATCTTTTGCCCTGCCCTGGAAGAGGTTTCTTGCTGTGTGTTGTATGGTGACTGTGAGTAGCCTCCAGGAACTTCTGTACTAAATATCAATCACTTGTAATACAGGTAAAGAGCTAACACACATATTCTCATAGAGGCATACTGATATTCTGTTTTAGTGCCAGTTATGTGGTTTATCACTGATCTGTCAATGTTAGTGCCTTTCTCAGTCCCTGTCTACTGAATCATTACGTTACATGTGAATCTGAGTTTTTATTGGAGAGATGGAAAAGTAAGTTTCTAATTCTTGTGAGAAAAGCTTTAGGACAGACACGGAGTATTCCCTACAGACTCTAAAGCTAGAGGGCAAATGAAGACAACACTTATTACTTAAAAGAAGAAATAAGTCCCCATGGGATGGATGCCAATCTCATGACTGGGAGTAGGAGGAAGGGAGGTGGTTGGACACCATTTGTTAGAGTGAAGTTGGTATTACCGTATTTGTGAGATCCCAGGGCTAATATTAGTGTTGAATTTAGTTTTGATTAGCAGTTTTGCAGTTCAGTGACCTCCTTTATATTATTACAGTACAATTAAAAATAAATAGGGTTCTCCTCCCTCTTCAGTATTAGTTAAATTCTCCATATGCTGGTAGGCTAAATGGGTATTGAACTGTTTAGCTTTAATTAAACAGCAGAGTCTGGGGAGAAGCCAGGAGCACACTGTCAAATTAAAGCAGTCGCCTGTGTAAACAGCTTCCCATAAATCAGATTCCCTTGTATACATAACAATTGTTAATTGAATAATTACCTAAATTTCATCTCTTAATTTTTCCTTAGGAAACGCATTAAATTTACTTGGAAGCATTGGATTTTACAGCATGTTTTAATTTAACAAAGCTGAAGGCACAATATAATTTGTTAGCAGGTATACAGAAACTTTCATGGATTTATAGTTAAGGCTTAGAAGGGGAAGGCAATAGGAGAGGATATAGGAATAAAGGAGTTATGAAACTTTTTGAGAGCCATTTCTGTGCAACAGTTGTTAAGTCAGTGTTATGGTTATGGGTTGTGTTGATCAGAATCTAGATGAAGATTTGGCAAGGCAAAAATAGGACCCACTGAAATCTGAGAAGTCTCCTATTCATTTCAATAGTATTTTCATCATGCCTTTTGTTCTATAACTGGCCTCCCACAGGGAAGCCCAAGTCATGTTTGGGTCCTTGGCAATCTTTGCAGTATGCCAGGAATAAATCTTTAAGATGCCTTCTGTATCATAAAGAATATATCATTTAGAAACGTCTGTGCAACACTGTGAAACTCAGAGCCAAATGGATGCTGCTCTTAAAGTGAGGTAAATCAGGAAGAAATAAGCCTGCTGCTTTCATCATGGAGTGAGTAAACCTGCACTGCATTTGCAGTGCAGAGCAGGCTTCATCTCTATGGCAGTGTCCCTGCCTTAGGGCAGACTTACGGGGGGTTTCTATAGATGAACCTAACTTGTCTGCAGAAGTGTTCAAAGCTGCTTCTTCCTAAAAATAGGAACTGTTTAACAATTCTTTTTGAAGAGTGGAGTTAAACAACATTCAGAAACCAGCACATGTATGGGAAATACTTGCTTCGTATTTTCTTCACTGAAAAGATTGAACTGAAAATACTTGCTCTTCTCTATTGATATCATTTCATAAACTCTTCCTGGGATGAGTAAGACCATGTCTGCCTGCAAAGCTGTTTTAAGCAAGCTGCAATTCATGGGCTGCTGCTTCCAATGTGGAAATCAACTCACCTAATTTCAGATATATTCACAAAAAGTAATGGGCACTTCTACAGCATAGTTCATCTCTGTGATTAACTTTCATGAAGGGAGTCCAACTCATCATTAGCATCTCTGCTGTAGAAGTGTACATCTGGTCAGATGAATCCCATGTCTGTTGTTTTTGGGAAGTGATTCAGAGCAATCCATCATGCTGTAGATCATGGCAGCACAACATGGGCATCAGGCCTGATGTTTTCTGATCAGTAGCAGGCAATTCTCAATGTGCACAGAATATAAAACATGATCTTTCCTGAGCTGTTCATGTTTGCCTTTTGTCCCTGCACAGAACAATAAATCTACTGCTTGCTTTCTGCTTAAGAGGAGAAAATATATGTCTTTGCAAAAGCTCCTTACCTTCTCTGAGGTTCTGTCTCTGTCCCTTGGATGTATAAATATAAAGAAATGTTTTGTTGCTGTGAAATCCCTCTCTCCACGGAGATGTTCTTCTCTTTGCTTGTCTCTGCATGAGTCGTGTGTCAGAGCCCTTTGCAAAGGTGTAGTTTGGATGTAAAAGCCGCAGCCTCAGGGGCAAGATTTAATATACAGCTCTGCCAATGGTTTCTCAGAGTCCCCCAGCTCACCTGATGCTATCTGCCCTTCCTGTCTTCTGGGAAAGACCAGTGAATCACCACTGTCTTCCTTCCCTTCCAGCTCCACAAGCAAATATGCCTGTACCTTTCAGGTTACACCATCTACAGAGCATAGAAGGGAATTTTGAAAGCAGGAGCATGTAGCCCTGTGCATTGGTTCAAAGTCTTCAAGGTCATTCAGGATGCAAAGTCCTCATTGCGTACTTGTGAAACTACAGTATGAGGAGCACTGACCTACATACAGCTAGCGTTGTTGGTGAAAACAGGCCTTACTTCTGTGAAGATACTTGTGTTAATGAGAGACAAAAAGAAGTTGAGAGAAGTCTACAGGGAAGCACTACTCAAAGCATCAGACACAAGGTTGTTTTGCCTGGAGAAAAAGCTAAGAGAGATGCACTTGAATCTGCCAGCAAGGTAATGCTCTCTTGTTTTTCTATTGTTCTGGGCAACAAAAAAAAAGCAACAAGAGTAAGTATAAGCTTAGGAAATATGAACTCTGAAGAAAATTAAACAAACAAGTTCTTTATAATAAATGAAGAAAAGTCTGAGCAAAGCATGGAAGGTAATCAGGTATCTTAAATACTTCAAAAAGCAATAATCTACTTTCCACACCCCTGGTGAGTATGGCAAGGAGTAAGAGGCTTAACAGGAAAGAAAAGTGAAGAGAGGAAGAGGCTGAATGAAGATATTTCTGAGTCTCCAGCACTGGAGTTCCTTAAGAACAGATTAGATGCACACCAGCCAGGAATGGTGGTGTGCTTCCACCTGCCTGACGAAGGGGCAGAGGATTTCCAGCCCTGGGCATGTCTGTGGCTTTCTGGATGACACAGCTTCCTTCCAGTTTTCAGTTTTGTGTGTCCAATTTTCAGATGATATCTTAAAGCCAGAATGGCCCATGTTTAGGGGTGCAGAGCAGAAATCACATGAGCTAACCGAAAAGTGGCTAACTGAAGCAGTAACATCACAGTGCTTTTAACGTAGATGGAAATAGCTGTCTTCTGGAGCATGATTGTGTGCTCCTAGTGTTCAGGAGCAATGTGGTGTCTTTATAACATGAAACCGTAGCAAACAATCTGACTGTTGTGTTCCTGGTAATGGTTCGGTACTTAACACTTAATCTTACATAGCAACAAAGAAAAATAACTTCTTTTTTTCAGCATACTGACATATCTGATAGTAGAAATCTTTCCTTAACCAACTCAGACAACATTTGACATTAGGGAAGTATCTCAGCTCCTGCTATTCAAACACAGATATTTTCCTCTGTCACTGTTCAAAAATTCTGAGTTCCCTGAAGCTCTCAGACTCAAAACAAGAATTTCCCATGTATTTGAATGATTCTTTTGTGTGATCTGGGAGAAGAGCATCAATTTCTGTTTGTTCTTGTTGTGCTGGATGTGGATCCCTTATGTATGTCGCTGAGCCTTTGGCAGTGTGTACAAGAGCACCCCAAGGTTAGCAAAGCTTTTATCTAGCCTATTCATCTCCTTTTATAAAGAAAAATCTGAGCCCACATCTTCAGCTGCTATAAGTTGGTGGAGTTCCTTAGAAGTTTGTTCTCTAATAGGCATATATGAAGAAGCCTGATAGTTTTAGTGAAAATCTGCTAATACTGACGTAAGTTTTATTCTTTATAAAATTAATAATGATTTCTGATCACTCCTCAATAAGACCAAAAGACATCAGACTCTGCTCTTTGTTTTTCAGTATAATGAAACACAAATACATTTAAAACACTTCTCATTGAGCATACAGTAGCTGAAAGAAACCTCAGCTGTCTGAATTGTACATTAATCTTGGTTGTTACAGTCTGATACTATCTCTATTGTATATGGATTGCTGAAAGGGAAAGTACTAACTGATGAATACAGTAAATTCAGTAATGTTTTCTGCAGTGCTTGAAATAGTCAATGTGCACTGGTGTATACAGGAAATAAAAATAGAAGCCAAACTGCCAGTTTGTGTTCTTACTGTAAATCACCCAGAAATGGCAAAGGAGAGATTTTTTTTCCATCTAATAGGAGTGGCAAAAGTATCCACTATTGAAAATGATGGATGTGTTGAATTGGGCCTGCATGGCCGTGGCAGGGATTTTAGATGCTGCTGAGGGCTGATCGGTGCCTGTGGCTCTGCAGCCTGCTTCCCTTCCCTATCTGTGAGCCACCTTGTCCGCTGAGGCTTTGGAGCGCGCCAGGGACGGGCCTGGAGAGAGGAGCTGCAGAGCAGGCTCCCGGCTGAGTTGAGCAGTCCCCCCAGCGAGTGCTGCTCCGACAGTTTGGCTCAGACATCAGCTTTGCCTTCTCAGTTATTTTCAAAGAGTTATTCTACAATCAAGAAAAACTGTGGAAAACAATATGCGCCATGTTTATTTCTTGCATTATATTTTTAAGAACAGCTGGCAGCAGTGAAAGGTAACTCATTCTTAAGAAACTCATAAGCCAGGATTGTAACAATTTTGTACAATTTATAGGGTTTATTTAATGAGCTTGGGTAATGTGGAATGAAAGTTGTTCCCAAAGGGCCCCAATCAACTAGAATATTGAACTGGAAAGCAGACTGTAAATTGTGTTTTAACTAATGTCATATGGCTATTACTTTTTATGGAACACAATTTCCTTCATTGAGAAGGAATACAGAAAACTGTCATTATGCAAATACCTTGAGGGATCTGACCAAATGCATTCTGGTTTGCATGAGTCCTTTCAGGATGATGCATATGCTGTGACTCCCTGTACATAGCAAGCAATAGCCTTAAAAGAATAACTCCTGTGAGGTCTCTTAACTTTTCTATTGTGGTTACACCTATATGTTTAGATTTGTGTGCGGTGAAATAAATGACGTTAATTAGAGTGATTAGGCGCTACTTCTTATTTATAGCTCTCAGCAGTACTATTTTCCCTGATTTAAATAAATTATGGTGGATGATACAAATTAGCATTTTCTAAATTAATGTACTTAGAATTAAATGTAGAGACAAATACCAATCCATTTTCAAGCCAATGGACAAAACGTCAGTGGTGCAGTCTCTGGTGTTTGTACATCGCGTGGTTAAAGGTGCGGGTGTTGGCGAGTGGTTTGATCTTTGCCCAGCAGGAGAGCTGAGAGGCAGGACAAAAACTCTTTGGTCAATTGTGCCAGCAGAATTTGATGCAAATATTTGAAATGTCCGATGACGTTTGGTCTTGAGACCAGCAATGCTCTGTCCTGTGGCCCAGTTGGTGGCTTCAGGCCTCTCTAAAAAAGAGATACTCATTCTGTAAAACCAAAAGCCTTGCTCTTTTTGCAGCTTCGCTGGTGTTCTTAGCAGGTCGGCAAAGGGCTGCTTGGCTGTAGGCATCCTTCTGAAGAAGTGTTTACCGTGGCTGCTACCTTTTTTCCCCCCAGCCAGCAAGAAAGGCATTTCAGTTACTGCTGTTAGTCAGCTGACGCTTTTTAAACTACAGACTTCATTTGAAAATAACAGAGAGAAGAAGAAGAAGAAACTATGAATACAAAGAACAAAGCATTTATCTCAGGAAAAAACGGGTGCAGTTGACTTTGTGGTGGACTACTTAGTGTGACTTTTTTTCTTAAGGCTTGAAAGAGGCATGCAGTGGCTGTGCTGGTAAACACTTCGTGCCTGAGAACTTGACTAGGACCATATATAACCAAAGGTAGTTATTTGTTTTTTTATGGTGTTGAATATAGTGGTCTTTTAAGGAAGGCTTTTTTTTTTTTCCCCAGCAATGAAACAGTAGACTTCATTTATTCCATTTTTCTCCTAGTTCTGTCACTTCTCAAACTTGCATCAGGAAGAGTATTTTAACAGTCAGTGTTAAAAAGCATAGGAACAACATCAAAATTATACATATTAGCATGTATTTAATAATTATAAAATCAAATAATCATGAAGGCACAGTTTGAGATGGATTTACCAATCTGAAACTCTTTTCAGATCAGTTTTGCTCAGTGACTTTCTCCAATTTTTTTATCTGACTTTTGAGTTCTGCCATGAGATACAAATGTATTATTTGGGAGATAAGAACTATCAATTCCAGCAGTGCTGATTTACACTTGAATTTTTCTGACAACTTACTCTTTATATTTATTCCCTTAACTGGTAGCAAATATTGAGTAACAAATTGAGTAAAGTGAACTTGTAAAATGAATTTGAATGAGAGAAGATTATGTATTATTTAGGTCTGCTATCTGAGGACTAATTGTTATTAAGCTAATATCTCTAAATAATTAAACGTTTTGTGACAAAATATTCTAAATAATCAAGCGCCCCATTCTGGTCTAATTGAAATCAAATATGGAAATCCTGTTGGCGGAAACAAGTAGAAACAGGGCAGTTCTGTGCAAAGGAAAGAAGGAATAAGGGGTTTCTCAGGGATAAGGCGAGAGGTTTCTCGGAGAGCCCGAAGCCTTCTCCCGAGTCCTGCCTTTTCTTCTGTCCCGGTGGTGCTGTGGGGCCGGCGGCGAGGGACCGGGCTGGCGGTGCGCTCCGGGTCGAATGGCCTGGGCCACCAGCCCCGCTTTGTTTTGCCGAAGCCGCCTCTGTCTCTGAAGCAGTGAATCGATCTGTCGCTGTCCCAGGCAAGCCCAGCCTGGCGAAATAAGGCTTCAGTCCGTGGCTAGACGAGATGGCAGCATGATGTGCCTCTGAGCTCTTTCCTCTGAAAGTCCATTAGGAGAGATGTCATGGCACTTAGGTTTAATATAGATGTGCTGGACTGTGCTGGCCATAGTGGACTGGATGTGGTGGAGGAAATTAGCACCCGGACAGCTGCGTGCCGAGTATCCCATGGAAATGCATCTCTGTCAGAGAGGCAAGGCTGCTCTGGCAGCCTGTCATCAGGTGTAACTGAATGCCGACCGAGGTGGTAATTACAAACACGGTACCATCCGCGCCGCGCAGGCTCATTTGTCTTTGTTTATCATCAGAGCAAGTATATTGATCGTTACTAAAGCATTAAATATCTTTGGAGAGGAACAGGAGAATCAGATTAATAAAAGCTGACATGCATTGTAAAATGCACTTCTCCATGAAAGTCGGGTTTGGTAAGTACAGAAATGACAAATGAAATTACTCTTTTTGCACTCAGTTGACCTAGTAGTGTTATCCTGGGAGAGACAGCATCTCTGAGAAATCCACTTTGGATTTTTATTACTCAGCTCCTTCTTCATATTTTTAAGCTATTTGAGTCACTTTCTGTGTTTAACTGTCTGTGTACATCTTTGAGATTTAATATACCCTGTGGATTATGAACCTGACTTCAGTGGAGTTAGTGGTATGAAACTACTATGATGGAATTGTAATGAAAATCTAGTGAATAAAATCTCTACAATAGAGATTATGGTTCAAAGCTTATTTAAGGAGAAGACAAGACAGTGCATGCTTGAAGTATGCCAGTGCAAGTCAGGACTTCCATGAGCGCAATTAGTGGAATGATTTCCTATTTACATTGGTGTAAACAAACATCATTTGCTCTTTTAGACATTGCTGTGGTATCAGATATATTTCTCTGTCACAGGTTGCAGAACACTTGTATTTTCAGTCCGAACTGGTCTTCCGCTCACTATGCTCTTAGAAGCAATTAATTTTGCCAGTGGTTTCACTAGTCCTTTCTAGATAACATAAAGTGATTATCAGTTTTCCTTACAAGCTCTCTATTTTCTAGTATCAGTTTTTACAGAGCAAGGGCAAGGAAATACACCATGCAGGCTCAGTTTATCTCATGCTGAATTCAGTGAACTGTTAATGTGCTACAGCAAGGAACAAAGTTTCTCTTACTTAATTCTAGTGAGTCTTCATCAGTACTATATGTAGAAGAACTGATTTACAGTGTATCAAAATGCTTAAAAATCTGGCTTAGCCAAAATACTCATCGAAAAAAATTTGGATAGTTATCAGAGGCTTAGCAAATCGTCTCTCTCCGAAAATTAAGACCCATTCTCACAAACACCTACTGCATATGGATAAGGTTACTTGTGCAAACATTCCCATTAAATAGCTGAGTCTTCTGTTTGATTATTTGTGTTTGGCATGCAGATGAATCCAGCAGATGAAAATAAAGTTATCCACTGGCATTTTCGTAAGATTTTTCTTTCTGGTACAGAGTAGGAAATACTAAGACAAATGCTCAGCTGGTCGGTAGCATCATATCTAAATTGTCTTCGATGGTTTTGTGTCACTTTATACCAACCTGAAGATCTGGTATGTTAGTTTTCCCCTGTGAGTGTTTTTTTAGCACGGTATATCTAGTTTGTTCTTCTCAGATATTTTTTGAGAATTTGATAGTTGATTTAGAAGCGGACCCATGTTTGTGCTCTTTCTTCAAATGAGTAGTAGATTGCAAGATAACCTTATATCACTTCCAAAGACACCCATTATTTAAAAAAAAAATATATATATTCAGAGATTAGTTCACATATTTAGCATATTCCAAGCTGATTATTATAAATTACTTCTCAGAATTAATGATATGAAAATGTTACAGGTGTTTAGTTATTGCTCAGCATCTTCTGGAGTTCAGTCATATAATGGTGATGGTTTATGTGGGTGATTATTTGAAAAGCAAATGGCTTCTTACAGTTCTAAAATACCAGCCTAGCTGTCATCCCAGAGATGAGAGACAATTGACAAACACATCCCTTTCTCCTGTGGGCTGCTGCTTTTCGAACTAACCTGGGGATTTTAGAGTTTGTTCTGTGTTTTGCCCAGAAAGCATACAAAGCAAGGGACACCACCAAAGAGCTGATGAGAACTCTTACCACCCACCGCTGCCGTCCTTTCAGATTTGATTTGAATTGTGATCTTTGTTTTCTTCAAAATATGCAGGGCAGCTTTGACAGGTTCCAGTATTCCCTAACAGATCGGTAATTACAAGATCCTAGAAGAAATCAATCAGTTAAAAAAGCAAGAAACAACCCCCCCCCACCCTTCTTGCCCTGGACGCCCGTTATCGGGGTGGCTGTTGAAGTGCTCATACAGTCAGAGGAACAGTCAGATTTGATTCTCTGGTAAAGTGGGAGACCCGACTTTAAATATGGAGATGTTTTCAAATCTCCATAATCAGAAGAAGCCTTTAATCACTTAGTTTTAGCCTCAATTTAGATTTTCATGCATGCCAATTAATAGAAGCTTGTTTTCTAAAGATACAATCTTTCCTATTTTGAAAGCTTGACAGTTCTAATGGTTTAAAATTATTGAAGCTGACGCGTCTCCTCAAGAAGACTGTTTAATCTGTCAGATTCTTCATTCTTTTATCCTATCATATAATGATTCAAAAAAAAAACCCAGTGAGTGTGTTTTTAACCTTTCTTTAACTTGCCAATTATCATAAAGATTTTTACTTGTGGTAGGAATTTCTCTTTAAAAACAGAGAAGAGCTAATTAAAAAATATCCAGTATCCTAAAATATGAATTATGGTGGAGTACAGAGCAGTTTGCAGGTGGTAATGTCAACTTTGGTTGGAGAGAAGATTAACTTGTCACATTGGCTGCTGAAAGGATATCATGCTTCCCACAGAACATCCAGCCTCCCGGAATGACATGCTGGCTGCACGGGTGCTCGCTTCGCAAGCTGCATCGCGCCAGCTCCGCGCCCACCAGCACTCTGACGCGTTTGTCATTCGTGCCTCGAGGTGAAAGCAACCCACTATCTGCCTCTGTCAGAGAGAAACCTGCCTTGCTGGCTGACTTTCCAGCTTCTTATCTTGCCCCCGTGTTGGGGCTTACTTTGACAATTCTTCCCTAGTTGAGCAGAACTCTGGAAGAAGTCCAGCCACTGCAGAAAAATAAATGGCAGGTCCAACAAGATCAGAAATAGCATCTCTTGGCCTTGCTGATTTGAGACACACACTTATTTTGAAGGAAACAAAGGGATTCAATGGGAGGATTCAGCTAAAAAGTCAGATGATATTATTGAACTTGCGTATAACCTAACCAGGCTGTGTTTAGAAATGAGTTAAACTTTATCACAATGCCTGTTCATGCTGTATAAATGTCAGGATTCTCGCCTGTATTGCTACTTCTCATGGGAGGTTAGAAAGCTTGTGCCTGACCTGCACTGCATGTTAGGGAGGGGAGGGCATTTTTGGTGAAAATAAAATTGTCTTTTCTTTTCAGAGATATTCTGCTCCAGTGCACTCATTTGCACGCTCAAAAAATGACATTCTGAAAAAGGTCCAGAATACCTTGTTTCCAGTGGTTATTCACTATTTGAATAGATAAAGAACCATTCCTCATGCTGACACAGTTCAATTCGTAAACTGGACCTTTCTTTTTTTAAATATTATTGTTTTCCCTAATCTACCTACAAGCAAAGCTCATTTTCCTGGCACTTGAACACTAGTAATTTTGTTGAACGTTTTTTTCAGTTGAGATCCCAATTAGTTTAATTGGCAGATTTGGCACAAATTGGCAATCTCTTCTCTGCAGAGAGCCAAAGATGGACTAGCAGAGACTTCTCAGATTAATATTCTCAGATTAGCATTCTTTGGAAACATGTATTGAAAAGTTAGCACAGAATGGGAGGGTATCAGGACCTCACCTACCTTCTGACTTTTTAAACATCTATTGTATCTATTTGAGCTAGACATTTTCTTTGGCATGACATAAGTCACGTCTTAGACAAACTGTTACAATGATCCCAATACTAGTTTGAATTTAGCTCAGTGTAAACAAATAGCTGCATTTTCGGGTAAATGTGATATAGGTATGATTCAGTTCCTGCCCTAAACCTTTTTGAGGCATTGCTCCCTGACTTAGTGATGGATGAAGTGATAGCTGTAGGTACAGCATCTGAGTTACTATTTGTCATCAATTCTTCAGAGTTTTACTAAGATTAGTAAACTGTGCAGAGACTTGCCTTACAACTTCAAAGTCATTTGCACCTGGTCAAAGTAAGACTAGAACTCCAGCATTTGGATTTAATAACGTTTTGCAGTCAACTTGCAGTCCCTTCTGACTGGCACGAATTGCTCCAGGAGCATCAGCACAGTAGTGGAAAGACTGTAAAATTTAGTGGGATCTACTGAGATGAAGGAAAATACATGAATGGATAATATTAGCACTTAGATTTTTTTCTCTCTTTTTCTTCATTTTCTTTAAAAGAAGTCATGTATTGATTGCTGTGGGAGTTTGAATAATAGGTGAAGTAAAATGAATTTAAATTGAGGGACTAGATGAGTAGGAACATCAGGATTTGATTTTAACACAGTCATGTAACAAGTTGTAGTTTCCAGTGTGTTTCACATGCTTAGTCATAGCAAGAAGACTGTACTGCTTATTCTGTGGAAGGATGGCAACAGGATATTATGCATGAACAGGCTAAATTTCCAGTTAAAAACAAACAAGAGATGCAAGCTCATACAGTCAAACTTGTTTAACCTGTGAAGATTTAATTTGCTGATACTCTTAATCCACCACATCTGCATATAAAATGGCAGGTAAATATCCCATTGAAAGCAATTGATATGAAAATATAAACAAAAGCAACCTTGATATATGACTTAGAAAGCCTTTTGAGTGATTTTAAAAATATATACTCCCTAATTGCCTTCTTTCATTGCAAAGGTGCTGTTGCAGAATGTAAAATTTCACTATAGTTTCTCACTGCTGCTCACAAAAAGAAACAGTGCGACTTAGGGTGCACTTATTCCCTTCATTTAGCTGTAGTGTTCTCCACAAAAAGGAGAATCTTGCATGATAGCGTGGGAAGTTGTGCCCTCCTCCTGATAAGGCTGCTGAGAAGATGGGAGATAATCAATAGCCGGCTGAAATTCATGCTTTTCTGAGTGAGGGCGCAGCGCGGGGGGATGCCAGGCGCCCGTGTGAGCGCCCTGGGAGGTGCTCGGGGCTTCTGCGTTGTGCTTGCGGAGCTCCACGTTTCTGAGCTAGCAACTGAAGCAGGCAAAGGAAATCCTGTTCAGAAAGAACCGAAGGTGGACGCAGGACCAAAGCATAGTTACCTGGTTCTTCTCTCATACAGCTAGCGTGAAGGCGGTATAGCCGTCATAAGTGGTGGGTTGCAGGAGTTTAATGTTATAGTTTGAGAGTACAGTTCTAAGGGTGGGAAGCTGGTATTTTTGAACTAAATTACTTAAATACAGGTGCTGATATCTTTAAAACATAATGTTTATGGTATGTTAAGTTAAATAAAGCTTCTCAAGTCTTTTAGTGGTATACTTTTTTTTTAATAGAAATAGTAATTCATAGAAACATGTTAAAAGAGGACTGACAGAGGATATGCATTACTGAAGAGAAATATAAAGAATGACATATGTAAGCTTCACAGAGTATATGAATGTGTGCCAGTTTTTGCAAGCTGAGCATCTGGCCCAGTAAAGCTGCCACTAGATGAAGATTTTGTTCTCAAATATACCGTGACTGGGGGAGAGACTCCTAGGCAAGGCTTTGCAAAGGGGGCCTCCTTTTTTAAGCCACACACAAGTCAGGCTCTACTAAAATCTGAAGGGCAAGCAGGAAGATGACGTGCATGGCATGTAAAGTTACGGGAGGGGAGCCCAGGCCAGAGCTGTGCTGGGGTCTTGGGGATTCAGGGATGATGCTCAGGCCCAAACTTTTCAGCATCTCATCCTGTTCCCGTGGTTGCTGGACAGACATAAGGAAGGTCTCATTCCTGTGGTGTGATCTGCCTGCTGTAACCATTACCATTAAATGCTAGCTTACACTTTTCCTTTCGAGTTTTCTTTTCTGGAAGAAAATTGGGGGAGGAATCCTAGTTTTTTAATTTTTTCTGTCAAAAAATGAGAGAATCTAAGTTGTTCTGTTTTCATTCGATTTTGTCTGAAAATGATTTTCACCAGTGTGGTGTTTGGTATGGAAGTGGATTTATTTGGATATTTTTATTAATCAGTAGAAGTTTACTAGTACTAGTCACCCTGTTGTTCTTTCTTATATGTGCTTAATATGCATGGTATTGATCTCATTAAACTATGCAGTAAGAGCAACAACAGTGAAGCTTTATCACTTATTATGCTATTCTTTGGATGGCTCTTACTCTTTTGTATGCGTTTCTTAGTATACTGTATTTTGGAGGCTTCAGGAGGGTTGGCAGAATGACGGTGCCAGACCATTAGGCGGTGAGAGCCCTGGCAGGGCCCCCCATGCGTTCAGCGCCTTTCACGCGCCCGTGGGACCTCCTCGCCTGGCCCTCCAGCCTCTTCGCTCACTGCGACCGTGCGCCCCACTGCTGCGCAGGCTGGAGCGTCTGCTGCCAGCACAGCTCGCTGGCGTTCCCGATTGATGGGCCTGTAACCTTGTCACCGTGCAAGTTTAAAAATTAACATTTTATTTGCAACTCCTCGTTTCACCTCCAAGTGTTGCTTTACTGTCCAGTGTTACCAGCATTTTATAGATTACCTGTCTTTGCTTCGGAGACTACAGCGTTTTTTCAGGAGTCAGATTGGGAATGGCAGAGTGCTGGAGATGTAACTGTGCATTTCCACACATCTTAGGAGTCTACTAGCCCAGCCTCGCTGTAGGTTACCTGCCAATTTTGTTTTCAATTAAACCGCCCTCTGGATCCTGCATTGTCTAAGCCAAGACATGTTATCAAGCTTTATGCTAACCCAGGCAGCTCCCCAATTACTTTTCCGCTCTCCTGAGCCTTCCACTGAAACTGTAGCCAGTATCTACGTATGCTTTAAATGCTCAAGAGACTTTTACCATCAACTTGGATGGTCTCCAAATCGGACCCAAGATGAGTAAGGCATTACAGCGTTATCTGCTAGGTTGTCAGCTGCTGTAAATGGTTGTAGTCAGTGAACTTAGCTTCACATAAACAGCAAATCAGCCCGTTTGTTCTACAAGCAACTGTATTCCACGTTTACTCATTAGAAACAACAAAAATGTGTATTGTGGGACAAAATATAATGGTACTAAAATTCAGACCAGAATAAACAAAGAAGAACTGTGTGATTAGCATGTACTCATTTGGGAAATGCAAAGTGATAAAGACATTCATGCTAGGGAATAATTCTAATTGCTAAGAGGAGCTGAGCAGAGAATATAAATAACCAGGCTTTGCCATCACAGAACTAATAAAATCTTCATGCCCACTTAGACCTATATTCGGTGTGCTAGTTTTTGTTCAGTAGCCTCTAAAGTTTTGCCTTTGACGACAAAGGCCAAGAACTGAGCTCCTTGAACTTAGCAGGGAACTTACGGCCACTTAATGATGCAGGGTGAATTAAGCAAGGGAAGCTCAGTGGGTTTTGTCAGTAGTAATGGGCTGTGGGCAGGTAGATCTCCTTTGTGTCCATGTCTTGTTTTCCTGCAGTACCAGTACAGTGAAAGTAGCATTTAAATATTTTATGAACATGGGTATTGGACAATGAAAGTCTATTAAAACACAAATTCACATTGTTTTGTGTGTCACTTAATTGTCTAATGGGAATCACTCTTATTAGTAATATGCTATCATTGGGCAAAACATGCATACTCTTTTTACATTTTGGGTCCATGGGGGAAGAGAATTGACTGCACTAAAAGCATGTAACAGAGGTTAGGATAGGATCCAGGAAAAGCGTGATAGGAGTAACCTGCAGGATAAAAGCTGTCGTGCTGGGCTTCAGAAAGTTGCAGTCCAGCAACCTAACAATAGTAAGAACCAAAGACTTGTGTGTTTTTCCGAAGTGGATTACTGGTTGCTTATTCATTAGTTATTAATCATGCTTGCAATGATGTGACAAGGCAAAAATAGCACTCTACAAATGCAAGCAAGTAGATGAGCCGCAGTACTCCCAAGGCTGAGTAGCTCATGGCAGGGTGTAATCCCAAAATACAAGGGAGCCATTTCTCAATGGCTGCATGTTTGGTTTTTCGTTGATATGCTGTGTGGAGTTTCTACTGGGAGAGCAGCGATATCTTTAGACACATTTTTCCTGTGCATACGGAGGGAGACACTTGCAGCCCTGTGTTCATTCTTTAAAACAAGCCTTGTCCTGCCAGCAGAAGCAGTGCATGCAGAAGAGATGCGCGTGGCCGGTGGCTGTCTCTGTACTTCACTGAAAGAGCAAAGATCACCAGCACAAGGTGTTCTCCTGACCTCCTCCTGACATGATCGTCCTGTAGACACCCTGTGTCTGATCATGCATGTTTGGTTTTGGGAGTGATCTCACGGCCTCCCTCTGCATACAGAAAATGTCCTTGGTGTATAAAGAAGCTTGTGCAGAAAGAAGTATTCCACAATAGCGGAACAGTTTAGAAAGCCTGCTTAGTTTTCTGCAGGGAAATTCTGCTTGAGGTACAACTATAGCATGGAGAAAGTCTTTCATCAGCTCTCTTCACCACCTGGCCACCAGTGTGGAAGCAAAGGGATGAGAGGAAGCATCAGCACCTCCTCCCATACAGGTGTGACAGGGAGAGACAGGCAAGTGCTTGCGGCACCATCCAGGGGCTGCCACACGGACACAAGGATGCCTGCGTCCTACCAGATCACGCTTCCGTTGTCATGCAGGACAAGTCTCAGTAGAAATGGCCCCTCTTTGAATCTGCATACTGTATTCAGTAGTTCCCTAATTTCTACAGCACCTCCTTCTCCAAAATGCAGTGCTGGATGGAGAGCATGTGGCCCGCTTGGTATAACTTTTTCTACTAAATGCATCTTCATTCCTTACATGATTAGAGCACTCATCATACTGCTAAAGTTACAGGAAATATGTGCTTCTGCTATGGCAATTACTCTTGGAACATAATTTAGCAAGGACTGAGTTATCTCAGATTGTATAGTCCTTGTGCTTTGAGATAATTCAATATAAAAAATAATTGATTTTGTTTGAAAAACCCAGATCAACTATGTTAAAGCTAGTAGAGCATGCTTGGGGTTTGTTTTGGGCAGAGCACAGGCCCACAACTTGTCTAAGTTGGGCAGCTTGCCTGAGTCAGTGCAACCGTGCAGCCTCACGGCAGCTGATTATCCAGGCCTGGTATCTCTTGTTTATAAGCGATCGTGCAGCACAGCTCTTAGTTCCCCATGTTGTTAGCTATACTGCAGAAACTCTGTATATCTGGAAGTGGTTGTCATGTCTGTGCTTATCTTTTATCTTACAAGTCCATTCGGGCCTAGCTACACTTTTCTAGAACTATTGGTTTTTGAGAAATCTAGTAGAGCTGCTGCCTGTCAAATATCCATAAGTCTTAGACAAGTCTTACTCCCTTAGCAGTGACAACAGATGCAGGTAAAGACCTGTTAGGTCCTCCGCTGTAAATCATCTTTCCTGGCTCATTTCAGTCTTCCCTTCTGCCTGCTCTGTAGTGCCTTAATGAGCTTCCCTCCTTCCTGATCTGCTAGCTGTGACCTGCACGGCTGGCCCAGGGCTGAAAGGTGCCTTTCTGCTTACCAGCACTGGTGACGCCTAATAGCAGGCAGTGACCACTACCTGCATAGTCACAGATGTCTTAGAAAAAAAATCATTGTTAATAAAACTTAATGTAACATGCTCATTATTTGTTAAACATCAGAAGGGCAATCGGTCTCTGAAAAGCTGCAGTTTCCGTGGGAGTTCAGCTATAAAAGCAGCTCTAGGATAACGAACGGAAAACTGTCAGTCCCTGGTTCCATTGTGTAGCTGGGAGGAGAGGGGATCTGGTGATATTTTGTTTTCTTCGCAGTATTTGTGATGGGTCCAATTGCTGACAAACTTGTATTAATATGACATGACTCAGAGGACTAAAACCAAAAAATGATGCAGAGTCCAGGTAATACCTGGACAGCAAGACATGATGCTGGATTCCACTCAGCAGTGACGGGGTCCCTGCTGCACCTTTGTGCAACAGTCTGACCTACCTTTTTCAAATTAACGTGTTTTGTTATGGTGGTGTGTGATAGCTTAGCGTTAGTGTTGCACTGTGCTGAAAATGTGACACTTGTGAGGAATTCAGTACAAGCTCAAGCAAAAAAACAGTGGAAAGATTTGGAATTATACTGCTATAAGTCATTTGGGGGGGGGGAAGGAAAATGATGACTTGCTTTCCATAAGAGCCTGTGACAAGAGGTATGTTTTAGTGTCCTTCTGTTATGAGGGGAATCTAGTTCAAGGTCTGCTAATGGAGTTTTGCTTGTGCTGTCTTTTTCACAGAGGTGCTTTTTTGAATAATTTGCTGGATTCTGCTCCTGTTATTTGCAAGGGGAGAAAAATGAGATTCCAAGGCTTACTTTGAATCTTATGCTACAAGGAGAAGAAACATTAATAGCATATGAATAATTAGTATATTGTTCTGAGTTAATATCAGTATAATCAGTACGTGTCTCTATTATCGTAGAGATTATATGGCAGCTCTGATAGCATTCGCTCTTGCTAGGGCTGCCTGGCACTTCTCATTACAAGACTTTCTTCTCACAAATAAAACTTACTGATGAGTTACATTCTAAATATAGGTACATGTGACATTTTCAAAATTACATCATCCTCCCAACAAAAATACATTCCCTATATACAGGGGTTTTATTCCTACAGTACATTTTTCAGTTTGCATTTCCGTTGTAAGCTGCTTTTGAAGAGTGGTTTGGTCAGAAATAAAAGGGTTCATTTGCCTAAGTGAATATGAGGAATACTAATGGCAGATGTCAACACCAAGGCAGACAGTATAAAAAATGTGTTTTAACCAAATTTTCAACCTCCTGTTCTGGACTGAATTCAACTGCACTAGCACTAATGGCTTCTCTTCCCTTGGGAAAAATGTGAAAATGAGTTAAGCTTCCATCAAAACACAGCCACTTGGCTCTGCTCTCAGGAAAGAATACAATGCTTTTGGGGGCTAATGGGCTTTACTGGTTATGGTTCAGTGAAAGGCTGTGGAAGAGAGAACTTCAGGAGAAAACAGCAGAAAAAGTGAACAAGGATCTAAAACTGGCAACATTGCCTGAATGAATGATAGGGTTATGGCCTTGACAGAAGCCAAGAAAGAAAGATCTTTAGAAAGACTGCTGATGTTATTGAAAAAAGGGCTTAGTACATGTCCTGTAAACAAATGGTCCAGCCACCCCACCCATGAAAGCTCAGTACTGGACTTTGTAGGGGCAGAATTTCCCTTCTGGGCTTTTCCCTAGTAAATACACACCACAAAGCATAGCGAAAGTTCAAAGAGAAGTCATAGAAGGTTACCTGGTTTTATTTGGTTATATTTTTTAATTACCATGGGCCAGATTTCATCCTGAATTTGTAATCTGGAGCATCTCCACATGTTTCCTTTTCCAACACAGCTGGAATTCTCAGTGTAGGCTGTTGCCTCTTTTGCCAGCCCTTTCAGCTGTGTTTCCTTGCTCCTAGTGCAGAGGACAAGTGGCTGGGCCACTCCTGTCCTCCAGTGATCTTCAAGTACCATTAACAGCTGGTGCAAAATTACTTCTTCAGGTGTTCTTAATTCATCCTTCCACCCAGTGTAACGAAGATCATCTCAAGGTCAGGTTGGTGCAAAAGATGATTCCAAGTGTCTCTGCACCACTTTCTCTGAAGCTGTGCAGTGTTTCTTAAGCTCCTCTTAAGGAAGAGCTAAAAGATTGGCTAATACTGTTTGTAGGTTTTGCAATGAATGCAGTGCGACATATCGAAGCAGCTGTCATGAAAGAGGCTTATGTGCTGGGCAGTAACAGTCATGCTGACTCTCTTTTGGATTCTATAATGCTATCAAAAACTAATTAATTGTATAGTAGTTGTAATCTTTTGGAGAAGTTACTTGTCAGGGTTGTCATCTTTTCAGTGATACAGCTTGCTACTTGTGGGTTACTTCTGTGAGAGCAAATGATTTGTGTTTGTGATGCTTTACAATGTACGCGATATGAAGGATCGATAGTCACATTAGAGCAAATCAGTCCAATCTGTCTTAGTCATGCTTGGTCATACAATTCTGAATGGAGACTCCTGGTCCTCACCATTATGTGACATAGCTGTGAGATCTGTAGTGAGCAAAGTAATTTAAGTTTGGTAAAGTAGATACTTCAGAAAAGCAGTCGTAGATGTAAGAAACTGGCTGTACAAGGGACTTAAAGGCTACTCAATGGTTTTTCATTTTTTTTTATTCTAACCTGAAATGTTGTTTAAAATTGGTTCTAGAATCATTGTATTTCAAGCTCTAAATTATGGCTGAATATATTGTCAATGCAGCTTGTACATTCCACATGCACCAGCCTTCTTAAAAGAAGTACATTAAGGTTGCAAGCAGTGCTAAATTGGGTTGCCTGTGCAGCATCCCGTTAGACCCCTGATGGCACTGTATACATCATACAGTAGTTTTCCAGGCTTCTCTGGGCCATTCATCCTTATGGGCAGCTTCATCGTCAGGTCAGCCCCCATCCCATTTTCATCTTAGCGATTCGGGGCTGCACAATTGAGGAAAGGAGAAAACAGAACAATGTCAGTCATCAAGCAAGTCTGTTGCTTGATCTCCTTGGTTACAGTTCCTCTAGTTGTTTTAGAAGGTAGAAAGGCCTTTTCCTTTCCTTTGCATCACTCTCATGACACTGAAGAATTGATGAATGTAATTCATAATGGTCTTTGCCATAATGCTGCTTCACCACCTGGACATTCAATAGCTAAGTTATAGTTTTGCTTAATTTCTGTTTATGCTTGAGCTTCCCAGGACTTCTTGCTCATCCTAGCTCCTAAACTCTTTTTTTAGTTTTCACTCCCCTCCACCCTCATTTCCTGATTTCACATTGATGGAGGACAGGTGGTTCCTTGATAGTTTCCAGCTATTTGGCTTTAAGCTCCAGACTGAGGGCAGTTCATTCTCCCAGTCCTAGTCATCCCTCCAGAATCCTTGCTGTCTAGCCCCAAACCTATGATTCCACTCTCAATCCTCATTTTGCAAGGATATAATGGACACAGAGATCAAATTTCAGTCCTCTACTTAGGGAAGAACCCGAACTTGCCTTGTGCTCTTCAGTTAGTCAGTATTTGGTAATAGCGATTGCTCTCATTTAGTGTATTCATTTATATCAAACAGTGTAATCGAAAGAAAATGAAACTGTAACCACTACTTCCTATGGCAATAAAAATATGGGATTTTTTTCCTGGTTTCATTAGTAATGATTCTTCTTTCAACAGCCAGCTGTTGTTTTATCTTTCCCTAACATCCTGTATGTTAAAAAACAACACACAACAAAGTGCTGAACTGGAAGAATTATTCTGATTAAATACAAGTTGTTACACTCTATGCAGGAATAGTTAGGGAAAGTCCATAATCTCCACTATTCAGAAGTTCAGCCTGTATAACTGAGACGAATGGATGGCCTTAGAGCCTGAAGTCCGTAGGGATCCAGTACTGCTTGGGCATCTATTCCATTGAAATTCCAGGCAGCCCATTGGCTCTTTAGTGAACCGAGGCAAAAAAGCATTTTTAAATAAATATCTGTAAATCTTATTTATGCAAAAAGCCCTTCCACCATTCTCTATGTATGTTTCTCATACATTATATGTATAATTATTATTTAAGTAACCCAACAGGGTCCTCCTAATCCTATGGACTGCTGCATACTAGAGAGTAATGATATGCACCCTGAACTCTGTTACACTGGAGAACAGTCCATAAGTTTTAATGTATAATTTCTTATTAAACATTAACTCCCCCAAATACTGCTTTGTAAACATATATTTCCCTCAAGCTAGAACGATATGAATCTTTGCATTCATTTTACAGCTAACATTATAAATGTTCATTGCATATATAACAAGTATAAACTATTAAAGTTTGCCCAGGTCAAGCCCTTAAAGAAAAAATCCTGAAATCAGTTACATTTATAGCTTCTTAAGCAGTGCTTTTTTTCTGCAGGTTCTAACCCCTATGCAAATTTACTTATGCTGAAAGATTTGTATACCTGGAATTGCTTTCCCAGAAAGAAGTTCAGACAATCATTCTGCTAAATTTTCACTCTTAGGTGTTTGTACTTCCTTAACTTGTGATTCCTTTCAAATCCATAATATTATTCATACTATTTCCCATGGCTACCTCTTGTCCTTATTCCTAAGCACTGCTCTCCAACGGAATCATGGAGAATGCTGCCTAACAAGCAGTGTTATGAAGTTGCTGAATACCTCACTAAATTTTGGGCACTATTTAATTTTGCTGATGTATTAATCTATAGATGTCTGTTGATCAAAACATAAGCCCTTCTTCAAAATTTTTCTCCAGAGTGTGTTTTTAAAATCAATATTTGAAAGAAAGCAATGAGCTGCTGATAAATTTCCATGAGGCAAGATCTCAGGTATGAGATGAAGCTCCTGAGAACAGAATTTGAAGTCTGCTTGAGACTACTGTAGTCAGTAATGCTGCTTACTGTGGCGTGGGTGTATGGCGCTGGTGTGAAGAGTGAAGATGCCTTCCCTACCTACCTGGGACCTTTTCCTGCCTTTGAGTACTTTGCCCTGGGCTTTCTGGTTCATTGACCCACCCCTTGTATTGTACATGCTCAGCAGCCACACAGCTGTGTAAGTTGTATTTGTGTGAGTGAAACTCCAAACTCCAGGGGCTCTTGTTTCAGGAGAGAAACGGTTACATTTCTGCTCGTGGAAAGAAAACATCAGCTACAAAGATTAGCAATTGGGTCCTGCCTGCCGTACAGCTAACCAGCTATAGCTTTCATCAATTCTAGAAGAAAAGCAGCAACAGTGATTAAAAGTACTTGTGAAGGTCAGAGAAGGTTATGCATCTGGATAACAAGTAGTGTGAGCAAGCCCCATCAAAGGGAATTTAGACCAGGAAGTAATGCAACATGTAAAGGCTCATTTACATTATCTTGCTTGATTAAAAAAAAAAAAAAACAAAACAGGTCATCTGCAATTTATTATTTACAGTTCAGCACTGTGAAATCAATTACTGAGATGCAATTTAATTAAGACAGGTTAACGCTTAATCTGAGGCACTAAACCCATAACACGTAATTTCAGTTTACTAATCATTGTAATGCTAATGGCTATTTGACATCTGTTCAGTTAAATTGGGCAATCCATTTTGGTGCCAATTTACTCAGTAACTTTTTCCCCCCCCGTTCACAAAGAACAGTGCTTTTGATCACAGCGAAGAGTTGCACAGTAGCAATGGAGAATACTGTTCATTGCTTAATTGTTGCTGCTGCTAATGTTTCAGATAAATTTGGTGCTGGATACACGTAACCTTTTTATGCATATATATAAGTAATTTTTCTTACCATAGAACTGAATGCTACTCCCAGCTGTGTCATTGACCTCCTGGATGACTTTCAGCAAGTTTTTGGCTTGTAAGCTATTCCGTAAAGACTTTCAACTTTGAACCTAGTTGTATCTTTGCACTTTACATAAGATTAACTGTGTGAAGGACCTCACGATCTAGCTGGATTCTGAGAAACTGTGTTTGCTCTCTACTTCATTGTTATTCTGCTTTTGTTTCTCATTCTGAGCTGGCTGTGCTTTGATAGAAACAGGAGCGAGGAGCAATGTGGGAAGTCTAAGATTAGCAATGCTACGGTTGGGAGAGCTGAAGAGAGAACAAGCTGTCATCTAAAGGGCACTTTGGTGGAAAGGCATTACGACTTCGTCTGCATTGCTGTATCAGTTCAGTCTCTGGGGCCTGCTCTGAGGACGTACATTCACAGGAAGTGCCCTAAAGGCTGCTTGAGAGATCCCCAAGGTTCACCCACGCTGCAGAGAGCACTGTGCGGCACAGAATCCATCCCACAAAACCTTTTGCTAATCTAGGGAAAGCCTATCTATCACCAGCTCCACCCATCCCACCAAAATAGCCCATCTGGGCCCATATCAGCCCTACCTTGGTCTTGCTGTTATTCACTACTACTTTGTAGCAAAAAGGAGAGAGATATAGTCTACAAATAAGTGGAGAATTCTGTACACATCAGAAATCTTTATTAGTCAAGTTGAACACTCCAAAATGGATGTATTCAAAGTCGCTAGACACTTTAAA
This sequence comes from Apteryx mantelli, assembly GCF_036417845.1. Lineage (NCBI taxonomy): Eukaryota > Metazoa > Chordata > Aves > Apterygiformes > Apterygidae > Apteryx > Apteryx mantelli. The sequence continues at coordinate 27,623,691 of NC_089989.1, read as the reverse complement.
AGGGCTTCCTAAAGCTCAGGTAGGTTCTGACAGTTCATTCGCATCACTTTGGCATGGATCACTGGAGCTCAGGAGTCAGAGCCTTTGGAGTGTAAATGACCCTGCCTGCTCCAGCACATGCCCAAACCTGACCATGTTTCTCCTGGGAAAAGAAATGATCTGCTGTTTTGGTATGTCTCTCTCGCTCTCTTGCTCTCACCTGGTCCAGGGCATTTTAAAGGCCCATATTTGTTATTGCAATAGACGACTTCTGGCATCTTAACGTTGTTCTCTTGGGAGGCCAAGGAATGCTTATTGATTTTCCTCCCCCCCCCCCAGACTTCACAAATACTTTGCTGCAGGGAGTAAATTAACCTTGAGCACTTGCATGGACTTTCTCCTTTCTTCCCCTTGGGGCACTACTCAAGAGGACCCCAAACACAGTCGTCAAGAAGAGTATTTTTTTCTTGTATAGCTCAGCCAGTTCTGACTGGAGTGGTATTTAAAACTTCTGTGTAAACACAACCATAAACTCAACTTTTACCTATCTTTTTTAAATGATACAGAAAGCATTGAGAGATTCGAAAAGTGCTGAACTTCATGCAACAATTTAAGGAAACCACAGGACAGCAGAGTTTTTCTAGGGTATTAGTTTTAAGCTGAAAATCCAGATGCAACTGGTGGACGCAAGGCCCTTGTGCAAAAGAGTCGCCAGTCTCCCTTGTGCCGAATGGTGGACTCTGGAACTTGTGTTGTGTTGGCTCTAGCAGTGATATGGCACAGTTAGAAATGCTGATGAAATATCAATCCATGAATATCTGTTCTTCTAGATTCTTATGATGGATTCTTCAACAGGGCAGAACAACAAAATCTTGTGTTTGTAGGAGGTTGGACTAGATGGCTACTCAAAGTCATCCAAAGGTGGGGTTATTTTTGTCTTGTTTGTTCCGTAACTTCCTCACAACTAGAAAGACTTCATTGTCTTTTCCCACTACTAATATGATTTAATACATGTAAGAGCAGCTTTTCATTCAAATTTAAGAGTAGTTAAATATCTTCAGGGTAGAAAGATAACAGAGCTTAGGGTTGGGAAGCATTTGTTTGCCACTGTGTGTAAGGATTCTGCAAAATCCTAATCGTGTTTTTGTTTGGTGAAATCATATTTCACTAGCAGCATAGTCTTCAAAGACCTTTTTCTAGGATTTCCTGCAGAGCTGCCTTCTAGATGAACCATGTATAAGACTTGGTGTTAGCTAGTTTTCACTAACATGAAAATCTGATGGGCAGTCAGTGTTTTCAAAGAATATTGCATTGAATCATGATCTGCATTCTTGCTCCTGTGTTTAGCATCTGGGGTTACAAAAATAAAGTCTTTGTCTATAAAAATATTTTTGTGTATGCTTAACTGTAAGTGTGATTATTCCAGTTAATATCTAGCTCTACCACCCTGCAGCGCTGTAGGAATCAAGCTGACAAACGTTACTGAGGGTAACCATGTGAATACCTCCCTTTACTAATCCCCGGGTAACTTGTTTGTCTTCTCAGAGCCAACAGAATTATCTTGTATTCACATTAATGGAGCCATCAGTGTCAATTATATTATTTGTACGAGTAGGGACTTAGAATTGGATCTTTACCTAACTTCAGAAAATCTTTATACTGTAATTTCAGAACTGGCATTTGTAATTATACTGTATAAGAAGGTAATATGAGCAAAGAGTTCAACTGCTCCTTCCAGGATAAAAAATACATATTGTAATGTATTCAGACAACATTCCAAGGGTAGAGGATCAAGTTGTGTTTGATTTTCTCATTCTCTACAATAATCACTTTTGTTGAGTTGCAGAGCTCCAGCTTTGAAGTGCAACGCATAAAAATTCTGCAATACCAGCAACTGTTTCTCTTTAGTTATTTTCCAAGTGATTTGATTTCCTCAATAGCATTAACTATATAGGGGTCTAACAAGTTGTAATTAATGTATTCAGACATTTTCTTTTGTGACAGGCTGGAATGTGAGTGACAGCAAGAAGGGAAAAAGCAGAATAAAATTGGTTGCTTGAGAAGATTATCATAACATAAAAAAACCTGACAACTCCTTGTCTCTTGAATAACATATTGTATTACATTGAAAAGGAAGGAAAACACTATTTCATATTAAAAAAAATCATGGCTTAGTTTTTTTGAGGAGTGGAAAGATTTTGAAAAGGAGACTTTCTTTTTAATATTAGATAGATTAGACTTTCTTTTTAATATTGGAACAATTTGAATATTAAAGTTCACAAAGTTTGTCTAATGCCCCGGTGGGTCTAAAGCAGAATATCCATGTGCGTGGTAGAACCAAATCTCCTAGAACCAGTTGTGGGTCTGCTGGGTGCCTTCCCTGGAGCGGGAATGCGGTTCCTCTGCTGGCTGCAGTAGGTGGTGGCGGCTGGCACATGAAAGCGTGGCCACGGGGACAGAGCCGTAGAAAGGATGAAGCATCGGCGGAAAGCAGGCTCCCAAGCTCCTAGCTTGGCAAGGAATTTTGACTCCAACTCTGCACCGTTTGAGCTGGCTGCAGTGGAAGCGAGAGCAGGCAACAGAGGAAAGGGATTATATATGGTTATATATCCGTATTTTTATTTGTTACTGTTTGGACATTCTGCTTGGGACCCAGAAGCCTTCTAATGAAATGAAATCAGTCTTTATACCAGTTCATTTGCAGCAGCACTCGGAGCCCTGCGCTCTGGTACCGTCTGCGAGCACCGGCGCGCTCCTCTTGGACCCTTTAGATGAGAACGGAAGCAGCTAGGCTCCGCGCCTCGGGCGCTGCGCGGCCTCCGAGGCACCAAGAGGAGGTGGTGCCTTGCGGAGAGCCGGCCGAGAGAGGGGCCTTGTGGGCAGTGTGCTGAGGGACGGGCTGGGGCAGATGTGCTCCGCACGTCCCTCTGGGGACGTCACTGCGGTCCTGCACTTGCATGGTGTGCTTCGCTCTCGGAGCTTTCACCTGGTCGTTCCTGTGCAAAAGTTTGCAGTGTAATAGGAATTACTTGTATGCTGGGGAAAGGGTCTCAGAGCTGGTAAACTCAAAGTTTCATTGCATGCCTTGTCGTTTTGATCTTCTCAGGATAAAAAGGCAGCAGGATGCCTTGAAGAGACAGTCTGGGAGTATTTGCTACTTGCTTAGTTTTGCTTTATTTTCTGTTTTGAAGAGCCAGTGGCGATGAGTATACACAGACTGTCTGCACAGCGTGCAAGGGGCAGAGGTGGGAGCTTGTCACGGTTTTCCAGGGAGAAGCAGCAATAGCATTAGAACCAAGCTGAACTGGTACTGGGTATTCAGTTCCTCACTCTGTACTTAGTTCAAGCTGTGTTTCGCAGGGTCTGGTTTGGTTGGACATTGCTTTCATATGTAAGATGTTTTCTGAAGCTCAGTGTGGAAGGTCAGGTATTTCTGTGATGAGCCTGGGCTGAATATCGACACAGATCAGGAAAGAGAAAAAGGAGAATTCTGTCCCGGTCACCTGGATCTGAAGATAAAGTTGGAGATGCAAGAGCAGAATTACAGCAGAGGCTTACTTCCTTTCCTGTGAAAAACTATTTTCTGGCTGCTTATGCCTCTAGTCTGAACTCAAAATAGGAAATGCAAAGGCAGTGTCATATACTTTTACAAAGACAGTATGTTAAGGCTAAATGATTCAAGGAAACCAGCAGGAAAGTCTTGCCTCACAGCTATCCATGAGTTACTTGTTCCACGGCTGAACACAGTACTCCAGTCCCTGGGGCTGTCAGTCAGGCAGTTGCCAATACTAAGTTTGGAGAAATGTGCTCGTGTGTTTGGAACTTCTGCAGGGGTTCTGCTTTCAGCTCTGGGGCGAAAGAGCAGATTATTTTCATTTGGTTTGAAGGAGCTTGTGTGCTTCTGGAATTGTAACATGTAAATAAAAACAAAGCTTTTACCACCTGGCTTGTATTTTTAGGGGTTGTCAGAGAAACCATCCTAACCCGTGATTGCCTAGGTTTGTGGTTAGCTTCCAGAAGAGAAGCATGAACTTAGCAGAGTGAATCTAAATCCAGAGCCGCCTGCTCCCTCTGTAAGGAACGTGGTAGCTGCTTGCAGCCCAGAACTTTTCAGCATATTCTTTCTTCTTAAGCCTCCTCTGTTGTGGCCGGGATGATGAAAGGGGCCTCATCTGACTAAACTGCCTATGTCCTTTTGAGCTTGCTTGATTGCAAGAAAGGTGTCTGCCTGATAGCGGTCTCTCTCTCAACATGTTGTGACCCTGGTAAAGAAGTGAACTGTCATATTTTTGAAGCATTTGAACAATTGAGTGAATGGATGAATTCATTCCCTGATGTGGCTTGAGAGAAGTTGTCCCAGGCCTATATTTGGCTTTATCTTTTTTAAGTTTAGTGCAATGACTAGAAATGAGCAGACTGTCAGTCAAATAATGGTTTTCCTTGCTGATGAAGGAGCGTGGCTGCATCGTAGAGCGTTATTCCCTTAGGAGTTAAAGGAAAACACCACATCCACAAGCCTTCTTACACAAGTAAAGGGTGATTACTCTATATACCCTTTCCAGGCTCCTTTCCGGGCTATACTTAGAGGTTTTCTGTTGGTTGGCACAAGCTTTTCTTTTCTCTGCTCCCTGAGTCTCCTTCGATTCAGCTCCCCAACTGTTGTTTCCCATTTCAGAAGTTGGGATTCCTCCTTGAGGAGGTGCGTTGGATAATTAAAGCACTGAGTCCGCTGTCTGTCTTCCCTCACTGAGATTCCCCACAAGGTCATCTCTGCGTTTGCCCCTTCATGTTTACTTCTGAGCCAATAAAATTCCCATTTGCTCTGGTACATTTTGTAATCCACAGCTTTCAGGCCTGAGATTGATTATCTGTATTCTTAGATAAAATCAAAGCACAGTACTTAAAACAGATTTCCAGTCAATTATTTCCCCCAGACAGCTTAAATGGTGCTTTGAAACCCAAGATTAACTGAGTAGTAGCTGAAAGATACATATCTGCATTTTCTTTCTGGCCTTGCTAAATTTCTTTTTAAAGCTGACTTTAATGCTGATTCTTTAACGTCCCTGAAATGGTGGACTAATGTTTGAAGGTCCAGACTGAAGTCTGTGCATGATGTCTGAATCAAGTGAACTTCTGTCAGTCAAAAGTAACTCTTGATTTCAGATCCTGGCTGTCTACTTGCATAAATTGGTGCAGATCCTGTGGACCAGAGGCTTGGCTGGTGTAAGCTAACAGCCGTTTCCCAGGGAGGTCATCCAGTTCCCAGTGAACGTCATAAGCTGTTGAATAAGAGTTTGCATTTTGCTGCAGTGATGAGGATGAACCTGTGTCTTCTGCCACACTAGATCTGCCATCTCTCCATTCCACTTATGCAAGAACTGGATCAAATAGATTTTATTTGAGCTTTTCTCAGGTTTTTATTTCCTTCAGTTGCTGGGCCCCTTCAGGTTTCCTTTTGTTTTGAAGTTACCATTTCACTGCAGTTGCCTAAACGTCGCAGGTACTGACTTCTTTGCAAACAAGTCTGCAGGAACAAGAGAGCAGGGAACTCGAGCATGGTGTCCATGCTCTTTTTCCCTGCCACTGCATTCTCATGCACGTCCCTGGTGTTAAACTGAACAGAAAGAAACCCAAACGGTAACATTTGGTTGCGGCTTGTCTTTCTGCAGTGTTCCCGCGCAGCCTGGCTAGTAACTGCATGTTGACTTCACTTCTGTCTGTCTCATTTTTCCAAAATTTGCTGTGTTCTTGCCATAGGCTTTCCATACTGGGGGCCTAGAGCACAATGCTATATAGTACGTTACCTGTCTTTTATATTAACATGATCCTACCAAGCTATTCATAGCCAATAGAAGATATATTGGCTAGCAAATCAAGATTTCCTCTGTGTAGGATATTGAGTTCTTGGTGAAAAATTGAAATCCTAAAACATAGTTGGCTAAGAAGTAAAATATGATTTTGATCCTGAAATACAGAATTCCTGGTGGGCATTGTATTGCTTTTGCCCAGGTTCCTCTACCTGCATTTCAGTTTGGATCAAGAGTGTACTCCTGAAGTGAATTTCCCTATTCTTCCTTCTTACCCCACTTTCATTTGTGTCTTGGTGTGAAGCTCAAGCTGGACTACTTTGAGATGGAACTAAACAGAAATGTGCTGCAGTCAGCTGTGTTTGCTAATCCATAGGCTCAGACAGGAAAGAGTCAAAGCAAAACCCTCAGATACCATGAAGTGTGGGCATAAGGTCCTCTGCAGCACTGGTTTCATTCTCCAGCTTTGCTCCCGCTGTGCTGCGATGTTTTCAAATCTGCACAGAGCCTCTGGAGATGGGTTAGGACCTTCCTTGCTGCAGCCCACTTCCTTGAGAACTCAGCTTTTATTTAGAAAAACCTTTGGATGATAATTTTGTAGCCTGCCCTCAGAATAAATTGTAGCATGCTGGAATGTTGCCATTTTTCAAGGAGCTGTGATTCAGCCATTTAAATGTGTGGACATGAAACTCTAAAGGGTATCAGGAAGGAAAAATGCAAAGGAAGGAGGATGTTAAAAATTACAATTGGAGGAGACCTTCTTATCAGTGTTTGTTCTAATATTTCAGGATGGGACTGGATAACATTTTTTGCACAAAACCTTTTCAACAGAAATATAAATTTAACTTTAGAAAGGTTTGAAAAAAACATTTTGAGAGATACAGCAGATGGAGACTTTAAAAAATGAATTATTTTGCTCTAGATTTGTTGAAGTCTTGTTTCAAAATTTTTTATAATTGCCATTTTCTTTTTAAAGCCTCCAGAGTGTTATATTGAGGTTTAACATTGCCAAGAGAAAAAAAAACAATCCCCCCCTTAATTTAACCCAAAACAAATATTTCAACTTTTTGATTCATCAGTATGTTAACATGTATTTTAATCAAACTTACTTTTTTACTTTTCAGAATTACCAGTGATTCCAAAATGTTTCCTCCTTGCCCAGTTCTACTGGAAGCCAGTGCAACACAGGTAAGTTCTGAAGTTCTATGGAGATGGTTTTACAATCCAAAGAATTGAGATGCTGGGCAGGGAAGAAGACATCCTTGATCTATTTCTTACTGATATTGAAGTGTAAATTGAAACTGTGACAACAATATCAAAGTCTAGTATCACTTATAATAAATTGCAGTTGAATATAGTATGGGATGAGTTCATAGCTCACAAATAGATCACAGGTAGTAGATTAGAAAAATAATTGGAAAAGATATCTACAGCTAGTTTCTGCCATAGTTACAGTTAGTTGCATACAGTTACATTGCAATTTCAGTGAAGTCATTCTAGCCACTCTGATTTACACGTATAACTGAGATTAGAGGACTGAAAATAAATATGACAAACTCAAAAGAATGGCTAAAATGCATGAGTCACGAAGGAGGACAGAATATTCTAAAAGGCATTATGATAAAAGATGACTGCGTGTCTACTTTGATTTTTTTTTTTTCCATTCTGAATTTTAGTCCATTTTCTTTTTTCCTTGGAGTGCCACAGAACAGGTTAAAGTGCACTGTAAAAAGTGGTGTGTGGAATAACTGCATAATGTTGCAATCTCTTGTTAAAACAGCTGCGTCTGTAACTCATTTAATGGCTGTTTTACCACTTTTTTCTTGTAGAATATCATATTTGAAACTCAATAAAAATAAGCTTTAAATAATGTCTGTATATCATGGAAGATTCAGCCCCCTGCAGCTGAACCCATATTCCCTAAAGTACTGTTCACGAGCAGTCTTATTTTAATCTACTGGTAGAAGTAAAAACAAACCTTTGGCAGGGTTTATATTTGCATCCTTGGGACAAATGGCAAAGGAGCTATTTGCTCTAGTCTTTAATCAATTTTAGGTAAACAGCACTAGTATACCTTGAACATCCATATTTTCTAATTGGCGCTTTGAAATGCGAAGTCTCACATAATTCACAAACGAGATTTACAACTGAGGGAGAGAGGGGAACAACAAACAGTTATTCTTTTGATGGATCGGATCCAGCAGTGAAAGCGACAGAAGAGAATCGTGAGCTACAACTTGTCTGTGGATCAAAATGCAAAGCATGGAAGATTTCGCTGGCTTCATTTGATTAACTCTTCTGCAAATCTATTCTGCACTAACATCAGAGATGCACAAGCAATACTAATACTTGATTTAGAACAACTAAATCGATTTACTTTATGCAAGGAAAATTCTTTGGACCAAGTCCATTTGCCTCCTTCACATAAGGACTTCTCAAAGGGTTCAAGGAGTTTGATAGATCTAGTCTGCGCACTCTCTGCTGTTGGTGAAATGGTGTGTTTTTGCCGACATGTACAGAGAGCACTTAAGGAGAACTGGAAGATGAGTCAAAAGATGGAGATGAATCTTATTGTAGGGTTGCATCCAAAACTATACACAACAGAGCAAACAGTACCAAGGAGAGGAGAAGCATGAGAAGAAAAAAGTGATGATAAAAAATGGCTTGTGCTTTTTATATTCGCTGTTTGACTCCACTTGGAGTCTTCCACAAAACTCCCTAGACTTCAGTTAGACGGAATGAAAGTCCTGTGTTCATATATGTAAGTAAAATTGAAGGAAGATGTCCAGAGAGAGTATTAACAATAAAGGGCAAATAACTGATGGAAGTTCAGAGTGTGATGTTAGGAAAATAGATTTTGAGGTTGGTACGATATACTAGGATTTAATTAGACCTTACTTGTTGACGTAAGTTTTGTCTTTAGGGTTTGACCCATGTAAAATTGTGCAGTCAAGCATAAAAATTTAAAAATACTGTCACCTGAGAACGTGTATGCATTGATTCCATAAAATCTGTTTGCATGTTTGGAAGGGAATCTGGCAAGATTCCTAAAGCTCAACTGCTGAGGTCATTTTGAAAAAAATTAAAACCAAACATAATGCAGTTACATCTTGCCTTTATTTTCAGTGAAGCAGTGACTTTTACTGTGACCAAACTAACCAGCTGGTTAGCCATCAGGGAACATATGACATCTTGCAAAACACATTATAATGTCAAAGAACAGCTGAACAGCACCTTTTGATTTAGGTGATGTCCTTGTTGTATTGGACATTTCTGGGTAGCTTATTTTTATCCTGTTAAGCCATTTGATTTTTTTCCAGGTCTTTCTTATTTTCTGATTTATGGCCAGGCTAAATTATTTTTTCCCCCTGTAGGAAACTTTCTAATGATTTAACAGCAAATGTCTCTGACCATTAATCAAAATAATGTATATGTGCTTATCAGCATTGATTAAAAGTCTAGAGTTGTCTTGTTTATTATCCTATGTGGGGTTTTGCCTTTTTTTCTTTTACCCATGCTTTACTTGAAATTAATACATATGCATGCTGTAAATCCGAAAGCAGGATAGTAATTCCATGTGTATGTGCCTGTGTATTTTCATATATTTGAAATATATGAAGACATGTATAGCATTATATATTATAGCATTCTGATTATGAAGTACACAATTCAGTGACATGCCGTTTATTTTTGGTCTCCAAATGTGGTAACATTCATTTGCTAATAATTTAGTTTTATAAGAACAAGGAATTGTAAGTTGTTATTTCTTTAGATATGGTCACGTGCTGAGTATCTTTATTCTTGAATCATAAAAAAGTAAGGAAAACATAGCTGAATTACAGTGTAACAATCTGACACAAGTATTATGTTGTGGTTGACTTTGATCTCTCGTGGTGGTAAAATGAGGTAATGTCATGAGATCATGGTCAGCTATTGTGCTGGAGTAACTGTGGGATTCTCCATCCCTGATAGGGAAGGAGCTAACATTAGCTGCTACTGGGGGAATTTGCACCCACTAAATATCTGTAAATGTAGGACCCAAGTCTGCTGTCTGTGCTCATCTTTGACCAATTACTCCACTGGAAGGACATCTTTAGGGAGAGGGCTGCTGAAGAGGGCATCAAGGTGCCCAAACAAACAAAATACTGAGCATTTAAAATCTAACAAACTCCTGAGTTTTAGCAGCTGTGTTTTTAAATGATGGGCTTGTTTTCTTCACTTGTCTTGACACTAAACCCAGAAGCTGTGGAATGAGCTGATCCATTTGGCATTGTTGTCCATACTCTGGTCATTTGCCAAACACAGGGAGGCAACAGGCATTTGCTGCTGGTGGGTGAAAAACACTGTTTTCTGCTGCTAAGTGCATTTTCTTTCCTGCTGAAAAGCTGAAAGGTTGTTTTGTTATCTCAGGTTCACACACTGCCAATTGCAGCATAAATTACAATGTACAAAGCAATGCATATCATTTCAATGTTACAGGCTCTGTTACTACTGATTACAATTTTTTAAAGGCTGTTTGAGTGAAGTTCCAGCTCACAGGCAGTTTAAGTGCTGAATGTCCAGTTTTCAGAGCCAGGACCTCCACCTTGGCTAGATTCAATTCCACAATGCAATGGTGACCAGAACCATCCAATATTATTTCAGTATTTCTTTGCCATCCCTTACTTGTATGTTGTCTGCATGTGCTGCCCTACACCTTATGTTTCAATTCTAAGGTTTTCAGATGGAAAAGTTTTTGGGTCCTCTCTGCACCGGTATTTCTGACACTTTACAAACAATCTCTTATTCCCTTAATTTTACACTTCTTTATGCATTCAGATAAGTCCCAGGAATCTGGCAAAACTTGGTAATTTACAGACGAGTTCTTGTCAGAGTCAGGTTTCTGAAGCGCAAGCAAATCTAGTCCAGCTCTTTTACCTGTGACAGCATACACGGGTGGGAGTGTTTGAGGCAACCTCTTTAGCACATCTTCCTCTACAACATTCTGCTGTTTCAGCAAGATAGGATTCACTTTCTTAAAATTCAGACTTTATGAGCTGATTACTTCTTCTCTGATAATGTGGCATGGTTTAACTTTGAAACTAAATAAAAGAAAATCCAATACAGATAAATGAGATGTCCATAAAGGATCCAAAAGAAACTACAGTATAGTCAGCAATGAATTTTAAAATACCATGTGTTGAGAAACTTGAGGATATTGGTTTCTTTATGAGGTTAAATCCGTTTGCAAGGGGTTGAAAGCACTTGAGATAATGAGTTACTGTAGGAACAGCACTTTTCCACCTATCATGACTGTGATTCTGTACATGTTCCAGTCCATCCACAAGGTATTCTAGACCTGATGCATGAAATAATACTTTGAAAATTATGCCAAAGAGCATTTAGTAAGCATCGAAAAAAGACCAATTCAGCTTCCTGTAGAATTTATCATGGAAAACTTGTTAAATGTGCTTTTTCAATAACTAAATCCGTATTTCTCTCTCTTAGGTCTCCTGTTGCCAGTGTTGGACCAGAAATTTCTACTGCTCCTGAGAGACAGGTGGGTTGTTCAAACTGTTTATTGAAAATATGTAGCAAATAGTCTGATCAACTAATTATACACCACCCAGTAGTGATCATCTTCAGATGTATTCTCTGTATTTTTAAGGAATTAATTCTTTCCAGAATGTGGGCTTCCAGCATTGGCTTCAGTTTGACTGTTCGTGTTTGGTTATAGTAAGGGGGTTATTCAGGTGAAGACCCACAGAGCTATTTTTCTTCTTTACTGGCTAACTGAAGCGTTATAAGCAAATGTCTAATGAATCACAGTTACAGAAAAGGATACGGAAGTATTTTTATACTTACCAGACGTTTGAGTGAATATTTGCAATGAAGTGGTTGGTGGGATACCTACAAGGTAAAGCAAACAAGTTTTACATACTAAGATCATTCAGATTCCTGTTTGTTGCATTTTTTTTTCCTTAGTGAAAGCATAATAATGTTCTCATTTCCTAGCTAGAGGTGAGCTGAGGGCACTGGGTTTAACTCTGAGCTCCGATGGGCCTCAGCAGTATAGAGGGATCTGCTAATGCCTGGTTGTAAACTATAATTGTATGGGACTCGGTTCATGGTGTTTGGCATTTGAACAGTCAGGACCTTGTACTTGTTTTGTACTAGTGAGGGAACTTTCTTCATTAAAAAAAGTGATAATAATGTAAAACAATCCTGAAGTGTGATCGCTCTGTCAAATGTCTTAGGGAGTTCGGCTGATATTCAGGGAAGTTAACCTGGCTAGTTTCCCAGAGCTGCGCTATCGCAGTCAGAGCATATCTGATGTGATCAGTGTAAATGATTTAAGACCATCCTTCCTCCGTAAGCACAAAATGTCTGTCTTCACATCTGAACAAGTCTGGAGTAAGAGGCTGTTTTATGAGTATGCCAGCACAACAGGCACACCTGAATTCACGCAGACATTTTTTAAATATCCATATGCAAACTGCAAAGAGCACTCTTGCTTCTTTTATGTTCTGCTGATGTGGGTGTGATTGCTGTGTTGTGCAGCACAAAGGGTCAGATCTCCAGCTTGCTCAGCTGGTGACAAACTCAGAATCTGTTTCATCCCAACTTCACTAAACACTCTCAAGCTCTTGTAAGCTGTTTGCAAGGTCCGAATTTTTTGCTGGGCATTTTATGATTGCTCTAAGGAAAAGTAGGCTGTTCTCATACAAGGCTGATTCAAGGAGGAAATATTTCTAACTCCAGGGTCCACCACTTTGTGCAAATTGTGTGTGATATTTCAGCAATGAGTCACAATACTTAGGATTTCACTGTGTTGTCCCTCATGTGGCATGTGGCTTGAACAGCTTGCTCCCTGCATGCTATTTTATAATTCTCTGTCCAATCCTCATATAAATATCCCAAATGCTAGAACTTCTTCCTTTCTGTTCTACATTATCTGTTTAATAAGATTTGTGCTTGAGCTGTCACTTCTGATTATGTTACCCTTAGTTTATATTGCTTTCTTCCAGTGGTAAGCAGTACCTGTATATGTGTGAATCCTAATGCATTTCCTTTTTCTTTTAATGCGTGTGTCTGAGATCTGATCAAAGTAGCCATCCTACTTTGAATTTATAGTTTATAACTGCCAAAAGGTTCAAATGTAACAAAAATTAAGTGCTCAATGAGCGTAATACAGATTTTCCAGAAGAAACAGGCACATTTAACATGTTTTGAAAGATGGATGAACACCATTAATTTTAATATATTCTATATATATCTTCTCACTTGACAATTGTTATTTAAAGATTTTATTCTAGCTTATTGCTGCAGTTATGTTGTTGAGTCATTTCACACCAACACATGGATCAGTAAATTAAGTGGCTTTGAGCCAAATGTAATGGAAATAACGTTTTCTTACCAAGTGTCTGCTTGGTCTCAAATATGATAATAAATGGTTGAATGCTATGCATTCCACTTCCCTATGCTATGTGGAAACAGGCTATCCTGAATTGTTGAACTTTTGATGGTTTTGCTTTAGGTCATGCTGTAGAAGCAATGCGATTTGGTGCAATGAAGTTCAAAAGTCATGACAGTCAGTGTCTGGGAACCATGACATTTTCAGAAGCAGTGGCTCTGTCACAAAAATAATGATGAAGATCTGCATAAATTTGAGCAGAAATATAGCAGAGGAAAATTAAAGAGGGAAATTATAAACAAGGCTGTAGAGTGAACTGGTCATTTATACTGATGAAAACTTCATGTTATTCATATCTCTAACCAAGAAAGTTGAGTTCATTAGTTTCTACTTTGAATATTATTCTTTTGATCAACTATAAGACTGTGTTTATTACTTCCTAGCCACTCAAACCAGTTGAAATTCACCTCTGTGCAAAAGGCTCTCGGTGTCTATTAACAATTCAAAAAGGGGGCCAAAACAGTAGTTGAACCGGCTGATGAGGTTGTGTTGGCTACATCCGCAAAGCTCAGGGGCACTCCCTGAGTCGATCTGTCCCCGGGAAGAGTTTCACTGACTCCCTGGGACTACTTCTGGACTGATACGCAATTCAGTGCAAGTAAGGAGGCATAACTTTGGGCTTCCAATCACTCAGCAGGGGCTCAGCCTCTTTGCTAAAACTCTTCTCCACTGAAAGCAAGTGAAAATCAACAACATAAATTCAAACTTCTCTCTGGTTCAGTGATGGCAGGTCTATGACACACATGCCAGAGTCAGTACATGAGGTGCTGAGAATGGTGTTTCATACTAGGATTGCCGCTGTTCTTAGCACTACACTAACATTTGTATTTTGGTTTGTTGTCTTAATTGTCAATTTATGAAATCAAAAATTAATTGGGGAGGGGCTATGCTGGGAGGAAACTGAAGTCTGTTGTTTCTTCTTACTTGAGGACTGGTGCTGCAGACCCAGTGTGGGGCATTTTCCCAGGATATAACTTGCTGCAGATGCACATCATCAAAAATGTTCATCAAAGCCATCATAAACTGATTATTTCCTATGCATTTAGGGAGGGAGGATTTAGAGTTACTGTGCACACCTATTCAGAGACTCCTGCTTAGCCTAGAAAAGTAAAAAGAGATGTTGGTATAAAATATTACAGGGTATTATTTTTACACTTTATTCCTAAGCAGAAAAAGTGATAGGTATTGTTCAGCCTGAGCCCTTTGATGCATGCTATTGTTAACATTAATTTTAAATCCTTTCAAAAAGTCTTCAAAATGTCTGTTAAAATATTTAATTGCAAGGTGTTCTATCTTCTTTTCTTTCTCTATCACTCTCAAATATATTGTACTTTATCTCAGAAAATGAAGCACTTGTGACTTGGACAGCCCACCCAAGGGAGGGAGACAGTCAGTGCCAAAGGGTGAATAGCAGCAGTAGAGAAGCCATTCAGAATCCTGAATTTGGGGGGTTAACTTTTGTTTGGCAGAGGATTTGTAGGACTTGGAAAAGAAATTGACTGCTTGTAATTTAGAATTAGTACCTGAAAGCTTCAAGTTATCTTTATCGATTGCAGTTATTCTTCCCAACATACCAACAGAGGGGGAAGGAGTAGAAATATTTACTGGCATTTAAACTTAAGGAGATTCTCTACCCTACAAAGGGCATTTAAATAACCAGCTGTCATTGACTTTTACTGGGAAATAAACACCTTGCCAGTCTTTGGGGCTTTCAAAATTTCCCCTCATGCATTTATACTAGTCTTCCCCTTTCCATGCACAGTGGATTGATTCTAGACGATACTGAACTCTTTTGCCCAGAGAGTTTAATCTTAGGACGTCAGTGGTCTCCTCAGGCGGAGACGTGGAGGCAGAAATCCTCAGTGAGCGCAGACTGGGGTGGGAAAGTAAGGAACGGTGCTGTTGTGTGGGGCCGGTTTAGAGCACCTTACCAGGAAGGGAGATGAAGGCTTTATGGACCAAAGGCCTCAGGGGTACTGGCAAAGAGCGGCTTGGACAATCCTGGAGAGCTGGGAACACGCTGGTACTGTCGAGCTCTTGGAGGGGATGAGCGGCACAGTCCGTGCAAGCCTGAGACTCCTCTCATCAATTGCCTGCTGCCGGTTACCAGCTTTGCCCATCTCAGTGCTGGGCCCAGTAAGGGTGTGCAGAAAGCCCCCTCCTTTCTGCTGCGTGGAGAAGGAGCACAAATCCTCCTCCTGTTACCGTTCGCTAGGCTGTTTAACTGTCTCTCATCCCCTGAGTACTGCCTTTGGTGCTTGCCTCATAAGGCTGTGAAGGGCTGCAAGTGTGGGGGTAACGTTGTAGTGACTTCTTCCCCTGTGGCTGGCTGAAGCACTTCCCACCACAGGGAGAGGGCGGTTGGAGGCCAAGGACCTGTTCTTGGTGTGGTCTGGTTACTAGGAGGGATTCACTGAGAACTGACGGTCAGATAGGAAATTTGAGAGACCGATGATGGAATGGTAGAGGCTACTTCCCAGGAGAGGAAGACACATGTGCAGCAATATGAGTATGGTGAACTTCAGAGAAGCAGACCTCAGCCAAGTCGGGGAGCTGGGAGGGAGGGTCCCTTGGGAGGATAATCTAAGGGATAAAGAGTGCAGGAGAGGGAAGTTTCTGGAAGAGAGCCCATTAAACACACAACAGCAGACCATCCTGATGGGATGAGAGGAACATATTAAGAGACCATTATGGCAGAATCAGGAGCTCCTTTAGGACTTGAAAATCTAAAGAAGTTGTACAAAAAGCAGGTACAGAGGCACTTGACTAGAAATGAAGGTGAAGGTGTAGCACAAGCATATAAGGGTAAAATGAAAAAGCTAAGGCAAAAAATGAGTTTCATGTAGCAAAGGAGATGAAATGCAGGAGGAAGAAGCTCTATAAATACATTAGGAATAAGAAGATAGCAGAGGAAATACAGATTCAGTACTTGACAGAGAAGTGGCTGCTAACAGAAGTGTGTAAAATGCCCAGATAACCCAGTTAGTTTTGACCAGAGTGTAGAATAATGAGCCAGAAGGAATGGGAATGGGAATGAACAGACAGGATTATATTTGGATGTTTTGGATACATCCAAATATAGGGTCAGGATACAGGATCTGAGGAAATTCTCCTTAGAATTAGAAAGAATTAATGAAAACTATTTTTGAACAGGTAGTAATTATTTTTAACAGCTTGTGGAGCTCAGAGGAGGTCTCAGAACTGTCAGAATGCAAATACAGATTCTAAATATAAAGGAAAAAAAATACAACCTAGGGTATTATTGACTGAAAGACCTAACTTGACTTCTCAGAAAGATTCTGCAATTATTTAGTGGAACAATTTATAAACATTTGGAGGAGGTGGCTAAAATCAAAACAAAACAAATGTTACAGATTTATCAAAAACACATTGCATCAAATTAGACTGATTAACTGAGCTGTTTGGTAAAAGGGGAACGAATAGTTATGATATACCTTGACTTTTGTAAGGATGAAATCCTGCATTTCCATAGCATTTGCCAGCTAGAGAGACGTATCCAGATGTAAAATGTGCATACAGCCGTTGGAGAAATTTATATTAGATAGTAGCTATCATTACTTGCCTGTAAAAGTGAGAGACAGCATTTCAAGGAGAGTCCCAAAGGCATCAGGCTTGGTCAGGAGTCTGTTCTGTATTTTAATTAGTGATTTGTAAAATGGAGATTTTATAAAAATTTACAGATGACATGAAGCAGGGAGAGATTACAGAAACTCTGGAGGGCAGAAATGAAATAAAAAATGATTTGAAAAACTGAAGAGGTGTTTTTGAAATCAGTGGACTGAAATCCATGAAGTAAAGTATAAAGTATTACATGGAGGGAGGAGGTATGGGAAATCGGTGGGAAATGACAGAAAAGGACTTGGGGATTTGGAGCGGCCCGCAAGTTAAAGAGGAGGACAAGCCGTGCTCTGCTCCGGCAGGGAGCTCTCCTTCTGGCAGGTGTTACCGGAAGGGTCGTGTGAAAGGCGCAGCAGTAATTCCCGCGCTGCGCTCAGCACCCGCGTGCCTCCTGCTAGTGAGCTTTGTCCAGTTTGGGCCAGCAGGACTTACCTAGGGAGATATTTTCACCTGTTTTAATTTGTTTGGTTTGACTTACTAGAGGTCTAGACAAGGAGAGATTTATTTGCCCTTACTGGAAAGTTTGTGATGAAGACTGATTTTTTACACAATGATTTCCAAATCAGCTTCAGAAAGATCTGTGCTTGCGTATAACGTGTGCCCCATCAAACCACGGGGAAGCACCCGCAAACAAAACCAAATCAACAAGCAAAAACGAAGGCCCCAAACGAAAGAGCCTGTTGTAACTAATAACCTGTTATAACTTTAACCAGTCTGTGACTGCAATATTGTTGCATTTCAAGGCAAAGTCGATCTTAGTCATTGGTAATGCAATGTGCAACGACTAGCAATAAAGAAATTAGCATCTTGGCAGGGTTATGTGAATTCATCCGGAAAATAAAAGGGGTGTCATTTACACCATCTGCTGCACGCAAGTCGGGAGAGAGAACAGCTGAAACCTGGGGACATCAATGTTGAAATGTAATTTGGAGGTGAAACAACAGCCAAGTGAACAAAGCGCTACCTGGCCAGCAGGCTGGGACTGCTAGAAGAGGAAACGATCGGGCACAACCAGAAACATTTTCCAAATGTTTTGCTTTTTGCTTGTCTTTCTTCCTTTCTGTGTTTTTTAGAACCATCAACATATGGGCATGTTGTGAAAGGTAGAGGCATCAGCGTGGTATTTTCTGCAGTGTGGTTATTTTGTGTCCTCCAGTGCTGGGCATAAAGATAACATAAGCAGTTTGATTTCTGCCTCCCAGAGCAGGAGGAAACTGGTGCAGAGGCGAAAGTGTTAGACCGCTGATGCTGTTTATATTCAGTTTTCAATATTGCATATATGTGTGCATGCCTATAAGGGAAAAACAAAGTATATGTCTGTAGCTAACTGAAATGGGGCCGGTGCATGCGTACCTCTGGCAGCCCCCCTTGCGTGTGCAAAATACGGTTTTGTACGTTCAGCCCCGAGAACGCCTGCGTGCTGTGCAGGGGGTCGCTCCCGGTTCAGAGCCGCCCTGTTACTGATGCGGCCTTCCTTAACGTGGGGGGAAAAGGTTATGACGGATTTGGGCTCGGGAGCATTCGTGCCGGGGGCGCTGGCAGCTGCTCGCCAGGGCAGCAGCCGAAGGGCAAGGCGAGCGCTGCCGCGTCCTGCCTGCAGCCAGGCCCTGTAACCCAGGTGCGAACGTGAGGAAGCATATGTTTCTGTCCTTGGCAGTTCCCCACAGCTTCGCTAGCCAAGCTGGTTAGAAATCCCGCTGTATGCAGCCCAAATCTATTGAACACCAATTAATATTTACCCTTTCCTAGCCAATAGTGTTTGTTTCCTTTCAGTGTTTATCACTGACGTGTTTACAAAAAATAAACGTTTCGCCCTGAGTTGTCTTGTCTCGAGGTTAAACAAGCCAAGTTCTGTTACGCCTCCATGTTGTCTTTAAGATATTAGGCTAGATTTTATCTATCTTATTTACAGGAAAAAGACCTTTACTGCACAATTGCCTCTTCTAATGTCAGTGGGGCATTCACAGAGAGCAGCAACTAAGCAATAGACCTGGTCCAAAGCCACTGAATTAGTAGGAGTTTTCTTTTTATGTCATTGCATTTTGGACTGAGCCTAGCAGGAGCAGTGAAGGTGGAAGCTGGATTTGGCACTTTATAAAACGAAATTCTCATAGACACTGAATTCACATAGTAAAATTGAACTAGTAAGAAAACAGATGAAGCTGTGACATTTTAAAATACAATACTGTTTTCTAAGAGTAGCTGGCAAGCTGAGCGTTGGGCAGGATGTGGAAGACAACCTTTTTTAACAATCGTGCTGGAAGAGGTTAATACCGAGATACGGTTTCCCGTAGCCACAAGAGTGGCCCTTTTACCAAGAAAATTTATTTTTAAGAGTAACTAACACCCATTTCTCATTTGAACTTTTGGAAATGAGAGGAAGGGTGCAAGGCAGTAGGCTGCCTCTTTTTTTCCCCTCTGTAAGTGCAGTGAATTATAGAAAACGAGTTGGAAACCTAGGGAGATGTTTCTCCACTTTTGTGGCAGAAAATCCAACTGCAGAGGGGAAGTTTTGAGAGAGAGATATGTAGAGCTAGCATTGCTTCAGCAAGTGTTAGGAGCTATTTCTGAAAAACGTGTACGTAAGCAAAGTGCTGTGGGCTGTGCTGTTGTTATTCTCATCCACACTTCTGCTCTGTCTTGTGTGCATAGCTCAGGAGACACATTAGGCTCTACAAGAAATAAAGAGGAAAAAAAACTGAGAGAGACTTTGTGTGGAAAATCACCTCTGCTTCCATCAGGAAGAACTGGTTTCTGGCTGTGCAGGCGTACGCAGCAGCGTCCCTTAGCGCATGGCCTGGAAATGCCCGTGCTGGCGGCAGCCCGCAGCAGGACTGGCGCCTTAGAGTGCGGAGATCAGGCGCAGTTTGGCTGCCTCTCATTTTACAATGCACGTTACAGAATATAGCCAAATTTGCTCTTAGAAGGTGGCTTGGAAAACATGCTGGAGTCGGAGCAAATTTTTCCTTCCTAGACTGCTTTGTCCCTCTCTGAAGAACTGTCTTTCCTCTGTTAACAGTGGATAAAGCAGGGGCATATGAAACTTGGCAAATAGAATTTATGAAAAATGGAATTTCAGTCAGAAAACTGATGGAAACAACTTTTTAAAAAGATGTTAACACTCTTCATTTGGATATTTTCAACAGGGAACCTTTTTCCTTGATGCTTTGAAATGGTACTTTTCTTTTTAAATATTGTCTTATGTTTTTACAATGAGAGCATGAAAACAGTTAACTGATCCAAAAATGAAGCAGAAAAATATCATCTCAGGTGGAATGAAAGGTTTTCAATTGATCGAAGCAAAGTTTTCATTTTTGATGAAGAGCTACAAATTTTTGTGTGTGTTTGGCATGAACCAAACACTGTTTCAGATTTTTCAGGTGAGCTATTGAATCCAACTCAACAATCCCTTGTTTTGCCAGTGCTTGTCTGTACTTTCACATAAATACTAACGTCCAACCCTGTATGAGCACATGGACCTTGTCTTCCTAAACCCCTGTAACGCTCTTGGCACGTCTTGGACTGAACCGCAGTAAGCAGAATGATGCGCTAACAGTAATATTTGGATTTACTCAAGGAAGGGAGATGTATATCTCAATCTTACTAGCTACTACCTGGCCCTCTGAAATTCTTCCTGCCTGACGTGGCATGTTGTGTACCTGCAGGGCGACTTCCACCAAGGCCCTGCGAAAGCGTCGTACCCTGATGGGTAGGGAAATTTAAGATGGCCAGAAATGTGCAGAATTTGTACCTCTAGAATAAGATTTGAGTGACATTCTCATATTTCATTTTCAAGTAATTACATCTTACACAAACAAAATTACCTCTGATTGAAAACTAGGAAGACAAACGGTAACTGGAAGCCAGTGTAATTTTTTCAATGGTTCACTGAACCATTTAAAACAGGTATTGACTTCTACATTATCATAAATTGTTATATGCAGTTAAAGAACCAGGCTGTGGGACTGGATGATTAATGGTGAAAGCTGAGACTGCTTGCAATTGAAACTTGGTAGTCTGTAAAATATTTATTTGCTTTCAGTGTTCTCGATAATTGATATTATTGTTCCTGTTCGTAGCTTCTTCCAGAGTACACTCCTTGCATGCGAAGATGCGCACTACAGAGGCTTGCACTGTTTAATTCTGAAACCGGGCAACTGGGCAGGAAACTTTCTGGAGTTAGCTGCTACCTTCATATGTGGGCTTTATCTGAAAGCACTTTGGACAGTATATGGGATTAAGAAAGGTTTTGTAAATCAGAAAGCTGGGATTCCTCTCCCTCAGCGTTAGCGTCCAGAAGTTAGGCATTTTGCCTCTGTAGGGACTTTGGTTTCCTCTAGAGTCATGGAAGGAGACAGGTGAATCATAAAAGTGATTCATTCTGGTGTAAGGTACAGTGATTAGAGAAGTGGTATCATCCTGGGCCCTTCCTATTTACAGAGATACCTTCAATTACTAGCTTAAATTAGATTCGTGCCTCTTACACAACTGAAGGAAGGTAAGATATATGCTGTCCCGTATCACTGGTGTGCTTTGACACTTTTATGAATTGCTGTAGGTGCCTGTGTGCTTCTAGAGCTGCCTTTGTAAATCTGGCCCATAAATGGCGGAGATGAGTCCAGTTCTTGCTTTGGTCGTAATTTTCTGTACAGGGTCCTAAGTTTGCAAAACTAAAATTAAAGAGTGTCCTTGTCTGTGAATTTTATGTTCGGTAGACTTTGAGGCTTGAAATAAAAGGGAGACAGAAGCACAATCCAGTATTTTAGGGTTTTTTGCTGGTTTACTTGGGCTTAGTAGTTCTCCCCATAGCTATTAAAAGACAGAACTCAGCCTTCCCTCCTTAGCAGGGTCGTGTCGGCGCGGTGCTCTCTGAGACGCCAGGACTAGCGTGGTTGTCTCTGCCCCGCGCCCCACTGAAACCCTGCGGCGCTTTTGCTGATTGGCCTCAGCACAGACACCAGGCCTGCTCTCCCGCTTGACAGCGACAGCACGAAGGGGCGGCCTTGCGCGCTCGGGCGGGTTATTTGAAGAGCCGGGAGGCTGCTGGCCCCCGCGTTTCGGGCAAGGCGCTGCGGGGGCCGCGAGGGGCAGCAGGGCAGGGCTGAGATGCCGAGCCCAGCCGCGCGCGTGGTGCAGCGGGGGCCCTGGCAGCCGGGCGCCGCCGGCCTGGCTGCCTCCTCAGGGCGCCGGCTTGTTTCGGCCGTGCCCCTGACGGCGCCAGGTGAGGTGGTGCCCGCCGCCGCTGCGCGGGCCCTGGGGAGCCTGCGCTGCTGCCGCCCCGCGGCCTCGGCGGCGTCGGCCCTTGGTGGCAGCTCCCCTGCAGCACCTGCCGCCCGCCCGGCCTTCAGCGTCCCCGCAGCGCGGGAGGAGAGTCAGAACCGCGATCTGTCCTCCGGGTTTGTAAAGTTACTTTTATTCTCATAGATAATTAATGCATTCATTTACAAACAAATTTTAGTCCTTTTCTTTTTAATCCTTGCTTAAGTATACTTTTCCAATTTTAGACCTTTAGACCTACACTTTTTTCTAAAATTCAGTGTGCATTTTGATAAACATACGTAAAATATGGACAAGGGGAAGAGAGAAAGGAAGAAGCAAATATGACCTCCGTTCTTAACTGCCAGTAGGAACATTATGAATGTAGACATTTTAAACCATCCTACTTTAAACTAAAAAGTGCTTAGATTTTTTTTATGGATTTTACTTAAAATGCTTTCACTTTGAAAGTATTGCACGTAACTTATAAGTACTTTCTGTAAAATTCACTTTCTCCTTATTTCTCATGTTTTAAAAGTTTACTGTTTACTTGAGATAAAACACTTTGCTATTGTGGAAGTAAGGAACAATATAAAATCCCTAAATAAAGGGAGTTTTAAAAACTTTAAATTTTGTTCCTGAAATGGCTAATATTGTCATTTATTTTTCTTCATTCCTTTTTCATTGTTACTGAAAGAGCAGAAAGAAATAAAGGGGAGAGCAAACAATACCATGAGAGCAAAAAATAAAATATTTTTATGGGTATTAATTTCCCCCCTTTTCTAAAAACGAGGAAGGAAACCAGAAACAATTTTTTGAAGGTTGCTATTTTAAAAAGACCACATTTTGTGACAAAATAAGGTTTGAAAAGATTTTGGGTTTTGTATGCAACAATAGCTATACAGCAGTTTCTAGGATCACCCATGATTTAGCAGTACTTGAAATAGAGCTATATCAGGAGATAGCTGCGATAATCTGCCTCTGTGTGACCAGAGATTGCCGCCCTCTCTTCGTCCTATGACCCTCTTCCTCAGCCCGTAACAAAACCCGGCCGCAGCCCCCTTGTTACGTCTTTGAGGCATCACAAAACACGGATTGATAGTCGGTATGTTAGAGGCTGCACGGTGTTTCCTTTTTCTGAAGTGCGGTCTTCGTACGGTCTTTCTCTTCCTGTGAAATTTTGTAGTTCTCTAGTGAAAAGTTTAGTTGTTATTCTGTGTGCAAGGATCTCTGGAGACGGAGAGAGAATGAGCGGAATGGGAAGAGCCACGTCTTCAGGGGGATGAAGTCTCGCAGCCCTGTCTCTGCTTCCATTCCTGTCTCACAACCTTCAGTAGTTGTCATAGGATGCAGTTGTCCACATGTGGGATAAAAAGGTAAAAATATAATGCAAATCTGTAAGGCTTCATTTTTGCTATTGAAAAAAGAATTGAATTTCTCAGGCAGGTAGAAAAGAGATGTTGATGAACTATACAACAGTGTGATAAAAGTGACCTTATAAAAGAAAGCTGTGTCTGTGTGTTGAGATTTCCCTCATAAAAGTCAAGCTACTTCCCTCTGTTTTGCTTATGGCTTCATTTGCTGCCTTCTCAGGCCTTCTGCAGCTCTGCCGTCTCACACCGCGTAGATGAACTTCCTTTGGTGCATTTACCACATTAAGATGTCCAGAAATTAGGAACTTCTTAAGCAGAAGGCAGTGCAAGGAACAACAGGAGGAATAGCAGGTAGTTTGCTTCTCGTTTGCATGTGTCACTGTCTGTTGGCAGAGATCAATAGTTTCCTTTAAAGCTGGCACCCTTTAAAGCACCCTTGGGACCTGAACGCTGACGGATGTGAATAGCTGGCTGGATTGTGAATGTGTGCCTGACATCAAGCAATATTGAAACCAATAAAGCAGCACCTGGTGTTGCTTACTGTGTTGTAGCAAGGTAGGAGCATGTGGCAATTGTCCTGAAATTGCATATTAGCAAATTAGATACGCATAAAATCATATTAGAAAAATGAGGAACTTATTAAGTTTGATTTAGAACATTTATTTTAATGTTCAACTTATGTTCTTTCCCACTCTTCAGATTTGTCTCTGTTACTGTCTGTTCTGCCTCTCTAACAATGTTGTTACTTGGATGCTGTGCGTATTTTGAAGCTCAGTACGTTTCTTGAAAGGAATAACGAAACGCGGTATCTGAGGAGACAGGGACTGGACTTGATGGCCCAAGAAGTCTGTTCCAGTTCCAATACTATATGCAGGCCCCAGTCTTTGAAAACAAAGCCATTTACTGCATGTTATTGTACTAGGAGTAATTGCTGTTTAAAAAAAAAGTCTGAAAGTGAACTGGCAAAACCGTGCTGATTAGTTAGGAATTTAATTCACAGCCTGAGAGGAGCAAGTAGGGAGTCTTCCTCTGTCTGGGAGGTCCTTACAGGTGGGCTCCAGAGAAACCCAGGGCAACCTGCCTCCCAGGGCGGGTGGAACAGGAGAAAGGGTGACTGGGCAATCACAGGAGCTAGCGGGGAAGCAGTTGTGCTTTAAAGTAAATTCATTAAGTCTGGTGGTCTGTTTTTCATTTGGGACTAGAATAAAAGCAAAAGACAATGGGAGATACCTGAAGAATCTGAATTCTGAGTCAGTTTGGGGAATACAGAAACATTTCATTTCAATCATAAGAAACAGAGACTGTCTTGTCCAGCCCCCTGCGCCACGCCAGGAACATGCTCTGCTTTTCCTGACAGATCTTTATCTAGTCTGCTTTTAAAAACCTACCCTGATGACATCTCACAGACTTCTCAGGCAAGCGTTCAGTCCTTAATTATCCTTGCCTTTACCACGTTCTCTCATATGCCTAAGCTCAGTCTCCCTTGCAGTAATTTAAAGAGCACTTCAATGTCATGCTGTTGTCAACCCTACTCCTATCTTTTTATGTAGAAATAAATGCTTTTTGAAAAATCACAGTGAAAAAAATCATTCTGAAGAGAGTAAAGATGTTTCAGCATAAGCAAAATGTTCTGTTCTGTTTCTTCTAAACAAAACATCATCCACATCAAAACACTTGTAAACATTCCAACTTTTAAAAATGTTTTATTGTTAAAAAAAAATTCCACAAAAACTTCTGACATAGTTATCTTTTAGAAAAAATTTGCTAGCT
The DNA here is from genome assembly GCF_036417845.1 of Apteryx mantelli. NCBI lineage: Eukaryota > Metazoa > Chordata > Aves > Apterygiformes > Apterygidae > Apteryx > Apteryx mantelli. Next base: position 27,598,414 of record NC_089989.1, on the reverse strand, counting down.
TCTAAGGGAAGCTGTTAGCAATTAGATATTCATTGTTTTGTTGATGCTCTTATGTTTTATTCTAAATGCTTCCAACAGCTTACCATCAGGGTATTTCTGAACTCGATCAAGGCTTCTAAGAAATCAAACACAACTTTCAATATTTTTCTTCATTAATTTTCTGCATTTTCAGAAGGGAATATTTACAGTTCTGTTTCAAAACAGTTATTTTTAAAGAGAAAAATGCCTGTTTTTGTAAGAAACATTTAAGACAAAAAAAAAAAGAAATATAGTTAAATTGCATCAAGGGAGAGAAGCAGTATTTTTCATTATCATTGCTAATACTGTCAGAGTTTCTGATAATATTACCTGTTAGTATTAACATTGTTATTAATATTACCTTTTATTATTAATATTACTTGTTCAGTCTAACAGACAGTGTTTTCCCTACCTGAACAGCTTCTGCTGTTACGCATTTAGACTTGGATCCTGGATACCCATTGTAAATTGTTTTCTCTGGGGAGAGAAGTGGAAGGTCTCATTGAAAGCATAAGGAACACACAAAAATTAGAAAACCTGTGGGTTATCACACCTCTGGATTATGAATAGCTTCAAACCTTCCCCAAAAGTGTCTTCTCATCTGCAGCTCTGCTCTTGGGTATACTCCTCTCTAGGCATGATGTGCTAAAGAAGCAGGTCCAGGACATTGGAAAGGGATGGAGAATGGTCTAGAGGTTCCCAGATCGCTCCTAGAGAGAAAATGTATCAAACTCCTTTGCTCAGGGAAGACTGGAGGATTTCACCTGCAAGGCTTCCTCTCTTCCCACTGCCCTCTTCGTGCTGCTGCCTTGTCCTGTGCTTCATGCCCTTTATAGCTCCTGATCTGTTCACGCAGCTCACAGATTTCTTCTGCAAAAGAAACCTCCAGCTCTAGAAATTGTTCAGCCTTTTGGGCCCTTCACAAAAAAAGACCAGAGCAATAGTTGGGAAGTGAGGACATGGTGCCTAAAATGGCAAAAGTATAATTGCTGTCCTTTTGGAAACTCTATCTGTTGGGTCTCCTTCTAGGATACTTGACCAGCTGCAGGTAAAGCAGTGATTTTCATTAGTTTGCACCTCTTTGTGTTTGTTACTTAGTCCCCTCTAAAAATGCAGGTTTCACTGCGCGGAACCCTACCTGGCTGGTTGAGCCTGCAAATGCACTGTACTCAAATGGAGGGAGCTCAAAAGGCAGAAAATTTCTATTAAAGCTTTGTAATGCTCCCTCAGTACTAAGGAAGGCAAACACTGTCAACTCAGTACTCATCTTGCAGGTTTAGCCAGTGTTTCCTCCAAAGTTATGATTCTTTCAGAGGATTCTTTCAAAGCTGTTGATGACAGGGACGCTTACTGTAGCAAGGTGTATGTATTATAAGATAGTGTATGAAATAATATGATATAAAGCCAGGGAACTGAGTATATTGATGTGGTGCTCTTGCACGAGAGATTTGCACTGTTAATTTCCTCAAAAGGCAATAAGGTTGCTCGTTAATAAAAGAACATGATGGTTGCTTGTATATGTCCTGCTACTTGCAAGATATTTCTCCTTAGCTTGCTTATGCAGTCGTCAGTTTACACAGATAGCTTGCGACTCAGTCTGGCAGGCATGCAGAGGCATACGGAGAGAGCTCTGCCTCGCACCTACCCCGTACGGCTGCTCCCGCCGTGCCAGAGCGCTGGAGCAGGAGCTCGGCGCTTCTGAGAACCAGGTCTCGTTGGTGCCTCTCCGCATCATTCTCTGCCAAACCGGATTGTGAAGATCAGCTGCTTAATACGCCTTTGAAGGAAAAGAGTGCTTAATGGATGTGGAGAGCTCTGAAGTGCTGCAGGCTCGTTGTTGTTGTCGCGATGGGCGCAGAGATGCTGCCGGGCAGGAGCGTGCCCTGTTGCTGGTTGGAGGCAGCGAGGTCGTCGCCACTGCGCTGTGTGTGCAGGCTCTCAGCTGGGGGTGCTCCAACCCTGGAGGTGGATCTGATTCCACGTGTGGTGGCTGTGCTGGAGGCCTCTGAGGAGAGGGATGCACGGAGGTGCTGTGGGACTCCTCTGCGACCATGCCGGTGCGGCCGTGCGCTGGAGGGCTCTCGGACAGCGTGCTGGCAGTGGGCCGCTGAGCGCGCCTGCCTTGCAGAGAGCCCAGTACGCTGTGCGGGGCAGAAAACCCTGACCTGCGCCATGCAACCGTCTGGGGGGCCGGGGCCATTCCTGGGTGCGGTGCAAAGGCCGAGCGGGCACGTTCGGAAGAGGCAGGGGAAATGCATGGGATGTCGGTTTGGATCGCTGCGGTTGTCCGTGGTGATTAAAGTTCTGCCTTTGATGGCAAGGACCTGGCCCAGCTCCCGCTGTAATCAATGTAGCAGCTCCCATTGATGGCGGTACTAATTTCAGCTGAACGCCACAGCGACGCCCCGAGGGGTTCTGTCCTGAAGAGGACTTCTGATATTTCAGTGGAATAAAACTTTCGCTCGGAGAGGGAGCAGTGCCTCTCGGAGCCCCAAGCTCCGGGGCGTGCTGCACCCAGGGCCGGGGGCAGCTGGCAGGTCCTCGGGCATCGGCTCAGCGAGCCCCAGTGGCTTCCCAGCTGCGAGAGGAAGGCACAGAGGGGTCTCTTAAAATAACAGAGTCTGAGCTCGGCATCTTTACCAAGCCCGGCTGCTCTCCACGCTCTGCTTGTGTTAGCAGAGATGCCTGTGCCTGTGTCAGAGCAGATGTGGCCTCCGTTTCCATCCTGCCTCTTTAAAAAGTGTCCTCTCAGCCTTCAAAGCGCACCGTACGTTTTTAGTGTTCTCATGAGGCCTTCATTTTAAATTTTAGAATTGAGTTGTCAGTGAAGTGTAAAATATGGCAAAGAAAGACTATACTTTTTGAACTTATAGCTGGCTATTTGTAATTGAGTTATAGCCCTTTTGTGTCGGCAGTAGAACATTGCTGTGTCCCGAACTCACCAGCAAAGCACAAGTTTGGTTTCTTTCTGTTCGTTTTTTTTCTAAGCTTTGGTTCCTCACGTGCTCTCTGAGTTGAGCTCACTGCCTTGTGGCCTTTTTATTTAACTCTGTCCCTTCTCTCAAAATGAAAAGTACTGAAGTTTTGGCAAGCACACAGTCTTAGTGGTAGAATGGCTTTATATGCATCTCCCATGCTTTGGCTGAAGGATGTGCTGCTGGTTAAAAATCGAGTGCCCACTGCATTGGACAGAGGCTCAGGACCGCTTGGCTCTTCCTCGTTGCTGTGGCCTGGCTCCTGGGCAGATCTTGGCCTCTCCGTTCCGTCCAGCTGCGCTTCTCTGGCTGCACGGCGAGGGGCCCCTTGTTTGGGAAGTGCTCGAAAATCTCATGATAAAAGTACTTTAAAGCAGCACTGTGTTAAAAGGGACCCTGTACTAAGCTTGGATTTGTAGTGAGATCAGCTGAACGTTAATGTTCAGGTGCTTAGCTGGTATAAATTGTCAGAGTTATGTTTACTTCAATGGCAATTTAACCCAGAGGAATAAACCTGGCAATAGGTTTTAAATTTCTTTTTGTAATTAGAGAAGTTGGGAGGAGATGTGGAGAAAGGGATTATTTGTTCTCTAATCACCTCGGTTGAGAGCATTTGGTGTCATGTGGAAGGAGGTTTTGACAGAGATTGTGGCTGACTGTAAATTAACAAAATAGTGGTAGGATAATAGGAACATAAGTGATCTGAATTCCTATTCTTTTATTGTGAATTACATTCACTCACAATTACATTTCTTCTTAGCTGGTTAATAAAGATTGCCACAGCCATTGTGGTGACACCATCTACTTAGAAAAGCAAAATGGTGAAGAGCTTGTAAAATGTTTCTGAACTTGTGATAAGCAAGAAAATAGTCCCCAGTCTAGTCATTAGTATATGTTCTGCTGCTCTTTCTATATATATTTCCCTATTCATATTCTCATGGGTTGTTTTGTACATGTCTACATTGTATTAATTTTGTAAGTGCTCTGTAAATAATTCTAGAATTTTACTTTATTAAGAAAGGTCATTTTTTGTATGCATCAGACATTTGTGTTATGCTCCCATTTTCTAGTAATCAGAGCATCTAGTATAGAAATAAAACCTACTATTATTAAAAGCCATTAAAAGCTTAGTAGAATACAAATGGTCAGTGGAAGAAGCAAAAGGAGTGTTCATGTTTGCAAAGGTTTTCAATTTTTATGCAGAGCAGCAAAATGTCGGTACTTTCATGCGACATCAGACAACATAATACTAAGCAGCATCTTAGAATACTGAATTTGTTCCTGCTCAAGATACAAAGTATAGGGGACAAATCCTGCTTCCACTAAAATCAGTAGAAATTTTATACATTCATTTTAGTAGGCCCAGGCTTGGGCCATTAAATGCTGTATTTGTAACTTCTCGTTATTTTAATGACAAAAAAACACCCACTCTCACACTCCAACCAATTACTACTATAAAAAATTGGTAATAAAGCAATTTCCATTATATCAAATTAAGCTGGGGACATATCTCACCAGAAAATTGTGACATATCCGCACTGTTGCACAGATAACAAGGTAGAAGTGATCTCCCGTGCCGGCTCTTCTGTCTCTCTGAATCACACTGTGATCATTCCCATACTTCCTAAAACATTTCTAATATAACCAGTTCTCAAGTCTAGCGCTGACTATCTTTAGTGGTGTCAAATCCTCAGCCGTCCTTGGCAGCTAATTTCCTTGTGTTCTGTAATTGCCTGTATGCTTCTTAGTTGCATTTATTCCTTAATTATCTTACAGTAAGAAAGTAATGAGTTCATGCGGTTTCTAATAGGGGCACCATAATATTTACCCTCTTCAGCAAAAGATATGTTGCAAAGTCCTCAACCCTATTAATTTTTCACTGTGAGAATATTACATTATGCAGGTTCTGGAATTCGAAATGAATACATTTAAATTCATTACTTATGCACAATCCCTATCAACCCACTGACTTGATTATTGCTGTTATTGTGGCACTGAAGTTTCTGCCAAATTTCAGTTTACTTCGTTTCAAAAATCAGTTTAGGATCAGCATAGAAGTTTTCTTGCCTTTGATTGAAAGCAACAACTAGTGTGAAAAATGCTTTGAAAGTTTTGTTTTTTTGAATGTTATTTTGCTGCACTTAAGACACCACTGCAGGCTTATAAAAATCTCCACACCTGAAGAAATAAGTCAATGAGTTGATTTTTAAAACTGAAAACAGCCAGGCTGCAAAGTTTTACCTACCCGTCAGGTTAAACTGAGTAGTTCCCCCAATTACAATGTGGTGATAGCCAGCAACACTTTGATATTACATTGATGGACATGTTATTAGACCCACAGAAGATAATATTTGACTTTTTCTTTCATTATTCATTGTACTCCCATGTTTAGCAGTTACACCAGTGATTGTGGCTTCTCTGTGTCCTCAGATTTGATGTGCAGGAATATGCTGGCAAAATTCCACTTTGTTTGTCAGAGAACAAGTGATGCAGAACAGGAAGGTCATTCAGAAGGTGGTGAGATTGCAAAGGCATTAACGCTGAAGAGATCTGGGGCCGGTGGTGCAGCTAGGAGGAGGAAGAACTTGAGAGAGAAAACACAAGGTGCAGGGAAAACTACATCCGTGAGTGGAGCTGTGCTAATAGTTTGAGGAAAAAATGCCATTCCAGACAATTTCTTCTTTCCTTCACCTTTCCAGTCCCTGCAAATCTGCAGGGTCTGTAGGCCACGTAGCAGAAGCAGGCCGTCGGTGGAAGAGAAGCTCTTTCGGGGAAGTGCCGATGCGCAGCTCCTGCAGCCTTGCCCGGGGGTCGCGGGGAGTCCTTGTGGCGGTTTGTGGTGGCAGCGCAGCGCCCGGCTGGCTGCACCGACGGAGGCCGAGTCGGTGGGGAAGGAGGAGGAGAGCAGCCCCTCGCCGGGCAGGAGCCCTGACTTGCCGTCCGCAGAGGCCGCCTGCCCTGCGTTTCCGTCGGGCTGCTTGGGATGAAGTGGGGACCAGCACCGAGTCTCCTGCGGCTCGGAAGCCGAGGACACGCGGGTCAACGTGATTTCCAGTCCTGTGGGACTGATGTGGCGAGCGCTCAGCTGCGTGGCCTCGACTCAGCCTTTAGGCACATTTGTAGCTTAAAGCCCGAGGTTATGTATGTGCGTAAGTGCTTTGCGGGTCTGGGTCCGGAGCTGTCAAAGCAGTACAAGTCACCCTGTTTGGGGAAGCACCGTGTGGGGTGGTGGAACGCATAGGTCGGTGTCCAAAGGGGCATCTCGCAGTGCTGGCCGTAGGTGATGTAGAAAAAATTCAGACAGTGATAGCAGAGCAATTAACAGTCTGCAGGGAATGACTTTCAGAGGTTTTCAAAATGTCGGCTATATAGATTAGCTAGATTACATGGTTAGTAAGGGGGAAATACTAAGAGCATGGGCCATTTTGCTAAGTCCCCTTCCTTTTGTGTGACCCATGCTGTGAAGAGCAGCACTTCATAGTGGACTGGGAGCGGTGCGCTTCTGTGTGCTGCTTTCCCTGGCAGGGCTCACTCTGTGATTCTCCGTTGCCGGTGCAGGGGGGTGCCTTGCGGCTGCACTGGCGTTTTACCCCGTGATTGCTCTCTCTGGCCAAGTTCCTGCTGCCTTCTCCACAGCCCTCTTCCCTTCAGCCTTTGGCTTCTCTGCAAGGCCCATTCGTTAGCCGCCCTGCTCCTGTTCAGATTTGCTGACAGTCTCAGCGATGTGATGTTCTTGCAAGTGTCCTGGAGATAATTGGTTTCATAGCAGAGGGAGGCACTGTAGTTGTCCCCAGGCAGCAGGCTGAGTTCAACCTTTTTTTAGGCATCAAGTAATCCCCGGGGTGTGTGTGTGTTCCTTTTCTAGATATTTTTTTAGGAAACCAGGTTTCACAGTCCAGCTGCTTATGAAACTACTTGTTTTCCTAATGGTTTAAGAAGTTTAGGTGTTGGGCAAGGGTGGTTTGCAGCAGCGATCAAACAAAAATAAATGAATAGCACATGCTGTACCATAATAGCGCCACAAAATAAAGTACGTTTCCCCGAGTTGAAGGTTCTGGGGTGGCTAAGCACAGCTCTGTTTGCATTGAAGACCATGGTTAGAGACCCACTTCCTCCTCCAGTCTCTGACTCGCACCACTTTGAAATCCATGGAAAAACACCCAATCGCGTGGCCTAAGATATCTGTGGATCCTGCCGAGCCCCGTGGCTAGAGTTCCCGTTGGGTCGCTTTCTGGAAGGCAGAAAAGCGCTTGTGCGATTAACAGTTCCTTACTGGCGTCTCGGAGGGGAGGGGAGGGGAGCGCTCCATAATGTGGCAGCTGGGAGAGACTAGGGAAGGTCGCTATCTGCTGTCCTGAAATTAGGTTTCCTAGCACTTCTCATTCCAACTGCGCCCCGTGACCTCCGGAGGTGAACTGGCAGCGTCCGTGCCCGGTGACTCAGGGCGTTTGCCTTGCCGTAGAGCACAGGCCACCGGCCGTGCTTGCAAATCTGCGTCTCGATGCAGGCCAGGTGTTGTCAGGCTTTGACTCTTGGCGTATACAGAGGTTGTCCGGCCAGAAAACTGGACCAAGGTTTGCCTTGGTCTGTAGCAGACTAGGAGTGGAACTGGCCTGGAAACACAAAAATTGTATTTTCAGAATCATTTTATTAAGGAGTTTCATCTGCAGAAAGTTAACATAAATTTAAAAGATTTATCACTATTTTAGCTTGCTTATTTCAAAGCAGTAATCAATATTTTTTCCTTTACAAGGCACTTTATGAGGCAGGAAAGTGCAACCAAATCTGCTTTTACAAAAGACTTCCTTTAAGGAAGCCTTGAGAATCCGCAGCAGTGTGATTTGGCAGCCTGCTCCGACTGCAGCGGGCACCAGCACGAAGCCAGGGATGGACAGACTGCCATACGTGTGCCAGATTGGGCGGTCTTGGACATTCCCTTGCTGCAGTGGACCCGGAGGTGGCGACTGCATCCGGCCCAGAGTCCAGACCGGTGGACCAGCTCCTGCGGGGCACGTGGCTCCGTGAGGTTTAAGCCTGGCCTTAAAGGTAGCTCCGAGGTGCAGGTGGAGGAAGCCGTTGGGGCGCCGCCTTCCTCGCTGGGGCTGCGGCCGGGCTCTTCTGCAGGTTGTCGTTTTAGCAATGTGGCCCCTTCTCAGTGCAAGCTGGCCACCCTGGTTCGGAATTGCAGGAAGAGGAGAAGTTATTATTATTTTTATTATTCTAATTCTGAATGCATTAATATGCACAAAAGAATACATCTAAGACAATGAGTTACGGCATTGAAAAATTCATTCTACACGCAATTTTCTCCAGTTACAAACTGTAGCTCTCATAAGCACAGCCCCAGAAGTATTTTATGTCAGTTCATGTTGTAATTTATGCTGAAGACATTTAATGCTGATGAAAATGTCATTATAACAGATTATATTACTGCTTATCAGCCAGGCTTCTCATATGAAAAACATTCTTATGATAATTTCGATGATGCGAACAATTGAGTCTACACACAGAATGTGTTTTAGAAGGCCATGTCTTATCCTCAAGGAGGAGGTTTCTGTGTAAAAATCCCATAAAATCTTAGCAACTGAAGATCCAGGCAAAGCAAGATATTATCAGTAGGTGGCTAAACTTATTTAACAAGGCTTTGAAGATCTGGTAATTGCCAAAAGTGTATATGACACGTTGGATGCTAATGCCATTCCTGTAATCCTTGGACACAAGGTACGTCAGAAGTGCTTTTGACTTCTTTGGAGCTGGGGCTCTAACTCAGTGAGACAGGAACTCGGCGGTACGGGCAGGCCTCTCTTGCGTTCCGCATCCCTCCGGGGATATGACGCCCAACAAGTCTTACTTTCGCTCCTTCAGGGACTGTTTGTGTTTGGATCAGAGCACGCTGGCCCATCAGTCCACTCATAGTGCGACAGGAGAAAGCGGCGGGCGGGCGTGGGAAAAGGGACTCCTTCCCTTTTCGCGTTCAGCACGCTAGCCGCCAGAAGGCGGAAGGAATTCGCAGTCAGCAAACTGATTTTTTTCCCCTTTGCAGCAGAGCAGGAAACCAAACGGAAATCTAAATCACAGGTTCACCACCTGCCCCCTGCTCTGCTTCGGGGCAAATGTAACTGCTTTGGGACAGCTATCGTGGTGTGATGTGATCTGCTCCGTTAGGAGAGGCTGGTACTCTTCTGGCTTTCAGTGGCAAGTGCTGGAGGAGCAAAAGAAAAGTAAGGGAGGGGGCTGGCGGTGAGGGCTGTTTCGGTGACGGCAGGGAGCGCTGTCAAGACGGGGGTGTTGGCAAAGGAGGAGCGAAAGGTGCGAAGCCCGCGGGAGAAAGTGCTTTGAAGAAGACATTGCTATGTAATGTTGTAGATGCCAAAAACAGCCATTCAGAAAAGATTTAGACAAATTTACAGAGGTTATTTCCACTAGAGGTTATTAAACATGACAATCTGCCTGTAAAACTCTGGCTCAAGGAAGCCATAAATCAGGAGTTTCCTGAGCTGGGAAGGAGCCATGGGGCAGGATCCCGGCGCTCGTCTTTGCTGCTTCTCTCTCCGCCGCTGCTCAGGGCTGACGAGCGGTGCACGTGTCGCCCGCCCTGCGGGCCACGTGTCCTTGTGTTGCGGAGGGCGGGCAGGGGTCTCGCGAGCGCAGCGGTGCGTGGCGAGGCCCTGGGCTCTCACCGAGAGAGGCCATCCGCCCCGGCGTGGCAGTGACCGAGCTGAGTTTTCCGCGCGTGATCGGGGCAGCGCGGGAGGCACCCGGCGTTCGTGCAGCACCCCAGCGGCGCGGCGTCTCTGCGGTTTGCTGGGGCTTTCCCAGGCCCCCTCCTGCTGCGTGTTCCCCCAGCGCTCGGGGGGCCCCCGCCCCTTGGTGCCCTCAGCGCCCGGCAGAATCCGATTTTTCTGAAATTATGCACCTCAGAAAACAGAATGATTTGTATTACCTGCGCCACTCAATGGAGTTAGAGCCTTTTATTAAAGTTAACTGTTCTTTATTCTGAGACTAATAAATGAGTAGATAAGCACACAGTTCATGAAGAATTCACCACCTTAAACTGAGTGCTTGCAACCTTATTTTATTTATGTAGAATAAATGACACCTTGATTACAAGGTCCTCAAAGCAGAGGCCTTGTGTTTATTTCCTTTGGCAAGTAGCATGCATGCATCTGTGGCTTTTTGCCAAATTAAAATATTACATATTTTACAGAGAAATCTATGTCCACTTATCTGTCATCTGGGTTATCACCGTAATATTTCTGAAGTGACTATCATGTTTTTCTTGTAACATGATTTGCATGACTGTAACTATATGAACACCAAAATACTAAAAAAGGCTACCATCCAATATATATTTTTATTAATTCACAATGCTTTAATTATTACTTCTAATTTGGACTACAGCACTAAAAAATGCCATTGTCGTCCAGCACGAATTGGGTAAAAGAAAAATTCTGCATGTTCTACGTAGAGGCAGATGCTGAGAGACAGAGGACCCCGCTCTGGGTTTGCACTGGGTTCGTTTGAGCATCTCAGTGTTTTCATGGCAGAACGACCAAGAGGGAGCGTTGTGTCCCGCTGATGCCAACTCTCGTGGCTGTACTGATCTGTCAAGATACTTGGTGTTGACTTTGGCTGCTGTAATCGTACACACCGTAGTTACAAAGTTCAGTATGGTGATGTTAAGGATGGAGTGAGCTGGCCTCTTGCAAGTTAAGCTACAAAATTCTCCTGCATTTCTGAATCGAGATTATAATTCTGTTTGTCCAGACGTTTAAAGAGATTCAGTAAAAAGATGGGAAGCAATCAAAACCCATGGTGTTTGTTTTAAGTTGTTCCCATGGTAAGTACGCTTCCCTGGGAAATGAATGACTATTTCTAGTCTGATTTTGCTTAGTTTCTGATCCCAGGTGTCTTGTTATGCTTTTTTATTTTGTTTTTTAAAGCTACCTATTCTCAGAAATGCCTTTTCCATATAGATTCTTGGGTTTAGCCTTCTCGTGGATGAAGTAAGTAGACTGAGATTCTGAAATCATGGTCTTGAATAATTTTTGTAATTCATTTTTGAAGTTTTTTTCAGTGTTTTTTCTTCAGATTACGTTGGGGAATAGTCTTCTGCCGTTTCATGTCTTCCCGTCCGGACTAAATGAGTTGTGCATTAGGGAAATGTAGGATGCGTTTTGCTGTGGCGCGGCGCAACAGCAGCATGTTTTAATTTACTGCAGCGTGGTGCCCTGGACGGACCCAGGCAGATTGCTTTTTGATTTGTGGAGCGCCTACAGTTTTCCAGCAGCAACACGCACCTCTGCAGAGCAGCTTTAGACCTTTTGTTGTGTAGTGGCTTTGGCAGAGCCTTTAGCTGTTCGTAGACCCATAGGACAGCATCTCGTCTGGGGAAATCCAGAACGTCTCTGTCCACCTGATCTCGTCCTTAGGAGAAAGGGTGTCAGACAAGTTTCTGAAAAATGTAGATCTTTGCCAACTGAGCAAACAGATCAGGGAAAATCAAGTTCTGCTCATGAAAAGAAAGAGAAGAAAATCTGAAGCCTAAATTATTCACCATGAATAATTTGACAGCATATTCAGGCCAAAGTAGCAGAAAGAGCGCTTGCTTAATAGTTATGTCAGTGTTGTTTGCAGGGGGGTTCGGGGCTGGAGTCACTCTTTCTTTCATTTATACTTTATTGCTGGCCTTCTGCTGGCCTCCGCTGCCCGGCTGGGCCGGCACACGCCCTGGCAGTGCTGCTGGGCCGGCGCTGGGCTTTGGCGGTCCCGTCCGCCCCGGGCAGCAGGGCCTTGCAGAAGGCTTTGCTAACGTGGCACGCACAGGGAGATCTCATCCGGCTGCCTCGCGGGGAAGGGTGCTTCACCGCAGGACCAGGCACGAAAGCAGAGTATCCCTGCACAGCAAAATGTCTGTTCAGGAGCTGCACGGAGCTGTACAAACAAGGCATTTGCTCAGCCCAGCAGGTCTCCCCCATCAGGCTGGGTCAGGGTCCAGCCGTTGCCTTTCCATCTGTTCCCCAGGGTCAAGTGAATTGGGAATAATGAGACACTTAGCCAAGCTTACCGTTGCTTTTCCTTCGCGTTTCTCCAGCTCGGGGGGGCCGCCGGCACGCCTCGTACCTTTGGTGGTGTTACCATGTCACTTTAATTCCGGCGTAACTGGGCCCAGAGCAAAATTTCTCTGCTGGGTCTATCGTGAGCAGGCTCCCCTTTCGGTGCCGTTCTGGTGGCCACCGCTGCCTTATTCCTAGTGTGTCTTTTCTCGGTAGAAAATTAATGCAGCTCAAGAGTGATGTGTGTGACTGAGGATATTGCTCTCTTTGCCTGAGACACGTGAATTAATACCTGCTGGGCATTTTTAATTCCAGATCTCCTCATGCGAGAGGAAAACATTGTCGCTAAGCCACCACAACCTAACTACTGTCTGCTTATTTTGATTTTGTGCGAGGGCTGACTTCAGCCCCGCTGTGCTCGCCTCGACCTCAGGAGCTAATACCATGGATGAGCTGGCCCTAAACGTCTAGTAGGCAGTGTTCTTGTTCGATGGGTTGTCGTCCGGCATCACGCAGGCAGTATCCTGTTTACGTAGCATCGCTCCACGCTGGACGCCGGTGTGGCACTCTGCAACACGACACGACGTATTCAAAATACAGAATGGTGAGCTGGAAGTGCGACATCACTTGGTCCAAGCAAATATGTGCTTTTATCTGCTCTGGTATCCAGAGACATTGTTCCGGGTTTAACAGGGAATGGAACTTAGCAGGCAGGAAAACTCAGATGCAGACAGAAGCATTTTTGGCTTTTTTTTAATCTTTGAAATGGCAGAAATCCAATGAGGCGAAGGCTATCAAGCATTAATTTTACATTTTACAGTTTGGGCAAAAAGGAGTAAAAAATTCAGGAAGGGGATCAGGAGGTGATCAGCTGCTCATTATTGAAAATTTTCTATATGTACTTTATAAGTGTAAATATTTGATATTGGCCTTTTTTCCTATTTCTCAGTTGTCTGCATTCAGACAGAGCCTTGCACAAAAACCTTGACTTGTATTTGCACACTAGAATGCAAGGAGACAGGATGACAAGGAGAGCAGTTTTATGACTTTATGTAGAGAAAGGGAAAGAAGCCACCAAGATACCTGATTTTAAAGATGGAAGCAAGGGCATTAAAACAATGGTGGTATCTTTTCCCCAGAGGATTGAGTTGAGATGTTTCCAAGCATTCAAAATAACATGGCAAGCTCAGCTGACCCTTGTCATGGCCTGAATATGACACATCCATTACGTTTCTTATGGCCATATTCCTTCAGGCTTTGTGCCTTCAGGTCAATTTGGCTTGTCAAAATTGTCAATAAAAAATTCAGGCTGGTGTGAGCACAGTTAAAATATTTGTGTTGCCTGAACTGACAGACACCCTGTTTCTCTATCTAACTGATGTTCAAAAGAATAGTAGATCTTTCAAAACATCTAGACATAGTGATGCAGAGGGTCTTGCTGCAACCTTGAGGTTGATACTGATAAGTAATGCAAAAAGAAGGAAAAGAATGATTTTTTTCATCAGAATGATCTAAGAGCATTTTTACTGGCAGAATCTTTTTCAAGCAGTTTTCCAGAGAACCATATGTTTTCAAAATTTCTGTTCTTGACATTACCCGAGGCTGATGCTTCATTTCTAGCTCCACTGGCAAGCTCTGAAAAGTTCCCAAGTCAACAAATATGCAGGAATGTTAAATGTTACATTTAGATCCATCTCTCAGAGCTCTCAGTGATTGTTACTTATTATCTCATATTTTTGCCTGACTGAGTGTCACGGATGATGCGCAAGGAATACTGGATAGCAAAATTGCTAATTCAGTTATCACACTTTGTGAAGTCCAGATAAGTCAGGCCGTGAGTCACAGACTGGGTGCAGGGACCAACGTAATTACAATTAACGTTTTATCAACCCTGTTGATTCGGCCAAAATTCTGGCATCAGTGTTTGGATAGGGATAGCTCTTTGATTTGCGAACAGATGCCTCCACCAGCTGCTTTCCGCGTACAGATGTCACCACCTCAGAACGGTGATAGAGAGGTCATGCGCATTATGGAAGTGTCGGTCTGCTCAAATTTAATTTTGGGGCACTGTCAAGCATTGTGTTTGTTAGAGTGCCCATGTGGATACATTTTTATTGATTGTCACGTTACAAGGGCTCACTGCAGCTTAGCATTAGCAAGCATATTTTTTCTACTATGTATGTAAGAAGAGCATGTTAACATGTTTGACTTACATGTAAGTAGAACATATTTTAAAATAAGCTTGTGCTCATTCATGTGAGTAGACCTCACCACCCTAAGGCACGTGCAAATAAACATCCAAACATACAGAGGGCCAAATGCTCACTGATGAGCAGTAGCGTATTTCTGTAGTTTATGAGAATGGGCAAATTCTCCTCAGCTGAGAGCCTGGGTCCAAATGCCACTCATTTTCTCAGTGCACAAAATCCTGTTTCCTGGCAGGAATAAAACTAAACTTCAAAAAGTCTGTTCAAAGGCGCCTCCTAATAGAGGATTGAGTCATGACAGAGAACTTGCAGATTGCAGACAATGAGGCACCCGGAGCCAAAATGACTAATCCGGTTACGAACGGCAGCGGCAGAAGAGAGACTCTAACGCAAGTGAGAGGGGAAGTGAATATGCAACTCACTGAGCGACTGGGGAAGTAATAAAGAGAGTTTTAAAAACCATTAAGCACGATAATTGACAATTGCATTCATGATGGAAAATGGGTCTATGAGGCCAATAAAACTTGCTTTCATTATTTGCGTTAAATTGGAATATCCTATTGTGTTGATGCACTGATAGGATGCATTTTTAAGAATTTTCTTGCTCTTCAGTCTTGACTTTAAGTGATTTTAGGTGAAATGAAGGTTTAAATTAGTTATTGCCTTCTACCTTACTGAATATGTTTCCCTTTTGAAACTTAATAATAACATATCATATTTGCATCTGATGAATTTTCTAATAGGTTGCTTTTTCTCTTAAATCAGTCATATTTCCATAGTCCAAATATAGCTGTAATGAAGTCTTCACAACCTGAAGTGTAGCTAGAGAATTACATTTCTATTTACAGATTAAAATCTTCCTGCAGATATAAATGCATCTGCCATGTAAAACCATCCCAATGATTTTTGCTAAGCATCATTTCCAGCTTTTATAATGACAAATCCGTAGTATTTAATTCCTTCCAGATCTTTCCAAATAGACATCTCTACAGTAGTAGGACTGATGCAGTTCTGCATATTGTGGAATTGTTACTATTTTTGCCCATCTCTCTGGAAGGTTTTCTTCTACAGTCACCATGAATAAGGTGTCTGAAGTTTGTACATTGAATAAAAGAGGTCGTTCTGCTTTACTGCCAACATAAACAGGAGTATGATTTGCATGTCTAAAGAAACAAATCTGGTATGCGTAATAACTCCTGTCAAACAATGCATTGCCCATTCTGATTTCCCGCTAGCAATTTCAGGATAAAATGAATGTAGTGATAAATTGAGAGCTCAGTCCAGAAAGAGTGTTGGGCATTTGAAGTCTCTGCTGATTTTTGCGAGAGATCTGAAGATGCGAAAGCTGATGAAGAAAAGCAAATTTCTGTATTTGGTATAGCAGCCAACATCTGTGAAGCTTCTAATTGCACCCCCTCCTCCACGGGAAAATGCTTAAAGATCAACAAGCTGGAGAAGCTTGGCACCCCGCTGCTGTACCCAGCTGGCTTCACAGGATTTGCATGCGGTAGAGGCGCAGTGTGCCGCTGCCGCCGCTCAGCGGATCGGGGTCAGCGCGGAGGACAGCAAGCGTTAACACCTTTCAAGTTTTCACGTGTGCATTTACATTAAAATGGAGTGACTGAGCATGCTCTTTCAGCGCTTCTCTCAGCATCACGGGTGATGCAAGTATTTTTGACTTCATCCGAAGAACTCTTTGAACCCTAGAGCTCCCCGTGAGATGGGCAAAGGACACAAGCAGAAGTGACAGCAGGTTTTAGCGTGCGGGGAAATTCATTTGACTGTAGTTTTCCATAGACATGCCACTTCAGCACTTCACTGCGCGCATGAAGATAAATGAGGAAATTTTAAAGTATATTAAGGTGCTGTTTATATGGTAAATATGATGAATAATACAAAATTTGACAATGTGTGTCTCCTTGAGAGTTTGCTTGTATGGATTTAGAAATATGGAATAACTGGAGAACTCATTTTCCATGTCAGTTTATTCCAGTCTCTTTTTTTCCATTGTAACATTTCTTTATTGAAAGGAATGTAGGTAAAAGTAAAAGCTTCTGCTAAGTCAAGGGCAGATTCAGCTATCACTTTCACCAGCTGAATGTTACCTGCGGCCATGGGCAATTCTGATGAAGAAAACTATGCATCTTGTCTAGAGATAACACAGAGGTAGGAAGAAGCTATTTAAAATGCTTATTCCTTTGTATCTTTCCAGAGATTCAAGCATATCTATGCATTTTTGTTATTTACCGACCTAGAAACTATGTAGTCGTGTAAAATAAACTAGGAAACCTGTGCTGCGGTGTTTTCCTGTAGAGATGGGACTTTTCTAGGCTTCATTGTCATGCAGTATGTAGTATTGCAAAGGAAAAAAGGAGTATGAAGAAATTACCATGTGAAACAGAAGAAACCCTTTTATTCCCATCAGCTTTGATTGAAGGTGGGAGGCAGTGGAAGCAACACAGTAAAAGCTAATTCAAAATATTGCTGCAGATGATAACTCCCTGCTTCATTTTTCTGCAGAGGTAATATATCCCCTTAAAATAAACAAATATTTCTAAAATCTTAACCTAATTTACGGGTGGACAGCAAACTAATAGGAGTGGAAGGCTTGCTGAGCTGAGCAGTCTGGAGGAAAACTAAAACAGACAAGAGAATTCACTTGCAAACGAGATGTGGTTGTTTTAAATTTTCATATTGGAAACCTGTTGGGCAAAAACATGTCAGAAGGCAAAAATTCCCATTTATTCTTCAAATGTTGACTTTGGAGAATACTGTTGAAATGCGAGATTTGGCAGTAGTGTGAGCTGCATTGCAGGAGGTGGACTTGGCTAGAAATGGCAGTAGTTCAGTCGCTCAGTTTAGGGCATGTCTGCAGTCGTCTGCGCTGATCCAGTTGGGGCAGAACTTCCATTTCCTGTGAGGTAAAGAAGGAAATCTGATATTTAAATATTAATGCTAAAGAGACATCTAATAACGACAGGATGCTTTTTCCATTTTTTCTCTATTGATTTATGTAATCTGGCTGCAGCTTCCTGTCTAAGCGAAACAAAGGATTTCTAGACAGTAGTGTAACAAACGGACAAATAACATCCTTTTTGTCTGCTGCGTCCATCCTCTGTTCTTCTCTTGATTAAATGACAAGTCTCATTGCATTGTCTAATATAACATATAGCTTGTTTATCTTGTAATTTGATGCTACCAAAAGGGTGATTGACAATTTCTTTTAAGTGCTTGGTTGTTTGGATTTAAATGTAATCAGGGCTACAAAGATGATTAGGGGACTGGAGCATCTCTCTTATGAGGAAAGACTGAGAGAGCTGGGCCTGTTTAGCTTGGAGAAGAGAAGGCTGAGAGGGGATCTTATCAACGTGTACAAGTATCTGAAGGGAGGGTGTCAGGAGGATGGGACCAGACTCTTTTCAGTGGTGCCCAGCGACAGGATGCGAGGCAACGGGCACAAACTGAAACACAGACACTTCCATCTGAACATGAGGAAAAACTTTTTCACTGTGAGGGTGACAGAGCACTGGAACAGGTTGCCCCGAGAGGTGGTGGAGTCTCCTTCTCTGGAGATATTGCATCCAGGCGCGTTTTGAATCCTGTGCAATGTGCTCTAGGTGACCCTGCTTGAGCAGGGGGGTTGGACTAGATGATCTCCAGAGGTCCCTTCCAACCTCAGCGATTCTGTGATTCTGTGATTCAGACTGTGAATATACGTTTTAAACTGAAAACCAGCTTTGGGAAAGTTTTCCTAGAATTGCATGTAATAGGGGGAAAAAATAAAGGCATCATTAAAGAAGCCAGTGAGTCTGCTTCACGGCAGCATAGCGGGCAGTGCTGGGACTCTGCAGCCGTTACTTGCGCTGAAGTGGAGGCTTCGGAGGCTGGACGTTGCTCTTCATTGCTGCCGCAGCAGCAAGGAGCCACAGTGGTGCAGAGCGTGGCCTCCCGGTGTGCTCTGCGCTCCGCACATGTGGAGTCCCTGCCGGAAAAACTCACATTAAGCAGGCGAGGCAGAGGCGGGATGACAGAAAAAGAAATATTATTGTCCCCATTTCATATGTGGGATGCAGGAAATTAGGTACAGAGCTTGAAGTCCGGTGGAGTAAAGCACTTAAGCCTGTGCTGAGTGTTGGTCAACAGACTACTTCTGCACCCAGCGTTAAGCGGATAATTAAAATCATTTATTGCTTTCTGCAGTCTCAGGAATCTTTTACTAGAGGCAAGAACAAAACCTAGCCCCTCTGAATATCCCTTTCTAATTGGCCATGAGGCTCTGCGTGGCCCGCAATACTGCTAAAATTGTTTACCTAGAAAAAAACGAGAGAACAGATGAAGAGGAGTCACTGATGGGGATGAGAAGGCTGGATGAAGACAAACCAGGTAGCTCGGAAATGCTGCTGGGAACGTGGAGGACAGACACAGAGCTGGTTCCCTGGCAGGTGATATTCCTTTTCAAGACACTGGGAAGCCTGATCTAGAAAACCTTGAGCAGTCTAGAGAAGGCCAGAAAGTGAAGGCGATCTGCAGCAAATCCCTGGCTACTGCTGCGATCTGTGCTCGCCCTGGGAAACATGGGGCAAAGCCTGGGAGAAGATCCGTGGCACCTGGAGGGAAGCTGGAGGCAAGGAGAATGGCTTGTGGGCATGAGCAAGGCTGCGAGTGAAGACCACGGGCGGCAGAAGGGGCACTTGGAAGATACCCTCTGGCAGGGTGAAAGCTTCCCCGGGGATGGTGAAGAGCGGTGACCAGATTACTCGCTGCCAGTCATCCTTCTTTCTCGGGGATGTGGCCAGGCTTTGTGAATGACGCAGCCAAGCTGTGCCCTGGAGAGCTTAGACTCTACTGAAGAGAAGGAGGATACAATAATGGAGAGAGCTCTGCAAGAAAAGTGGAGGAGGGAGGGAAATGTGGCGCTCTGAGAATATCCTGACACGCACAAGCAAAATCCATCACTATATGCATGACATTATTAATAAGGAGTATAAACAACATGCTAGCCCACCATGATTGATAAGACAATAAAAATCCTTATAAGAGCTTCTTAGGTCTTACTGCTGCTGTTAATTACAGTCAAGCGGTTCTCTGTAAAGGGCTCTTGTGCGGGTTACGAGGGCGAGCGAGAGCTTGCCCTCCCCGCCGTGCAAAGCTGGTGCACGCGGGTGTCTCCTCGCGTCCTGAGCAGGCAGCGGCAGGCGAGCAGTTGAACCATCTGGAATTAGGGAGGGGACGGTACCTTGGAAGCACCCCGGGTTGGGGTAGTTTTCTGTGCAGACGCCAGCGGGAACAGGCATGTCGCCAGCCCGCGAGACGGACAAAGTTCTTGCTCATTTGGAAATACTCTCGTGCGTCAGTGGTCTGGGGACGCCGCTCTGCGGAGCTCCTGGTGGCTTCGGTAGCAGAAGGCAGCGCAGCCGCGCGGGGAGCCAGAGCCCCAGGGAGCGTCCCCGGCCGCCGGGCGACCTGCGCAGTGCTCTGAGAGCGCTCCCGCGGCTAAGTAGCGCCACAGCTTCCGCTTGAAGGTCAGGACGTATTTCAGCACCTTTCAAGGTCAGGATCTAAATAACTTAAAGGTTAGCAATAACAATAATGCTCAACGTTTGCTGTTACTATTTCAGTGGTATAACTACTTCAGTTTTTTCTTTTTTTTGCAAAACCCACAAATACTTGGTTTCATTGTATTTTTTTTTAATGAAAGAGTATGTTAAATACATACATTATAAAATGTCTCACATAAAAAGACTGTACTTGCTCTGTGCGCTGTTCCTGGGGTTGAATAAAAATTTCTGAAAACATGTTTTTCGGTAAGTATTTTAAGACCTCCAAGAACAATAAACCAAGAAAAGGTTATTGAAGAAAACTGTTCAAATTCATTGTTGCGACAGTAATCAAAAGGGAAAAGATTAAAATACATTGCAGATTTCAGTCTCTAAAGCAGAATTCAAAGCTGAGCCGCAATTGCGGGTGGTTTTGGGGGCGACGTGGGATAGATTCCCCTCCGGGGCTGCCGCGGCCTCGGGGACCTCCTGTGGGGCCCGGTGGAAGGGGCTGGGGAGCGCGTGGTGGTGTGAGGGTCGTTCGGCCAGAGGTTGCTCCATTCCAATAGCGGCATTGATGTGACATGAGCGTAGGTAGGTGCGTGTTTGTCTAGGTGGCGTTGCAGTTTGAGAGCACGCTGTGATGACAGCCGGAGCCCGTGGGTTCGTGGTGCACAGTGTGTCTTGGAGGGGCTTTCTTTAACCTGGTGCAGGTTTCCAGCAGGGACGTTGAGGTGTTGCAGTGCAGCGATGCTCAGCGAGAGCCTGAAGAGGTTAACTGCCGCAAACCTGAGTGTAATTCTGCCCGCGGTCGTTAGTCTCGGGGAGACTAACGCTTCTGAACGGGCGGAAGCTGCGCTACGTTCGGGCCGCTCTCGCCTGCCTTGCCCAGGAGCGCTGCCGCTCACGCCAGCCTTTGGTGGTGGCAGTGCAGCCCGCCGCACATCAGCACGTCTCCTCCGTGCGGAGGCAGGAACGACCGAGAACTGCAGGCGAGAGATGGGACCCAGTGAATACAGAAATAATGCTTAGAGAATTCAGATCAAACCTTTTTCCTCGTGTTTTAAAACCTGTGATGTAATAAACACCTATTACCATCCCAATCTAGACGTTGCATCGTCTCTGTGACTGGGAAAAAGCATTTGTTTATAAAAGAAGTTAGGAAGCGCGCTACTACTGAAAGGCAGCACTGCTCCCCTACGTCGGAAGCTTGAATCGGAATGAGCAAAGCAAGGTGTTGGTGTAAGTGGTGATGTAGCAAGAGATGCATTTAGAAAACACAAGAAGCCAGGCCTGTTTTCGTAGCCCAGGCACTGGTTATTGTTTAGCCAGCTCTGTTCTAGTCTCACCAAAGGCTCTGAAATCGGTGCTGTTCCTACAAGAGAAAACAGTATCTTGTAAAGATTGTTTGCTTTCTCTCACCAAAGATATGAACTATTATTTTCCTAATAGTCTCTGAGACTCCTGTATCCCCAGGAATGTGTTACTCTAGCTAAACGTATGGTTGCTATAACTACCAGTCTGCTGTGCTTCTGACATGCTATTCAATACGGCATATATGCTTGATCTAGCAGTGAGCTTTTCACGTAAATTCATACCTTTTCCGTTATATTTTATCCTTTTTGCTTGCTGTTCAAAATTTTGCTTTATTCATTACCTTCCTCAAAGGATCCTTTTTTTTCTAATTCCAGATTGGATGATGTAGGAATAAAGCATGGGATAAATGAATAAATTAGGGAATAAATCAGGCATTAAGACATCAGTATTCCTCTATCATCTTTGTGTGAAAAATGTGGAATGAATGTTGTTGGATTATTTGGCTGGGTAATAGTCCAAAGAAAAAAGCCATGTGTACAAGTACCAAATGGTGTTGGGCTTTGCACATAATTTAAAGATCTGAAAATGAAAGAACCTTTTGATTTTAAGAAAAGAGAGGGAAACGTGCTAGCAGTTGTTCGTCTAGTTACAGTTCCAGAGGGGGCTCCTGAAGGCGCTCTCGTGGTTGCTGTTTTGTCACATTCAGTTTTTACCTGCCAGTAAAAACACTAGGAACATTTTCAGAAAAACCAAATGGCAGTTACTCATCTAATTAGTCACCAAGAGTCCCATGCTCTCAATATTTATAGGGATTCTCAACAAATGAATAATTTCGAGGTTCCTCCAGATTGTCATGAAGTTAATTCATCATCATCGGAATTGTTTGTTCCAGAACTATGTTTATAACTGGCTCAGATCTCTCTGAATTGGGTTTGCACCAGTCACTAGGTATTTGTAAAAATATTGACAAATCACAGGCATCTTTCAAATTCGCGTGACTGTACAGCCAAGTGCGGATGCTCTGTTAGTCACTGCTGTCCTGCTGCAAAGCTTCTGTGCTGGCGCGGGCACGGCAGGATTCGCGCAGCCGACCGTGCCCGGCGGCCAGGAGAGCCGGCGCGGGAGGTCGCCCAGCCCGGCCGTGGGGCTCGCGCCTCTGCCCGTGCCGGTGGCCGTGCCCGGGGGCAGGAGCCAGCAGTCGTTTGTAAGGGAGATGCATATGAAAAAGGGGGTGACATCTGCAGTCAGTATTGCAAGTCAGTAACTTATCTTTTGTGGCTCCATCCGTATGAAATATTCCTGGCTGACTATCAGTTTCTAATGGACTTTAAGCTCTTCTACTCTTCCATCTCTAATGGCTAACCCTGCGCGGGGTCAAATGCTTGATAAAGGCTAATGTGCACTCAGAAAGCAGGGAGGATACTTCATGTTTGCAACCAGTAATCCTTCTGACACCTCTGCAAAATACCCCTTCTCTTTGCTGGA
Source organism: Apteryx mantelli (assembly GCF_036417845.1). Classification (NCBI taxonomy): domain Eukaryota; kingdom Metazoa; phylum Chordata; class Aves; order Apterygiformes; family Apterygidae; genus Apteryx; species Apteryx mantelli. Next base: position 27,575,819 of record NC_089989.1, on the reverse strand, counting down.
TCCTTTTGTCAGGTGTCTCCGACTTGCAGGGAATACCTGCGTACTTGCTCAGGAGTGGGAAAGCCAGTTGTGTTAACGAATCTCTCTTTATCCAGGCAAAAGACATCCAGAGACACCCAGGATGCAGCATACGAGTCTCTTCACTATATTTTTGCTATCCAGGAATCATTTTTACTTAGTACAACCTTTCTTGGTTTGACTAAACTAGTCACAGGTTGATGTTATGTTAGCATAAACTTCTAGTATGATGCACCGTTCTTTCTTCTGAAGCTTTGGCTGAGCTGGACCAGGTGAGGTTGGATCGCTGTTTGCAGAGCCGCTGCGTGCTGTAAGCAGCATGGGAAGGAGGTCACAGCCAGGCTGGCGAAGATCTTCAGAACTGCCTTGGAAAGTGTTTTGAAAAAGATGCACTCTCCCCAGGTGCCAAAAATTGTTCCTGTGGACAAAAGTTCCTTTGCTCTGTAAAAGTGATTTTTGTGACCAAAAGCCATACTCTAATACGGTGGTTATGATTATCATTGCCTCTGCAGTAACAAAGCTTTGACCTTTTGCTAAATCAGTTGTTGTCAATATTTTCTAAGTTAGTTGCTTGTACTTTGTGGCTACATAATTTCCTACCCCTTTATTTAGTTTATTGTTTAGTTACTGGAAATATATTTCTGCTTCTCTTAAAATAGAAATGTATGATACAATCTAACAATTTAACCTTAAATCCTGGAGGAAAAAATAGACGGTTAAAAGCAAATTTTTCTTTCAGAGGTTTCATCTTTGTTAATAATATTAGCTTTAGAAATACTTACTGAATAAATAACATGACATTAACAGTCTTAAGAGGAGTATCATTAGGCCAAATGTGTGGGTTGCTTTCCTCCTTTTTCTCCCCCCTCTAATTAAACATGATTAAATACCATGGTGTTTTTAATAGATGCATTATCTTTTCAACATCACTTAGTGTTTCTAATGGTCTTATACACACTCTTTCTTGGAAGGACATGGAAATGCAGACCTCTTTCCTCAAAAAGATTTGAGTATCAAATTAAACTTGAATTGAATACAAGTGTTTTTCTGTGCGCTATTCCCGAGTGACATATTTCTCATGATGCTCCATTTGTACTGTGTCTATTTTCAGATGCAAACTCTCATTTCTCCAAAGTGTCCTTCAAAGGTGGCCTGTAAAATTGCTGTTGAAGTTCCTCGATGATTGCAGTTGGATTAGGCTTGTTTGTTTGTTTTGTTGGTTTGTTTGGTTTGGTTTTGTTCTGTGTTTTTAATGATGAGTTTTGAAACACATCTTCAAAGAGGCACTTGACTTGGCAGGGAAAGGCTGCCAGAAATCCCCGTACCCATTCGGAGCCATCACTCAGTGTAAAAAAATACTGCCTTTACCCACTGGGTTGGCTTAGGATGGGAATCTTGATATGTATTTGTATCATATCAGGCAAGCTTGCTGAGGATCCCTGAATGCTTAAGTGAGAGAAATATAGTAATAACCCATGTGAGAAAAGTAAGCAGTTACGGAATTAATGGTTGCCCCCCTTAGTGGCAGGAGGGAAAGTGGATGTGAAGGCTCCGCTGCCCCCGATGAGAGCAGAGGAATTTCCACCTCCTTTGCCGGTGTGAGCCCAGTGCAGAGGCCGAACAGAACTGTGGTGGCTCTCTCGCTCTCTGTTTCAATACTGATCATTTTAAAAAAAAGACAACTTCAGCCATCAAAAAAAAAAAGAATCCTATGTAAGTGGCAGTTTTGCAGGCCGTCTTGGGATGACACGTAGAGATATGAGAGTTTGTACCTGCAAATAGATACAGTACAAATGAGTAGCTTGTTAATATGTGAAATTCTGAGAAATAAAGATGTCAGTATGGAATAACACCTACTAGAAATGATTATTGTGACAGGAGAGTCATTTGAAAGCCCTCCACACTGTTCAGCACACCTCATGTCTTTACAGATTTGCTTGTTTGTTCATGCACACATTCAGAGTTAAGCTGTCAAAATTGTCAAACTGTGAAAGTCATTCAGTGGTAAACCTTTTTAATGCTCGACGAAGCATGCAATCAGAATTATACAACACAAATACATTCTTTCCTGGGATATGTAAATAAATGCATAAAGAATGCCTTTATGTTTAATTCAGTTGTTCCTAATAATATTTGTTTGTATGGAGGATACTAAAGTGTAATCATTGTTAAATTCATAAATGAAGTTAATCCCTGATATCTGTCATAAATATGGAAAGATTTTGAAAGCTTTTGAATCCAAGGCTTGATTGTGAGTGTGTCCCTGCTTGAAACTGGTAGGGAATCTTTCTCAAAGTTTAGGCCACGTCTGAAGCCTCAGCCCTGAGTTAGGTGATGGGGCAGGAGGCTGTGACAGGTATGCCTACGCGCTTTGCTGAAGAGAGCTTGGGGAGATTTCTGGGAAGGACAGCATGAAACATTTTCCTGTCTAAAGGCTGTTCCTAGGACAAGTATTTTGAAAGCGGTACATTTATTCATGCTTTATAAAGGCAGAAGAGATCCATAAATCACCTATTATGATCTTCTGTATATCACAGAAAAGGAAATCTCATCAGTCGTCCAGTGCCTAACCCAATACTTTTTATTTGATGACTGCTCACTTTTCAGAAGGCATCCAGCCTGGTCTCTGCAGATACCAAGCCATTGGAAAGCTACCTTTCCCTAAGTTGTTCTTCCAGTGGTTAGTTGCCCTAACTGTTGGAAATGTCAGCTTTATTTCTCATCTGCATTTCTCAGATTTCAGCTTCCAACAGTTGATTCTACTTAGACCTTTGTTCATGAGATTTAAAAGCCCGTTAGTGCCCAGTGAAGGTGTTACGGGATTCTAGCCTGAGCAACCTCAGGGTACTTAATCATGTTCACCCAAGGCGAGAAAGGCAGCAGCCAGTGTGGGTAAGAGCCATCAACCGGACTTTTATGATTCAGAGTAATAGTCAGAGCGGCCGTCAGATTTGAAGTATTCCTGAAATGTGCAACTTAGTTTATTGAAATAGAACATTCTCTTTCCCAATTCGGTTATAGGTACCCGGTTGCAATCCCCAGCCGTGAGCTGGGGGGAGGTGGAGGGGAAGGAAGGAAGTTCATAGATTAGGGGGTGTCAGTCTATTCAAAGGCTGCCCATGGTGTTTAACCTTTGCAGGCTAGTATGCGCAGCCCTGGTGTGGCTGGGGTCAGGAGGGCTCTTTCCCACAGCCCGAGTGAGCTGAGAGCTGCCTCCAGAGGCTGGAGCACCCTGCTTCCCAGGGCTGTGGTGTCCTGGTTCCCGGGGCTGGAGCAACCTGGTTCCCAGGGCTGCGGTGCTCTGATTCCCAGGGCTGGAGCGTCCTGGTTCCAGGGGCTGCAGTGACCTGGTTTCTTGGAGCTGGAACGCCCTGGTTCCCAGAGCTGCTACATCCTGGTTCCCAGGGCTGCAGCAACCTGGTTCGTGGGGCTGGGACATCCTGGTTCGTGGGGCTGAAACGTCCTGGTTTGCAGGGCTGGAGCATCCTGGTTCCTGGGGCTGGAGCATGCTGGTTCCTGGGGCTGCAGTGACCTGGTTCCCGGGGCTGCAGCGACCTGGTTTCTTGGGGCTGGAGCATCCTGGTTCCTGGGGCTGCGGCAGGCTTTCTGAATGCTCCTCACCTCTCAGGGCAATGGGCAGAGACCCTTGGGCACAGTTTATACCAGGAGAAACCAGTGGTGTTCCTGGTGGGTTCTCCAGTCTGTCAAGAAGAATTGGTCTATAATAGTATATTTCATGAAAAAGAACCTGGAAGGAAGCTATATGAGGGAATGGAAATGAATATATTTATCCAGTGATTGAATGAGCAGCGCACAGGGAGGAGGTAGGTGTGGAGCCCTTGTTCAGGGAGGTCAGGGAGAGCCTGGAGCTGCCACACTCTGATCTGTCTTCATGTGGCATAGGTTCATGATCTCAGCTTTGCCCTAAGCCTCCGGGAATCTCTGCATGACTCTGAGTTTAATGAAAGGGTAAATCTAGCCTCAAAAAAATCTGGTAAAGTTGGGTGGCATATTTGGGGAGGGGAGAGGGCAATAGCAGAAAGATGCTGGAGCAGAGGTTTCATATTTCTTTTGGTGCTTGCTACTTGGCTTCTGCAAAGCTCAATACAAGATAAAGAAGGAGAAATATATATTGCCTTGCTTTGTTTTCCTCTTGAAATGTATCTCCAAACAGAAATTTCGTTTCATTCCGACTTCTGAAGCTTTGCTGAACGCAAAGTTGTGTCCTGATCATCTAGGAAAGAACGGATTCTTCCTAATGCCTCTTCGCCATTTGATGTAGACAGAAAGCACCTGTTTTTTGTTTTCGACTTAAATGAAAATGTTTTGTCAGTAGGATCTTATTTTGTTAGGTTTTTTTTTAACATCCTTTCCAACATAAACCTAGTTATTTCTACAGAAGCACCCGTACAGTGCATTTCAATGTGACTGATCCCCAGTTTCAGTCAAACTTTAAGTCAGAGGCAGGTTCCACCTTCTACTTCTGCCTCCAGTCTGTGATGGCTGACAGTCATCCTGACTAGGACCCGTAACCTGGGAAGTCCCTGGTACTATCGAGCCAGTCCCTGGCGCTTGATCTGCTTCCTTCTTGGCAAAAAGCAGCCAACAGAGCTTGGTCAGATGGGAGTGGAGCTTTGCGCTAAGAGACAAAGTGCTGCTGGTGGCTTTGGTGTGCTGTGCCGTTGCCTGCCCCTCTCCAGCATGAAGGACAGCCCAGTAGCCATCTGCTCCAGCACCGGCCACGTAGCTGGTGTTGCAGGCCAGGCTAAAGCCAGAGGCAAAGTCAAGCTACAGATCAGCCTTCGGCTGGAAAAAGAAGACAGTATCCCCTGCCCTCCAGGTCCACCTCGGGTATATCAGACCCTCGTCATGCAGTCAGCCAACTTTCAAATCAAAGCGATGGGCTGGCTCTCCGACCCGCCGGGTCACGGCTGGGTTCAGGGCCCCAGGTGGGAAGAGCCGAGGAGCTCGGGGCGCTGTGTTTCCCCGGCTAGAGTGGCAAGCGGAGCTTGCACACGGGCGCGCGTGCAGAACCGGCGTTGCCAGTGCTGCTGCCTGCCGAGCGATGTCCCGCTGCTGCTGGCGGATGCTGCCGGCCTCGCTCGCGGCGTTGCTCTGTGTCCCGCATTGCCAAGTGAACACTTCAGAGACCAAGAGGAGTACGTGCATGCTAACCCGCTTCAGGTTATACAAACCATCGCTTCTTTAACCAGCCTGTTGCTTACCTTGCTCAGTGGCAGCTTGAACGCTGCGGTAGGGAAATAGGAGCAAAGCAAATCAGTTTTGCACAGCCAAGGGAGTATAAAGCTGAAAAGAGGTTTCGTTCCAGAAGGTGGGAAGACAGGTATATTTTTCAATAGAATTCCATTTAAAAACACGTCATACATTTTTAATGGACTGTTTCTGGATTATGAGGGTAGGTTATTCATAAGGTTAAATGAAATCCAAACTGTGGCAGGAATGCACAGAGCCGGGGCGCCTCCTGCCTGAGTTTGCCACTGTTAAAATGAGGTGCTTAACCCGCTTCTGCGTGCAACAGAATCAGCCCTGCCGAAATGGCCAAGTAAGAAATGAGTATCATCGTTACCCGTATGTCTGTGATCGCCGGCACGTCAGCAAATAAACTGTGTATCCTCTGAGCGCTGTTGCTGTATGTTCCTCTCGCTGATGAACAGCCCCAGCCCTGCGAGTGGTGCAGCCTGTGAGGAGAGAGGGGTGGCAGTTTGGGGGAAAGTTTTTGTGAGAAAAATGCCATCCTGATCAAATACACTTACCTTGTAAAAACCCTTCTGTGATGGGAATGCCCCTGCCCCCCACCATCCTTCTCCCTTCTCCGTCAAGCTCTGGGAAGTGACGGTCACAACCTCTTCGTAACATCTTCAAAATGTTTTCATAAAGCTGAAAGAAGTTTCATTCCAGAAGGTGGGAAAACAACTATATTTAAGGCAGGAAAAAGTGCTTTTCTTCCCCGCTTCTCTTCTGGTGTCTTTACAAAATTCCTGAGCTAGAAGCTCTGTAGATGGAGGATTTCAGACCGGACTTTGCAGAAAACAGAAAGGTTTCTCTCTTGCCAAACCGCCCCCATCACAGTGTAAAGGGCACCAGTGTGCTCTGTCCTAGGCTCCTGTTGTCCCTCTCTTCTTTCAGGCCACTTTATTCAGCGTGCGGCTGGTCAGCACCTGCAGAGCCCTGTCCCCGCTTTCCCGGCGTTCCTGGTGCGGCGTCACCGGAGATCCCCGGCCGGCAGCAGGACCGTGCTGCTGCCTCGGCAGCGTCCTTCCCCACAGTGGCCTCAGGCGGAGGTCGGGTACAGCATCTTCTGCTGTGTGGGCAGGAGAAAAGCTCTGTCCCCTTCTGCTCATTTATAGAAGAGGCGTCTTAAAATCTGAGTGATAAAAAGGTAGCTATTGTTTTGGGAAATCCATTCTCAAGTCTTCTGGATATACCAGGAGCCGTCATATTAAAAAATAATGATACGATGTGCATCCCTGCTTCAGCTCACTGTTCTTAATCTTCTTTCCCATGTTTCATATATACACCAGAAAGTGTATTGTTCACCGAGAAAATTGTAACAGTGCTGCACTGTTGTGTCGCCCTTTCTTATATAGGCAGCATATGTTTGCCTAAGTGTATTTAGCAGATGACGATGTATGAGTTTGTGGGGTGATTCTCCTCCAGCGTATCAACCGTTCGTTACAGGGCAGTGACAGGATACTGGGTTACATGAAATGTAAAAATGTTATTTCTCCATAGCATATTCGGTGTTGTTCTATGTAGTGGCTGGGTAGGATTTTGGAATATATGCACTAGTGAAAATCTGTACAGCGCATTACTCAAACATTCCTTAAAGCGGTACCTAAGCTTAGTATTTAAGCCTGATACTTTTGCTGAATTTTTTTGAAAGGCGCTTAGATCAAATATAAATGAGCCCAAACTTTTCCTTACAGTTGTACAAAGCCTTCCAGGGGATCCAAAACATACGTTTCATTTTTACATGCGCCTCAATTTTGTGGTGACGGCTGGGAGTGGCAGTGGAAATACACAGAAGGACGGATGTGGTGGTGGGCAGGCCAGACCTGGTCCTCAGTAATCACGAAGAGCAAGGGCTCCTAGAAGTAGGGTTGTCCATGGCAGGGTCGACTGAGGTTTGTAGGTGCGAGGAGGTGAAGGACAGTGTGTAATGGCTCCTGTGGTGTCCAGGACTTGACAAGGTTTGCAAAGCGGCAGTCAGCTCCGTTCTCTGAGCCTGTCAATCCAGCTGCAGCTTTCACCAACACTGAGTTTACCTGCATTAAAAAATGGGAGGCCTCTGATTGCCACTTTGCATTATTCATTTCCACATTATGACAAAATCTTAAGTCTCAGAGTCTGCAAGTGCTTTCCCATAGCACTGTATTGGCTTCTCTTCCCCACGCTCAACCTCCCTCTTTCCTGTTCATCCAATTGGTATGGATTATTAGTGCTTTTCATCAGTTAGATTACTCCCATTGCGCTCATTAACAAAAATGAAAAATTGCCAAAATTAAACCCTAAAAACAAACAAACACAGTTCTTTTCTCACAGATACTTCAGAATTGCCTGTTACCTGCAGAGTATCTATTCATACTCATCTTCATACGTTGCTTGTTCATCCATAGGTTCTTACCTCCCAGTGTATGAAACTGCCCTCAAACTATGGAAATTTCTTTGGAAAAAGCCTACCTGTGGATTTACATGATTAGCCCTTGCAGAGATGCATATTTACAGCATTGTTTGATTAGCACTAATGATTTATATACCTATTATTAGTCTTTAATAAAAGTTACTTTAGTAAGCAGAACAAGAACATTTTCAACTGTTTCACTTAGCCTTTTTAATTGCTAACCAACAAATATCCAGATGGCCGTGCGTGTGAAGTGAACCAACTGGAGCAATCAGAAACCTCAAATACCCTGCAAGCTCCTGTTCAAAATAAATACTAACCCTCTGAGGTTCAAAGCAGGTGGCTCATTTCCTTTTCATCATTTTTCATTTTTGTTTACCTCTGTATTCTCAGATACTGGCCAGGAGTGAAATTGGAAGAGCTAGAAATGTCATCGGGAAATATGGTGTAGGAAATAATGGATTGTTAAGACTTGTCTTCTACTTGCATAAATCTCACCAGTAATTTGCATGTATAAATGATTATGAACACAGTAACATCTAAAAGCTTAATCTTATGAATAAGTTTCCTATTCAAATATGTGTATAAATGTTACCTTGTGCTTGTTCAGAGGCTCTAAATTCTTTTGAGTCTAGGTTGTGCGACTCGAAAGTTGTTCTGCTGATTTCGGTAAAGTCCTTCACGTGCTGTGTCCTGAGCATGCCTTCTCCAATTTAAGGGATGCACAAAGTGCCTTCGAGTGGTTTTAAGTATTGGCATGGAGATGTATATTTTACGGCTGCCCAAACTAAATGCATATCTACCCTTTTGGACTTTTTGTGTCAAATCTTGGAATTAGTGGGGTCTTAAATAATTGACAAGCAGGTGAGTTGTTGATAGCTTAGCATCTGAGTTACCATTACAAAACCTCCCACTTCCATTCTTGTAGTAAAACTGTGTGAATATTAACATAACTTCTTGCAGTCGTTAAATTTGAACAAATAATATTTTGAGCGAATGCTTAATGGTTCAGAATAGTCTATGAAGGCAAAAGTCTGCTAGCAGGTCGGGCTGTTTGCTGAAGTCAGTTACCTGTCAGTTGTTTTCCCCTAGATTTACATTTACAAGTCCTGTATTATAAAACTGTGGTGCAGATGCTGAAGGAATTAAATAAGATAGAATTTCATATACTAGCCAGAGAAGAAATCTCATGTTGTGCAAAATTAGTATAGGAAGGGTGATCTTTTCTTCAAGTTAATTATCATCAGTTAAATTTAGGTGATTGAATGTGTGCAGTAGTATTCGGGTTTCACTGAGTAAGAACTTTTTCTTGCTCTCCCAAATACAGAGGGAGATAATTCCCACATTCCTGATACAACAAACCTTGCTCTCATGATTATGGGTGCAGCTAAATCCTGGATTGCTCTGTATATACATGTATGTATATATACATATATATATACATACATGTCTGTACTAGGGACCTATACTATATATACTCTTTTTGAGAATATACCCATATATTCATGTAGATTGTCAAACCAAAACATGGTGAATGTACAGTTAGGTGAAAGCACAAATCTCTCCCTGGCTTTTATTTATTTCTTAACATTTCTAAGTACAGAACCAATGGAATACCTCATTCCAGAACATGAGCAGCAAATCCTCCTTGGACACCAAGCACGTTCCTGCTAGTGAACTCGGCATGTGTTATGTTTGGTAATGGATATCAGGGACACATCGACACCTGAACAAAAAGGCCGCTTAAGGTCAGTCACTCACTTTGGCAGTTCTTATACCATGTTACAAGGAGTGACATCAAGACACAGTATTATTCAGGAAAAAAACAACAGAAAGGGGTCATGGAGTCAGGACTCAAACGGAGCAAATACAAGTGCTTAATCAGGTTCTGCAAAAAACCCTGTTTAATGTTGGTCCGTACTTGGTCAGGTTTATGTAGCCGGGTGGTTAACGTGGTCCTAACTCTGCTCCTGGGCGTGTATGCAACCACTCAGAGCCACGAGTAGTATTACCTGTGGAGGTACTGCCAGGGATCTTAAAACCCTCCGTTTGACCTTGTTCCACCTTGTGCAATTAGGCAGTTATTCAGCGAGGCAAAAAACCCTCTGGCTCTCTAGCCGTGTGCTTAGATCACTTATGTGGGTAGGGAGCAGACGTGGCTCCCATTCTTCTCTCCAGAGGTTGTTTATGTATTTTGGCTGTTTAATATAAAACACTAGAATGGCCAGGAAATCATGTTAATTTTCACTCCTTTTTCTGGCCCAGTGACTGTCTAATTAATCATGTCAACAATATTCCCTAGCAACAATCAGTCCATAGTGTGATCAGCTTGTTTTGTTTCACTGTGTAGACGTTGGACCAGTTTTCGGATGGATTGAAAAAAAATATAGTTTTGCATTATTCTGATGGAAAAGAGACATTTTTCACCCCTTTACCGGGTACATGAAAAATATCTTTCTTTGCCACTATACATCAGTTTCATAATAGTCTGTTGGCTGATTTCATGGTTACAGTAATGAAAGCTGAAAATTACGCTGTCACAAGAGCTTGGCTTTGCTCCACTAGAAAGCCTGGACTGTCTGGGCAAATCCATAAGAAAAAGCTATTAACTCCTCCTGCTTTTTGTTAGTCTTTAAAGACATGCTAAACAGGTAAATAAAGAATCTGCTTTTGCCCTTCGCCGAGTTCAACCCAACGGAAGCTGCGCCTGTGGTTCGGGCGGTGATGCAGCCGCCAGAGCCGGAGCTGGAGCCGGAGCCAGGGCGAGGACGAGCGAGGACGCTGCCTGCCGGCGCCCTGCCCCACTGCGGTTGCCTGCTGGGCCACGCTGGCTTATGGGGCTTGCTGACCCGCTCCAGGGAGGACGCTCTTTTGCAGGACTCTCTTCGTAGGACTGAAATTTTAAGAGGCTGAATTGTTAAGCTTTGGTTTCCTTTTGGATGGAATTGTCTCAGTTCCATCATTTCGTATTAGCTTGACATTTTGCAGTTCACAGATTCAAGGAAACAAGTAATCAGGAATATGTAAGCAGAAGGAAATCTGTCATTGATGGGGAAAGGTACTATGAGCTCTGTTATTGGGCTGCCACATTAACTAGGATCTTGTTATGACCCTGATGTAATTTTTTTTTTTCCTTTCCTGATATTAGCCTATATTTCTTTTCTTTAAGAGCTGGTATTTCACATGTAACACTGTTCAGATATTTTGTGTACATGTGTACATACGATATATCAAATGAGAAGACAGGTTTACTTTATAAAACAAAGATTGCTAGGAGACAGATTACACATTAGTAATCTTTACAGTTCAGAATAAGTGACTTCCTATACAATTTGCAATTCAGTAATATATTAATAAAGCAATAAAAATCTGAATTCAGATTAGTTATTTTCATGAAAGCCATAAACAATTTTTACCGTGCTTTTTCTGTATGACCACAAAAGATTAAAAAAAAAAAAAAAAGACAGATCCACACGGGAACCTCTAGAATAACCTCAGAATACATAGGAAAATACTTGAAGTTTGAGTTTTAACCCAGTTCAGTATCTATAGCCTCTAAAACATAGTAGCAATAAGAACTGTAATAAAACTGTATACCTTTCTACAGGAGTTCATCCTAGAATCCCTGTGAACTGAAGAACACATTTGCTACTGTGACACCATTATTGTTGTTGTTGCTGTTGTTGTTATTCTTATTATTATTATTACCATTACCATTATTATTCTTCACTTCAAAAATATAAGCCATTGCGCTGACTTTCATGGCTGGCCATCTATTTTATTCATGCAGCTTTACGCCTGAGAATAGATGAGGACCTGCTTTATAGCAGATGGACATCTCTTTTTTCCAGCATGGCCTTAAAAGCTAGCAGAGTGCTTTGGATGCATACTTCTTACTGAAATTATATGATCCACTGAAGATTAAGTTAGATGCCTAAACACTGTTACAATGCTCTAGTAATTACCGTTCTTGCAAAACTTCATTATATAAGCCCACAGGGTAACACAAAGTTATACTTTTGAGGAAGAAAATGAAAAGTAATGGATGCAACAGAAGTAGACAAGCTACTAATGTCCATATTATTATTTTTATTCCCACTTAGTAAGTTATTTACATAAGTAATCTTATTTGCTTGGTGATATTTCTCAAGGGGTGTATCAATACATAGGGTAAAAAAGTGACATAACTTCACCCTTAAGTAGATATTAACTGCCCAGGTCCAGTGAAATGGTATAGGAAGTGAAGAGCTTAGTCAATACCTTTTCTTAACATGAGTAGAGAAGACTTTTTTATTATTATTTTCTGTGGGAAGGTCATCTTGTGAATATACCTAGTGTGGATCTTCAGTGGAGAGGTGGAATGCAGTCAGCAAAATTGTGAGTAGAATAATCTGATACACGTCATGTGCCACTTGCTTAATCTGATGTCAGTTTCTGGAGTCATTCCCCCCCAAAAATGCAAAAAAAAGAGTGAAAAAAAGGTGTTTTTTCCTGCAGTCCGTAGCAGGCTCGTGGCACCCTTTGTCCCAGGCCCCTGTGGACACTACAGTTTTTATGGGCTCAAGGCGAGGTTGGGTTCATGGGAGAGAAATCTCCAGAGGATTACTAAATACATAGAAACCACGTTTGGCCCCAAAAATCCACGAGGTAAATCGGAGGCTGGGGGAGTTTAGACTTTAGCTAAGCGTCATACGTGCTTGCTCCGCTCGGCTCTTCAGCGGGCATCCTCCTGTGGCGCCGGGAGCGGGGCCGGGGAGAGGGACCTTTGGCCTTACCCCCCCGCTGGTCACGCTTTATTCTGCTGGGGTAAACACTGAAGGGTCTGTGAAAGTGAGTGAAACACGTTGCCTCAAACTTTCGCATTAAAACCTCTGAATAAAAAGTCACAAATAAATCCCCCTCAGGAACTCAGTAAAGAAAAACTGAGGGCAGTGTAGGCTGTACCGCAGAGGGGCTGGGGGTTGGCTGACTTCAGCAGGCAGCAAGCCTTCCTCCCTCCTTCCTTCCTTCCTTCCTCTCTGCCTCCTTCCTGCTTCCTCCTTCCATACTGCGTGGCAGATATGTCACTCGGTGGAGGCTTGTTTGCTTTGCATTTATTCATGAAGGAAAGCTATTCAGTCTGTTCGGTTGAAATGCAATTGCTTTGAAAAGCTACTACAGCTGGCCTGCTATTCCTGGAATTTCACACCCAGGTTTTGCAGTAACAAAAATTGCTCTCTTCAGTCGGCACGTCTTGAAGGAAACTTTCTTTTGCTGCCGTTTTTTTCAAATGGACATGGTGGGCTTGTAAATCTGGACCGTATTAGACAGGCTCTGTACAATTTGTTTCATCTGAGGCAATGAATAGCGTCTTAAGAAGTGAGTTGGAAACTAAGGTCTTTTTCTAGGCATAAGACGTAGACTCACCTGGCTAAATATCACTCATAAGCGCTATTTTACCTTTGAAAGTAATTTTTACAAGCCACAAATAGAAGTAACGCAAAGAGGTTTCACCTTGTGTCTCTCTCCCCTGTTACATTGTGCTTTTGGGTATAAAGGAGTAAGTCTAGTGTAGGCAAAGCTCATATAGACTTCCCACAGAGAGCACATTAATCTCCTGGCATTTATATAGACATCTCAAAAGCCTTGGAAAATTGAAGTCCATGTAGAAAAAGAAGCTGCATTCAATTAGTCTGAATTTGAGTTTTAGTGCCAGCTGAGCAGAGATGCCATTATAGTTTCATCTCCATCGCCCTGAGAAATAGCTCCAGTGCCGCTAGGAACGGCTTCAGCTCTGCCCTCCGATGCAGGAAGGGTGGCGGGAGCATCTGTCAGCAGCTCCTCGCAGACAGGTTCAGGCGGCTTCTTTTCTGTGTTTGCCTTACTCAAGGGCGTCTGCTTCCTGAATCACCCTGCGTATCTTCATCCACGTTGCCGTTCGGTTATGTTGGCAGACTGCATGGACTAAAAGTATGTCCAGTAAATAATTGGGGGAATTTGCTGAGCTCTGCTGCCCGGGCGTTGCGGGACACGGAACCCGCTCTCCCTGTGCGGGCCACGGCAGCCGGAGGTGCGCTCTGAGCCCAACGCGGCGTGCAGGAGCAAACCCCAGCGCCCTCGGCACGGCTGCCGTCCCGAAGCCCTGGCGGTGAGCAGTCTCCGGAGAGGTGGATAGCAGCGCCTTGCTCCTGGTTGCCATTTCCCACCAGCAATGCTCTCGCTCGTAACTTCCCTCTGGGGGGGCGGGAATTAGTCCACACTGAGAAGATGCACGACGTGCGTGTCTGTAGTCTGATCATGGATTTTCAGGTCTGTTTGGCACCAGGTGTTGGCATCGCTGGCAAAGCGAGGGTTAGCTCTTCTCCTGAAGAAGCTGCTGCCAGGACCCAGAGGTGCGCAGCGCAGCGGGGGCGGCCGCCGGCCCCTGCCAGCCCCTGCCGGCTGCGCTGCGCTAGGCCGAGGCAGGGTCGCGGCCGGAGAGGGAACGCCTGCTCGAAGAAATGCAGGTACGGGTCTGGCTCGAACGTGCGTTCTCCGGGTCCGGGCTGGGAGCCGGAGCTCCAGGGGGATTAGCCAGCCTGTTCCATACGCTGGGTTTGGGTTAGCCGCGGTGCCGTTGGCACGGTGGTTGTTAAATTAGCTCAGTTTTACTCCGTGTGTAGTTCCTATGTGAGACGCTCTCGAGGAGTAACTCACCTGACTTTGTGCACATCTGATTTCCGGAATGGGAGAGGGTGGGACGCAGCAACTGTATTTTTAGCAAATGTGTTCTACGCTATATCCTCCCCTGTAATCTCTGTGTATCCGAATTTCAGGGAACAGTCAATAAAAAGCACTGGCTGTGCTCTACACCCTTCACAAGATACTTCTCCGCTCTTTCTACCTAAATGAAACCATCAGAGCCTGTCAAGTTGGTGGGAAGTGAAGAAGTGGGGAGAATTTGCATGTCGTCTCTGCGGAAAGCCTTCATGAAACTCGTCTGTGGATATTTTTACCTGCAAAATGTTTTGCATCACTTCAGATTCTAGCTTGTTCCATGTACCATTACATCTCACCGTGTTAAGTCATAGCCTAATGTGATAAGACATAGCACAATATGATGCTTTCTAAGTGATGCAATGCAATGCAAGGTCATAAATTCAAAATGACACTTCAGAATTACAATTTGTTGTATTCTTTTAAAACACAGACCTGATCATGAGTATTACCTGATCCAGTATATCCTTATGCTTGCTATTATCTGTGTGTTTCCAGGGCTCTGCTTATTCTTGACATTTTTTTAATGCTTGTCCATTTGGTGGGCTAAAACATCCAATTAAATGAACGTAATGCAGAGATACAACAATACTTTGTGTGGCTGGAACTATGTATCCATTATGACACCTTTTGTACATTAGAGTATTTCAACTTTTGCAAATACACATTACCATCTAAATATTACCTATCAAGTGAATACTCAGTAACTTTGACCGGTATTTGACACAGGATATTAGTATACTGTGACATTAAACCAAAGTGATTTCTTTTTGAGTTGCATTTCTAAAGAAAAGATGAGAGGCAGTTAATAGTCTTGCTTGAAGCTAAGGTTTGTGCCTTCCATTTCAGTAATATCGTGTGCCTTCTCTCGTATGCAGTGGAAATGTACATTTTCCCTCTGGCTTATGTCCCTCACTAAAAATCATGCATCCTTCACCTACTGTATTAACACAGTTCATTTTTCTTGAAGGGGGGCTGCTACTGTACTACATTAGGTGGGGCAAGGATAACCACAGTGTTTCTTTAGGACCTCAGCCTTTTGAGTTTGGTGACTGACATACCAGATTAAGGAATCTTGCCCGGATGGGCGCTACGGAAGTACAGAAAACAAGCTCTACCATTAAAACAGGCTATTGCGGCACTGTGGGTTATGGGGAAGCAGTGGTGACCCAGAGATCTGCCCAGCGTTTACAGCGTGGGGGATTTGCACATTCCCAGGCAGTGCATCTCCTTATAAAACACTGCAAATGTATAGTATGCTAATTACTATTATTATTTTGCTGTAGTTGGTACATAGGTCTTATGCAATTATAACTGTATAATTAAAGATGAGCTCTGTAGCTGTAGGAGTTGGCGGAATGATTCCTGTGGGAGGGATTTGTCCTGGGGGCGCAAGCAGGATTCGGTGTGGCCAGCTCTCCGGGTAGCGCCGTCCGGGGCTTGGGCCGGACCTCGCGAACGTTGGAGATGCGTGTTCCTTGCGAGGGAGCTAGGAAGGCTCTTTGGGCTTTGCATTTCGGGAAAACAGTCCCTGTTTGTTTAAGCTAGTGTTTTTCCTTGGTGCAGTTTGGAAGTTACAGATAAATCAAAATATCCTACGTAGTACAAGGGAGGATTTTGTTTTCACAGCTTTGCGAAGGAAAGCTATATCCGTTGTTCACTACACAGTAATCGGGTTTTTGTTTTTGCAGTGGGAAGGCTGGCCTCCTACGCTGGCAGGAAGTGTAGGGTGATGAAATGCAAATCTTCTGTGTTTTTATGGTTAAAATTAGAAGTGAGAAGGAGTTATGTATCTAATTTTCTATGTATTTTACTGGGCAGCTAGGATTTTCGGAGGGGACGGCGGTTAAGGAAACGGAAAGGATTCCCTCCCACCCGCCACCGGCGCGGCAGCAGCAGGAGCTGTTTGCAGCCCACAGGCTGCAGTGCCGCATCCTGCCACGCGCCGGGGCTCCGGCCCACTCCGGCCCGCGCCCAGCCACCGGGACCACCTGAGCCCCCCGGCCTCACCGCTGGCGGCCTGGAGGTTTCTCCTTGGGCTGGAATATCTTTTTGTGGAAAATTCGGGCCCTTTCAGTGTTGTGTTAAAATCAAGGCTTGCCGTACCAATACCAGAGAAGAAGAAATAAATATAGAAACTGTTTCTATAATTTATTTGGGAAAAGTTAACGCCTGATTATTGGCCCGTGTTTTTTGAAGAATAACTGTTGAGCTCTTAATTTTCCTTGGATTTGGTACATTCTAAGTCTTCGCCCTAGAGAACTGATTTGGGGATTGTTATTGGCAGTGGCAGATTGGAGGCCGGAGCCGCCCTCAGGAAGCACTAGCTAAGCGTGGCAGCCGCAGCCCTGCCGTTTACGTACAGTCTGCTGGGAAAAGAGGATGAGCAGTGGGACCCTGACGTGACCCGGGATCCTGCACTCTGGTGTCATAGACGTAAGAAACACCGCTAATAAAACCTGCGTGCCAGCCAGTGCCAAGAGCAAGAATAATATAGATGCTATAGTTGTATCGCCACTTGGGCTTCGAGAGATGATTTTTAATTTTCAAAAGGTTTTAACACATTTGAAAATCCCTTCTGTTTTTTTTTATCCTGAAGGTTTCAGACTCCAGGATTATGCACTTAGACTTGTTGTGGTTATAAAAATAGCAAATGTATTTGCTGCTCATCAGCATTTCAGATCTTCCTGAACTGTTTTCTGTTTTCTCCACATAGAGAATTCTATAAAATTTCTGCAGATACATTGCACAGTGCAAATGAATAAATATGTTTTGTTGTGGACTGAGTCTGCTGAGTGTCAGGAGAGAGTCCCTACTTTAAACAAGATCCATCCATACCTATAAAGAACCATTTTTTTGCAGAAGTAATATTCAAGAGGATAATGGTTTCAGAGAGCCGTACAAATGGAATCAAATGCTGATCTACTGTATACATTTCCATTAGTTCGTTATCTGAAAAGCTTTTAAAACACTGTTGGATTTTTGCTCTTGTTGCCAAAGATCATTTGACCATTTCCTTCCTGTTATGCCGGAGGGATTTTGAAACTGCTGCTCTCAGAGCCATCGAGCAGTCATTTAATGAGAAAACCCTTCTTGTTTCCCCCAGCGTACGCGCGGGGAGGCGTCAGCCGGCGTGAGCTGTGGCCATGGTGCCCCGTCCCGGCGCGGGGAGCCCGAGGGGAGAGCGGCCCGGTGCCGCCGGGAGCGGAGGCCTCACTGCTGCTCGGGAAGCCGCGGTGCCGGTGCCGGTGCCGTGCCGGACGCCCCGGAGGAAATGCAGCACTTGACCCGCCTGCGCAGTGGCCCTGGCAGAAGCTGGGCGTTTGGGCTGCGCTTTTCACACCTCGTTTCGACTAATATCCCGAACAGGCTTACGGGCAGGAGTGTTTACAGACTTGACAGACTTAAGTGAATTTTAGATTATATTGACATAGTTCACATTCTCAACCTGTAAACACAAACATTTCTGAGGCAAAAAGCAAATCTAAGAATTATGCTAAGCTACAAAAACAGTGTGACGTGTCCTAAAGAAGATTCCCCATCAAACCTGATCAGCAGAGCTTACCCTTCAATTTGAGGAACAAATATTTACAATGAAGTGTGTACAAACAAACGGCGGGAGAGAGCAAAATACTTCTGAGCAGCAAAGTTGAAGTCACAACTATGTAAGCAATTTTTGATACCTTGCAAACACAGAAAAATCACAGGAAAAACGTCCCTCATTCTAAATTATTAGATCTCTTTAATGGTTATGAAAAATTCCCTGAGCAAAGCTGTACACACACATCAAAGGGATTAGCTCTGAATTCCTTACGTTTCTTCACTGGACTTTATTTTTGTAATGTTGCCTGACCCAGAAAAAATGTGCTAAAAACACCTCAGGAAAAAATTAAAGTGTTTAAAATTTTATCAGTCTTGATCTTGTGGTCTCCTCGGTCTTTTACCTGCTCTGGCAGGCCTGAGATCTTACATAGCAAATGATTCCTCTTGAGAGCAAGTAATCCCTGACTATTTCCAACAAACTCTGGAAATCCATGGGAATTTACCACTTGCCTGATATCTTCCTGTTTAACAGGCTTCCTTGCACGTGCAGGGCACCAGAAGGGTTTGGGCTAAGGAGCCTGCGACACAACTGCGCTGGGATAGTAAATACAAATCTTGGCCTGATAGGTTTAAGAATATTGTTAATTTAAATTAATGTTCTGATTTTTTTTGTCTGAGTAGATCAAGAAAGGCCTATATAATAGGAATAACATTTTCTGTGTTGGATTGGCTTAGGTGACTTGCTTTTCGTATTTCTCGGGTCCCATCTGTAAAATGGGGATATTTGCTGTCTGCTGCTATTTGTCTCTCTTGGCTCTTCAGCTTGTGTTATATTTGGTGCATTACCCGTCTCTCGCTAATTCTTTTCTAGACCTGCCAGAAGAAAGGGGCTTTGTTGTAATGTATAGATTAAGTATAAGAAAAAGAATCTGGTTATATAATTGCATGATGACAAGTTCAACTCTTATTTAAAGATGATTAACGAAGGAGGTGATTAATCACTGGAAGAAGCTGTCAGGAGACGTGATGGATGCTCTGTCTCCTCGTGTTTCAAAAGGGAGAGGGTGCGTTTCTGGCGCTGAGCGGTACCCGGGCGCACGGGCGAGCGCCAGCGCCATCCTCCTCCCCCGGGCGGGCGAGCGGCTGCGGGAGCCGCGGCCTCTTGGGCCGGGCCACATGGAGCCCTGCGCTGCGGCAGCGGCCCCGAGCCCGTCCTGCCGGCCTAGGGGCTGACGGCGCTGCCCTCTGCACACGGCGCCGCGTGCCCGGCTGTAGCACGGGGCTGCACGCGTCGCGTGCCGCCTGCGTTTCTTGCTCTTGCCGCTTGCCGCGTAGAAGCGCCTCTGCGTGCCGGCGGTGCCGGAAGGCAGCAAAGTAAAACTTGCTAACTTGTCCCAGAACCCTTCCGTAATAATAAGCCTTGGGGGGGATATATCTGTTTAGGTTCAAACATATATTGCAAAGGCCATTATAGGACAATATAGAGCAATGCAGGAGTAGGTCTTCAGCTGGTGCAAAATGTAATATCCTCCTTAACTTTAATCACAGCAATGGTTACTGGAGAAACCACGTAGAAAGACCTATCAATACTGATAATGCTCATCATGGTGAACTGAAACACTGTCTGCTTCTCATTAAAAGAATAACTAAATCAAATTATCATTCTTATTTAAAATTAGTTTAAATGTGAGGCATGGAACCGGCTGGATCTTTTATTTCAAACAGCCTGTCTCCCAAATAAAGCTGTTTATTTGTTCTGTGCACATTTAGATTTAAAATTTTGTCTGCTCTTTGGATGTATGCTGTAGGAGCATGGTTTTGCTATTTTCCTTGGAAGAAAATTTTCTTCTTCCATTCTTACTTTGCCTGATCCACCCCCAGTGGGATAAATGTCAGCCCTTATTCTCTGGTAACTATTCTGTACTTCTCACTTGGATGAATCTGCAGAGAAGATGTGTTACCCATGGGACAGCCACCATCTTGCGAGCTCACAGAAAGGGTCTATTTGAAAGGGTCTATTTTGCTCATCGTGGAGATGAGCAAAGCCAAGGGAAGCTAGGGAAACTCACAATTAAGCCTGTTATTCTGCTGTTTATCTCACCTCTTGTACATAAACACGACGGGGAATCTTAGAGCAATAGTTGATCTGTAAGTGATCCGAGACTCTCTGTGTGATGTGAAATACTGAAGCCAGGCAGAAATGGCTCATTGTGGATTGCCAGTTTATTAAAGATTAAACTTCTCTGTCTTTTAAAGCCAGCTTAATGAGAACAATCATTTAAATTCAAATGGCATTGGATCCATTAAAACTGGATGGGATATGACTAGACACAGCCATTATGATCCTTCAGACAGTATTGTAAACCTATCAGGCTTTAATTGATACGATTTTGCACTGTGCTATGTCAGCTTCAATTCCCAAAGGTGCAGGGGTGGGCAGATCTCTTAGCCAGGTTTGCAGCGGATCTGTCGTCAGCATGATCTGATAATCCTAATTTACGCAGCTATTTCCAGCTGTGGAGCTACGTGTTGTTGTGCGTTGTCACTGAGACTTGCTATCACAGTGCCTCTGTGAAACAGGCAAAGAGCGCTGTGCCCTCTCTGTTGCGTAGGAAGCACCTTGTTACTGTTGCACTCAGCTCCTGGTCTCACTTAACCTAGGGAAAACAGCAGCATTTCCAAAATCTCTGCGGCAGACTTAATCCAGTATTTCCCAGTGGTATCTTGCCTGAGAAAAGGATGGAGGCCAGAGATTCCTCTGTCCGTCTTATCCTTCTCTTCCTTTCTTTGTAGGCAACAAAGGATCGGTCATGGCCACCAGAGCGGTGCAGGGGAGGGTGAGGAGCTCCAGCCAGCCTTCAGCAGACTGCGAGGAGGTGAGTGCACAAACCAGACTTCTTACTGTCGGCTTCCACCCTATTCCTTGCGTTCAAAAAAAAAAAAGCCGTCTCTGTCCTCTGAGGATCTCTCAGGTGCGCCTGGCTTCCCTGGGTGGCCCTGGATTCTCCGAGAACAGGGTTTGCACCATCCTGGGTGGATCTTTACTCTGGAAGTACAGTTTTAATGTTCATGGTGTGCCCAATTTTGTCAAGCTAATAACTTTTCTGAAGGCTGATAAATTCTTAAGCACATAGATCACTCACACTGATGCTGAGAACAATGATTTAAGTGAATAATTCTGTCAGATACAGGGCAAAAAGGTTGGGGCCTGGGACAGTAGAAAAGAGGAGAAGGAGAAAGGGTTTAAAGGAAAGAGCCTTGCAATGCTGGCTCTAGGAAAAGAACATCTTTTTTAAATGGTGGATGGTGCTAGCTGTGCTTTCTTCTTTTGCATCGTGCCCAATTTCAGTATTCCCCTCCCAGGAGAGCAGGCTGACTTCACTGCACATTATGGGCATTTTACGCATCTTGAGCTGAGCATAGTCGTTTCTGACTTCATTGGCTGCTAATCTGTTTTCCTGGTGTTGAGAAGACCCGCTACTTCCTCACCTCCCGGCAGAAGACGAGCAGGATGAGGATCCCCTTGCTCGTGGCTGGTTTCTGATGGGCGCCCACAGCCCCTGGAGGGTACGGGGCCGACACAGCTGAGGGTCTGTGGCTGCATTTCCATCTCCAGCGGTTGTGCTCACAGCCCCTGGCTGAGGAAGGAAGAGCGAAGAAGATCCCGTTTCCTTCCCCTCCGTGTTGCCAGGAGTTTCCATTTTGCAGACTCGTTACTAGGAGGGGAAAGATTGTGCCTTGACTTCAGGCAGCTGTAAAGGAATAATGATAATTGTCCAAAATTAGTCCACTGTGAAAGCTTTCCTGCAAAGGTACTGTTGAAGTGATCTAAAGAAATTAAATAGTTGGAGTTCACTGCAACCGCAAAAGGACAGGTTTCTGAGCGTATTTTTGCAATGACAGGATCTAATTAGCCCGCCGCACGGTGAAACGAATTGAGAGAGATGTGTTATGTAAGTGTTATGTAAGTGGTCCAAAATGGGTGAGGTGCTGAGTGACCTTAGTTTCTGCTCTCTGCAGAGGGAGACACGGGTACTCTTTTTACAAAGTTGAAGTGCAAAGTGCTGGAATCTGACATATGATGCAAAGCACCAGGGAAATTCTGTGAGTCTTGGATGCTGGCTCACAGAAAAAAATAGGGAAAGAGCAGAAGAGAAAGAATAAATATTCCGTGAGGTGTCTGTCGTGCCATTATTGCATCCCCCATCAATCCTTCAGGGGTCAGCTGTCCTCCACACTGCTCTGCCACGTGCAAGGGAGCTTTCCTGAATAAAAGGGGTGACGAGAAGATGCTTCTTCCTTTGGATCAAATGCATAAATACTGCAAAGCAGAGCCTGGGGGCAGGACCCGTTTGAAGAACATCTAATGTATCACTTGTTAGGGTTAGCATTTTAAGGAAAGGGAATGGCTTAGGGCTCAGTCCAGGGTCCAGCTTTCTTAACCAAAAGAAATAAAAGAAATTTTTTACAGAATCCAAAATCTATAACTTAACTGCAAAGGCTGTAACTGCCCGGGAGCGGGTGAAGGAGAGAGAAGCGTCCCAACCTGCACTTGCTAGGTCTTGAGGGGTTTTTCACCTCTCTAACTGAGGTGACAAGCAGGCAGATGTCTGAGGACTCTGGGTCTCCCCAAAGCTGTGTGGAGGGAAGGAAAGCCAGGCCTTGGGGATGCCAGCTGCCCTTGATAAGCCATTGGGGATAATTTAGCTGTAAAGTTATATCTCCTTCAATCATCTCACCTGCCTGTTTATTTCGTTAACCCGAATGGGGAAGGGTTTAGCTTTCACTCCTGTCTGACTGCTGCTCGGCACGTCTCTCTTTGGAGCTGCCGTGCCCTTTGAGCGATGCTGAAGATTTCTCGCCTGCCCAGGGAGCTCTGACAGGCCGTTAATACTGGGCTGTGCTCTGAACAAAGTTTAAAGCAATGGGAGGCCCAGTGCTCCTTCTCACTGGGCTCTGCTTCAAGGTCATTCTGAAGCTTTTTCACATATAAATCTTAAATGCTTTCTATATCCACACCTTGCAATTTTTTCTGTACAAATAACCAGCATTAATGCATACAGTTTGTCAGCGAGGACTGGTAAAGACCAGATGCTGTCTGTAGGGACCTGCGTGTGCTAGTGCTGCCTGAGGCAGTCGGTTGGGCTCGTCGATGTGTCCGTACAGCACCAGCACCGCGTTGCAGTGGTTCCTCAGCAGCGCGTGGTTTCAGAAGGCTTGGGCACATCTCCCGCTTTTCTCTGGCAGCAGAATAAATGTTGTGCTGGTGCAAGGCTTCAAGCTGCACATGCTTTCAGAAATGCCTGCCCTACAAACCTGGTCTTTGCCTTGCCCTCTTGCAGCGGGCTCCTTCTTCTCAAAGACAGGGACGAGGCGCAGCAGCTCCTGGGCCACAGGCCCATTCCCAGCACGCCAGGCCGGTGGGAAGCAAGTCACCAAGGATTGGTCAGGGTGAAGCTTGCCCGGAGGAGGGGGAGGAGACCTGACTGTAGACCCCTTCCTTCTTCCCAAGGAAACCTTCTCCTCCCCCCTTAGAGCATTAGGAAGAAAAGTGGTAAGGGGCTTTGCTGATTTTGGAGTGAGGTCCTTCTCACTCCTCCTCCTTGACTCTTCCAGATACAGCCCTCGGTTCTTCCCCTGCTTCCACGGGGCCGCAGAGACTGGCAGCATCATGCAGCTCTCAGCGCTCAGGGAGCTGCAGAGTAATTTGGGCTGGAAAGGACTGCTGATGCCTCTACTCCAGCCTCCCTCTTAAACAGGGCCACCTCCTCCTAAGTTTGGTCAGGCTGCTCAGGCCCTTGGTTTGCTGAGTTTTGAAAATCTCCAAGGGTGGAGACTCCACAGTCTCTCCGGGTCCCTGTTCCAGCGTTCGACCACTCTCCTTGTCTAATATTTTGTTTATATCCACTGAAATTTCCCTTGGTGCAGCTTGCGTCCGTTTCCTCCTGCCCTTTTGCTGTGCACCTCTCAAAGGAGTCTGTCTCCATCTTCTCTGCTATGCCCTGTTAGGTATTTGAAGAAACCAGTTAGACTCCCTTTTAGCCTTCTCTTCTCCAGACTTCTCCTCAGGACCTTTTCTATAATTTCTCCCTGGCGACAACAGTTGCTTCATGAGTTCAGATAGCACAAAAGCATGTTCAGAGATGCTGGACTTCACTTTATACATCCAGCTGTGACTGATATCTTTACTGTTTGGAAAAGAAATGATTGGATTTGCCATTCTGCAATATTCAGCGACCAGAGTCTCAGTATGACTGATAAATCCACTTGCTTCAGCTTTTAAGAGGCAAATACCTGAATAAATGGTTTGATTAGAGAACCATCCTTCAAGCTATCAATATTGTACTATTATGATTGCAGTGTAATTACTAAATTATCCCTTGGCTTCTCTCTGGATAAAAGATGTCCGAGGGAGTGCTTGGGACCTGCAGCCCAGAGGCAGGCTGCCTGCGGCAGCTGGAGCAAGCGTTTTGCCACGGGAGGGCGTTGTGACCCCAAAAAATGCAGAGCTACTTTGTATTGATATAACAATCGAATTAGCAGGATTTATAGTGGTGCTTTAATCTTATTTAGGATGTAGATTACTCCACTTCATTTTAAGTAAGGGGAGGAATGAAGTAATTTACATGTGTTTGTATATTTAGCATGAATTATGCAAAAATAAGAACATCTCTCGGAACCCTTTGAGCACTCTATCAAGAATTTATTGCAACGTGAGCGGCTGCGTTGGGACAGGGGAAGTTCAACAGAGGTCCTCTGTAAAATGCAAGGTCACTTGAAATAGATTGTCCTTCTTCTCTCAAGTATATCAGTTTTCCTTTTCAAATATGTTTTAGCTGATAATGGGACCAGGCCATCCATTTGGTTATCTTAAGGCTTCTGCTGGGCTTTTCCATCGCAGAGCTCCAGGAAGTGCTCTTTGTTAGATATGGGAGCAGTTCGGTGCACTAGCCATGCCTAGTTTTTCACACAAAGTCTTGACAGAATTTCTTTGCTTAAAAATATTTCTATGCATTTGCATTTATTAAGACAAACAAGTACTCTGAAATCCTTGTTTAGTTAGGTTATGAATTCTTTGCTTATTTTGTTCCATATTTGTGCAGCTGCCACTACTATGTATTACTAGTTGCTGCTCACATCAGCTTGTGTCGTTAAAATAAATAGTGGTGGTAAATTTAATTAGATGAGTTAATATTGTTTTTCTCATGATCTAGCATGGTTATTCCACATAAGCTGCAAGGAGGAAACTGGTATTCAGTCTTTTAGTTCAGACTGAGACACTGAGATTTGAGGCAGCTTGGTAAGTAGCAGGATTACAATTCTGGCTGATGGTACCGGTGGCTGTACGTGTGTGCTGCATCCATCACGGGGGAAGTACAGCGTACTGTACACTCGCACTGACAAATGGCAGGGTGCTTTTATTACCACAGCGCGTGAAATGTAGGTAAATATTACCCCAGTGTGCATTTACATAATGATTCTTTTGAGCAGTTTGCTGGCACAGTGTAATAAATAGACTGGGGTAGTAAGACAAATTACAGAGAAATAGGATCTCTAATCCCAGTCTGTGTTTATAAATTAGAGCTACCTTTAGTACATCAGGTGTTTTTCATTTTTGAGAGTTGTAATGCATGTAAATAATTCCTTGGATTTGTGCGCGTAAACCTTCATCTGGAGCGTTCACCAGAAAAGGGGGCAGATGGGAAATCCAGTCTTTTCCTGTCGGTTTTCTTTAGTTGGGTCGTCAGCTCACTGCCCCAGGACCGAATTGTCTTTCGCTGAGTCTGTTAATGACATGTAGCAGACTGGTGGTCAAACTGGACTAATAAGTAGATGCTAAGCCTAGAAGCAAAGATTCTTCTTGCCTTAAAAGAGGCTGTGTCAGCGCCTGCCTCGGCCTCACGTCCTGCCGAGGCGCTCCTGGGTCTGCGTTGGGGACTCCTGGGCTGGGACCTGCCACGCGTCTCTGCAGCTTCACCGGCACCCGAGGGGCACACAGGAAGCCAGGAAGATGAGAAAAACCTAAACTTTGGTTTAACTTCCTTGTCGTTTGTTTGGTTTTAGATTTATTTTTATTTACTTTACCTTGAGGAGATCTGAAGGAGGATTACAGACTTCAGATCATAGAAGCATTTTTAAAAAGTTTGATAGTGCAAGGTGCAGTTGCATCTCCTGCAGTAATGCAGCTTGCAGAGTCAGACACTTTCTTAGCAAGGTCACTTTTAGCTAATAAACTTCATTACTTTCTAAATCAGCTTGGTTTGCTAGCTTCGATAAATGTTCACAGTGCAGACCTCTTAATCTAAGAATACCCAAAGGAGGTTTTATTCTTAGTCTTATATTTTTAGCCTAGCTTCCTATGAAAATACAGCTATGCTTCCTGCGTATTCCTAACCCAATGACTTTAAAACCAGTTTGCCAAATTCAATCAAATATGACCAAGGCATAAAAATTGCAGAGATTAGTGAATTCCTAAGAGATTTTGTGGAAACAGTATTCCATCTGGGGAGGTATTTGTTCAGTTCTCCCTGGTCACTGCATGATTAGGTTGATATTTGTTTCATTGCTTCATGATGATTCCTATAAATTGGTAGTATTTCTCCACATCCCATGTGCACCATAGTGGTAGGTTCGCTGTCCAGGAGAGGAGCCTTCCTTCTGCGCCCGCCTGCTTGTCAGCACACCTGGGCTCTGTCAGGCTGGGCAGCAAAAGCCTCAGGAGCGTGAGCCCGGAAAGTGCTTCACCCCCCGTCATTGCCCCTGTTCACCGCCTGTCACTGCCGCTGCTCTCGTCACTCTCCACATCTTGCAGGAGACGCTTAGGAGTTTGCATGATTTGGACAGTGTAGATGAAGTTCTGCTCTATGCTAATGATCAATCAATAGAGTATTATGTGATTGGGTATGGAGAAATATCAGGAGTATTAGTGCTACAATTAAGGACATTGTATGCTTGATAAACAACCTGTGTGGGTGTATACAGGAAAGTCTTCTGCTGTCTAAACAAAGTCAAATTCAGATTTGGGAACACCTGGACATCTCTCCAATTAATTATTTGTGTGATTGTCTCCAACTGAATGTGTCCCTTGGACACAATTATCTTTTTCAAAGTTGAATTGAGTGGTTTAGCAGGCACAAAAGTAACCCAAAGTGAAGTTGAATCAAATTCAGAGGCAAAAAAGCCCTAAAAGGCCTAAACTATAACCACAAAAGACCTTCTGGATTTACACTAGTATAACTGAGAGCATGCAATAATCCAGTGACAGTTTGAGTGGAATAATACACATTTAAAATAAAAGAGAGAGTGAGAGAAAAAAAAGAAATGAAAGAAAATATTATGAGATAAGAGACTTTACAGTCATTGCCTGTTGTTTTTGTTGCAGTGGTTGTTTTCCTCCTAGCACCATTAAATTATGTTTATACTGGATTATTGTAAGGAAAAAGATATCATAAAGTTTTATGATGAGAGTCTTTGAGAGGATAAGTATTTGCACGAGGCTGCTGTTGACTATCTGAGCAATTCATTTCATGGTGGTTGTCTAAGAGGACCTGCTGATAGAATTGCTCTTGTTTGTGAGAGAGTATCGGGGAAGTCATTTCAGGGACAACCGGCAGGGTGATAAAGTCAGAAGTTCCAATCTCTCATTCTGGATGAGAACATAACTCATATGTGCCTTACGACTTGACCTCATCAAAATAATACAGCTATGTATTATTTTAAAGGTTGATATATCTGTGAGATTTACTGATCACTTGCCCAGGAGATGTAGGCACTGTCACGGTGTGGCCCCAAAATGCTTCTATGAGCTATTGTAAAAGCTGTTGTAAAAAATAACTGGCAGTTCCCCATCAGTCATCTGTGGCCAATAACAAGTTTCTTATTCCAGGACTTTATTTACTGGTCAGCCCAGGCTTCCTGGTGAATGATCAGAGATTTCTACAAGGACACGGTGGGATAATTGAGAATTACTGCTCAACAAAGACATACAGTCCACTGTGCCTCAAAAGTGGATATTGCTCTTTCAACCATACATGATCATGATCAATCATATGATAAAATAAATGACACTGAGCTTCCTAATACCCTTGAGATTATCAACAATTGAAGACTGATTTTGCTGCCCTTGTCCTAATGACTCTTCTCATTCCAGTCCTTCAGCAGCAGGTAGAGATGTACCTTCAAACATACTTCAAGTGGTGCAGTCTGATGGAGGTGTGAAATGCCAATTTTATGTGCTGGCTCTCTGCAGCATTTGGAAGAGTTGAAAGTTAAAAAGACTTAAAAAGTCGTGGAGATTTTTGTCTTAAACTCAAATACATATAGTTGTTTAGCCCCATGAGCAAATGGGAAGCTTGAGACAAATTGTTCTGCTGTCTCACGTGACCCCTTGACATAACTACGAGTCACAATATGCTCTCAGTGGAGGGATGCCATCCCGACCTTTATGTCTGGCAGCAAATAGCACTCCAGTGCAGTGTTTTAACGTGTGGTGGAGCCCTTTCTCATTGAAGTCTGCACTGTTTCCAAGGCTGTTTTCCTCCCAGAACCCACACTATGACCTGAATAGTTGGCACATGAGATTGAGAGTGTCAAATGGATCAATCTCTTATTGCTTTGAACAGGGAGGGTGCAGCAGGAGATGTTGACTGACAAATATATTAACAGTCCCAGGTTTTGTAGTCAAGGCTTATTCTTTGAGAATCAATGAGAACTAATCAGATTTTTGACATGGGTTAGATCCTCCAGGTAGGAACAGATGCTTTGAGGAGAGTGGAAGGAAAGATATAGTATAGTTCAAAGTCTATAATACGTACTGAAAGGTTGAACAGTTTTGAGAGTATTTTTATAGGCAATATCTATATTCCAGAGAAGCAGTCAGGCTCACTTAGGGAAATCAACATATTTAATGTGGTAGTTTTCTGTGATGATTCAGAAAATACATGCTAAGTCGAGAGAACACTGAGCAACACAACTGTCTGTTACATACTGGGGTCCATACTTACAAACTAGGCACGTATACGAGAAGAAGCAGTGGTGACATAACCTCTTAATATCTTTGCATTTCAGAGATAGTGTGTGTTTTCTTCTCCTTAGCTGGAGATCTTCTGCACTGCATAAGTAGCAATTAAAAATCTCATGCCTTTATTTATTCTTCTTGCTCCCAGTGTTCTCCAATATGCTGGGACAATCATGCAATGAATGTAAGATTCAGAAATTATTTCCATTAATAACACATGGCCAGCAGCCAAAATCATGTACCCAGCTCCCAGTGCTGGGCACTGTGTATGCACAGAGCAAAACGACAGTCCTTGAATCTGTGAGATTACAGTTGTCTTGACAAAAGATAATAGATAAAAAGAATTAAGGTTGATCGGCACTGTATGGACCAGGCTTATCCCACCTGAACAGTGTTAAAATTTTGTAGCCTGCACAATCAGTGAGGATTTTAAGAGGGAATGGAGGGAGATTATCAAGGAAGCTTTTCAGATGTTATGTGAAAGAAGCTCTGGGGCATGGACCTCGCACAAGGTCACTGCCGCAAGGTGTTGTTCTATAAAGGGGTACAATATCTTTAATAATTCAGCAGTGTCCATTTGTTATACACACAACAATTTCCAAACTAACCAAGTAAGTGATTCGCCTTCCATTAAAATAGGTCTTTGGGCCTGATTCTTGTCTTACAGGAGCTGCACTGAAGCTGGTGTGTCTTTACTGGTGTAACTGGCAAAAGAACTGGGCCTCTGTACTGAAAAGACATGAAAATAAAGTTGGTCTTCTTAAATTCGAAGTAAATCACAGGGTTTAAAGGATGAGAAGTGAAAGAGAATTTTCTAATGATCTCATTGTTAATTTTCACTTTCTGGGTCAGATTACAGATTATGGAGTTTAAGAAAATCATCACGTGTTCCACAGAAAAAGACATCATTGAGAATTGTCCCATTATTTCCAGTTTCCCCTGTAAGAACCGTTTCCACAGACACAAGACTTTTTCTGCTGAGTCCTTTACATGATGTGCTCCCTAAAACACAATACAATCTGCTTTCAAGAATGATGCGTGTAATTAAAAAAAAAAAAATCACCCTTGCAACTGTGGAGACTATGAAGTTAATTTACCAGTGCAAACAAGAGAAGCCCATCAAGTTGCTGATTTAGTTATCTAATTTGTTGACACAGAGATCACAAGCAACGTTCTTATTTAGTTCTATACATGTGCATTTGTTTGGCATCTGATCAGGTCTGTAATCCAGCCACTTATGTATCAGAGAAAATTGCTTTGTGTCCTTTCCATTTCTCTTACAGCAAAGTGCAGTTGGGTAATTTAAACTGTATTTTTGACTGTTTGTGATGCCTGAATCTATTGACCTTAAGGGCGCATTGTGAAGGCTGTTTGTTTCACGAGTGTCTGGGGAAGGTGACAGTAGGTGGAAACTAGATCTGGAGAGATGATGATGGCATGGACTTGCCTGTGCTGTTAGGATGAATAATGGGGTCATCTGCGTTTTGAACTTGGGTTGACTTTAGATATGATTCTTTCAAAGAAAACTGTATGCCTGTGAAACTTTAATTGAAGCTAAAGCATCTGGGTCTCTTGATGTGGGTTCTTTGCCATGGCTCTCTGTCACGACTCCCCTTCGGCCTCCCCTGCGCGAGGAGCTGCCTCACTCTGACCCTGGTGCATGTTCACAGCAGCCAAATTGGTCCCAGCACCTGATGCCCCTTCAGCAGCCGGAAATCAAGGAGCTACAAGGTGTTTGTAGCTCGGTTTTGGCTGCAGTTTCATACAGGAATATCAACATCAGCCGCTGGTCTTCCCTGTAATGAATAATGAAGTAGCTGGAGTCTTTGCCGTCATAATAATAATACAGGTGTGATGGAATTTGTAACTATTTCAAGTTTTGTTTTTTTCCAAATACTCGCTGAATATTATCTGTCTGTATGCCTTATGCTGATTCCTATGAGAGTAAAAGAGAGACAGAACATGGTTTCAAACAGTTTTCCCTTTCCTAGTGACACTAGAACTCAATGGCATTTTGCCTGATAGGCCAGAGAGAGAGATCAGTCCTGGCCTTCAGATTCAATATTGCATTGCAGCAAGACTACCCCAGTCCCTTAATATTTTGTCCAGACATAGTCAAGCAGGTACTTACATTGCCCATGAGCAGCTCCCTCTCATTTTCAAAGCTAACTGCCCTTTCTCCTGCCCTTCCTCTTCCCCCTGCTCATGCTCTTCCTCCCGTCTCCACCGTTGATCCTGCCAGTGCAGATCCTCAACGCTGCGCACTCGTATACTGAGAATTCCTCGAAACTATTCAGCCCAACTATTGCTAGATTTCTTCTAGTATATGAATTTTCTGGCTAATAATCACGGGAATCAAAGTTGGAGAAGAACAGATAGGTCATTTAGTCTCTTATCTATTGCCAGTGCAAGTTTGCCTTCAAAAGTTAATTTATTATACTCAGAAAATCATTTCATATAGGTCCAGATGACTTACTGGATTGGGTGCTGTCATTCTGTCTCATTAAGAATCTCATTTGGCACTAAAACATAGTGGTCTTAAATTTTGTTTCCTGACCTCTGAGTCATTCTTTTT
Source organism: Apteryx mantelli (assembly GCF_036417845.1). NCBI lineage: Eukaryota > Metazoa > Chordata > Aves > Apterygiformes > Apterygidae > Apteryx > Apteryx mantelli. Next base: position 27,544,289 of record NC_089989.1, on the reverse strand, counting down.
TCACAGTGATATTTTACTTTTTGTGTTTCTGCTTCTTCCTCATACATCTCCTCTTGGTGACCTCTTTAAAAACACTGCTCATCTACACCATACAAAAATTACTCCTTTTATCTTCCTTCATGAGACAATATCCCGAGTCACTTAATCATTTTGTTGCTTGTCTCTGAATTCTCTCCAATTTGTCAAAATGAATGGCTTCTAGCAATTGGTGATGATGAGAGGATAGAGGGTGTATTTAATGTGACAGTTACTTACTCCGCTGAGAAAACAGCTTTGTTTTCCTTTTCAGAGAAATAGGGCTTTACATTTTCATCACATTAGAGACACCGCTATCTTGCATACTTACAAGATATTACGCAGAAATACTTTCTATTGCAATAGTTTGCTCCGTCTTTATTCTTCTGTTGCATCTGCTGTGTGCCTTGTGGCAGGAAATGTATGAAGTGTGCGTATATTTTTTTAATGCTTTAGAAGGTTCATTTTTCCACAGCTAAGGTTTGGGATCGCTATTTACCATTTTCCCAAAGACTACCAATTTGTCATTGCCTTTCACTTCTAGGTAAATACATACTGAAAGCATCTGACAAATTAAATCTCAAATAAAAGAAAGCCTCGTTGACTGTCAAAGTATAAATGTAAAATAAATGTGCATCCAGAGAAGTACTCTCACTGTGAAAGTACTCATTAACTGCGGAGAGGTAAAGAAAATATTTGGAGTCAGAAAATGCAATTTGAAATGTATTCCCATGTAGCGTTGCTATGCCCTGTGCAAAGCTACGCGGAGTGTGAAGGGCTCCAAGTCGGTATCGCTGCTTCTCGCAGAGAAGGGCTTCACGGTGGTTTGCACCGCGTACGAAGTGCTGAGGAAACAACTTTGGGCACTTGTTCTTCATTCTAACCTGTGCGCCACGGTTTGCTGTGTCTTCAGACCGCTTGGAAAGAACGGCGTCCAGTTGTCTGCTGCTTTTGTGGAACGTTTGACTCTTTTGAGCAAGTACTTAGTCTGACGAGCGGTTGCTTAAAACACACTTCACCCTGTTGTCTTTGACTATGGAGTCAAACCGTTTCACACCAGCAGTACGTAGCATTTCGTGGCGTCTACATCTGTGCTTATCAACACCATTTGTTACCCAGATGGAAGGAATTTTGAAAATCACTATTAATTTAATTAATCAGATAAGGTGATTTTTGAAGCACTGAGGGCCAGGTTCAATTAAAGCAATGTAAATCCTTCCAAAAAGTCCTATTCTTTTTGTATCTGATCCTAGAAACATTCCGCTCTTTTGACCTCAATTTGTTATTTGATCTGCTGGGACAGAATAAATAATTCAGCCATCATAAAGAGGTTTCCTCCTTTATATTCATAAATTTGAATGACTTTAGCTTTTAAAAAGTGTAGGATGATAATAATTATAACTCTCTAAAAATTCATAAATATCACTTTCACCCTAACGACAGCTGTTAAAATCCATCCTTTCAAAAAGTGGAGTTATTTTTTAATACCCTGTCTCCCACCAACTCTACGAATAGTTAGACAACCAGATGGAGTCCAGGCAAACCGCTGTCTCTTATGGATTTCCTGATATGATCCGCTCACTTCTGGACAAAGGTCAGTGCACAGGAACTAGGGCTGCTGTATGCACGTGTGTGCGGACATGTGCTTATATATCTGTGTAAACCTCTGGACGTTCAGCTCCTTGGTTTTGGCTTCTGAGCTCAGACACTACAACCTTGGTGCCCGTTCTCCTTTGCCTGTTCTTTTCCCCCAGAATTTCCCTATAGATACGGATTCGTTCAGAAGCTCTCGGGAGGAAACGTCCCGCCTCTCTCTGGTTTTGGTGGTGAAATCCCCCCTGCCCTCACCTTTGTGCTGCACTGTGCCCTTCCCAGTCACACGAGACGTCGGTGAGCTCCCGCGCGTGCACGCACCCGCTGTCGTCCCCCTCTCCGGCAGCGACCACGAGGGCCGGGGCGGGCCAAGGGCTGCGGGAATGTCACTAAGGCTCTTTTCTGCAATGCTGCACACGGTCAGCTGGCTTGGGCGTTATAAACTCTCTGTCTCTCAATCTTTATAAACCCCTAACTGTACTGGAGTGTTACAGAAATAGATTAAGACCAAGCAGTACTTGTTCAGGAGGCCTGCCAGATGGCCTGTGCTTTTTATGGCGTCTGCCCGGGCTGCAGCATCCTTGCTGCAAAAGAGAGGCCAAAGGGCCCAGAGAAGCGCTTTCCCGTAAAGCCCCGTCTCTGTTCGTGGGAACGGCAGCTGGAGCCCTCACCTCCGAGCAACCCGCTGCTGCCCTCGGAATTGCGGCTCTCCCGTGCTCCTTCGTGCGGCTCTGGCCTGTGTTAGGGAAACGTGGTACGGTACCTCCACGAGCAGCAAAACGCCCCGTTGGACTATCGCTTCGGCTGTGAGGTTCACCCAGCCCACGTCTCTGGGGCTCCCGCGCGTGAACGGTGTGGAACGGCCGCGTCTCCGTCGCCCCGTACGCGCTCCGCTCCGCTCCTTTCCTGCCCCTGCTTCTCTAACGGTTTTGGTGCCGTTCAGACTTGCGAGGGAGACCCAGCACACCCAGCGGTGCTTGCTGCTGCGGCACGTGTCCCCGGCCCTCCGGAGGAACACCGCAGGGCCTGGCACGTCCCGACGGCCCCGTCCGTAAACGACCTCAAATGCTTCCTCTTGATAGCGGTGTTGCAGAGGCTCCTGAGTGATCTCTCTTTAGGACGTCTCTTCCTTATTTGAATTCACCAGAGATGTTCCACTACTTGATAACTGTATATTATTAGGAGGGGTATTAGTTCAGGTAGTGGATTGATTGTTCATATGAAAAGCTGCAGTAATATCTCAGGCTTTTACATAATGAAAACAGATTTTGACTCTATTTTCCCATTAAATGTTTGGTAAATGTAATCTTATGTCTGCATAATATTTTGTGTTTCAAAGGCAGCATTTGTTTGGGCTTCTTAAAGCAGGGAATATATTTTAGCTGCTCATTTCGTAGCATTGAAATATTATTATTACTACTACTACTGACAATAATAATATCACTTATTTGTTAAAGTGCCTTTCATCTTCAAGAATATCAAGCTGTTTTGCAAACTCCTGCACCCCTGGAAAGCTTCCACCTGCGATACGAAACGTGGCAAATACCCAGAATGCCTCGTCACTCCGCTACATCCTAGGACAGAAAACGAGGGCTATGTTTTCCAGAGAAAATTGCATAGGGAGAGTGCAAATACACAGCCTTAAATTGCCTTTTAGGTAACGGTTTAAGAGATGCAGTTTCAGAGTTTTGCTGACATTTGCCTTGTTTCCCTTCTAGGTTATTTATCTGGTAGCTTTAAGGTTTACTATCATACATCTTCTTCATGCTATATTTCAGCAATCCATCTTTGCTGGGTTACTCGCGAGTTACCTGTAACTCCTCTTACACGACCAATCCCACGTGCCACCGCTACGTGCCGGAACAGGTGAAACACTTGGGGCAGGTCTTTGGTTTAAGTTGTTTCTGTTCTGCTGATTATTTGGCTGGAGAATTTATCCTCGCTCAAGTCCTTCTTCTGGACTTTCTTTTCATAGCTCAGCAAAGGAAAATCCATTTGTTTCTTTGGGGGTTGTGTTGAACCTAGATGATTTCCCAAGTATCCATTAAAATATACCTGATACCTATCTTTACAAGAAAACCTCCATTTTGCTCCCTGTCTGCTCCTTTTCTGTGATTGAAATGGTGATGTCGCTGCGGAGTATTTAGGATTTCTGAATTTCCTGCCACACAATAGCAGTGAACTAATCAGAGGGACAGACAGCTAATTACAGCAGAGAGCAAAGCAAGTATCATATAATCAGCAATAAGAGAAAAGGAAACAGCAAGAAATTACATGGTAGTTAAGCAAGGTTTTGGTAAAATATATATTTTTAAATTAGTTTAAGTGTCTTTGAATCCTGAGAATGTAATTTAATTTAATCCATTAACAATATGAAATTTGAAACCTACTTCCCATCATATTCTCAAGAAGTGAAGTAATGAAATGTTTAGTGGCAAGTGGGTAGTGTTATTATTAGAGTAACTGCTCAAAGGTAGAATAATATCTACTGAAGTATTTTATTATTTGGGATTATAGTCTTTTTTAATATATTAGTCGAAAAAGAATGGGAAGGAAGTGCTAGGCAGTTTATACTGAAGTTTAATCAAATAGGTCATGGTCTGATTCGTGAACGGCAGCGGGTTTAATGGGACAGAAATCAGAGCAGAATCTGTCCAGCAGAAGCGAACGTTTGTGGCTGTTTTCATTTTGTGCCTGTTCTGTATGGTTGTAGCGAACTACAAGACTATTTATATGGAGATCAAGATGAAAAACCTGTTACATTGCCGTCAATTTCTGACCGTTTTACAGAAAGGGAATAGCCGTGTCTGCGCGAATCCTCGCGTTCAGAGGCCTGGCAGGAGAGGCCCCGACGCGTCGGGACCTGGCGGGCTTCGGCAGGTCGCTGAGCTGTGGCTGCCTGCCGGGGGCGGCGGGAGGGGGGTCCCTTCTCCGGGAACGGTACGTCAGCCGGCCCTGGAGGAGGCTATGCGGCTGTCGTGCGGAGCTCGGGGAAGAGCGCGGAGGGGACCGCAGGCGCGGGACGGAGCTGCTCCTCGCTGCGGTGCGTTAGCACGAACGGCGCTCGTCCGCCTGGACGCGTCTGTCGGAGCGGCTCCTGCGGCCGCCTGTCCCGGGGCCGTGGGGACACCTGCCGCCGGCTCTGCCCCGGGCTGCCGAAACCTCGAACCTTGCTGCGTGCGTCCTGTCTCCAAGGAGGATTTTAATCAAGGGTGTTCTCAACCCATCCCCGAGAAGGATTTTAATAATAGAATAAAAATATTCATTCCTGCCTTGTTGGTTCCAGTGGCAGCTTTTACTGAAAATAACCAAAGCAGGGAGCTGATGCCAGAAATATTGACAGAGCAGTTTTGTCAGGACTTGTTTTGTGTTGCATGTCCTGAATATAAGGAATCACAGATATTGAAGAACGTCGCTTGATACATTTTATCCCATTCAAATTGCCTGTGAGGAAATGAACTGATTACCCCTGACAATTCTATTACTCTGCCCAGTTCTGCGAATTGCCGGGAGAGCAATGGAATTATTGCTATTATTTTATGAAATGGCAAAGTTTGCAGTGCTCAGTCCTATTCCGCAGAATCAACTCTATTTCTTTGCCTTGCTTTGCTATTCACTAATGTGTTTCATTATCTTGGAACAGGAAGCAAATAGCAGTTTATTAAAGCTGCAAAAAGCAAATGCCTCCTTTTTGGTCAGATATTTTACCACCCAATTCTTCAACAAGCTCCTTCACGGACAAACTCCCTTTCAGGATCAAGACTACAGCCTGCATTTAGGGACAGAATACAGTAGGATGTCATCTTCATTTTGGGCCTGTTTAAGGAGATTTATATTTATGAGAGTATACAGAGTTTACTGATTGGGAAAAAAAATCAGTATTAAAAATCAAATTTTGATCCCCTCAAGTCACATTGAGACGGGCACTAACAAGCATAGCATCTTACGAGCTGGAAATTGGATCTTACAGCACTTCAACCAAGCAGTCTTGAAAAATTATGATTTTGTCTGGAATATGAAAAAGGGCTGGAAGTGAAAATCAAAATTAAAGCTTAGATATATATGCTTTATGTATTAGTCATTATATTAGTCATGGTGGCAAAAAAACCTGAATTTTTTCACGCTGCAGATAAATAAACTTTGATTAAAGCACAAATTTAAACGAACAGCAGAAGTAAAGTCTCAGCGTAGCCCAACGAAGGGGTTAGCACTATTTTGGCACAAAGCAGCGTATTCAGAGGAGGCAAATGGAGAGCCTTGGTTCTGGGGCGCAGTTTCAGTGAGGCTGCACAGGCTGCGTGCCAAGGCAGGTAAGCGAAACCGCGCGGCGCGGCGAATCCTGCGAGTGCTCTGCGCAGCGTCCTACTGCGGGAGGAGCGGCAGCCGCCGCGCGGAGCCGCAAGCGCAGCCTCCGGGTAGGCTGTGAACAGCTAGCGAGCCCGAACTTGCTTGTTGGAGTGGTTTGGTTCTCACACCTGAGCACAAACTCCAGTGTGAGAAAGCAAGGGAGTGATTCCTCACCCCCAGAATGGATCTAAACTGGTGTGAGCCGTTGACAAGGGAGGCGAGCTGGTTAGACTAATGAATGTGCAATACTTGTCTAAGATGCGCCTCAGCACAGCCGGCACCAGGTCCGAGTCCAAGGTTTTGTGTTCACGTGACTCTCTCTATTCTTTTTTCTTTTTTTTTTTTTTTGACTTTGAAAATATCATGGCAGACGGTTATTTTTCTGCAGTTTTCCTGTATTTTTGTCATCATCTGCCACTTCCTTGGTGCGTGAAGTTTATTTTGCATAGTTTCATTTTCTTTAAAAATGCTACAGATTTCACTTGATCTACTGTGATTCAAAAGACCAATATGGCATATTAATCATTTAGGCAATTATAAAGAAGAAAGAAGAATGCTGCTTACGGAGATTCTGAAAGAGAAATTAGCACAGGCTTTTATTTACTTGTGTCAGCTTGGACTTTTAAATAATCTACACAGGTTTTCTAAATATGCATGCCTAAATGTCTGGATGATGAAAAACCTATTTATTTATCCTGGACTCAGACTGACATGTAGCTATCTGGCATTTAAATGCTTGCATCTGTAGTCCTTTGTTTTGGAAAGTGCAGCAAATTAAAATCCCACAGATACCTGTCCAAAAGCAGGTCTTCTGGGGCTATTTGGGGCTAGGCAGCTCAGCACACTGGAGAGTGGTTCACTGAACTGACGAGTTATTGATTATTAATAGGACAAATGTTCATATTTTAACGACTGAAATTGCTTGTAGACAAGGGAAGATACAAAAAATTGGCTTAGAAATGTACAGCTAAACGAAGGAGAGAAGAGAGATGAGGAGAGAGAGAAGAGAAGAGAAGAGAAGAGAAGAGAAGAGAAGAGAAGAGAGGAGGCAAATTCTCTGCCTAGAAAAGATAAAGGGCAAATTTTCTGCCTTTGGCTTGGCCGCTCTGCTGCGCAGGCAGGACGCCAGGCTAATGGGCAGCAGAGCTTTCTGCCAGCCTGGCAGAGCTCTCTGCTGGCACAAAGCGTTGTAGCTGGCTCCCGCACCGTATTCGGGGTGTTGGCCTGGCGTTGGGGGTTAGTGGGCAGGCCAGAACATCCCCGGCTCTGCCAGCTCTTAACTACTAGATTGTCTCTTGGGTAAACAGCAAACTGGTGCAAGAACAAGCTCAGACTTGGACTAAGGCCAGTCACTTGAGAAACCAGTGACCAGAACTGGCTCTCCATCTGGTCCACGCACAGACTGTATTGTAACACGGAATCAAACATGGGCCAAACTTTTTACAACTGCTGATATATAATATCTAAGATTAAACAATGACAGAACGTGATCCAAAAAGACTCCAAAAACTAATTCTCCTGGACAAGACATTCCCCAAAGCATAAATGCCGTAGACCTCACTGCGTATGTATTTCTCTCAACTTAAGGCACAAACAGAAACTTCAGATGTTTATTATTTGAAATTTACTTGATTTTCTTTTTAGGAAATTGCCATTTTTTCAGCACAGAGTCTTCTACATGGCCTCGAACAGGCAGAGACTTTGCCCGTACTCACCAATGCACATTTACGTCATTCTGGAGGGAGCACCTCCAGCAGCAAATTGGCAGTCAGACACTGTATTGATTCAGTCTCAGCTCTCCCTGCTAAGATCACTGCGAAAAGCAACTGTCTGTGTCAAACAGGGGCCCGGTTCGTGTGGCAACCTCATCTGTGCTGAGCTGAAGCAAGAGGCCGTTCTTCCCCCGCTGGGCACCAGAACAGCCGTCGCGGGATGGTAACAGCTCTCTGATGGTTCCTGGCCTGGGCTTCTGTCCGTAGCTCCTTCTCAGCCACGGAGCCCTTCGGACTAAAATTCAGAAAATACAGTAAGACCAGTCAAGAGCAATAAACAGGAGCATGTTTAATCTAGGGTAATACAAATGCAATCGTACTAGGCAAACCAATAAGAAATACTTAGACAGTTTCTGTCCTTCTGTCCTTCAGAGAGCACTGCTCTTTTTCAGAGTATTAATTTACACTGTGCATCAAAGCCTGAAGTGAAATTAAGTTCAAACAATATAAACCCCCTAGAATTTCAAAAGGATTTAGATTGGTGGATGTCATCATTGTTCATTCCCCTTGTACGCATCCGTTTCTTTGTGAGGAAACCAAAAAACTTTGGTCCCTTCAGTGTTCTTTCAGTCAAACTTTTTTTAAAATTTCTATTGTAATCAAGCAATCCAAAGTATTCTCAGCTTAAAGATATGAAAACTGAACTGTTCTCCTATACTAAAGCTGTTACTTTTTAAAAAGGATCACAACTTTTCAAGGGTTGTTGACAATTCCTGTATCAAAAAAAAGTAAGGCAATAATATTCAGAAATCCCCCAAATTTGGTTCCTCTTTAGTTTTTCGGATTAGCTCTTCCACTACTGGTGTATTCTTATATACTTACAAAAATAACTATATTATAGATTGGTCTCACAAATTCATAACAAATACAAAATTCCATGGAATGATGATAAAGCATATTCCTCCATTAATCAAAGTCTGCAATTAAAGGGCCAGGCTGGGTGTGCAGAAGGATACCTAGTCTTGCCTGTACACAGATATTCACACTACACCCAGCAGAAGAGGCAAAATCACCAGTTCTGCCCTTTTTGTAGCTGCAAGGTGAAAACCTGCGGCGAGAGCTGCAGCTCTCAGACCACCGAATTGGGTAATGGTGGCAGAACAGCTACTGCGGAAACTGGGGAATCTGTAGTGATGCTCTGGTGTGGTGTGATGTGCTAAAAATAAAACAATTAAACTTTCTTTGTGTTAATATTAATAATGCATGTGTTGCTTTCGTATTAAAAGAGTGTTTCAAATAGTTGTGATAATTTGGATTATAATACTCTTTTTAGTTAACTGTTTTTTCATAAGATACTATGAAACTTATGAAGCTTAATGTCCATGCCAAATATAAAATTTTCCTCTTGACATTTTTTCTCAATGGCACCATGGAAAGTATTGAATGATCCACTTCTAGTTGAATATAAATGAAATAAATTATCTCAGAAAATTTCCTACTGTGTTCAGACTACAGGAACTAACATCCCTCATTAGATGCCTGTTGATTAGAAATGTTAAAGTGGCTTCTCTTTCTTTGAATTATAATTAAAATTAATTTGATAGACTTAACCCCCATCTCCATAACTGGTTATATACTAAATCTTTTAAGTTGGAAGAAAAGTGTAACTTTCCTGTATTTGATTTGTCTAGGGTTCAGTTTTGCCTTTGTGTTTAAGCCAGCAGTACATCCATGTACTTGAGGGATGTGCGGTAGACCTCCTAAGATTACTTTTGCTTAAGTGGAATGAACAACATGGTTTTAAGTTTACTGGACCACCGTCGCTGCTGGAGTTTGAACTCAATACAGTCATTTCCCAATAGTCACATACATGCTTGAAGTTAAGCACATCTCTTTCTCACTGATGTACAGTTAACTGAGACTTTTTGTTATGGAAGTATTGAAATATTTTGCCAGTATTTTCAGGAAGAGGCAGATCTATTAGTTTATATATTATAAGTCATACAGGGCTGACAGGAAAGCATAAGTATGGCAACCGGGGATGTAATTGCTTTGCTTTGTCTTTCTTAAACCAGCGCAGTTTGTCTGCAGAAGCCCTCACGTGAGTGCCGTTAGACCGCCACGGCAGGGCGTTGGGCTGGCTTGGCTTGTTCTGGGACAGCAATGACTCTGCTGGTCTGAGCACCTGGATGGGAGAACGCTGGAGCCGCGGGAGAGGCCTCGTACTGCTTTAACCGGGCTGGTATACGGTAGGTGATGGCTCGCTGCGTGCGGCCGCGCGGTGCCGCAGGTCTCAGATCCGGGTTTCCTGGTTCTGTAGGTGAGGGAGCATCAGGCAGAGCTCCGGAAAGCTCCGGCCTGGCTCCTGGGACTCTGGTGTCCTCTCAGGGTACTCAGGAGCCAGGGCAAGGAGGACCGGGGAAGGGAAGGGAGTACTTTGGGTCTAGCACCCGCAGCCGGTTGGGAGTGTACCTGGGTCCCCCATTTTAGGGATACCCTTTGAGCATAAACTTCCCAGTGTAAATCAGGCCCTTGTGAATCCAGTCCCAGTACAGGCGCAGAGCTCTCAGAAATGTCATCTTGTTCATATCTCAGTTACAGCAATTTCCTCATGTCAGAGCTGAAGCTTGAATGTGCTTATTTCTCTATATTCTCTCTAAATTTTGTAATTCATATACTTCTTTTGCTTTTGCAAATATAGCTAGAATTGCGCTTTTCTTGTAACCCTTCTTCAAGTCATTAAATATTGTTTGTATAGTTTATTTGGGTATGAGACATGAGAAATTTGCTGAATGCAATCTTGCTTTTGCAACCCAGTAAGCAGCAGAGAAATCTCGTTGTAGTAACAGAACATTGCTGTTATCGTCACCAGATGTACAACACCGCATGATTATAATTCTCTGAATCACAGGCGCTCCAGGGACTGGAGGGTTGGAAAAAGTACTTAATCACTAGTTCCTTTAGGATTAACAGACAAGGCAAGGGATAACATTTGTAATAGATTATATCTTTCGGAGAGTGGAATCTAGGCAGATTAAGTACTGTATTCCTTACAGCTATTTTTGTTCTCAGGACATGTATTTGGGTCAGAAAGATTCTTAGTGCTGTAATGGTAAAACATTATATGCTATAGAAAGCTTTAGTCATCACTGGTAAACTGAGGAAGCAAGTAATCTTGTTCTATTCCTTGTTAAGTTCATTACATTAAGTTAAATTCCATCACTACTCAAAACAAATCAAAGTAGATGGGTAATCAAAATAGAGGAACACAAGCCAGGAATTTCATGCCTGGGCTTCATTCAAGGAGTTGATACCTCGAGTTCTCTAAAACTTGCAGTAATGTGCTTCACTTTCTGCAGACATAGTCTCATTAAGGTAGAGCCTTGATTTTCCCTAGGGGTTTCTACAAAGTATTATGTCTCTTGGGATCACGGATGGGCAGCTTGTGTTGGGGGCAGCACATCTGTGCACTGGGAAGCAGAAACGCGCTGTCTCACAGAGCGGCTCCAGGCACTGTAGGCCTGTTTGGAAAGGCCAATAAACGCTCCGTCTGGGTCCCTGGAGCACGGGACCTCCAGGGCTGGCTTCTTCTCGGCATCCTTGCTCCTCCGCCTGGACACGCATCCCGGAAACCAGTTCTTGCTGCTCGAGGTCTCGCTTTGTGCCAAAGCACTGTATGGGCACGTAAACTCAGACATCGCGCTCTTAAACATTTCTTTTGCAAGTTAATAATGATGATTTGAAGTGCTTTATCTTTTGGTCCCACTTAAAGCATCTCAGAGCTTTTTTTAACATATGTCTGCAATTGTCCATGTTTCCTGCAAAATTCACTATGTTGGAGAGGGGGGGAGACCGACAACAGATGTGTCAAACTGCAATCAGAATTTCTTTTTGAAAATATTGTCTTAAGTAAGGTCATGGAGAGAAGCTATTCCATGGCTTGAGGTTGTGCTTTAATTACTGAGCTCTAAATTCGTTCATATTACATTTATTTCTTTCATGTTACATATAACCTAATACAATTCCTGTACTGAAAAGTTCAAGGAGAATCGCTAAAAATTTGGCCAGAGAGATTGGCCTTATAAAGATGGAGGAAGCTATTTTTCAGGCAGGACTGTGTTCAGTGTTGAGCTCTGCTGCAGATTGCCTTGACTTTTGTACCTCTGTAGCCATCGGAGCGAGGCCTCCTCTGTTTGCTGTGTCTGGTTAACATGGCCCGTGCTCTTCAGGCAAGGACTTTCCTCGTACGGGCGAAGTACCTGGACCACAGGGGCCCTTGTGGTGCTGCTCCAGGGACTGCTGTGCTGCAGAGCAACAGCTCTACTAAAGAGAAGGAATGAACCAGGGAATATAATGAGCACTTTCATTATAGCCGCCTCTTGAAATGTTGGACTCCAGCGGAGCTGAACATGCACCTGGTCTTCTCATTCCCCGTGAGCGCTAATGGTTTAGGATTTTCAGGCAATGTCAAGAAACACTGTGTGTTCGAGGGTCTAAAACTTCTAGCTCTCACCAGAGGATTTGTTAGCGGAAGCCAGATTTCAGAGCCCTCTGCGTGTGTTGCCAGACAGTTGTTTTTGCTTCAGGCTTTCTGTGGAAGTAGGTGTAACTGAAGGAGAAGAATCGCCAATGCCTTGCTCGACGGTCTGCTCGTCGTCTCGGTGCTGGGCGGTTCGCACTGGACCTCGCCGTGAACTCCAGCGTGCCCTGTGACTAGCACCCAGCTCTGGCGGAGGCTCAGGAGGCAGGACGGGAAAGCAGGCAGCTGGGCGACGAGCTGTTTGTAGCAGCAAAACAAAATGATCCAGGTGTGAGCCAAAGGGGCAAATCATGTTTTCCGTCCGGGGCCTCTTTAGGGACTAGCTTGCAGGATTTTAAAATGTTGGCAAATGGCTTGTTACTGCCATAGGAGACATCCACTACCATCATCAAAACAGTGTAAAATGTTTGTTTGCTGCCTTGTTTTCCTTCCAGTGGCTGTAGCTCCTTTCATTTTAGTGCTTGCAAGTATGGCCTCTAGGGACTGAAAGCATATTGCAGAGCCCCCACCTTGAGTAGGATCGGCCTCCTAGACATTAGCTGGTTTTGTTTCATCATGACTAGTTAAAGCAACATTTCCTACCTAAGAAGTAACTATTCGTGTGCAACTGCCTGGGATTCAGATGCTTAGCAGCAATAACTTAAAGAAATGTCATGTGGCATGCACGAAATAGGAATGCCAAACATGTTATATTTGCAAGCCAAAATACTTATGCAATTAGTGCAGCCTTGGCCAGTGGCCACACCAGCAGATGTCTGTCTGCATCCTGCACGCTCTTGGAGGAATAGCACATGAAGAAAAAAGAAGTAAAGAAGTGAAATGAAACAGTAGGATTCATCTCCTCTAAATGAGCTGTTTCTGAAGATCTTATATGTATGGCTAACTCTTGCTCAGTGATTTATGCCTCTTTCTCCTCCCCTACACCTGTATTACCAGCATCCACTGAATGTCTGAATCAAATAATTGCCCAGATTTAGACGTAAGGAAATTCTCAGCTGTCTAAGGCCCCAGTTTGATATCAGGATTTCTAGTAACAGACGAAAACTGCTGTAGCCACCACATAGGATGCACTGATTGGGAATAAGCTCTCCCTGGGAGTCTCAGTACACTGATGAACTTTGTCCCTGCCAGCTCTACGCTCCTATTTTGTGCTGGATCAAGCACATGCTGTACTGTAGCTAGCCCAAACTTGGTACAAAGTGCTCTGAACTGTCCAGTGGACTGTCAGTTCAGTGGAAATACGATCATATGCCACATCAGATTGGAGTTATACTTCTGTGACCAAGTAATGCACTGCTTTGGCATTTAAATAAATTCCTTGTGGAGCCACAAGTGAAATTGCACATGTGCAGGACTCCATGCCTTCCCCTCCACCACAGGGACATAGTGATCCAGTCTTTTCTTAAGATTTATCTGGACTTATCTTCCTGAGTCCTACCCATGATGTTTAGAGAATTCATAGTGTTAGGTCACGATCAGTAGTTCAGAAATAAGCTAACTGCCAGTAGAAAAGCACTGATGTTCTTCACACTTTTTCTGGGTTGTCATAGTGGAGAGTGAAAGTAGAGAGGTAGGAGTGTTATATCTGTAAGCTATTTAGATTAGAGTAGGTGTTAGGAAAGATGATATACTGGAGAGATAAGGATAAAGCTAAATGGAGTAATTAGCAGGAGAAAAGGGAGAGGGTTTGGACAGGCATCAGGCTTTGCTTGGAGCTGAGCTTGATCTTAAGCAGTCGAGAAAGACTGCAGATGGACTGTGGGGAGATGGCTGGAGACCAGTCTGGACAGCAAGCCACCACATTGGCTCTAAAATAGACCCGGGCAAACCTGTCTTTTAGAGGAACTGGAGGAATGACTGTGGGACCAGCTGAAAGGCCAAATATTTTGGAAATTTGTAACCAATGCTTCGGCTTTCTGCTACTCACAGATGAGGACTGTAGCATGAGGTACTACTTCAGTATGAATAACAAGTACTTTCCATTGCACTTGATATAGGATAGAGTATATTCCCTGAGGTCCTCATGAACTACGTATTAAGTATTCGCTGGGTGCTTTGAACACATGGTCCATGTAGCTATTTGCTGGCATCTGCCATATATGGAGGGATGCTTTGTGAGAATGTGTAGAACACTTTATCCAATTTCCTAAGGATTGTGTGTCTGTGTGTGCCTAAGTCTTTGCCTGAAAACTAGGCTGTAAAAGCCTATAGACAAGATTTTCCTGAAGTTACTGGAGGTATTCAGGAGCACTCATGAGAATGGTTGAAATCCCCCTATGCATGAACACACACACACTGCCTTAGCTGACCATCAGACAGGGTTTGATGGCTGTCTAGTTTATAGAAGCCTATAACAGAGCCTGGGTGTGCCCTGTCTGGTGGCAAGGGTAATCCTGCTGACTTCCTTCCATGCTGGAGAACTCTTCCAACATGCTTCCATCGTTACAAGGGCAGTATGGTCACCCACCGTTTAATCTGAGTAGTGACCCTGCTGTCCTGAGGCAGGTAGGGAGTAGTTCTGCAGTGGTGAGGTTAGCAAGGTGTTCTTCCTGCAGGCATGGCCTAGGTCTGACGTTCCAGGAAATTACTAACTTGAACCTGGGTTTCGCTCCGGGAGGAAAAAGAGTGATCTTTGTCGCCTGGTCTTCATAGTACAGAGTGTTGAGGACAAGCAGAAAGAACGGTTATGCATCAAAAATCTTTTTGTACAAGGGATCTGGTGGCATTACTAACAGACAGATCTTCACCATAGCTTTCCTGAAAGCAAGGAAGGTAGCGCTATTTGCACCCAGTGAACGGGGTCACTGGCTTCCCATGCATACTGCTTAAGATCTTGTGCACAGTATTACATGAGACTGACTTATTACTAGATATACAGATTTGAATAATCTCACCCAAGGCTGTAACAGTTAACAGCTGAGTCGTGACTATCTTGTGTTAAGGTTTATCATGTTGTTTATTTGGGGCAAGGGAGACACCCCAGACTTGCATTACTTTTTGCAAATTCAATTTGGCAGTTTTGTACAGCCTATCTGAAGTGCTCCCCACCAGTCAGAGTCTGCCCTGGCTGCAACCATTTGTAATGCTTTTCATAAACACTGACCTTCTCACCAAATGACATTGATTACTTTTAGAGCCAGAGATTTGCTTTCAAAAGAAATAAAAAGTTCTAAAGGCATTGATGTTTTTGCCTGCAATATGGTTGAGATGTTGCTGGAATATTGGTTTTGTGCAAATTCTTCATTTGCTGTTCCTAGGTTCCACAACCAGCCAACCGTAGGTATGCTGCGGGTCAATGCTAGAAAATGGAAAATGGATAAACACGGTAAGCATGAATGCTGCTCACTAGCACAGTAGTAATACAAAGGCAGAAGGGCAATAAGCAAATGTTTTAAGAACACTGTGGTTTTAAGAGAGACAAAAGACTGCTTTTAAAATGACTCCTCTTAAAATGAGTTGAGTCTATGACCTTGCTTTGGTTAAGGACATGATCAGGTCCTTAGCAAGACCACAGCATAGAGGAAATGAAATCTTTGTTCTGATTATGCTTGTTGAACAGTACAGAAAGGTAAAATCTATAGAGGCAATTTTTTAGACTAACTAGCTGATTTGAAAAAAGCATGTTCAGGACCTGAAGCCATATTTTGTATCTGAATGTTTGTCTGTTTTTACCAACACTCTTATTCTAGTTCTAAAAAGGATCTCATCCTCCAACCCTTGCCTCGTTATTATCACTTTACTTTCCCCATATAGACTGAGTGAAAATGGTACTGGGGACTTTGGATGTTTGCAAATGCCTGTTTTGGGCATAACACAGATATATTGTAAAAAAGTTCTTAATTTAAAATACTTCCTGGATGACTTTGAGTGTTTTTTTGCAGCTTCTAGCACAAAGGATTAGAAGTGGTTCTTTGAGATACAGGAGTAATCAGCCACTCAAACCACCAGATATAGTGCAGCGTTATCTATGTCAAAGTAAACAACAATATAATTTATAAAACAACTACATTATATACAGGCAGTCATGCCTGTTATCAAAACTGAAGTAAAATATTTGGAAAGGCCAGGTATACTTTGTATTTCTTCAAAGAGAACAAGAAACTGCACTTCAAAAGTTTGTAACATGCAAAGAAACTTCATTTGCAGTGTACAGATTTGTGAACCTACACCTGGGTGATGGCTTTACAAGAGCTATCCTGACTGCTGTGCGAAGTCCACACTGCCACGCTTGGGGCTTTGAAAAGGGCTTGCCAGAAATGTAGACTTCATTGGAAGAGAATGCTTGTGGGATCTTTTCAGTTCATGAACATAGCCCAAAGCGCACATCAGGTTTGTGAATGTGAGCTGGAGGTTTTCATACAATTCTTCCTCCTTGTATATGTAGCTTTAACAGAACCACTTAGCCAGAACCTTGTTGTTCACCCGGATCCTTACGCCTGACTCTTCTGCCTTCTCACTTGCAGAGAAGTGAAGTGCACATGTTTAAGTTGACTAGAGGCTTTTAAGATTTGATAAACACCCCTCCGGAAATACCTTCCATAGATAGTCAGAGTTTAGCTGAAATTCTTTTTAACCATCTCTCCAAAAAAAACTTTGGGAACAACTTTTTTACCAAGCTGTAAACGATCATCAGGAGAAACAATGAAATACAGAACATGCCTACAGTGCCCAAAGCAATTTGTGTTATTTTCTATCCAGCATCAGCATCACCTGACATGTCTCTATAGCACATCCAGGGATGTATAGAGCTATGCGGATTTCCAGATGGCAAGTTTGCACTTGAGTGAATAAACCCATCGTGCAAGGCAAGTCATGGAGATCGTTAATTGTGACTTACATATGTATAAATCCATAATTTCTTCAAGTATTGATGTGTATATTCAGTCTTGAAGGGGGTTGTGCTGTGGGGTATTTCTTTAATAAACAGAAGTAAAAAAATATATATTTAATTCAGAAGCTCAGCTCTGTCACCTGCAGAACTCCTATTAGATATACAGCTTGGAGTGACCAGCAGATGACTATAGCTAAGCTCAGACTTGCATGTCTGTTTGTATTTGGCACTTGACAGGGACCATCATGGGTGGTGGGCTAACAAAAGAAGGCAGTAACCGTTTCTCTATTTGCTGTTTCTGTATTTGCTAATAAGGTCCAAGAACTACTTAGAGGAACATTTGACAGCTTCACCTAGCCCACAACAGTGTGGCTAGTCCTGTGGCAGGATTTCTCTGCCGAGAGGAGGAGCTACAGGGAGTTGGACTAAAGAATATAACCCGGGCTAACAAAGTAATATAGTTCTCAGATCGGAATGAGCCCTACTGGAATCCTTGGTGAATGTGACCTATTCATTATTAAGGAAGTTAAAAGAGCTTAGTTTTGCACTGATTGCATTAGTAATGCATTGGTGAGGGAACTACTCCTCACTCTCATCCCTGGTATAAATACCACTATAATATTTATTGATTCTTTTTAAATTACAGCTGTCACCTTATACGCCCATAGCATTTATTATTCTTCCATGGAAAGATTTTCTGCCAGTTCTCCCCATTATCAACTCTACGTCATTAACAGTAATATCTCCCTATAATGTCATGGTATAGGAAAATTCTGCAGAGGTCACTTAAAAACCTCTGCAGAGGCCTTTGCATCATGGAAACAGAGACCAAACCCCACACCTCTTAGTGTACATTGTCAGCTACTTTTCTGTTTAAAGTATAGGACAAATATATGTGAACATTATTCACATGAATGTATCAAATTGTTTGGCTAAGATAGTGTTCTGTTTGCAAACCCATTAGAAGAGCTTAGTTTTGCCACACTACCCTTTTTATACTGTTTGAGAATATAAGATGACTCCTGCTGGGTGAACCTCAGATGTTTGGAGATGTTGCAAGGATAATGATCTCAAAACATCTGGAGCATATCCTGTCGTAGATGTCCAAAAATAAGGAACTCAAAATTAGATTGTTAATTGCAGTAATAAGAAGGAAAGTTACCAACTGTGTCAAGCTAGAAGGGTCCTCCAAATTGAGATACAGCCTTCAGGAGCAGAATTGCTTCACCACTTCTCCTGGTGCAATCGAGACTAGCAGAGAAGTGGTATCTTCTCATGATGTGTTGGGAAGGTAGGACTGGGGCTGCTCCATCCCATTGCTACGCCAAGTATGGAGTACTCAGGATCTGGGGGAATTACTGTCCCAGTCACTTACAGAGATGCAATGTGGAGAGAGGTCTTAGATGGGCTCCACTTTTCGCTTAAGTGAGAAAGGTTTCTAATTCCAGCTTGTCCCCTTGCTATGCCACATTCATTGCTCTGAGAACTAAGGCTGCAGTAAATGCCCATTTACTCGCTCTGTGTAGAATCAAGATATATGTTAGCATAAGGGAAATTGTTACTTCAACAAGTGGGTGTAAATTCCCAGGTCCGGCCATCCCTGTGGAACCTGCAGTCTTTCCAGCTTTCAGCTTTTTCAGTTCCTCCTATTAGCTTTGTTTCTAACCTAGTCCACAGAGACCATCAGTATGAAAAATAATTCTCAAAATAAAAGCACAAAAGAAATTTCTGTCTCTCCAATATGGAGGCAAAAATTCCAGGAGTTGTGGATGGATCTTATTTTAGGCAAATTGATTCATCCGGCTTGTATATTCCTTTCTGCACCATATTTGCAATCAGAAGTCCATAAATATTTAATCAAACACACATAAAAATGCATAGAACAGTGAGGAGTTCTGCAAAATGCTTCCCTCAGTGCTGGCAGGATTAGATCAGAGACAAATTTTTTAAACGTCTCTACTAAGGCGTCTGCCAAATGTCTGGACTCATCTGGCACGTGCGCGGTGGGAGCGCAGCCGGCGCTCTCGGGACCCGCGTACCCCTCCGGGCTGCTCTCTGCACGTGTCGCCTGCGCCCCGGCCCCATGGGCATGCAGAGCTTCTTGAGCCGTCTTTCATGGCCATGTCGTAAAAGAGGGGAAAAAATTGCATTTTGCATTTTTCCTGGAGTAATTCTAGATAAGACAAGAGAAGTGTATTTTTAGAGCAACAAGTTATGGGTTTAATAATATGCTTCGGCTCAAAGTATGGCTCCACCTTGGGATGAGGAAATAGCACGCATTCATCTTCCAGGTTTATTTCTCTAATTTCCCATGTGCACAAATATTTCTTATGACTTGGCTTCAAGACAATGTCACCTCTCTCAAGAACACGAACAGTTAAGCACTGTGGTATAATGGCAGCATAAAATTGTTTCTGTAGCCTGTGTAGATGCAGTGACAGTGGGTATTACTCACTGTCAGCTGGGGCCCGGGAGTACTTTATTAGATTGCCTTCTCAGACTCAGCAGTGGGGTTAATTATTTAGGTACCTTAATTTTCAATACATCTCTGTCTTTCGCCTGCAGTACCAGAAATCTAAAACTCTGGTTCAAGAGACAGAAATGTAAGAAAGCGTGAGCAATATTTGTTTAAGCAGAATCACAGCTGTGTGAGGGAGATGTGATTTACAATGTTTTTGATGCTTAGAATATATATGAATGTTCAAATAACACTGATAATTATAATAGCAATATGTAATAATAATCCATTCTTCTGGATGTACAAGACCCCATATTCTCATCAGCTGCTTTTGTCTTTGTTAGTTAAATGTTAATATACGTCCTAGTTGATGCTATTAATTTTGTTCATTGCTACTATCACGCTGTAGCTACAGCATGTGCAGGGCGAAAATCAGGTCTCAGCCTGGTCTGAGCCATGCCTAAATGAAGCTCGCTGTGCGCGGGTTTAGCTCAGCTCAAGTGCTGTAAAACACAAGCAGCTGCAATTGATAGCCAATAGCTGATAAATGGAGATCATTACGGAGGATGCGGGTTTGAATGCCAGCCCTGAAATGGATGATAGCTATTTGTTGTTCGTTAATTCAGCGGTGACACCGGTTAACTAAGAGCGATTGCCTTGTGCGTGTCATTACCTGGCCCGGGGGGGCCGTTAAGTGTTCATGCGCGCTCTGAGGAAGCTTCGGGGAGCGCTCCAGCAGGCGTGCGGGAAAGCAGAGCGGCTTAGCAAGCTCGCACGCGCGGGGCACCGGGACCTGCGGCACGGGCGCTCCGCGGCCGCCCGCCTGCACCTCCCAGCCTGGCTGCGATAGCCGCTCGCAGCGGCTGCCCTCGGGGGCCCCAGGAACCGATGAGCGCAGCGGTGCCGCGCGCTTTAGCGCGGAGCTCAGAACGAGAAGGGCCTCTTGGCAGCGCAGAGCAGTGCCGCTTCCCAGGCAGAATTAATTAGCTTAATAAAGAAGCCCAGGGAGGGGAGGAGGCAGCTCCTTTTGGTGGAGGTTTATCACCGCCGGCCGTTGCTCTTCCTCGGCATCGCGTTCTCTTTGCTTGGAAGTGCTCGTCAGCCTGTCACGCGTGACCCTCCGCCACACCATTTTATTTCTCTTTCTTGCCCAATGCAAGATGCCTCGCATCACACCAAAACGCCATTGCGAGGAGAAAGCTCTCCCTGCAGGGTTGTCGCTGGGGGTGTTTCGTGTCAGTGCAAGCTTCCGTTCAGGCTTTCCACCTCATTCCAGATTATCAACAGCAATTACAGCAGCATGGGATACAGTCCTCAATGCTTTCTGGAAGTACGTAGGATATCTTATCAACCTTAAAATGGGACCTACGGCTGAAAAATGGTCTCAGCATTGTCGTTGTCTGAAGTGTAAAATTTTTTACAAATTTCGAAACTAGGTGGTGGGCAACCTGCATTACTGCTTGAAGTTTGCTAATGGATATAATGAATTGTAGCATGTAGAATTTAGCATTTTTCACAATTGCTAAATAGATGGTAACGAATATGCTCATGAACCTGGGATACGGCGTAGAATGCTGGTGAAAGAAATGCCAAGGGTCACAAGCAATTTTGGAGCCCCCATGAGTTTTTAGATATTACACTCCTGACTGTTGATTGTTTTAGTACTTTACCTAAAATCCTTAGGTTGTGCTGAAATTCTGTAGTCCACGAAGGCTTTAGAGGGAGTTCAGAATAAAAGGGCTGGATTCAACAGCTCCCTGTCTCCACGAAGCGTTCACGGCATGTGCGAGTTGGAGCTGTGGCAGGGGTGTTAAATTAAGCAGTCCACCCTCTGGCCGAGCGCAGGACTGCTTTCCAGCATACAGGAGGTCTCAGAATTCTGTGAAAAGCGAAGCCAATGAGTATTTTTGCCCTCTTCTTTGGGATACAGTTCTACTGGCTAATGCCTATTCCTGTCAGAAACGAATAATAAGATTTTGTTAGTAAAAAAATGATGTCTAATAGATGTTATAAAACTATGACAGAAATGAGCAGCACTGCCTTAATAGGCACATCAGTAGATGATTATGGTTATCAATAATCTTTTAGACTCCATTAAAAGCTATTAGTAATTTATTTAAATAGTCCTGATCTTTCACTGGCCTGTGAAGCTGTTTGTGAATGGAACTTCAAAACCAAGTTTGGCCGGAAAGCACGTTCTGCGTGTGCAGCCCAAGTGCCCGTACACGCCGCCCTGCAGCTGTACCTTCGCACCTTAATCCGCTCACTTACTATTTTTCTATCCTCTCTTCGGAACTTCTTCCAATCCGCGCATTTTTTCCAGCAATATGGGATCTAGAACTAGGCAGAGAGGTTTGCAGTGGTCACACTAGCGTTCCTCAAGCTGCACATATAAAAGCTTGTATGAAAATGTATTGACATAACACACTGTTACAGGTAATATTTCAATTCAGATGATACCTTATTTATGTTTTCCTTTATATTTATGTTGTTAAAAAACCCCTCATTTGTACGTTTTGATAGAACGGTGTGTTCAGTAGCATCACAGCTCATTTTCGCTTGCCAAAGAATCTGAAGGGACCTCGTTACAAACGACCACTTCGAGAGCAGGCGGGCGGCGGACCAGGCCTGACGTTCCCTTTCCTGCACCTCCCTTGGGACCCGGTTAGACTTTCTTTCATCTCACCCCGTCCTCCGTATACGTCCCCGGGGGCTCCCCGCCGGACGGCTGCGGGCTGCGCTCGGCGCGGTGACGTGCGCGGGCCTCGTGCCGGAGGTGCCGCCGCTCCTCTGGCACGTCGTCGTGGCCTCTCCCGCCAGGCACGGGGCAAAGGAAGTTTGTCGTGTTTCTGCAAGCTCTTGGGTGCCTCCTGAGCGCACATTTCGTTAACGCGGAGAGCACCCGCGCGTCTCTCTGGGTGCTGCGGTCTGGGGGCTGAGCCGCGTGACAGGAGCAAGGGTCTGCACTCGCCTGCTTCTCTGCTGAGCGCTTGTCGTCTGGCACGCGTGAACTGGAGGGGCAAAATCTCAGTATAAGTATTTACTCTAGCAAAATGACCAGTGATTTCCTATTCTGATTTTATTTAATAAATAATCACAGCAAAGGAAAAAAAATTGCTTGACTCAGTCCACTAGCATGAATTAAAACATTCAGTTAAAACAATGGGAAGTTTAAATATTTACTTCTTCTCCAGGGGATTATAAATTAACCCTAAGGACCACCATAAACCTGGCCGAGACATTGGCAAAAGCTTGAAGTTGGCCCTTCATTAATCAAGGAAGAAAAGAGAGTGCAGGCTGGGGCCCCTGCGGCCTGGGAGAGCCCGGGGGGATCCTGAGGCCTGGGAGATCCCAGGGGATCCTGCGGCCTGGGAGAGCCCGGGGGGATCCTGCGGCCTGGGAGATCCGGGGGGGTCCTGCGGCCTGGGAGAGCCTGAGGGATCCTGCGGCCTGGGAGATCCCGGGGGATCCTGCAGCCTGGGAGAGCCTGAGGGATCCTGCGGCCTGGCAGCCACCTGTGCACACACACACCAGGCTGTGAATAGTCAGATTTAGTGAAAGCAAGTTGTGGGGATAATTAAAAACCGCTGTACCTAACACATTTCATGATGCTCCCTGAAGTATGAGCGTTGGTTTTACTATATAAATCAGATACTTTGTGGGTTCATTAACATTTTATGATACAAATATAAAGTCCTTCCTGTTGGTGAAATGTATATTATGAATTTATTTTCTTGCTGCTGCCACAGGCAGTGAAATGCTTTAATACTAATAGATTACTTCATTAACTTTCCACTTGGAAAGTGCTTACCTTTAAACAGATTGGTGAGCTCTGTGAAGTTGCTTTTTTTCTTCCCAGAGGAAAAACAGGAATTGAAACTTGCTTATCTAATGTATTTATTGCCATTCTCTAAAGAATTAAATGGGTATCACCACAGTGTAATAAATTAACTAAAAATAGTTTTGATAAGAAAACAACAAATATTGGAAGGTTCAGTTCCCGTAGAGAGCGCAGCGGAAAGTTGGTTTGCATTTTGATCAAACCTCTGAAAGCGCTCATTTTTTATTATCTGAAAAGGCTTTATTATCAAAATGATCTGCTTGCTATTTTTTCCATTCTCAGTAATTCTTTCCGAACAGCCGCATTTCTCTGAGGCAGGAAAAAGAGTCATTTGCTCAGATGCCTCAGAAGTGCTCCGGGATGCATTCTGAGATCCCTCCTCAGGCTGAACACATTGTACTTCGCAGGTAGCAGCTGATTTGTTATTTCAAGAGAAATGTAACATTCTGCATGAGAAAAGGTTGCCCCGCTTGGTCCTCATTTTGCTTTGGACTGAAACTGAAGTCCCTCTTTGATGTGGATTTATTTTCTTGAATTATATTAATAAATGGCAAGGCTATTTTGAAAATCATCTTCTCTCTAAAGATTATCTTGCTCTCCAGACACCACTGAGTTCCTGAAATCAAGGCACCACATATCTGCAGGGCAGGTGAACCTTTCAATAGAAAGGACTGTAAATTGGGCCAATGCCTAAGGGAAAGCAATTCTAAGGATAAAAGAAGATACTGTAACTATACTTTAATGACCTACTTTCTCCAGCCTTTGCTCACTGTGCAGCAACTCGCACGCACAAAAAAAGCATCCCTTTGTCACGCTCATACATGAAAGCTCTATTTAGCCTGAGACAAAACCGTAAGTGAAACAAAGTGGCAAAATTAATGAAGTTTGGAGTCAGAAGGATGATATACAACTTTCCATGGATTTCTGTAGGTTTTATTCAGAGCTATAGGACCTTGTCACCATGCCAGTGCTGTCCTCGGCTGCCCCTTGAATTGGAGGCCTGCATCTTCTTCTGTCTCTCTGCTAGCACTGCTCAAAGTATGAGTGCAAAAGCAAGGGATGCAATTGGAGGGGAAATGTAAATTGTGCAACCTGTGTTTTTGTTTGTTTGCCTCAGGTTCAGGCACTGCCAGACAAGGCCCTTTTGTGTTCCCCATGGGCTGCTTGGACAGAAAAGCCAGTCACTCAGCTCTACCACATTAGTAACGTGAAGTCAGAGTCAGAACTGGTTATTTTACTTGAGATATGCCTCCTGAGCAGCGGCAGGATTTCTAATTGAAGAGATGTTTGCCTGGCACAGGGCAAGGGCAACCTTGGCAGGTACCTGGAAGCTTATGTGGCCAGAGCTTCAGGCGGGTTTGCTGTCGCTTGTTGAAGGAGTTGGGATGAATTGTGGCTCTTTCCATTTTGACTGATGAGAAGGGTGTTTAGCTCAAAACGGTACACATTTCAACAGCCGCTTCACACCTCTTGAGTCAGCTACGCGGGGACTAGAAACACCTGCGGTACAGGAGCACAGAAGGACGTGCCCCCCTTTCCCAATGCGTTCTTGGCTATCCAACCACCTCGCCCCCTCCTTGAAATGGCTGAATTTTCGTGGACGGTAACTTGGCCATTTGTAACCAAACCTTCCTCACCAAAGAACGGAGACATTTCCTGCTCCCCTTCTCCTTTTCACCATTACATACCATGATCTGCTGTGAAGGTGGCCAGCTGAGTCTTCAGCAAAGTCATTAGCGAGGTATCACAGCAGTCATTTTTGAAAAAAAATGGGAGTCGTGTCTTTTAGATTTTGTTTATGAAGTTCTTTTTTACAATACGACCCCTAATACTAGAGCAGCTTACAGTTTGAGTCAGTGGTACGGTAAATGGTTTTGCATGAGAACCTCTCTGCCAGGAACACAGTCTTCTCCAAGGGAGCAGCAGACTGCTTTTTCTTAGTGCCTTAACTCTCAAGAGTGCTTTTATTCAGGAAGCCGTCTTTGCTCTTTCTTTTCTGAGCTGCTTTGGTGAGATCGTGTTTGTAGATAAATGTGTAATCTTGAGTTATTCCTAGATATACTGATTTTGGGCAATGCAGTGGTCTCTCTCCATTTGGGAAACTGTGCATGAAATTAAAGTTAAAGCATTTGCAAGAATAAAACAGCTGCTTCTGCCTTTGACAAACCACGTAAAGCCTCCACATTGGGTCCTTATTGTTTTTCCTTAATTTAACATCTTTCTACCCAATATTTCATTTTTCAAATATGTTTCCAACCTTTAACATACCATTTGTGCATTTGCTAAATAACTTTGGATTTGGGGCAGCTACACCAAAGTGGCATGTTTAAGTGTTGTAGTGTTTCCAGATTGTTCTGTTGGATTCCATTATATTCCAAGCTCTGGAATATAATGGACGCCTGCTCTAATGAAGAAATTTAATCCATGTAGTAGATTAAGGCTAGCAGAAGGAGGGAGGAGGGTATGGATTTTCCTTTACTGTGTAGACCAAATTTTAACTGAAGAAGAAAACCTGTTCTGTGGTGTCTGAACATAGCCAGTCCTCAGATTCTGAAATAAAATGGTACCAAATATTTTCCTAGAAACTTGATGGCATTTCTCCCCATCACTGTGACTTAAGCCAAGCTCACAAGAAATTTGCAATGTGTGATGCTAGTTGCAGCTTCATCCCGGCTCAGGCCTCGCCTTCGGAAGGCACCCAGGTACTCCGATGCCATGGCAACTGGCTCTGCAGAGTGTTTGCTTTGCTTCTACCTCTAGTGAATCAAATATTGCAGGATTTGCACAGCTTTTGTTTAAAGCCAAAGCAAATACATTTCCTATGTCTCTACTATTTAACAGTCTTAATATATCTAGTTAAAAACAGGTAATTACATATGACTAACAAATGAAGTATAGTCATATGCAATTACGTCCTTTGCTATGCTACTGTCTGGCTCTTCTAAACTCTGTTAATGATTTGGTTGGTTGAATTGCTGTTCCACGCAGTGTTTTTGTAAGAGACGGGACAAATGGTTTATCTTGCCTCCAATTTACTTTCACAAAGGCCCCACAATTCTATTTCAAAGTATTACTGAAAAGACCAACCCATTGAGAAGCCCCAAAGCAGCTGAATATTAAAAGGAAACATCAAGCATCAGTTGGAGACAAGTTAGGGGCAAGGAAACAAATAGCTTTTCCCTTTTCTTGTAAAACATGGAACAAATATATATTTGCGCTGTGATTATTCTCCGTTCTTTGGGCTCTTTGTTGTAGGCCATTGCTGTACTTTCATTTATCAAGCTGGTATCGCTTACTGACAATCAGCTGGTGTTACGCTGGTTTTACGCCTCATCTGCGTTCATTGCAGAGTAAGCGCGTAATGCCGTGGCCTGTCTGCCGGGAGTTGATTCCCCTGCAAAGCTCTGCCCGTGCCAGAGCCAGGTAACTGCACTGACAGTCGGAGCCTGTACTCTAGAGCGGGTTTCTGATGGGGTCTCAGCTGCCTCCGAAGGACTGTACTGAACAGGGCTGCTGTACAAATACGTTTTGCAAGTACATTTTCTCTTACCACGTATCTGTACTTGGAAAGCTGTTGCCTATGACAATGACAAGAAAAAAAAAGTCAGTGCAGCAAACCCTTGACCTGTGGGCTCAGTCACTGTCGAGACACTTGGTTCTGCAAGTGAAAGTAAACAGCATTTGGTAGCAAAATTTCTGATGGAAACGGCAGTGCTGCTTGTAAACCAAAAGAGGTTTATAATGCTTCATTCTACAGTTGTCCATTAAATACAATTGTAATTTGGAGCATATTACTCCCTCCTAAAGGACAGGTCCTTGTCACCCTGATCCCCCAGCTTTACAAAAAGGCAGCCCAAGTGGCAGCCAGGAATTACGATTTCTTTTACAGCACCTCCATTCAAATGCTGTGGAAGCTTATAAAGTGGGAAGGGGTGGTGCTAAAACGCCGAGGCAATGGAGTTACTGGTGCCTCTAGAGCAAAAAAAGGAGAAAAGCAGCGCAGCTCGAGCGTGGGAGCAGACTGCGCTGGGGTGCCGGCCGCAGCTGTGCAGGCTCAGACCGCTTTCCCACCACGGCGTTGCTCCGTCGCCTGCTCTCACTGAAGCAAAAGGCAGACTTAAGGCTAAATCTGCGCCCGTGCGTGCTAGCCTTGGCCAAAGCAATGTCATGGCTAGGTTATAAGGCATTCTGGCATTTAGGGCAGCAACCAGGTTAAAATCAAAGCTAAGGGCCCAATGAAGACATGTTCTTCCTCTCCCGTGATCATTTCTCAGAGCAAATGCTCGGCTTCGGTCATGGCTTGCGGTGTTTTCATTCCTGTGTGATGTATTATGGCATACCTGACTGGGCCTGCACTGTTTCTCCATAGCCTCATGAAATACGTGTTCTGTGAAAACAGGCAAGATGGTGAGAGAGGACGAGCTAATAAAAATTATTGTAGGCTTTTCTTGCTGGTGGACTTATTGCTGGAAGGAGCCTGCAGACTGCTCTGACAGCAGAAGGCAGTGGAAACAAATTACTGAATCAGTCCAGACTAATATTTATTCTTATGTCCCTCCTGAATCCCCATCGTTCTTATTAGAACTGTTCCTACTGAAGTTGGTAAAGACAGGGAGAGGCCAACATTAATTAACAGGACGTTGAATGGTGACAAGTTTTTGCATAACTGATCCTGGGGTCTCAATTTCCAGAAAGCAGTCTGCATCCACAGGTGAGGTCCTCAGGATAGCTGGTAGCTTTTAAACTCTGAGAAATCGGGCCCTCAGGTAATGTATTTATTATTCGGTCTTGCAAAAAAACCCAAGCCTCCCTTTCTGTGTCTGAGGTCATATGCTTTTGGCTCATTGCACTCAAGGGAAAGTTTTATTGTTGTCAGGTGGAAGCAGACATTTATTAATTGAGCAATTTCTCCTGACCTTGATGGAAACCATCACTAACAGTCAAATAAACAGATGAGTATCATAATTTTTCAAGGCTAGTCTTAGAAATTAATTGCATTTATCTGATTTTGGCTGTTCTTCCATGGTGGTGCTTTAAATTTTTTTCACGTTTTCTTTCCTATTTGCACAGATGCATATATCATACTGAGGACAATGCTACACCTAATTTACTTCAGCAAATGAGACCAATTAAAAATAACTCAGTAAAAATGATACTGAATCTTCAATTACTTCAGGAAGATGAGGAGCAGGACATTCTGTAATTGACTTGTTCATCTTCTCGTCCTCCAAATCTCCAATATGAATATTAGCCAGGGTTTGTTCACTAGTTGGTTGCCATTGGTACTGATTGCTATTTCTACTCTGTGATCAATATAAGTCACATATTACTGCTGTAGTTTTGTGGTTGGATGAAGATTAGTATCTATATATATGATAGAATGGGAGAGATGGAGGATGGAGCATCTTTTTAACCAGAACTGCTACTTTCTTCCAACTCTTCTGTACATGGTGTATTTGCTTGTGCTTTATTCTAACACCTACTGCTGACACTAGCATACATAGCTCCAAAAGGGCAATTATGCTAATGAAAAACTAGTCAATGTAAATGAAGCGTTGTACTTCCACGTCAGAACTGGGAATTGTGGTTGCACTGTACTTTACACCCTTTTTTTGCGTGATTTGTAGGTAATATCATATTTGAGTAGTTGAAAAAGTAAAACAGCATGAAAATAATCAAAATTCCTGCCTTCTGCAGATACCTTCCTCTCTATAATAAGATGCTGCCAAACTTGCTCTGGTAAATTCACTTCCACCAAAGAAATTAGCAGCTCTCATGTCACTAATTACAAGAATTTTACAGAGAATGCACATCTCTAATTAAGGCTGTATTACACATGCTACTCATTCACAGCTAAACTCATTTTGATGAATAGTGAACAGCTGTTACTGATAATGCCAAGATATTGATCTTCCTTTTAATTCTGAGAGACAGCCTCATTTGGGCTTTTGAAGGGTCTCAATGCTAAGATGGAAAATTCATGATAGTGCTTTAGAAATTTCTAGAGAGATGAATGAAATCAAAACTTAGTGTAGTGACAGAGTGAAGAGCTGGGATTTAGTTGTTCTGGGTTCTTGTCTCTGTTCTGCTGTTAGATAAATTCATGCTTTTGGAATAATTGTTCTACATTCTTGTGTATTTGATGTATTCAAGCAGTCAAAAAACACATTCATGAGGGATAACCTGAATTTTCAGAGGACTAGGCAAAGAGTTAGCTCTTTTAAGGTGCCCCTTATGTAAGGATGTTGTGGAATCTGTTTCTCATTTGTGGGTGAAGATTTCTGTTTTGTTGAAAAGACTCCATGTTTAAAGATGACCCAATGGACAACTTCTGGCCAGGTTTGGTTTTGAGAGCCTCCTTTCCTAAAAGGATCATACACCCAGTTTCTTAACAGCTTTGCTTTTTTATTCCACCAATTTATTTTTATACTTCACCTGCCCTTGGAGAGACATGAAGAAGTTTAATTGCTGAATGGGTATGAAGTGCTTTGAAGTCCTTGGATGAAAGGTATTGTAAAAGCATGATGTTCTGTAATTGTTTGTTTGGGGCAGCATATTTACATCCTCTTGTTTTGTTACTAAGTTCATGTCCCTTTGTTCCCTTCTAAGGAAGATTTTCAAACTATGCACAGAAATGAAAAATTGCCTTTATATTTAATGAGTAATAAGATCATGTAATTAGAAATGAGCCTTCATCATGATACATGAGTATTTTTAGTGCAATCACCAAATAAGACTCTCTTCTTGTAGCAGCCAGTGTAATCGTAAGGCCACTGTATGTATTTGCCTCCTTTGATCAATAATTGAGAGTTACCATTTTGTTCTATAAAACTTCCAAAGTCCATGTATATTACATAAAATGCCTTAATACAGAATGGCAAATCTCAGATTAGATTTAAAAAGCTTTTCATGAAAAGTTTTTTCACCTCAGAGGGGAGAAAGAAGTGCGTCTTGAGATGAGAATAAATCCGTTCGTTTGTTTGGGGACTTTGATTCCTAAAGATTTATTTTCTTAATGCTGTTGAGTAGCATTTAAACCATCTCCAGGTCCTGTGAGCTTATAGAAAAGCTATTTTTCTGTTTTGTTTTAGCTTCTAGCTTTCCAGCCTCACCTCAATCATGGAAAGCAGAAGTGGGTCTTGCACATCATATTCTCTAGCCCAATACTGGGTAGGGAATGTGAGGCTACGAGAAACTGCAGTGTGAGTTCTGGATCGTGCTCTGACGTTATTATGTAGATATACCAAAAATGGCTGTATTGTAAATAGCTGTTAGCATGTGTTTCTCTCTCTGATACCATATTAGGGGCAGAGGAGAATATTTAATTTCAGAGATTCTTTGATGACTAAGGATGCATATATTTAGTAAATAGCTGAGACCAGAAAAACCAGATTTCTCTTATGTCTCTATTTAGAGCAGTGGAAATCTACTAAAGGACAAAGCAGGGCGGGGGAGAGAAACTCAGTCAAAGCAGGAATTTCTGAAATGAAAAGCAGAAAGAGATGAACAATAGAAGGAAGAAAAGAATTTTGCAGGCTTTTGTAGTAAGGGGAGACCCGAGTTGTCCGCAGCACTGACTAGGGTCAGCGAAAACAGCCTGGGAGCTGTGCTCCTGCCCCGAGAAGGCCGCTGGCATCCTCGCAGGCGCTCAGGGAAGGATTGTGCTGGGTTGCATGGAGTCTGCTGTTATTTTTGTAATCTATGGAGGTTTGAGCCCCGCGTGCTTTGGCGGGGACCCGCTGGGCGCCCCAGCGGAGGAGTGATGCGAGGCCGTGCCGGAGAGCGGTGCCGAGCCGCCCCAGGCTCTGCGCGCCACCTCTGCTGCAGCCTCTCGTTGAGGTGCGAGCAAGTTTGCCGTTTGCAACAGTTGAGGGACCGTATTCTTAGACAGAAAGGAACAAGGAATATCTGCAAAACTAGAGAGTGACACAATCCTTGTCTGCATGTCTGTATAAATGCCTTTTTCCTCCTTACTCTGTTGGCCTTAAGCGAATGAGGTTGAAAAGGGGGAGCAGCAGCGCTAAGCGCTCGAGCGCTTCTTGTCGGGAAGCGGGCGCTCGGGTGCGCGAGGTCCCCCGGCCTCGCTCTGCTCGGGGGCTCCCCGGCCTCGGCAGTTGTCGCCGACCCTCGCGGCAGGTTTGGTGCCGGCTGCGGGGAGCCGTGGGCCCCGTTGGGCTTGGCACCACGGAGCCCTCAGCCTCGCAGCAAGCCCTCGCCTGTTTTACCCTTCAGAGAGCGGGTTTCTAGGCGTTAACACAATCCCTGGAAGTCAAAGGCTCCTCAGTCTCATCCGGCCACCGGATCGGTCCGATCACGCCGCGTCAGCGCTGGTGGACAGCACCATGGCAGAGTAGGTGGCCGTGGCCGGAGACCCACCTGGCAGCCTTCCCGAGGGTGGCCCCGGTGCTCATCTCCCCGTCCGTCATGGGACATCCCAGCTGCTCTGCCCTCGCGCCCCTGCCAGCTTGGCGGCTGCAGGAAATTCAGTGCCGTCGCGGTGACTTGCTCTGCCGCAGAGGCAGTCTGGGGATCCTGCCTTATTTACAAAAAAACGGGGAAAAAAAAAAAATCACTAAACAGCAGTGGGGAAAATATCCGCACATTGTATCTATGATTTCGCAAACAATGAGGCGTAAGATTATAATAGGTGGGGACTGAAATCTTATATGAGTCTAATATTTGGGGAATTTGAGAATTTACTTCCAAGAGCAAAGATTTAAAAAATGATGTAGGCAGTATGAGCTGATATGTTATTCCCTCAGGAAATGGAATGCAAAATCTTATTTATTGCTACTGGTAGGAAAATGGACTTTTCCTGTGCAAACATTTCTGTCTCCAGAGGTAAGATGAGACCAGAGCATGTTTTAACTTCAGGAGGAGCGAGAGTACGTGCCTGCTTGAGACGAAAGACAGCGCAACAAAATGTCTGGCTGTGGCTCATTTTTGAGAAGCAGTGCCGATGGGATTAATTTAATCATTTAGGGCTATTAAGTAGAAATTAGGTTTTCATGGATGCTGTTGTTCTGGAGGCTCAGCAGAGTTTTGCCACTTGATGGATAGTATTATGTGCAGAGGAAGGGTTTTGCCTTTGGCTGCGCCATGAGCGCCTCTTCCGCCCTTCCTCTTTGGGCTCCGTAGCCCCACGCTCGCCTGGAAGGCGGCAGGGCCGGGTGATGCCTCTTGCTCCCCGATGGCCTCCTGAGATGCGTGTGCAGCGGGTGAGGCCCGAAGCGCTGGTCTGTGGAGCGGGGGTCTGCCCTGTCCTCAGGGAAGGCGTTGGGGTGATTTCCAGCAGAGGAGACGCGAAGACCGCTGGTGCCCGCAGCGCCGCTTGCCGGGTCCTGGAAGGCCACCCCGTCCTCCTGCCTCGCCGCTGCACCGTCGTGCCCGAGCGCCCTTCCTCGCCGTAAGCGCGTGCGGGGGCTTCCCTGGGGCGCGCAGCCGCGGGGCCCGGCCTTGCCGGTCCCGAGCCCCCGCTCCGGGGCCCGGCCCAGCCCGCGCCGCGTGGCCGCCTCCGGCGGGAGCCCGGCCCAGGAGGGACTGCGCCCAGGCAGCTCCCGCTCTCCGCTCGGCGCTTCCCTTTTCCAGCGAGCGCGGGGTAACTCCAGCTCCTGTAAGCGACAAAAAGCACCGTGAGGGACTTATCTGTCACCTGGATGTGACTCAACTACTCATTACTGGCCTGGGTTTCTTCCTGTAATTTATGGATGAGTGTGCGTGTCTGCGTAATGCTCTTGCTGAAATTGAGCCTCTCAAACATGCTACAAAGAACAATGAGGACTTGTTTCCTGAGACAATTTAGTGTTGAAAATATTTATGAAGTGTTATAATTGAAAACAAAACATATATGTGACAAAAAACTTTATATCGCTTTGCTGATTTAATTAAATTATGTTCAGTGGGCCACGCGCCATTTCTGGGATAAAATTGGGTATGAACAGAATATTTTTCAGCTCTCTGAAGAATAGAACTATTTTACAGCTGAAACATTAGGAAACTTCTCTGCAAATTTATTGGATAATGAATGCTTATTAGTCAGCGGCCAGGTCTGCTAAAGATGATACTCTTACGTAATAGTTTGTATCCCATTGGTGCCCTCCCTTTACCTGTATTTCACCCCAGAATCTTCCGTCCTCCTGAAAAAAGACAAATATGGACCTAAAAGAGGAGCTCATGAAAGGAACCTTTGGAAACTGGGAGAAGGGAGAGGAGAGCAGAAAAAAGACAGGACAGGCATTTTTTTGCTGCTAACATTAGAGCCTGATGTATGTTGGACAGAAACAAATTGCGATAGCTGGCGCGCCCCGGCCTGGGAACGCCAGTGCTGGCCCGCGCTGTTCCTCCGCCCGGCCAGCAGCCAGCTGACCCAAGCTCTGTTCCAGGGATTTAACTGTCGTCTCTCCCTGGGACTGCCTACATGTTCCAAGATAAGTGTATTCTTAAGTGTGTCACTTAGTGTATATACATAGTTTGGAAATGCATTCATTTGGAAGCTGCGAGTCCCCTCTCCTGCCAGCGAGATGTGCTGGAAATGCATTTTGTGAACTCACTGGAGCTGAACAACAAACTCATAAACTGCTGCTTGCTTCAGAGGAGCGTGTATTTTAATACCCAGTTGCAGACTTGAGTGCTTGTTTTGATGTTTGGCCTTAATCGGTTGTTGAAGGGTATAAATGTAAATTGTGGATATTGCACAGAAGAAGCTGCCATATATGTAGGCAGAAATATGTATTCATACAGCTGTGTTTATATGCTAATATTTTGCTAAGGCTTAATCCTGCAGAGTTCTGAGCGTCTCCGCACCCTGTGGACACTAATGAGACCTGAAATTGCTGAGCAGCTTTTGCAAGCTCTCCGCTTCCCGCAGAATCCGGCGGCCACCGCTTCCCTCAGAACTGTGTCCCGGGGTGGCGCTGCCGCCTGCCTCGTCATGAAGAGCGTTTCATGGCAGTGTACCAGCATCCTGCTGAATCCTTGTCTTGTCTAATTTAGTCTGAACGTTCCTGAATTTTGACAACATTTTTGACATTTAAAAAAAAGCGCTCAGTTTCTTGAGGTTTAAGTAGGTGTTTTCCCCCCACCTCTGTTTTTGTGTCTAGAACACCTAGGAGGGAAAATAATTGGATATATGGAAAAAAATCTTCAAATATAATGTTGTTATAATTTACTCTGGCAATACAGGCAATGTGCTCATTTTTAAATCCTGAAGTGTATGAATAAAGCATAACAGTATATTGCAAAGTTCATATATACTGGAAATAGATACAGTCTCCTGACAAAGAGCAAATCAGAGATGGTGTCTGTAAAGGCTGTCCAGAGGTTTATCTTCTGCAGAGCTGAAGTAGAGCCTTCAGTTGCCTCTACAAATTTCTCATAGCTTTTGGCCAATATAACGTTGCCTTCCTGATATCTATTCTTTTTAATGATTTAGTACAATATTAAGGCTGGTAAAGAGTTGATACAAATGTCTTATTTTATTGCCTGTTTGCAGAGCCTTATGCATAAACAAGATCCCGCGGGATGGAGGGCCCGGCCGAGGGGCGCAGGGGCCGAGCCTCTGCCTGCCCCTTCGGCCTTTCAGCTGGGCGGCAAATCTGCACTTCTGTGTTGCGTCCCTGGGCAATTGAGGTGAAATTCGTCTGTGCGCCCAGTGCGCTGCTGCTAGGCAGCTCCTTGCTTACTGTGACGGCTAGTTTGGGTTCCACCCTGAGGCTATTAACTCTTTTTTAAAACTGAGCTGTTTTCTTTATTTTTTTTTTAGTACTATTTGGTCTCTATTGCTGAGTGGACTTAAGAGATTTACATTAATTAATGTCAGATAAACATAGTTAATTTTGAGTCCTTTTCTTCCTGCTGCTTCTCTCGTTGCTACACAAGTACAGAGATAGTAAAAAATGGCTTTGTTAGTAAGTTGCAATAAGTAAATGATGCTGTATTGATCTAAGCACTCGGAACAGTCTAAACAACCAATACATACGTTGCATTTCTTCCAGACCACTTCCAAATAACACTCACTAGTAAATATGAAATGTGCATCTCTAGTACTGAATCAGCTATTAAATTATGCTTATGGATATTAATAAGGAAGTGCCAATGGCTTGTCTGTATCTGTGCAGGCAGAAAAAGAGCACCAGTTAAGTGGCAAATGAAGAATATAGTATGTTTTACTGTACACCTTAAATATATTCCATTTTTATATATGTAGGCTGTTTTAAAAGGGAGAGTGTTTAAATTCCTACCTTCCCATGCATAGGTAGGCATCTGTTTTTTTTTTTTGTTGTTGTTGTTATTGTTTTTTTCTTTTTTTTTAACCCAAGACTCACAATTGTTGCCTCTTGTTTCCTCTCAAAGTTTCCAGCAGATTAATGGCTTGTTTGAACTCTTGAAACAGGTATGATGAGATTTCAAGGAGGTTAAGGGAACAACCTGATTAGCTAATCTGTTTTAGTCAGTAGCAAAGAAGTTACTGCCTAGATTGGGATGTGATATTTATCCAGCGGTGCTGCTGTTCCGTACTCACAGCAGATGATGGATGTGAAAGAAGAGGCCTGTAGCTCTCATATTTCCTCTCTATCTAGAGCAAGATATTCATGGCTTAAATTATTCAAAATAAAGCAAGAGCAACAGCTCTTGCAAGCTCCATCTAAGTGTCTATGGTAACTAGAGAACTATCATGCAAAATGACAAATATGAAAAATGCTTGCAAATTCAAAGCAGTCCATATATGAAGTTTTATGTAAGCTGGGCCAAGGATGCCATTTCCCCACATCTGTCAGTGAGGACAGGTGATGCAGTCAGGAAAGATTCAATTTCAGCTGGAGCAAAACATGAGTTTTCATTGCATTATCTACTCAAGAATGGTAGAATTTTGCCTGAAGAAGTAAAGAAGTATTGCAGTATTTGGAAAAAGGCAATGTTCTAGGAGATGTTGTAACAGGTTATGTCTTCAAGACCAGGTATGTTTTCATACATAGAACAACCAGTTGACTCCACTGATGCCCATACGTGAGGAACGTCAGCAGTACCATGAGCTGTGGCATGTCTGGCACGGCTGCCTGCGACGGTGGTGTCTGAGCTGCTGAGGTGGAGCACGCTTGAGAATGTTTTCATTGCTCCTGAAA
Organism: Apteryx mantelli; assembly: GCF_036417845.1. Classification (NCBI taxonomy): domain Eukaryota; kingdom Metazoa; phylum Chordata; class Aves; order Apterygiformes; family Apterygidae; genus Apteryx; species Apteryx mantelli. Next base: position 27,507,831 of record NC_089989.1, on the reverse strand, counting down.
ATACTGACAGTGTTACTGTTCTCTTCTAAATCTCTAGAGGCCACTTTAAAAAGCTTTTAAAACTTCAGAATCAGGGAAGTCTCTTGAAGAAATAACTGGCAATGCTGTGCAAAGGTGTTAAACTGGAAGTGGAGCCAAGCAGCTTGCAGCCTTCCCACCTGAGGCTGCTTGAGCCCAAGACTTCCTGCAGTGACCCAATTCCATGCATGTGTTGTGGACTTCAAAAAAAAAATGTGCAAGCAAATGTTCCTGTAAGCATGAAACGTACACGAAGGTCACTGCTAAAATGGGATAACTGGAGACAGTTTAAACTCACTGAACTAATGCTGCAAATATCCAGGTTTGGTAAAGCTGGTACTGAAATTTGTTTGACTGTGTGTGTACTGCTAGAGCATGAATAGTCCCGATCCCTGGCAGGGGCTGAGCCAGATCTAGAGAGATGTAGAATAGCCATTAAACCTGAATATCCATTCTGGTCTTAAACTCCTGCCAAGAAAAATTGCCCAAGTCCCTGATTCACCATCCTCATAGCATTTTGCCGCTTCATCCATTTGTTTCGTTGTTACAGTTAATTGAGTGTGGCCCTTATTCCCTCCTGCTCTCCTCCCACTGCCACCCTTCAAAAAATAACTGAATATTTCTGCAGATTTAGCACAAGGCTGAGGATTATGTGGAAAAGCTACAGGATAATGCATTTGAAATACGTCGTCTTGTTCAAGCAGCACAATCTACCAACTAATTCGTTGGTGTCCTCGAAAAATAAGGGATGGATGTTTCCTTTCGTTGAAACCATAGGAAAAGCTCATGAGCTCGATTGACTTCACCTTCAGTTCATGGGATATCTTTTTAGTGTGTATGGTAGATGTGTGAGGCAGAAAGCAGAAGCCTGGTTGCTGTCCCTTGTAGTTAGACCAACAACTGCAAACTTCAGAGTTTAAATCTCCATTTTGACAACTGTTCCTCATTCAGATATGGGTCCGTCACTGAACCTGCCTGTTTTCCTGCCTGTAAAGCTGAGGTTGTAGAGTAGCGACCTTTCATACCAGACTATGCTATTTTCAGAACTTGGAGTGGGAGCTGCAACACACTGAGCAGCAATTATTTAATAGTGCCAAAAATTGATCAAAGTTTCCTGTTCTTGAGCATGGCAGGAACCTTAAGGAACTGAAAATCATCCTTATAATTTTTACAGCCTTTTATTCCAGTGGATAGGAAAGAAGAATTTGGGCTTTAATTCTGGAGGCACGTGTGAAAAGATTTACTCAAAATATGCTCAAAAATATGCTTAACTTTAGATATGTTATTTTAGCAGCCAGTAGGATTTGGTTTTACATGTGAAAGTCAAGCTTAATTATATCCCATTTTCACTGTTTTTAAAGTTCCTTGGAGTCTTCTGATAGACTCTCTAAAGCCATCTACAGTCAAGAAAATCAGATTTATAGGTAGAAACAAAGCTGCTGCTGTTTTTCAGTCTTCAGAAGAACTAATTTTACTGTCTTTCTCCTCGAACAATCTCACTGAAATCGCTGTGGAAGCCCACCCAACAAACACAGGAAGCTATAATTGTGATAATAGGCTTTAGGACGTACTTTACCATGCAATAATTCATGCTCAGCAGCCAGCACTTCAGATTTGTCTAGTATTTTGGTTGTGATCATTTCACATGAACTTAGTTTCCTTGGGAGACTGACATGAGAGACTGTCAGAAGCCTTGCTAAAGCCAAAGCTTCTACTTCTCCATTTCTACGAGGACTGTGAGCCTTTCAGAAAATGAAATTAGATTGCTTTGATATGATCTGTTTTTCACAAAGGCAAGCTGGTTGCTGCTTCTCACCTTATCATCCAGGTACCTACAAATAATTAATTTTATATCTGTTTCAGCAAGAGGAGTTATACTGATTGATGTGCAATTCTTTATTCTCCTTCCTATCCCCACACACACACACGTGTGCACGTGCGAGGCAACTACCTTTCATTTTCCCCAGGAGGAGAGGTTGTGAGTGGGGTGCTTTTCTTTTAAGCCCCTGGGATTTGACCCCTCGTGTTCCTAGGGCAATAACCCTGCCTTGCTGATGCCAATGGTTTTCTTCTGGGGCTGAAGAAGAAAGAGATAACTGTAGAGAGGAGGAAGAGTATGTGCCTCCAAGAGGAGACAAGTCACCAGTATTTAGGCTTTTACCATTAGGTCCGACTACCTCCGTGCAAGAGAGACTGGAACCTGGAGACAGCACAGGGCTTTGCTCCAGGACCTGAGATTTGCCTCAGGCTAAAACACCCTCTGCATAAAGCTGTGGCTGCCCTGATGCAGTGTTGGTGGTAGTTGTGCTCTGAGCAGGAAGCTGGATGAGATGACCTCCAGAGCTTCCTTCCAACCAACGTTTCTATGACTTACGGTGAAAAATGAAGCTTTTGTACAAACAGCATGAGAAAATATGTCTGTATGGTTTTCCCTACTTATTTTATATCCCTTGGTGTGTGTTAATGAGAGATACAAGTACAGGACACTTCTGGCAGAAATAAATATCTTGTGCTGGTTAATGGGAGAGTGTAGCTTCATGGAGCTTTTGTGAGGCTCTGTCTGACAGGCAGCTCTTTGGCTGAGATACAAATATACCTGGAAGTAAATGGGAAAATAGCACTGAGAGAAGATCAATGCTGAAACAAGCAGCTTTTGAAAGTCTCACCTGAGATTAAGATTTGTGCAGAGACAGCAAAGAGGTTTAGAGATAGAGCATGATTGCATCTAATACGACTCTGAAAGGGAAGAGTGAGGAAGGCTTTCATGCTGTTAAAGGCCACCCAAAATACTTTCAGGGAGACATAAGGAGCACAGAAGCAGGTCTGGCCAAAGGGAAACACGTTGCTTGGAGATCTGCCCTTGCCATTTCTCTGGTGAGGGTGGAAAAGCCCCACTGCCAGAGCAAACGAAGAAGCGACAGCAATGTGCCGCGGCGAATGCCAGCTGCCGAGGGTGCTCTCCGGTCGCTGACACTTGGACTGGCTTTCATGTATGCCGAAAGTTAAGAATGTTCTTGTGAACAATTACAAAATCAGAGAGCTACAAAAGTTTCATCTTTACACTTTATCTGTGGGTCTGTATTAAGTGACATTCAGCCACGCCTGGGAATCTGGTTCGAAAGCTTTCACACAGTGATATATGATCATCTTGAATTTTGGTAAATCATGAGTCAGTAATGACACAAGTATAAATTCGAAGTGAGAACAGAACTGGACCATTCTTACTGTTCAGGATATGGTAAGAATCAAACATTCTCCATTTCACTTAGCTTTCCATTGATGACTGCATTTACTTTCCTTTTAATAGTGCATTGAAACGTTGTATTGAAAATGTACTGCTGAGAGTTACAGTAAGGTTTCTGATATTCCTTATTATGGATGCAATAAGTACTAGAACAGATAAATACAGGGGAAGGGTGAGCACTAGCATTTATAGCATCCTGCGTGCTAGCTTCTGTCTAGTATAAAATTACATTTCCATTTCCACTAATACTGAAAGAATATTCTGTTTTTATCTTTAACCTTTTACTACTGAAGACTTGAGTATCAAGAAGATAGAGCTATTACAGCCTTGAACTCTAAAATCAGTATTTTTTTTCCTGTGTGCCTTCAAGTGTACGGTACCACACCAATACTGCTTCATCACAGCGGTGCTTTACAATTGTTGGGATTTTTTAGCTCTTGGGCATTCTCGCTGTTACACCGTGTGCACAGTGAAATGTAAGTGTTTGAGCAAGATCTGCTAATGAGCGATGCCATCCCTCTGATTCCGTTGTTACCATGTTATCTAGCATCTTTTAGAATGCAGTATTTTTTTTTCTCTATTTTCTAGTAGAGAAAAATGTGACTGGCAGCCCTGTTTCTCACAACCTTTGTTGTTTTGAGGTATGAACATGGCAGAAACATGACAGAAAGACCTCTTATCAGCAGAGTTTACAGCTGTGTAAACTTTAGGGGTCACTCTGCTTTCACTTCATGACATTTCACTTAAATTTATGGGTTCAGCTACCTAGCGGAGTGAGGTGTATTTTGTTAACTTTCAGATATAGCCTTTACATTAGTCTGAAAAAGGAAAGTACCAGATGAAACATTGATACAATCTAAGACATGTCAATACCTGTCTAGGAGGAGGGCTCTAAGCACTTCGGAGCTGCCTTTGGACATTAGTTGTCCATTGCCGAGGCTTTTGCGTGATCTTCGTCATTCCCAACTCTCATTAAATGTTAAAAGGTTGACAGAGTGCAAGGAGCAGGCCTGAACTAGTCCTGCGGAAACCCGGCTCCTGGTGAAGTAAAGAGGAGGTGTGAGAGTCTCTCCTGTGCATTTTAGTGCGTGTTTCCTCTTGCACAAAAGAGGCAAATGCTTAGCTTGGAGGCATAGCACCATGGACACGAGCACCTAATAGCGGCCGGTGGCGCCAGGCCCGCGGCGGGTGCGGATCGGGCCTCTCCTCTCTCCTCCGTCCCCGCACGTCCCTCCCGGGCAGCTGCAGCGAGCGGCTCTCGCCAGGCCGGGCACGGCGCTCTGCCTCGCCTGCTGCTCTGGGACAGCTGCCACCTCCCCGCTGCTGTAACCCGTAGCAGGACCCGGGAGCTGGGGGTCTGCCCGGGACCTGTGGTGAGCAGTGCTTCTCTCCGTGTGCCTGTCTGCAGCGCACGGGAGAAACTAGGCCGTTATTAAGTGATGCTCTGTGGCTGATTATAATGACAGAAACTATACTTGCAATCTCCAGGCAGATCTGATCATCAGTCATTTCCAGTTATTAAGTTGCTAAGAGATATGAGAGTAAGAGTGCATTTAGTTCTTTCCATTTATAAGCCCAATTATTAAACCATTTCTGCCCAAGCACAATGCTTGTCAAGTTTAAGTGAGAATAAGTATTGCAGGAAGAAATATAAGATGGCCAGCGACAAAAGTATCAGCCCTCTAGCAAGGCTGGATTCAGAATCTGTGAGGCTGAGGTTCTGTGCGTGCTTTGTGAAGAGCTCGCGAGGTGTTGCCGGGTGCAGGCGGTTGGTCAGCCCCCAACAGCAGGCTGCTCTGCAGTGGTTCGGGCCGGCTCCTCAGCCACGCGGTGGGCTCCACCTTCCTTCCTTTCTGTACACCGGCCTCCTCTTGGGATGTTCTTGCCCTTATCTTCCAGGTGTAAAGCAAGCCAGGTCCAGGCATTCCCTGACGTGTCCAGATGGACACTGCAGGTGACGCTTCTATTCTCAGGAAAAGCAGAACTTTCTGTGCTGAGGGTAAAGCTCACTTCTGCAGGAGACATCCCCTCCCTGCTGGCGGGCTCCAAACCATGGAATGAAGTCCCAGGCTAAGCTTACTCGATTTTAGAAGCGCAGTCAGAAGAGTGACTGACACTAATCAAGCAAAGGTGATGGATCACACCCCAGCTGGTGTAAATGGCCACAGCCACAGCAGAGAATGCACTTTTCATGTTGATTTACACAGTGGAGAATTGGATTTCTCTGTTTCGTTCCTGCAGGCATAGGCCTGTTACTACAAAACCAGCCAAACCACTGAGAGTTCAGCTGGTCATGTTTTTGAAGAAAACAGAAAATTCCTCTTGTTATAAGATTTCTCTTACCTTGCGTTCATATCATCATGGTTTGCCATCTATCTGATTTTTGGAAAAGTGGGCTGTATTTCGACAGTAAACTTTGAGATTGTTTGGGTAGTGACGCCAAGACAAGAAGCAGGAGAGAAGGAAATGAACATTTCAGTTGATCCCAGTTTCTAATCAAGTGCTCAAGTAGATTTGATCGCAGGGACGGGGCTGGTGGGCAGCGCGTGGGTAGGCACAGCCCTGATCTGTGCAGGAGAACAGGATTTAGCAGCTGGATGGATAACGGAGGCTTGTACGCGATGCTAGCCATCACACTAATGAGAGGGATGTGCACTCCTCTGTTCCCTGGCAAATCCATGCTCAGCATAGCAAATGTGATTTTGGTGACTGTAGTCTTTAATCATTTCATCTCTGATGTGCGCATCCGAAGGATAATATAAATCAGCTAGAATACACATGTATGACTACAGCTCAAAACCCAGTACTGCTCCCCCCTGAAATTGCAATTTGTAGCTGTTTCTGTCCTGTATTTCAGTGCGAAAGCAGAGCTGTGCCGGTCACCTGCTTTTCTACTTTAGACCCTCCTCGTGCACGGTCTAAGTAGACATCCCAGGTATAAATTCTCTCTCATTTGCTCACTTGCTTTGGACTAGTGAATGTGTAGACACAGGCAGTTACTCTGACACCTACTAAACACAAACTGCTTGAATGCATTAGGAAAGTCAGCCATTAAAAATAAGCCTAATTATTCAGGAAAATATGTTGTATAATTAAATATGGATTGGTACAGTCTCTTCTGAGCTGGGTTTGGTGAAAGGAGATGGCGTTATAATTACAGGCATTTATATCTACTCTTATTTATCTTTAGAGTTAAGAGTACAGTCAGATGGATTAGAAAATAACTCCCAATTTTCTCCTTCTTCAAAAACAATTCCTGTAGAAAAATCTGATTTTTAGAGAATTTGTACTTCTCAGCTGTATCCTCTAATATCAGAATCTTGACAATTAAAGTCTATTTAAATCGGCTTAATCTTTAGGCATCACATTCTGCTGCTGCTGGTTCAGAATGTGAAAAAGAGCTTTAAGCTGCAGAGGACCGAATGCCTGAAAACCTTCCCTGTGGCAAACCTGTGCCACTCCACTGCCATCACGAAAGCTGGGCTGATTCACTCACGCTTGAGCAGGGTCTAGTCTGGTGTATTTTTGGAAGAGCTCTGCCCTGGAGTTTCCCTTTCATTAATGAGGTTTCAAGTCAGTAGTGCAAGTCATCATTGCATTTGTCTTTGTTTTTCACGTTCACTCTCTTTGTTGGCTCTATGTAGGCATTTAACAATTTCCAAATTAAGATATTTTTTCTTTTATACAAGGTGCATGAATGATTTAAAACCTTAATTAAGCTCCCCAATTCCATATATAATTAATGGCACCTTCCCCTTATTCCTTACTCGTCTCTAAAGCAATGAATGGACTTTGTTGCAGGAACCTATATGCAAGTGTTAAGTGAGAGTTTTCCATGGCACATTTCCCACAGTACCTACTAAATACAGAGGAAAATACTGGATCTTTGCTTTTGGGTCATAATTTGAAGTTTTTCCATAACAGAGCTTGCATCGACACTGCAGGACTAATGCAATGAACCAATACTCAGAATAGCTTCAGAGATCACAAATGGTGGAGAGATACAGGAAAAGCAACTGAAACTGAGAACAAGTATTTCTCCCCTCAGAAGCTATAGGTTTCCCTCCCTGCTTCTGTGCACTTATTTCTCTTTCCACGGATGCTCCTCCCTTCCGTGGAGGGAAACCGCCCTCCATCTCCTCATTTGACTTTGCTGTGGTAAAACCGTGCCGTGATGCGGGGGGGAGGCAGAGGGAGGAAAGGGATGGCAAACAAATTACGAGAGACCCAATCTTTGTTTCGTGAAAATCCGTGGCAGCAGGAGAGCCGAGGGGCGGGTGAGAGAGGTTTGCCCTAGGCGTCACAGCGAGACGACTTCCCAGGGAATAGTTGCTCCGAGCCCTTTCTGCAGATGTTCGGCCGTGCACAGCAGCGTCTCTGGGAAGCTGCATTCTGCAACTGTGTCTGAACTGGCGAATCCCGGCGCGCTCCTTCGGCTCTGTTCATGAATCGCTGTAACGGGCGCATCTGCTCGGGTTTCACGCGGAAGCTGTGATTCCCAGAGGGCTGCTCAGCCCCGTGGCACAGGCCCTTGCCTGGGTTTCCTGGCAGCCTGAGCGGCACAGCCGTGCAGCAGCGGACCCGCTGCGAACCCGCGCTGCAGCAGCCCCTGGTGCAAAACGTTGCTGTCGTCAGCTGCAGAAACTAAACTCTGCCTCCTCCTTCCGCCCACCTGAAACAAAATTCAGCAACGTATAGTCAAGAAAACACAAAAATGTAGTCAGAATATCCAGACCTTTACTATCAGACCCACTGTTGACTTCAGTGTGAGTAACATTTGCTGAGCCAGTTTTGATTTAGGTCCTTTTATCCTTAGCTGACAGGTTCAGGCATCATCAGACTTATTTACGAGTGTTACCTTTAGTAGATTGATTGCATCTGTAACATGAAATGTCCCACTTAGTATGAGAGGCAAATCTGAATGCTATATATATTATTGTGGGAAGATGAATGAATTCCCAGATGCAAGACCTGAAACAGCTAAAGTACATAATATTTGGATTTAATCTCCTTTAAATTTTGCTCTTACACAAATAAATATAACTGCAAGCCATCATACCCCTTATTTATACTGTAGAAGTCATACCTAGAATTAGGATCAGCTTCTGATTGCATAACACCTCAATCAGCATAATTACTTGGTAGAGCAAAGATTAATAGGAGTGGAAGTTACTAAGAAAGTAACGTTGATCCATTTTCAGAAGGGTGTTTAACTCCTAATTGCATTGTCCCTGCAAGCTGAGTTTCCCTGCCTGCAGAGTATGGCGTGTTTGGAAACTCCTGTCCTCGCATGCACCTGGGATTACTGCTAGGGTTAGGAAGCGTGGGACGAAGGAGCCCAAATGACTAGTATTCTGCAAGCTCAAGGAGTGAGCAGAGACCCACGTGACTGAGGTGTTTGGCAAGGTGGAGGAGAAGGCGTACCGGCTACGATCAGCGGCCTCCGGTTCACCCTGGCGCCTACGGGAGCGGGGCTCCGCGGCAGTCAGCCTTGCCTCAGGCTGCCGTGGAGGTCTGAGGTTAGCAAAGGGCATTACGAAAGCATGAGTGCTGCGATACTTCGTAAGATCAGGAAAGGACAGGGGAGGGGAGCTAGTTTTTTTATAGGTAGTTCTTTAGCTAGTTTTGTTAAGTGCTGGTATCACAGTGTTATTTGGGGATTCTCTGTAGGATTTGTGTTTGGGTTGTGGTTAGGGTGTGAAAAACTAGCAACCAGAGATTCAACATGCATGTTCTGCTTTGGCAGATTGAGGGGGAAAATTGACGGCTGGTATCAGAGGATTTTGAGGCTTCTCAGTAACTTTTAAAGTATATCTTCTAGGTTTATGTAAGTGGGCTAGGGCTACGGTTAGGATTAGGATTAAGAAAGGTTCAGACGGTGGATGATGGACCACTGCAGTGCTTTGTGAGATGAGGGGAGCCTAACTGAGTGCAGGCACTGTCAGATGCCAGTTCCTCCCCCTTTTTCTCCACGCCTTAGAGAAAATGTTCTGTTTGGGACCAGGCTCAGGGCTATGGGGAGAGCTGATGAGGAAGAGCTAGCAACCAGAGATCCCGCACAGCTGAGGAGCATCCTTTTCGGGAGTCTCAGTGCTACGCTTATGTATAGTTAGGGATTTGGTTAGGTTTAGGGGCTCGCTTGTTTTGGAATGGTCCCGTTCCCTAATTCCTACGTCTCTAACAGAGTGTAAATGGATTTACTGATATTAGAAAGACTGGAATCTGTACCATTATGATACAGTCTAACCCATGCTTTCACGTATCGCTGCTGTGAGGAAAATTCTTAGCAGATGGGGCCTCCACATCCTACTCATTGGATGGAGTGGAGATGGAAATCCTACGCATTGAAGTCAGTGGAAGTTCTGCTTTTAGCTTCACTTTGGCAGGATTTCATCCACATGTGTTCACACTTCCATGTCCTGAGACATATACATGAGATGCAACTTCTTCATTCATTCAACATGGCTTGAGAGCATCACAAAAGTATTCTTTTTTCTTTATGTCTTTTTAAATATGTTTGACTTATCATTCAAACAGTACTTTAACTGCAAATCACTATATAAAAATCTGTGGGACTTCATCTCAGTTTCAATGCACATTTTAAATATTAACATCAAATATCAAAACCTGCTGTTGAGCAAAGTAATACACTGAAATGGTTAAAACAATGATCAGGATAGAATTTTCAATTTTTCAATTTTCATATTGTTGTCATGATATTAGATGATCAGCTACAATAATCGTTGTCCTAAAATGTTTACCTATTTGCTTAGGTATAATATAGATAAAAGGATCTGTAGATAGTTATATTGTTGCTGTCTTGGATAAAACACCCTTTCTTTGTTGGTTGAACTGTGGTTGAAAAGACTTGTCGACAGAACGCTAGCCATGGTCCACGGAGCCTGTGATGAACGACACCAGCATCATTCATGCTTCCCAGGATACACTTGTAAAACTGCGGAGATCAGGGCTCTCTTGTGGATGTGTAAGTTCAGGTGGACTGTTCATGCTGTTCTACAAAGTCTCTAGCAAAAGAAAGTAACTTTTTCTCCCATTTATACAAGAAACACTCAAAAAGTGAAAACAGTAAATGGAGCAGAACAGAAAATTAAGACAGGAATATTTGTATGCTCATAAGAACTCTAGCGCAGCAAAATGATAGATAGGAAAACATGCTAAGGGGAGAAGTGAAGGCGCAGTAAATATCCCAGACTTCTCCGTGGCTCAGCAGCGCTTTCCGTGAGTTTGCGTGTTGTTAGGCCTGGCCCTTCCGCACCCTCTTTCTCTCTCTAACTGGCAGAGCATGAACCAAAGCAACTGGCCTTTTCATGAGGGAGCCAAACTCGCTGCAAAGAGCAAACAGTTTTTCCATCACTGGTGTCACTGTTTGTGACATGCAATGCCAGTGAAGAGCGATTTTGGGGATTCGATGTATTGTTTCCTGGGGTTACTGCTTCTGTATGCCATTGGTCCCCACTGTTATGCTCGGGAGTAATAAATGCTCTGTCCTCCTGCACTGTTGGCTGGTACAACCAGTTTTGCTCATTACAATAATGCTTAACACATCTTGAGTGTATGTGGTTCTGTCTGCTTAATGGTAGTAGCGCTAATAACCCTGATGAACATGTCCTGTAGAGGTAATAGAGCTGAAGCAGATATATCTGTCGATAGCAAATGTATTATTACTCATATAGCTTCAATGGTGTGGTAGGCACTCTGCAGACAAGTTGCTAAAAAAGACTGCTGGGTTTTAAGAGCTTCCAATCAAAATCTAACACTTCACCGGCTTTTCACTGCTGATTATAAAAATACATATGGGAAGGAAGGCACCTTTGCAATCTCATTTCTCTAGATGCTTGTTTACAGCTCCCTTCCATAATTTTAACAGGACATCCCTTGAATCCTAGGAATACAAACTGACACATGTCACAGGATGGATCAAGATTCAAATATTTCCATGTATTAGGAACTATAAAAATGTCCTTTTCTGCCCTTTTTGATCAGCATATTTCAAACTGTGTTGACTGCCGCATTGCTTGGTATCAGAGAAAGACCCATACATGTAATATTGTAATTCAGTGAAATTCATTGTGTTCCTTTACGCTGGATACAAACCAGGAACTTCAGCAGCTGCTGGAGGTGCCCTCATCTGGGGGCAGTGTAAAAACACGGTCTCACCTGCATCTTATAATTAAAAATCACACAGCACTTTTCACAAGATGGTGAGATGTTAATCCTGGCCAAAGTCCAGCTGGCCGTGGAAGCGCTGTCTGCTTCGCTTTTCCCTGAAGTTTCTTTTAAAAAGGTCTTTTGCTTTGCTGCTTTTTTCTAAAGGGCTGTGTAGTTTTTGTGGCTACTCACGTCCCCCTGCGAGGCGGCTGAGTTTCAGCGTTGGATAAGCAAATGTCTCATCACTTCCTACACTGCTATTTTTTTTGTTGCTGTTAATTTTTCCTGTACTTGCTAAGTACAGGAAAACACCTCAGTCTGGTGTTAGAAAAGCTTAGTTAAAATTAATTGCATGAGATCCTTAGATAGAGTTAAGGATATGCAAAGCATCATTCTTACAAGGCCAGAGACACAGCATTGATTATTGGACCACATGCTAGATACCTCTGCATTTGCATCGGTGAATGACACAAAGTTAGTTCACGCCTTTGCTATACTGGAAACTTTGGAGGGCCTTTTTAATTGCCACTTTTTGTTTTCTAAACCTTTAGACTGCACTTAAGTCATCCTTTCAAGCTTTCCTCTAAAACCTTCAGGAATAGAAACCTATTTATTTTCTCTGGGAATGCTGAAGTTCTTAAATATATCATACACCTCTGCAAGGTGTAGCAGGTATGACAAGTTTCAGGAGCTGACAACACTGTGTTTCCTATCCATCTACTCTCCTCTTTTCTGTGGAGAGTCTCATGCTCTACAGTTGTTCCATTTGTGATAAAAACTCACATGGGAATTGCTCGGAGAGCACTTGAAAGTATAAACTGAGTGTGGTTGGGCTCTTTGGGATCCAGGGGTCAAATTTGCTTGCATTTAGCACAGTTAGTATAAGCTGCATTTTGCCCCACTAAGACAGTCGCAATTCAGTTACAATGCATGTAATTAAGTTGATGAAGATAAAGCAGCAGAAAACCGAAGTAACATAGTGGTGACTCAAATTCCATAAATATAAATGTTTAAATAGGCTTCTTATCATGAGTTAGAACCAAAATAGATGTAGTGCCCTCCACTAAAATCTGTAATTGGCTTTGATAGTAATATTAACATTTATTATATTCAGCTCATGCTCTTCTTCTCTTTCTTACCCATTTGTTCTTCTTTCCTCTACTGTATCTGCAGCTTTATGTAGAGCCTTTTTTTTTTTTTTTTACTGTGGTGTTACTTTTCCTTTTGCTAGCGTTCAGGAACTTTGTGTTGCATTGCTATTTCCTTTGCAATGTGCCCAGAGCCAGCTAAAAGTTTCATAACATCCTTTTTTCAGTAATAGAACTTTTTATACAATAAAGACATTGACAAATCTCACAATCTTGACAAGAGCATTGCCTGTCGCTCTCAGCTCCCATCTTAAAACCGGTAACAAAAGAGAACCTAAAGTAACCCTTAATACTGTTGTATCCCTTCTAGCCCAGGCCAGAATCCTGATTACACACATACACACTCACCTATGACTCCATTTGTAGACAGTCTTCCCATAATGGAGGCATCTCTATTATTTTATAGGTAAGTGATTAATCTCTGACAAAGAATAAAGATTGCATCTCAGCAGGGAGGCCTGTTCTGTATTCTGTCATTTCACTGATTACAAATGCATACAAATTATATAAACAGAATAAATGATTTTCTTTTATGCTAATTTTGGCCTGGCCACCTGCACATTAACTAGTGCTTAATTGCAGAAAGATGGATTGCAGCAGGTTACAGAGTAGATTTCTTTCACTTTTGTGCTTTTCTCTAATTTTAACACTTTACTTTTACTTTGTTGATATGTGCTTCACACGTTAAGCAATTATATAGAGAAAGGCCTAAAAGAAAATTTAGTTAGATTTCATTCACTTCCTAATGAGATTCTAAAGAAGCCCAAAAGTCAGGTGTTGCAAAAATTTGGGTTTTGATGGGAATTTCCAGCAGTCAAGGTATAGAGAACTCAGAGAGTTTTTTCTCCCTTCAGAAGTAGGAAATTTAAGCCTGGATTGGGTAACTTCCTCCTTACTCTTAATTAATGTACGTGATTAAGACCCTACTGGGCTGCTGCCCAGCGCTGGGGATTCCCGACGCTGTTTTGCCTTTTGCCGGTGACGCAGTGGCCCTGCCTGCCCCAGGAGGGGCCGGCGGTGCCCCTCAGCGGGTGCGCAGCGCGCGAGGGCGCGAAGCCGCCGAGACGTGGGGCCGCGTGGCTGCGCGGACCCCTGCGAGGGGCCGCTTGGCGCGACGCCTGAGGCCGCGCTCGGCACGCGAGCCGACGCTGGGTGCTCCGTGCCCGGCCGCGCTCCTCTTCCCGCGGGAGCCCTGCGGTGGCCGCTCTGCAGGAAACAAGTTTGCGTTGCTCCTGCGGATCCCTCCAGCCTTCCAGTCCGCACCTGACTGCTGATTATCTGAACGCCGTCATGGGAGATGCGAGATCGGCCCTGGGAGGGAGGCGCAATATAATTGCAAAGGCTTTTTTTTTTAACATTATTTTTCTGTGTGTTTCACTTTACACCTGGAGTTGTTATGTTCATTGGAAGGCTAACTACTCCTGAATTCTAGATAACAAAAAAAAAATCTCTGAACGACTGTATACCTTTTTTATTGCTGATTATTATACTTTAAATGTATATTTTTCGGTGTTGTAGTGTTTTCAGCCATGTGAATGTCTTCTGCTCTTTCTCCAAATGTTTAAACAGATTTTAAATGACAGCCAGATATTTTTGGATCCATCTTACAAAATCTAGCGTACTCTAAGCACATGGCTTCTATGTGTAGTTTTGGGCCTTGCAGAAGGTTGTGGAAGAACTACACAACCCTTTTGTATTTATAGCACTTTGACCATTTGGTGGGCATCAGTGAAGTGAATGAGAGTGTCACGTGGTTCAAAAGCAGTAACAGTCCATCTGTTAAAATATTACAGTTAGCTACTGGTTTATGCAGGGATGGTTCGAACGGAACTCAGTGCATCTCCTCACCCCATTTGCTTTAGGCTTTGAATTTGCAAATGTGAAAAAAAGATCATACTTAATGTATGGTCTATATTTTTCACTTGGGTTTTTATTCCCAGAGCAATTCTATTCTTCTGTATTCTAAAATTATTTCATTGCTTTGAAGATCTTTTAGCTGCTTTTGTTTTAATAAATTCTAATTAACTCTACCTTCTCTTTTAGGTCTATCCTCAGGAGCTAATCTTTCTATGTTTAATGCATAATAAAATGAGCTGTTTACAGTAATAGTCAGAGTGAGAAGTAACTGAAGGTTATATCATGATTACTAAAAGACCGTGCTACACTGAGAATGAAACAGTTGTTTTCTCTGTGGATTTATACTGGTAATATATCTGTATGGAAAAACAGCCATGCAAGCAAACAAAACCTTCTGGCATGGATTTTTTTTTATTTTTCTTAAGTCTTGATTCCAGTCTTTAGTTTTGCATATATCTGCAACCTGGAAGACTTTCTTATCAAATGGACCTACAGTTCATAGCTCGACTCTATTTGTAATTCATGAATATCTTGATATTCACACAAGGCCTGAATGTAAGTTATTCCTTAAGTTATCAAGGGAGTTAATTAACATTATATACATTTATTTATTTTATATTTTATATGTACATTATATGTATGTATAAAATTAGGATAAAATGAAATAATATAAATTAAGATAAAGTTAAATTAAGATACATATATAAAGTGTATTTACAACATACGATGTTTACTTACATAACATCTAAACCATTCTATTGGTTTACACCTAGAGAGAGGCAATGTGTGCTATAGGGTACCTTGTCTCAGTGGTGACAAAAGCTCCTAGCAGAAAATGGAGGAGTACTGAGTCGGCCGTAAAGGAGACAGGGCTCCCTCACAATATTGGCACATGCTTCCGGTTGTTTTACTTCGATTTATAGTTGTTTTGCACACTAAATCTTAGCCTGCACATTATCTCTTCGGAACTGATACAATTCTTGCTGTTGGATAAATATATAGGTGGGTTTTGTTCAATTTAACAACAAAGAATCTTTCAAATTTAAAGGCTTGGTCTCTCCAAGATGCCATATGAAGCTTAATAGAGGATCTGTTTCCAAATATGAATGCTTCTCTTTGAACTGAGTTTTGCTGCACTTATTTTACTAATACATCTTTCCCCCCTAGGGGACAATATGCTTTTTATCATCCTCAGTAAAAGTGTAAATATTTCTCTTCCCCCACAAAAAGTAAATGAACAACAAAAACCTTTGTCATTTTTTGTTTCATCTGAAATTTGTTCAACTGTTTTCTTACTGCTTTCTATTTTTCAAGTGAAAGTGATGTTTGTACTTTTTTCTTAACATAGCTATTACACTGTATATGCATCTATGAACAAAAAAATAACCAGTTGCTAGAAGATCCTGAGTATGTGAAACTTCCCAGTGTTGGTTCAGTTGCGGGAGTATCCGCTCTCCACTTCAGCGCTCGGGATCCCTCTCGCCCTGCTGGCTCCGGTGTTTGCGCCAGGGGAAGGCGGAGAGCGGGGAATGCTCCTCTGTGCTCGTACGGAGAAGCCCCAGGGAAGCTGTGACTCCCTCCGAACCCGCGGAGCACTAGAACCACGTGCCTAAGCGGAGGACTGCGAGCTGGCCGTGACCTGGCCGTCTGTCCCACCATAGCAGAGGGTGGCGTCTCCTTAAGCAGCGCTCAAGCATAAATACATATGCTCAAGCACACATACATAAATCAATCAATCAATCAATAGACAGCTGCCATAACGGCACACTGTATAGGCAGGAGGTCCCCATATTGTTTGTAACACTATTAGCATTACTATTTTAAAGATAGAATCTATCTTTCAGTCAGTTTGTATTAAGATCATCAGTTTGGGTGTGAGATCAAGTCTCTAAGGAGTTTTACATAGATTGGCATCTGCACAGACTGCCATATTAGGCACCCATAAAGCCATAGACATATGTACATACACAGCCATACACACAGACAGTTAAGACACACATACAGCTACAAAAACGATCCTTTTAGGTAATACATTTCTTGCACTGGAAAGTGTTTTGGTAGGAATAAGTCCAATTAGCAATGTCAAAGCTCTCTGTGTAGGCATACATTTCAACTTAGATAGCACAGCAGTCGCGTATCGTGATGCATTTGCTATTGGGAGCACTTCCATTTGGACTGAAATTGTAAAAGTCATAGAATAAGCATGGGGGAGAATGGGCAAAGACAGGAGGATGGGGATGTGATTTCCTAAAAAATTTTTGACTTAAAATCCTGTGGCAAGTAGTTTCCTCAAAATATTTTTAATATAAAGAGGGGAGCAGAAACATACCAAGTTTGAAATGCGTCATTCATACAGGAGATATGCTGATCCATAAGGACAGTCACAATCTGATAAAAAGCTGGTAGTTAATTTGCAGTGCGACATTGCAATGCCAACATTGAACATATATGACATCTAATATACCTAGTTTTATCCATATTTACTTCTCCTCGGCTATAGATGGCAGAACATTAACAGAAAACATGACATTTTCATCCAAATCTCAGAGGAAGACTCACCATTTAATTTAATGTTTTGGATTGGTCATAAGAGGAATAAAAGTGTGTGAACCATGAAAAAAATGACCACATCTTGCAAGCTGATTGAAAATGTTTGATATGTGTTAAAATGAATGAAAGAGGAGTTCTGCTTTTAGCAATGTTAATTGGTGCATAAACCGAGCAGAAATGTAAAAAACCTTATGCCCCAATGTGCAACCTTGCCTGTGCGTTAAATTAATTATTAAGCAGGCTGCCATCAAATGGCTGTAGCAGAGGAACTGTCTGACAAGTCTAGTCTGAATTCCAGGCTCTCCCGCAATGTAATTCTGTAAGGAGATTGCATGTCAAAGCTGTTGTGTGACTCAGCGTGGTGACAGGCGTCTCACTGCAATCGATATGAGAGGGAGAAAAATCAAATATTAATAAAGGATGGTAGTGTCTTGCCCAGGTTCCATGCTCCTTACAAATGCCTTTTTCCAGTCAGGAATGGGGTATGAGCTCAGTGACACTGAACTCAAAGTGACATATCTCATTTCAATTATATCCCCAGGTGTCCACCTTCCCTGCTCTTTTGCTCTTTGCAGTGCACACAAACAACTTAATCAGATACTCCATCAAACCAGAGTTTGGGGTTCAGTGAAAAGCTGATGGATTTTTGTTGGTTTTTTTTTGAAGAAAACGTTATTTCACACTCCACAAACTCACTTGGAAGAACTGTGCCTTGCCGCAGCACTGTAAAAATGCTTTAATGTCTTATTCCTCATGAACCCCTCAGGCCAGAAACAGACCCCTCACTCATTTCCAACTGCCTATGCAGGGTTTTCAGGCATATCTACCTGGGCGCAGTTTTAAGGTTTATCCAGGGTGTTACAAGCTCTGTACGTCATTGCAGCCATAGATTTTGAGGTCATTCTAATTAAACTTCTTTGCCAGCTGGCAAAAGGGCCTGCCTCTGACAGTAGACCTTGTTGATAGTCATTCGGCTCCCTAGAAGCCATTAGCTGAGACAGCACGGTTGAACTCCAGGTGACTTCACCTGTTCCTGATATGAAACCAGCGCTGCAGATATGAGGACGCCACAAATCGCTTTACCTACGTTCCCAAGCACGGAAAGAGTGAGGGACTGAATTGTCCGGGCGACTGCCCGTTGTTAAGGTCCTATGAAGCATCCTTCAGGTGCTGGAAAAGACCCTTCAGCAGTTGTGCCGTGCGCTGGAGGGTCTCTCTCGCGCCTCTACTGCTAACGCTTAGAATTTCCTGCTTGCTTCCGGGTTGCTTCTTCCCTAATGTCCTGGCCTGTCCCCAGAACAAGCCTGGGGACGTTTCCAGGTGGAAGCACGAGCACACGGGTTCAGAGCTCAAGTTCACATTAATTGCCATCCTGACTTGCACTGCTAGACTGTCTCGTGACTTAACTCTCAACGTCTGTTAGACAGAACAGGCGCTGCCTGCTTGGCACAAGTGTCCCTTTGAATCTCAGGTTGTCCTGTCGGTCCCCTGCACCTCTCTGTCCCATTCATATGGCTCTCACCAAACGGCTTAGAAATACCAAATGATAGAACCGACAAATCACTGATCAGGGTGAGATTATATTTTTTAGCAGATTAAAGAGATGTTTCAGCTAATTTTTTAATTTTTATAATAAATTTTCAGGAGCCTTGGAGAAAAAGGAGACTAATTTTTCAGAGGGCTATTCAAAATGCAATGTTTCTTTCCTTTAAAATCTGCTAGGAAAAGAAGTCATTGAACGGATTACTTGTATAATTACCTATCTATTATTTATTGGTCCTACAGAATGAAAAATCTGCAAGTGGCTCAGTCCTTATTGGAAGTTTATCTCTTTGGCTAAAACACAATTTAAAATCACCTAATTGAAACAATCATTTCAGGACTCAGGGAATTCTTTATGAGTGTTTTTTCTGTACGTGTCATTTGTCTAGGGTGAGTTCATAGAAGGAACTGAGAACTTGTGTTATGCACTTTTTCCCTCTCAAGTTTAAACATGCAGTACCACTTCTGAAGACTGTGAGTGCAATACTTTTTGCTCTATGTATGGCTAACAAAGAACATGTATTTCTGAAGATACTATTTCCCTTGAGTTTTGTATATCTGCAGTAGGTAACCATTTTAATTCCAGTCAAAACACGTGAACAAGAAACAGTCCTTTAACTGTTATTCTGGTATATTTGCAGAACTTTTCATCCCATTTAAAAATGAAAAAATTTAAATTTAATTCTTCTTACTAGACCTAGTTTTATAAGTCTGATTTTATAGTGTTACAATGTTCCTGCTTGTAACGATTGTTAATGATTTTAGTATTTAGTGCCAGACAGAAGAAAATCAGGACCTGTTCACGTGGCTGCGTGTTATGTGTGTGAATTCACTGCCTTTCTACATTGTAGCCCCAAAGTTAGTTTCCCGGTGTATGAGGTGGCTGTACAAGCTATTACTCTGATTTCTAGGAGGAGGTGTGCAAAACAACACAGACATTACTGCAGAGCCAGGTCTTGAAAATGTAGCCCAGGATAAGAAAGTTTGTTTTAATTCCATACATTTAAGCTACATTTTTAATTTCTCTAAAAATCTTGGGCCACATAAATAAAACATATCACTCCCATTTACTTCAAAGGTGTTGTGCAGTTTTGCCTAAAAGATGTTTGCCTCAAATGTTTACTTAGACTTTTGATGTAAGTGAACTTGGTATCTTGTATTATTCAGGGTGGATGTCAAAACCTCCCCTACCAAAGCTTATTCTTTCTTCTGCTCCTTTTTGAATTTTAATTCACTCTTGGTTTATACCATTATTTAGAAGAATATTCTTTAGGGATTTAAAGTTTTGTTGGCTGTCAGAATTAAGTCTCTGCCCTAGTTCTATTATAATGTAATTAATTATAGAGTCTAATGAATTTTCTCTGTAGGAACATCATAAGGGCATGCTGTGTAGATACTTAGATATTTATCACTTTACCTCTCTTTTCCTGAGAGAATCATTCACATCCTTCCCAGAGCCCTGAGGATCACATTCTGTTTTCCTCTCTATTAACATCATCAGTGTGCCCATCAATAGTACCAGCTTCATTCCAGCTAGGGAAGATTAGAAACAAAAAGATGTTAAAGAAAATTGATTTCTGTCAACATCTCTCTATTCCATAATTAATCTTTGTGCAGATTTTTGTCATATTCTAGGCTACCCCTGGACATTTTGCAAGGCCAACTTGTTCCCAATAAAATAAATTGGAAATAGTATTAAAACATCTGTTCTCTTTTTTGTGTTATTTTAGGCAATGCACAAACTAACATTTCAGCTTTGTGATGCTGAATCCCTTCTGCTTTCAATCAAACTTGCAAGATCAAGGAGGTCCTCATTTTAAAGTGGGCCATTTGTCCAGCATTTCTGTGTTGATTACTACCCTGCAGTTACATGTAAGGAATTTCTTTACTTTTGACAACCAATTGAATTTAACTGAACTACATTTATGAATCCCTCTCTGCCAGAGAACACATGCCTGAGCTGCTGTTTTTCACTTCTGTCAATTCATAAGTAAAGGTCATCCTTATTTTAAGATCTCTTGATGTTCATGAATCTCTTTAGTGAACCTACTGAGTGTCAGTTGAATTGCCTACAGCATCTGTCTTTGAATCATGCAGTGAAGATGTCACAGCCACCGCTGCAATCAAAGCAATGTGCAGTATAGTTCAGAGAGGAGCAAGCTATGCTTGGAAATAAGGAGTTTTTACAGGGAAATAAGGAATTCTTACAGGATTTTTAGAATCATTCTGTGGAGTTTGCGAATTCCACAAACGGTAGTGTTGGCAAGAGCCCTTCATGGCAAGTGGGGTCGGCCCCTAAGTCTATTTCACTCTGTTGCAAGCAAGAGACCAAATACTGGGTCAGACCGAATTAGAGAATTATATGTGGTATAACAGTTGGCAAAAATTGTGGTTACGTGAAAATGACACAGATATGTTTGTGTATCTCTTATTTCTAGATATATAGACTTCCTTTAATAAGCTTTATTTGTTCCTGGGTATAAAACCTTTCTTATGAATGATGATGCATGAACCTACAAAAAGGAAACAGAGCTTGCCTTTCAGATTCCCTGTTACATTTGTACCTAACACAGAATGCACTACCCATCCTTTTACTTGTGAGGGAACATATTAAACCTTAACGCTAATGATAGGCAAAGAGTTCCAAACATGAGCAAAGACTTGTGTTTTAGGTCAAATGTTAGATCAGGTTAACTTGCTCTTTTTTTCCTATACTTTTTAATTATGGTGGATCCATACTAGTTGGCTTAGCTGATTCTTTTGTTTTTCTCGTATTTAATTGAAACTGAAAGGTGAAAACAACAGGAGAGAGTTCATTTTCACATTATTCTTTACTTTTCAGGTCATCCAATTATATTACTATGTAAGCACATGGGCCTGCCAAGAGGCACACAACAGAAGGATGACTTGGGCTGAATGTGCTAGATATAATATCATATGTGCAGCTAACAATGAGGACTTAAAAATGGGCCTGAAATATGGAATAAAGAGGACTACTAGGCCATGTATGTGCATCATTCAGTATGTATGTCACCAAATCCCATTTATAAACTAAACCATAAACAGCCTAAAAATGGGCCTTATACAAAAAAATGATTCTTCTGTAATTTGTGTAATAATAATAGAAAATTTCAGCAGGTAAATGACTGATTACATATCTTACACAAAACATAGAATTATATGCTGAACTGCATTGTAATGCATGGGTTAATAAACGGGAAAGAGATTTACTTCTAAAACATAATTGTAGACATATGAAGAGGAGATCAGAAACATCAAAGGAAATAAAACCATCATCATGTAAGTTGGCAAGTGCAGTAGAACTTCCCCACCCCGTGCTGGAGGAACGGCACGCGCACAGGCATGGACCTGGATAGGTCACGGTATAAAACTGACAGGAGAGCAGCATTTGTCTCTGTTCTAGAGACTCCAAATGAATTTGTTCTGGTTTGGGGGTTTGAGTGTGGATTTTTTGTTTATTTTTTTACATTTTCAGAAATGTGAGTTTTGGGAAAAGCCTGAGGCTTACTGATTCAGTTCAATTTTTAGATGACTCATTCTTGCAAATCAGCCAGCACATTTTCTAGGCCAATAGGGAGAAGAAGGTCTTTTTTTCTGTGTGATAATAGCAAAATTAATCATGAAGCACTGTGGCCACTTCTGTGACTCTATTAAATGACCATCTCTTGCAGCTGCTGCTGCTGTCTTGGAGTGCACCTACAGGAGTGAACACATGTGTCTTTCACATTAGGATTTGAAGCACGTGCTGCAGCTATTCTAAATAAGACAGTTCCCCTGCTGAGTTGGTAGCTCCCTGTTTAACACAGCACCCATTTTCATTTTTATGAGTAACAAACACCATGCCCCAGGTAAGATCTGTACACAGAATTATCAGTGTTCCCTGATCACCCAGAATGTGCTTTGCTAACTTCCCCTCCCTTATCAAAAATAAGTAACACTAAATAGCTTCGATTTTTATTTCATTTTCGATGTACGTTTTCCAGATTTTATTGGAAAATAACAAATTTGCCCCTTCCTTTCATTACCAGAGAAGCATTCTCAGCAGCTCGTCTGGGTCTCTTTTGAAGTAATGAAACCTCACATTTTTATGGTGTGATTTTTCTCTCTATTTCAATATTATCATCTTTGTTTTTAGGGCAATATCTTTTATGGAACAACAAACAAAACCAGAGTAACTCATTAAAATGGAAACAGGGGAACACTGTTATCTGTGAAGTAGAAGCTGAAATAAGCTGTTTTTATCCTTTAGCATACAAATAGATGTTTCAGCCAAGCAGTCAATAACTTAACTTACTCTTTTTTTTAAACTTCCCAAGAATACGTAGAACTCATTCACCTAATAAAAACTATAATGGTTATTTGTATACTTTAAGTTAGAATAGTTATAGTAGAGAACTGAATTCACTTGAATTCAAACAGAGTATCAAGAGAAATTTTTTCTATGAAGACATGCACATGGAGATGAAATCTCAGTATTTCAAACCAGTAAATAATGGCACAAAAACTTAACGATAGCAGAAAGAACAACAAATATTGTCCACCCCTCTCACCAAGCCAAACCACGATGATACAAATAGCCTGTATGTGTCATCCATTTTTGTTCAGGTCTTAAATAAGCAATATCCCTTCACCTTATAATCAGCCCTTTAAAAAACATTTAGATCTAATTTCATGCTATGACAGTCTGTTGTGCACTATTTGGGAAAGAGGCCTATGAATGTCTAATGGCTCTGTCTTTCTTTTGAATGATACTTAAATGAAAGACTCACCTAGTGCAAAGCACAAAAACACAAACAAATGTGTTCAGCTGTCCCGAGAGGATATGCATATCTTCAGCTATTCTCAGCATATGAAGTGGAAGAACTAGGCATGTGGAAAAGTTTATAGACATCAATGGTAAAATTTGTCTGAAGAGAAGTGTTCACAGCCTCCACAGGCAAGCCTGAAATTGTGAGGAAGACTGAGCGTACATGCAAGGTGTTAGATGGCTTTATCCAAAAGCTGTAAAGATCCTCTGTTTAATTACAGAATAGACAAGGCAGGAGCAACGAAAATATGTTTTTGCCTTTGGAAGGTGTTTGGATGATCCACAGGAAAAATAGATATTGTATTAAGAGATCTTTCATGTAATGTACACAGGCATAGCAAGAAGCAAAAGTGGGAGGCTGAACCAGATGAATTCACAGACTTAAAAGGGCAGCAGATTAATCACTGGAATAAAATACCAAGTTTTGAATTCCCTGAGTTCCAAGAAACAAGAATTTTGCATAAATATGTGCCTCTTCTTATCAGAACTCAAAGCTGCTTTTTCTTCCTTGTCTATGTTTTATATTGCTACTCCATCACCTGAAATCAGTCTTATCCTTATGGTGACTGGTAGAACTTGTCCAGGATCCTGTTGGTCAGCTTTCTGGAGAAGAAAAAAAAAATCAACGACATGCACATAGGGTACATTCTTAGTTTAATTTTGTCATACAAGTGATCAAACAGCAATGCTGCGTGATTGCATCTCTGAGGCATCTCAATGTAACACCAAGTGTCAGGTTTCCACAGCACAATTTTGCCGCTGTGATTAACCGTAATCATGCACAAGAAGAGATCACATTCTCCCAATAGCGTTCTTTCTCACTTACGCATCTTCACAGAGCCCTGCCTAATGGAAGCTAGAGTACATAGCATGTCTTCATAACACTGAACTTTTACTCACTAAGGAAAAAAAAATAAAAAGACCATCTGTTGAAGACTGCCATAACAGTAGTAGTACATCTATTTTGACAGTGATTGTGAGGAAAGGATGATATTTGAGAATATGAGTCAGAGATTTCCTGATAGTGTGATTATACATTTTTCCATGAAATTTTATCTGATTTGATAGCAGGTGATTATTTGCTTAGCAGGTATCTTTGTTCCAGAAAGAAATTAATTGTTTTTGTAAAATGTATCTACTGAAAATATCTCTCTTCCACATATAAAGCTGTAAGAGCACTTTGAATCAAAGATAGAAAATGAATACATGGGCAGATCTGGACATACACATAACAGGTGTATGAGAAAAAAAAAAGAAAGCTCGGATTTATTCCTGAATTACTCAATTTTTATCTCATGTAATTCCACTTACTTTATTAAAGTTACACCAAAATAAAATTGGAGTAATGTGTTGCCGGCCCTCCATTCAGTGGCTAATAGAAAGGGAATCCACCCCAATATGTAACTCTGGGCTTGGATGTACAGAAGATCCTAACAAAGGCAAAGAATTTGCTAAAAAGGTAGATAATTTAGATCACTGTGAAACGATAATGTAGTCATTGCTATCTGAATGGCTCTGAGGAAGTTTAGTGCACAAGAGGGATAGAGGGATCTGAATCAATGAGCACTTCATTACGTTTTCCAATAAGGTTTTCTTCCCTTGATATATCCTGTCCCTTTTATCCACAGTGACTTATTACAGGTTCTCTGGGCTCTTCCCAAACTGTAGAACTTTGTAAATTAATTTCTTGCTGCTCTCACTCTCCTCCAGGCCTTCTTCTTCCCTCACACTTAGTTCATTAACTTTTAATTAAGCTCCTTCTGAGCTTGGTAGTGTTTCTCCTTCTTTCAGTTAAAAATAAATGAATAAATAGGACTGCTTGGTGGTTTAGATTAGATATTGCACATCTCAATTCCATAGTCAACTGTGTGTGTCACCACAGTGCCTGCATCACCAGACTTCCTTTAAAATGTGGAATGATGAGGGAAAGCAAGCAAACATAATCACAGAATTGAGTACTCACAAGAAATGGGTACTTGGAGTGCAGCAAGTCCAGTTTGCTCAGTTTGTAGATAGCTTTCTTCCCCGCCTTTCTGAAAGTTTTGTATACATTTTTTCCTAGGATCTGTCACCATTATGGTAACAGTAGATACAATTAACATGCATTTTTATAGGCTCTCCGACATACAAAAGCACCCCTTGTCCATGTTTTTTCTCATCAGCTATGAGGAAAGTGTTTAGCATTTTAATATCTCATTGAATTCTTAAACCCTAAGAAAAATAGTGCCAGCAAACATTGCAAGCAACAAAACTGCCACAGGAATTGTGAAGTTATTAAAAAAATCAGCAGTAGTAGAATACATTTATCTGTCCTTCCATAAAATAAAAAAGTAATGAATAATAAATATAGAAGATAGTAAAAAAGCTGGAGTGAAGTCCGTCATCCTGTCCCTTCATTCCCACATTCACATAACTGTCATTACCACAGCTGGAGTTATTCATACGTCTTTACTGCACCAGTGGCTGCAGGGAGTAGATCTGCAGAACGGCAGACCTCCCATCCCCCCTTTTGTTTCATCTCAGATACGTCCGTGCAGGGTTATTGAATGAAATCCCGGAGAAGTAGGCTCCAAGTGCCAGCGCTGGTAGAAGGTAAAAGGACAGAGTTTTACTCCTGTTCTGTCTTATATGCACTTAAGAATTAAAAGATTAGCTAGTGGTTGAGGTTCTCACCATAGACGTGGGAGAGATGTCCGTTGCCTTTAAACAAGTTACTTTGTTACCTGCATCTTAACCCTCAATAACTAAAAAAGAAAATGTTAGCAGCATGGAAACCATTTAAGTACTTCAGATAATTACAAAATATGTTAACACTCTGAAAAAAAGTTAAATTAAATATGTATTAAATAAGTACCGAAAGAAAAGCAAATGCCAGGCATTAAACAAGTTATGAATAAAACATTTGTGCAATGTCACCAAGTAATTTAGATAAGTTCACTCAATACACAGGTAGCAAGGGCTTTCTACTGAACAAGCATTTTATTTCTTCACATAACCTAAAACATGGGAAGTGCTCTAACTCTGATAGTCAGCTAGAAGCTGCTTTGGGGTCAAGGGATCTATCACGTGTCCCTAAGAGGTGTCAGGCCACAGCTGACCGAGAGGAGGTAAGTTTCTCTGAGAAAAACACTCATGTTGATTATTGCCCTAACTCTTAAAGTTAGGAAGGGGCCACGAGGCTGGACTGACAAGGCTTCTTCATGTCCAATGCCAGTGGCCAACCTGAATCTGTATTTCAGGTGAGTCTGCAGGTAATGTAACTGAGGGCTACAATGCAATAGTCCTTGGGAAGCCTTTAATTTCTGTGCCCGTTCAGCTTTTCTTCTTAAAATCATATGAGGCTTTGTAACCAAATCCATGGAATCTCGGTTTCCAGCTGACCGAATCTAACCCCCCATGGCCAATTACTGGCCAGCGCTGAAAACACTTACTGTAATGCTTAGCAAACGAACACCCTGAGACTAATACCAGTCATGATGGATCAATGTTACAAAGCCTTGGGCTTGGTAATTTCAATAAGGATGTGATGTGAGAAAAATCTATGTGAAATTGAAAAAGGATCCTGTGGTTTTCAAACAAGCTGTTTCAAAACAGTTCAAGTATTTTAATATATTATAAATATTTAAATGTGTGAAATGAAAGTGTGCGTGGGTGTAGGTTGATTGAGCATCTTTGAAATGAAAATAATGAAACAAATGACCTCTGCTAAATAAAATAGCAAACCCAAAAGCTTTGCAGTGCATGGTTCAGCTGCGAAGCCTTTTGATAGTTAATACTGAATGCAGGAGAGAGCACTGGGGTCAGGGCTAATCTTCAGGAACACAGAACCATCAGATTTTGAAAGTGCATTTGATTGTTTTAAAGGCAGCTCTTGATATTAAAAAAGGCCTCCTTCACCCCCTCCCATATCTTTAAATACATTTTTCAGACTTCCTATTCAAGTTACTGCATGCCTCCAGAAACTGTCCTACAGTCCAGAGTTGAGATGTAAGGTCAATTTTTCAAGTCTTCAGCTCTCTGGGGAAGGTTGGCCTAGTATTTCCCAGCCCCTAGCAAAGAAAAATAGTGGGACAGATTCCAAGGTTTTGCATAGGCTCTAGTCTTTTCTCAGACAAAATGAGTAATATAACCTACTAATGGTGCCTGGAGAACAAAATACAGTCTAATTTGAATTTATGTTACTGTAACCTTTATTTTTTCCCCAGCTTTTCTTCTTCTGGATGTTCCCAGCTCTACCAAACTGTGTGCTCTCTTCTAGCACCCCTGCCAAGGCCCAAACTCACTCTACCTCTCATAGCAGATATCTAGTGAAGATGTCCCTATCTCTGTAACTCACATGCTAAAAAAATGGAAGAAAAATGTATAGTAATTAAAACAATAAAAAGCTTTAACACTGTCAACTGTGCTTTTGTGTTTTACATCTCAGTGTGGAATTTTATCAGTTTAAGCTTCCTTCATCTCAACTGTCTTCCTCTAATCCAATTACATTCAATACATAACTCGCTCCATTTTAAAATTACCACTATGTCCTCCCCAGACTTAACTAATCAGCAATGAATCATCATTTTATTGTACTTTATGCCACAAAAGTATATTGTATCTTGCCATGAAATATCTTATTCATAAGCTTCAGCAGCTGTTCCATATCCCTCTTTTGTTTTATTTCATTTCAAGAGCAATGTGTATAGAATAGGCATACAGAGGAAGTAGCACAAAGCTGTATTATCTTTCACAAGTAAATATTTCTTAACTAATAATTCGAGTCCTCCTAGAACTGTAAACCAAAAACAAAAATCTGATTAATTAAAGGATAAATGGCAATATACCCTGGATGCAGAGCCGCTTGCAATAGCTGTGCCTGACAAAAATGGGACATCATAGTGTGTCTTTTGCTTTGTGCTTGTGACTGCCTCACCACCTGCGGGAGAAGCAACTTACCTTTCTTGATATGACAATCTGAACAAGGAAGCAAGGGAACATGGATGGAAAGGATTAGTGACAATCTTGCACTTAGTAAAAAAGCTTGGTCAATAATCATACTGTTCTTTTTAAAGTGTACTTTAAAACTATTTTTAAGACTTACCCTTTTCTTAACTTGCTACAGAATATATCTTCTCTATGGCTCATTTAAAGCAGTCTTCTCAAAGCCAAATTTCTAAATTTATATGTAAATGCACTGTAGATCAATTAAAAGATAAACCCAACTTTTATGTGGGAATATAGAAGGAATAAACTCAATAAAATGTAATTCTCAAATCTTGATCATTATAAATGGTGATCAGAAAGCAATTAATCAGGTAGGTGTTTTATTCTCCAGTAATAATTTTCTAGTTTACGGTCTGTTTTTTTGTCTGTAATTTGTAACTATGAAATATTTTTATATTGAAAATGATAAGCTGTCTGTAGAGGAACATTTTAATCATATAGAAGAAGTTGTAGGCACATAGCTATTATTTATTAATAGCTATTATTATTTTAGTGTATTGATACAGATCACAGAGACATGGGCCAATTTTCCATTTTTTCATTACCTTTTATGCCTTTAATTTCACTAAGATCAGTGGAGTTATATCACTGTGAAAGAACATGGAAAAAGCAGAGAATCACACTAGTATGGTCTGCTATTTGCATGTCTGCTGATCTGAATATGTATTATTCAGATTATCTTGGAACAGTCTCATAGCCAGAGAAAAAACAGCTGGTGGTTAAAGCACTGGGATGGAACTCAAGAAATCTAGTTTTAGTTTCCAGTTCTGACACAGACTTCCTGTTCAATTAAGCGGTACGTCACTTTATCTCCCCGCGCTTTGGGTTCCTCCTTTGTAAAATGGGCGTCATGATGTGCCAACACACACTCACTGGAATCAAATGTTTACGGGAGCCCTTCAAGTAGAAACTCCAGCACGCAGAGGCAGAATTGACCACCCACATCTCATCAGAGATAACAGCATAATATAAAACAAGACAATTCATTTAATGCTAACATAAAGAAGATCGCTGCCAATGTGCTGTCTGGAGTGATTATTTCAGTGTGTGGTGAGGTGTGATGAGGATGCGTTCATTAATACACACGAGACGCCGAATTACAGCAATGGAAACAGCAAACCGCTGGTCGCGTGCCGAAGGGCTTTCCTAATCCAGCACACCCTTCGTGGCGCAGAGATTCCCAGATTATGAACCAGGAACGCTACCTAGGCGGCCTCTGGAACGACAGCGCGCGCAGCTCGCCAGGAGAACGGCCCGTGGCGAGCGGCGGCACGGCGGCGGCACGGCGGCGGCGGCTCCGGAGGCCGGGGGGCTCCCTCTCCCTCCCGCCAACCGGAGGCGCCGGAAGGATCGCGACGCTTGCGGATCCTTATTGTCACGAAACCGGCCAGGGTGGGAGGGAGCGAGCCAGCAGCGCTTGGAAAGAAGGCAGGGGTTCGGGGGCGCAGTCGTACGTGCCGCGGCCGGGGGTGGCTCGAGGGGTGGTTCCTCTCGGCTGCCCTTGTGTATCCATAGCTATAAAACAACCCCCGTCCGGTCCAGTTTACCTGTGGAGCAACAAAAAAAGGATTTGTGTGTTTTTGCAGACGTTTCCCTTTGGCATGCAGGAACACTGCGGTATTTTTTGCCGCGCGTTTCCCCCGCAGCCACAATCCACGCGCTGGTGCGGACGAGGCACAGGAGCCCGCGTTCGCCGAGCGGCTCGGCCGTGACGCGGGGCGTGCTCACGGCATCCTGCCCTAGCTTTAAACACAGGTGTGTTTTGAGAAGCGTCGTCCTTCAGGCTGACCGATGTATGGAAAGAGATGGCTCTTTTTAGTGTCTTGAGTGCAATTTGAATAAACTTAACAGATGCCTGGTGCTGTACAGAACAGTGTAAACATATATGGTCACCCGCCAACTCTGCACAGGTTTCTCTGAAAAAGCATTTCTATACTCGTTGTTTTTCCCCCCCCCCCCCTCTGTATTTAGCACGTTGAAGAATCGGAGATTACTGAAAAGAACGGTATTTTTGGTTTGCCCTGAGGCCGCCTTGCGCTGCCGCGGGAAGGAGAAAGCAGGCGAGGAGCCGCGCCGCCAGGGCACGCGCGGAAGCTTCCAGAAGGCAGCGGCCGTTAGGGGCGGCCGTTAGGGGCGGCGGCGGCGGCCGTTAGGGGCGGCCGCTAGGGGCGGCCGGCGGCCGTTAGAAGCAGGCAAGGAGACAAAAGCACAGGGAGAGGTACGTATGAGTGTAGCAGTTTGCTAGTTCTTGGCGCTTGATCTGAAAGACTATCGTACTGACGCTTTCTTTCAAGCTTTGAAAGCGTAATGTCGCTGGGGGGGGGGGGAGCTGCAGCAGTGTTTATCCTTTGATTGTATCCGTTGATATCCTTTGATTGCAGCCGTTAGGTTACTTGGAAGCTGAAGTGTCGCTCATCTGGGAATGAACTGTTTCTGTGAGCTTGGGAAGTTTGGGCGAGGAAAGAGTAGGATCGGGATTTCTTCCTGTTCTGCTTTGCTGTATTCCGTTCCTACATCTGACTTGCTGGAAATCCTCGGCACCCGCTTCTGTCATCGCTTGCTCTGACTCTTCTCTTCCTGGTATCTTGGGACTTGATCCAGATTTCGGTGCTTTGCTTGGTGCTGGAGGATGGGATAGAATGTGAACACTGCACTGAGGAGCAGTTGGCTTCTTAAGACACTGTTCAGGAATATTTTGCAATGGTTTTATTTGAAAATAAATAAGTAGCTGAGTGATCTTGTTTTCAACTTCTCCCTTCTAATTATAACTTTTTACGACGCTCAACTTCAGGTCTTCCAGGCAGAATACTGAGAGCGATTACGTTGAAGTCCAGTGATGATGATGACCCTGGGTTTTTGTTTTGTTGTTGACAAATACTGTGCGTTTGTATATTCTCTTTCAACCTGAAATATGCTGTAAATCAGATTGGTGAATGGATTTATTTATTTATTTACTCTTTGCCAAACTGGAAAGGACAAAAACAGTTCTAAATTGCCAGGGAGTATAGACTAGAGGACCTCAATAAGTCTTTTCCAGCCTTAATTTATAATGGTAACTTTATTACTAGGTTTGTGATTAAACTGCCTCTGCTGCATTACTTGTACAAATTAACTACACAGGGTGGCTTAAGGGCACACGTGCAGAAAAAGAGGATGGTGACTGATCAGAGTGGCAAGCTTTTGTGTACCATTACAAATACCAATGTCTAAGAGTAGCTGAGATGTTGGCTCCTGTTTAGTTTCTCAGCTGTGTGTAGTGGGAGAAAGGGCCTCTTCTCCCTGTTGCATCATTTCTTGTGCCACCTTGTTTTCTGTTACAGTAGCATGAGGTTGCAAGCTTCTCGGGAAAAGGGCTCTTTGTTAACCTTGTGCTTATACAGGAGCTAGCACTGTGAATCCCTGATCATGAGTGGGGTCCCTGTCCAGCATTGCAGTGCAAATTATGATAAAAGATAGCAAAGCTGAAAGGTTAATTTAAGGCTTCTCATTTTTAATTGATCTTTCTCCCACTGAACTTAGTGGGAGAAACTAGGGGGAGTGGATCCATTTGCAGTGTCTCGGAGTTCAATCCCACTCGATCCAGTACAGCCACACAGTAACATGGTAATGCCAAGGATGTGAACAAAAGAACTAGCTCCTGGATGCATTCTTGATGGAATTCTTTCACATTGAGAAGGTATTCACTGACTATATAGTTTAAAAGCAAATTATTATACTTTTGACTTCCTGCTTGCAAGAGGACTCACAGTGATTGTTCTGGCACAGAATTTTGGTATATTCAGTGCATGTTATGAATGAGTTTTGCCCCATCCTTAGCATAGCTGAAATGGTTAGAGATAATTTCAAATAGCAGTGAAATTCAGTAGCACTCCTTTGTGGCAGCACATGTCCTTAAACTCTGTATTGGGATGCTGTTGGTCATGGCACAAAATGAAAACGGCAGTGAGAATGAAGTTTCCTCATGCCTTGTCCATTCTATGGGTTTGCTGTATTTCCAGAGACAGCAATATAGAAAATCCTCATAGGTGTAGCTTTGAACATGTTTTGAACCTTTTTATATTTTTAAACATGTTGTTTGGTAGCTTTCTTTCCCATCCTTGGTTTTTATATCTTTTTAATAGCAGAGATGGATGAATTCAGAGAAAATTAATAATGTATAAATATGCTTGAATGTAATCCAAGGAAAGCAGTTTGTCTAATGCAAAGCATGAAGCAGTCTAGATCACTGATCTATTTCCAGATTTAGATCTAGAACTAAGCCCTTGTATTTTTCACATCTGCTGCAAGCTGTAGATTAGGAAATGTTATCATCTTTATAATCCTACACCCACCTTTCTCCTGTTCAGCAGCATTGCCATGGCAAACTCGGATGCACAGGCTAGGAGCAGACACAAAAGTAATTTGTTTATGTGTTTTTAAGAATCTAAAATGACAAAGTGAAGTACCATACACTATTTTCCAACTCCCTCAAAACCTGATCTCACTTACCAGTGAGTGGCTAACTGGACTATATCTCTCATTTCCCTCCTTAGTACTAGTTGGTTGTACTTCAGGTGATACACTTGGGACTGTGGATGTCCTGTGGCGTCCATTTTGGGTGGAATATCTGTACATGTTCTTCCCGCTCTGCAGAGGTTATCAGCCTGC
Organism: Apteryx mantelli; assembly: GCF_036417845.1. Lineage (NCBI taxonomy): Eukaryota > Metazoa > Chordata > Aves > Apterygiformes > Apterygidae > Apteryx > Apteryx mantelli. The sequence goes on along the minus strand of NC_089989.1, from coordinate 27,474,842 downwards.
TGCTGTCTGCCTTGTGGCATAGATGGAGAGTAGAAGTCTTGTGAGTCCTTTTGAGTAAATACAACCCTGATCTTAATGGAGGGAAGCATGTTCAATTTCATGGCAGAACAGCAGCTTACAACTGCAGCTTTCTTTGCATCTGTCAGTGTTAATGGGAAAAGTTTAAGCCTATCATTTCCAGAAAATCTTTGCATCTTTGTGTTTACAAAGGATGTGCTATTGTAGGCAACCCTACAGGAATTACTTTGCCGTGACTTAAAGTAAGGAGGTAGGAGGAAGTTCTGATCCTTCTTTAATCTGTGGTTTAATCTGTGTATCCCATGACAAGCAGCCTGCAATTGCCTGTCTGCAGTCAGGTCTACAGAAGTAGATACAAGTGAAGAATTAAAGTTATCTAATCCATGATTAAAAATAGCTAAACTGTAAATCTTGAGTTGTCTCAGGTGTGGGCTTGGTTCCTCGTTGCCATGCCTTGTCAAGTTGTTGCATGCTTCTTTGTTTGCCCACAAACATCTTCTGATATGCCCAAGCAACTTCAGGTTAAAAAAAAACAAACTGTGGTGTTATCCAGCACTTCTCACCTCAGGGTCTGTATAGTAACTGGTAATTTGTTTTTGGAGTGCAGCTGGGAAATGCAGGTTCTTAAATTCTTTCTAACACTCAGTTACCTACTATTACTACAGTTACTCAGATACCTAAATCCTATTTTGAAAATGTCTTTTAGCTAGTTTTGCATCTGCTTGTCATGGATTTAGCATAATCCCCACTTTATAATGTCACAGGGAGGTGAAGATAAATTTGCTAAAGATTATGGATTGCTCGGATACTAGGGTGGTGTGGGATTTGTAGACTAATTAAACAGGTTATGGTCTGTGAGCATGTCAGAGGTTAGAGCCATTTACTTTCAGATCTGCCAGTCTGCTGCTGTGGGATAGATGACTTGTAATGCTGCTCTTCTTTTCCGCAGGACTGGGTAGAGATCTGTTGGTTTCCAAACACCCGCATCAAGTGTTGGCCTAAATGGGATGTTCCTGAACCTACTGGCGGATGCTTGTTCTGCTGGCAATCAACAGGATGTAGAGCTGATTTGTGAGATCAGTGTCTGTAAACTCAGCCTGACGAATTCAGACTTCATCTCTGTATGCAAGGTAAGTCAGACTTGGTGCTGAGTCAGTGGTTTTGGGTAAGTCACACCATCTCAGTGGATGAAATGTGTTTAAAATATACTTACAGATAAGAAACTGTGAGGGTGTTGAACAGAAGATACAGTGGTCAAAGTTACTATATTAATTCTAAATTGCATGCTGCTGTATATGAGCTACCATGTCTCTTACCTTAAAAAAACCTTTCAATTTTGTCTCATATTCAGAGAGTCTATCATATTAGGGAGTTATGATGTGTGGACAAGGAACTTCATTTGTGCTTATTAGCACACTTGGCCTTTAGCCAGTAAATTGTCTTTGCTTTTGAGGAGTGATGTTAGTTTGTGTTGTATTGAGTACTGGAAATCATAATTTAAAAAATCCTTATCGTGGTGTAATCACACAAGCTGTTTTTTCTGTTGATTAACAGTCCTTCAGGCAAGCTAAACTTCATTATCCTAGAATTTTGTATCTGCTACTAATATCTCAGAATTTAACTTCAGCTGTGATGCATATACAACCTTACCTTGGCTTTTTGAAAGTACTAAGGAGTTTTAATATCTTAGCACAAGGTGGCAATTAGTCACTATATAACAGCAGTGTTTGAGTAAAGGCCTCCCTGAATGACTCCCATTAGGAAGCCCAAATATCCTAAAAATAATCTAGGCCTAAGCATCTGCCACTCTTGAAAATGAGATGTTGGCTCCCCAGGTAATTAGGACACCTGAAAAAAAGTGCTGTAAGTCTACTTCGCAGGTCACTGTGCATCAAGCTGTGATGAACAAGTAAGGAAAGTTTGTGGATATAGCTCATCCTCTACTTGTCATTTAGGAAATCAGTGGTGGAGAGAGAGCTGTGGTATATAAATTAAAAGTCAGCAGCACCAAAGAAAAGGCTATTAAGGCAACATTTCCTAGGAGGATAGAGAAGGAAAGAGAAACTCATTAAGCTACTACTTAATTTAGACCTGGTTAGGGACTTCTTTCTTATATGTTTAGATTTTGTGTGACTGCTTACTTTGGAATTTAGAAAGGGTTACTGTCAAGTTGCTATTAGCAACTTTTGTATTGCATATGATACATTTGCTGTCTGTATAATACCAACTCCTTCCCAAAGAAACATAAATATACCAGGATTTTTGTTGTTATTGTTGTGGGTGCTATTTTTTTGTTTGTTTGTTTTTGTATTTAGCTTGAAGGGCTGGAACTACTTAATAGTTCTAACTCTCAACTCAGCTTGGTTTCCAAGTGGTCTATAAAATCCTTTTCAGAAGAACCTTTCTGAGTAGGGTGTTATGTCTCTAGAAGAGAGAGCAGGGCTAACTTCTTACCCTATGTACCTGAGCCTCACAAAGGGAGAAAAATAATAAAGACCTGTTAAAGGAAATTTTCAGTGTGATAACTAAAATGGTCTTCACTTTATAAACCCTAATGTAGGTCATTTTGGGGAATCAAAGGATTATGTAGACATTTTTGCCTCTTTAAAAATTACACAGAATCTGTGTGCCCTTCCATCAGAGGAGCAGAAGTGGCTTGCCAGGAGTTTGTTTTCCACATCTAGTTCCTGGTTGCTTTGCTGTGCCAAACAATGATGTATCTGGGCATGACCAAAAGGTGGTATGCCTAAAAAAAATTGGGATTAAAAACTGTCATGTCTTTAGAATCTGCATTCCAAGTGTATCCCTGAGAGGAGCAAGTGACACAATGTACTTCATATGCTGATGATCAATACGTACTAAAATTTGTCAGCTAATCAGTTTGCAGGCTTGCAGCTGAAACTTAGGCACCAAAAATTGCTTAGACTCCCTGGTTAGGCACCTAAAAAATTAAGGTGACTGAAGAGAAGAGTAGAAAGAGCAATACAAGGTCAGGCCACTGCATCAGTTCTCCATAAGCAGATAGCTCTCTTTAGCTGGGGTGGGCACTCTGGGACCCTCAAGGCTGTTTCAAGGGGAGTGAAAGCTGAGGCAGAGTAGGTGACAACCGTAGCAGCCCATGAGGTGCCCTGGTGGTGCAGTTCTGCCTGCAGTTCTGATGCAGGGAGGAACTGGGCTACACAGTCGAAGGCCTGCCTTCCTTGCTCACTGCCGCCATTCCTTCTTTGGTGGGGAAGAATGTTCTTCAAGCTGTGCATTAAAAGCAAGCACAAGTTTGGGAGGTACGTGGGTGCAAAAGCCCTTGAAGTATCAGTGATCAGTGTGTCCTGCAACTTGCATAAATTTTCAAAGACAGCTGTGTTCCTATATGCACCCTGATTATAATGTAACAACTTGTAATAATTTGGGATGGTTAGCATGCTTCTAATGAACCCAATAGCAAATCTTAGTGTCATCAGACCCCTGCTGAAACATAACAGGTGCTTAGGCCCATGAACTGATCAGAATGTGCTGCCACTTTGAAAGTATTAGTCTAATAATGAGGCAGACTACTTTGCTGTCATTTCACTGTGTTTTGGACCAGAATGGGTGTAAAGCATTATCACATCAGAACAATGATAAATTATCCTGTTACTGCTTCTATAAATTCTCATGAAAGATGCAGGGATTCTGAGAATTAAACCTTCTGTTTCTAGACAGAGACTTTTGAAATCATTTCTTTAAAGTGGACATTTAGTGGAATATTACAGCAGCTTGTTAAGTGAAATATTTATTCATGGTAAATTATACATCTGATACTAGTAGAGCTCTTTCTAGTCTTTCTGACTACTTGGATGAGAAATGCAAGCTATATCTAGTACGTATATTAAGAAGGCTGAGCTGAAAGTGATAAAACTGTGAATTTCTGTAAAGAATAATAAATGGAAAGTGTGAACCATTTTTATCTTCTCAATTTATTATACTGACCTCAAAGTTTAGATTTAATTCTTTTCTACTTACACATAATTTTATCCTTGACCCTGTTATATGCTATTGAAGAAAGTGCCCTCATATCCTCCAAAATCAAAGCATCTTTCTTTTAACATGGCCGGAGGTGTTTGATGCTTAGACTCATTCCTGTGTTGTCTAATTTGTGGATATTTATTGTTCATGAGAATGTTTTGAAACTAATGTGACTTACAGATCCTGGATTGAGGAGACTGGCAACTTGATCAGATAACCTTGAGAAACAACAAAATTAGAATCACATGATGTTCACTTTCATGGTCATTATTCAGAACAGGATAGTATTGTAAATATCAAGATAATTATCTTCTCTGAAGTCAAACTTGACTTTTACTAATTCCATAGGTAGATTCAGGACATAAAGCTTAACAAAAAGAATTACTCTGTCTGCATGTATCGGTGTTGGAATGCACAAAGGAGTAGATCATAGATTTTAACACAGAAGATCAACCGAAATTCAAATACACTGAGAGCAGGAGGGGACAGTTTGAGCATTTTCATATTGCAGCATCACAGAAGAGGGACTTCCATTATAGAGGCAGGTCTGACTGAAATTGCCACTCATTGTAAAACACTGGCATTCTGAATAGCTGAAAAGTTAGTACTGCTCGGCTAATGGGATTGTTTTCAATAGAAAAAAATCACATTTTTTGCAGATGCTTCCTGTGTGGTAAATGTATCACACAGATTAGGTGGATTGAGAGCCTGCAAGGAAAAAAACATCGCTTTGCATCACTGTGACCATAGCTTTGGGTGGTGTTCACCGTGGTGTGATCTGCCAGCTTAAAGCTATAATCACTTCATAATCCTAGTGTAGAACAGGAACGCTAGAGAGGGGCAGAGCTCTATCTGGCCCTTTATCCCATCCAGGATAAAGTAGCTTCATCTGTGTTTACCTATGACTTCTTGTTTTTTCAACTGTATGCAGTAGTATTTCCATTTTCGTAGCAGGCTGCTTGCTTGAACTTGAAGATGACTTTTTCACAGCTCTGACTTTGTACTTCTCTTATGTGGAGAACTGTTAGTTACCTAAGGGCTTGCTTTTGCCCTTAGCAAATAAAGTGCTCTTCAGTAAGATGGTGATAACTCATTGAGTGACTGACTACTAAGAATACTTTTAAATGGCCTTCCCAAGGAGGAGAAGACTCTCAGTACAAAGCATTAGTGGGTATCTGTTAAAAGTACTGAACTTTGGAATAGTGTTAGATCATGTTCATTTAGGCTATACACTAGAATATTTCAATTGCTAGTGACAACTATTCCAGCATAGCTTCTTTTAATAGATGTTGTTTCTATAATACAACTTTTTTCCTGTCTAGGTTTCTGCATTGTTGTGATCTGACTAGCTTTGAGACTTGAGAAAGGAAATAATATGAGTTACTTACAACAGTACCGAAATCTAGCTTGCAAATTACTGCTTTAAAGGCTTGTGCAGAATATGGGTCAACACTGCAATATGCTGTTTTGGGGCATGTTATATGGTGTGTTTTTTTTTTTTTTCCTTCCCTGATATTCTGTATTAGATTTTGCTTGCTGCCCTTTATTAGTAGACCTAGTGTCTGTCTTTCTCCACTGCAGCCCATGCTGAGATAAGCTCAGAGGTTATAAATTCTGAAGAAATTACAAGCACCTATTAGGGATTGTTTCCCCAGAAATACTAGTACCTACTCTCACAGAGCATACAAACAATCAGACAAGCCCTTCTTTTTCTACTGCAAAATTTCAAGAGGATATTTGAGAAAAAAATTCAAGAACACTTTTGTGGTCCATCATTTTTCATTTCACAAGGGGAAAGCTGTCATTAATGGGAAGGAACTTACAGGTTTGGCATCTTTCCTAAAAGTTCTGACATTGCAGCTGGCAATGCAAATCAATCTTCTCTCTGGAAGGTTGACTTTACTGCCACCTCGCACTATGCTAAATAGTAACTGTTTTGACCATCAGATCTCAAGTTCCCCTTTTCTTGCTTTTTACCATCGTGACTGCTCTGACTTCGCTGGGGTTTGGCCTTGCATTAATCACCTCCTTGCTCTTTGAGGTTCTCATTTACCCAACCTTCCTTCCTGCAGAAGAACGTGAATGAGAAAATAATCTACTACTTATCTTTTAGCTTCACTTCCAGCTTCATCTATTGCCTTGTTTACTGTGATGATCCTAGAATCTGTGGTTTGGCCTGAAGTGCAGTATGGACTGGTGTCTTGAGTCAATGTGACTCTATTGTGCAGAGCAGTCTGTTCCCCTTTACCTTCCTGGGTAAACCAGGGTGATCTGGACATGTTGGCTGTAGTCTGGCCTGGTCACGCTCACAGTCTATTTGCTCAGAGAACTGGATCTTAAGGAGTGCTGTATAATACACCTGTTCCTCAAAAGAGACGCAACCAAAAGACATCCACGAAATACCTGAAGTTAAAGTTCTGTGAATGAAATACATCTGTCTCATCCACATGGTTGCTTTATTTGTCTTTGTTGTGAATCAAGCTGTGTGATCCCCACTCTTGATTTTTATTTGGATTTTCAGAGACAAAGCCCACTTTAGCTCTCTATTTTAAGGCATATAAAATTGAGAAATGTTCATTTTTAGTATCTTTTTATCTACTTTCAAAATAAATTACTAAAAGTCTTCTTTTAAAATGTGTTATTTTATAGTAATTGTGAATATTTTTTGTGGTGGGCTTTAAAAGTAGTTTTTGCTTTATTTTCCACATATATATCTTGTGTTAGTGTACAAAAAAAACCCCAAAACTGTTTTTGATGAGTTGTTTTGGGACTTAATAAATAACCTCATACATCAAACAACTAAATACAGATGGTGGTTCATTTGCTTTATTTTATTTCATATCAATCAAAAACCCCAAAGTATCTTGGGGTTTCGGAACACAACATATTCAACTGCAAAAACACATTTTCAATTATATCATGGTTATTGATCAAAAGTCAGTAATCTGTATCTCAGACAATATTAAGAGTTCAGTCTGAAGATCAGTCAATTTTCTTAAGCTTAATTGCTCAGTGCAGCAGTGTGTTTCACTTTGTTCACAAACTGCTAAAGTTAGGCTAAACCCTGCAGAATTACTGCAGAGGTACTGAAAAGCTTATGAAGGTCCAAGTGTTTAGGACAGAAAAGCTTAAAAGAGCTTGTGTGGGGGAAAAAAAAAATGTTGGTTGATCTAATGAAAGGTCTCACCTATCCCTATAAATGTCACCTTGCTATATAGCATTTGGTAGTCCTGGTGACAGAAAATATTTCTGCTACAGAAATGCAATGGTGAACTTTTTTTTTCCCTGCTTTACACTGCATTTGCTCTACAGTTGGTAGACCTGTTCCATACCCTACTGCTATACAATATGTTGGGAGAGATGCATTGTCAATGAAACAGTTTTCACTGAAACCAGAAAAGGGTTTTCAGGCAACCTGAAGCTCCTGGCTGCTAGGGAGAAGATCCACTCAAGATCATCAGTCGTGAATCCTCTCCTGGAGTTACATATCTGAATCATCTGAGAGAATGACCGGATCCTTGATAGGTGAAAGTTGCCCATTTTCTCTCTCAATCTGAGCTTGTGCTTTAGATTCCTCTCACTTCACAGAGTTCATTTGTGCACAAGGCTGCCTTTTGTACATACTTTGCTTCTTCATGGCACACCTGAGCCCTCTTACAGAATCAAGACCCCAGCCTCTTCCCTATCTAATCTGAGAATCCTGTTTCAGACCAAATGTACCTCCTGGTCAGTCAGAAAGAAGGTTGCAGTTTTGTGTCATGTGTCATGTCACACTTGCATTGTGGATAGGGAGGGAACATCACTTTCTAGGTCTGTCAAAATGAAAATGCTACATGAGCTTTAAATTCTTGGGCAATAGTTACTTAGAGTGGGGAAGAGAGTTCTTCTTCATTTAACATTTAGAACTTGTACAACAGTGCAAGTAAATGATCTACTCAGTATCTTAGAAGTTTGTGAAAGTTAATTTAGTACACATTGGACCGTCCTAGACTAAAGAATACCAGAATTATCACTTCCTTTCTTTGTACTGAAATGAAGAATGATGTTAGATTATACTATTAAGATTAATTTACAGGTACAACCAGAGATTCAGCCAAACTAATCTGTGGGAAAAATAGCAGCCACAATGAATTTGTATTATTGCTGCTGATTTGAGAGAAGCAAAATACACTGCTAGTGTTTCAGGAGTGCATGGAGATCAAAGCCAAGATCAATGCTCTTATGCTTAGTTCTGTATATATGCTTACAAACACTTCTCACCCTCAGCTGCCTATAGTCTAGAGCTCCAATTCTGTGAAGATTTGTGTACATACTACTTCTCATGTACAGAAAAGATAAGCAAAAGGCCAAGATCTGAAGTATGGAAAATGAATCAACTGAAGAAAAAATAGCCAAATATGTTTTTTCTTTTTGTGTTACCCAAAAATGATTTGCAAAATGTGAAATATTCAGCATCCAACCTCTCCTTCTCCATAGGAGAAACAGGTTCATGCCATTTGTTTAGTATTTCTGTAAAGAAACAGCAGAAACTTTAAACCCCTTGTGAATTTCCTGAGAAAAATTCTAATGAGCTTGTGACTTCTTATGTTGCTATAGTAACTGACCAGAAGTTAGTGAGGTTTTTGCTCTGTATTTCTACACATACCAGAAGAAGTTAAAAACCGACTAAATCACTTCTTAATAAAAATCTTACAAATACACCCCTCAGTGTAGGAGAGATTTTTTTTTCAAAACCAAGTTGGGTAAGCTTGCTGCTGTTAGTCCAGTAAATACACACAAGGCTTAAAACAGACGGCTGAACTTGAAGTAGGCAGTGTCTTTCCTGTTCTACTGATCAAATCATTTTTATTATGAACCATAGTAATGCGTTTATCACTGAAATTTTGGCAGGGAGTGGATCTCTCTGAAGAAGCAGAGGTGTTTACAAAAGCAAATATAACTCCAGAGATGTACAAAGTGGATCATGTAAGACTCATACAAATGCATATCAACACTTTTAGCTCAAGCTTTATAAGTTATTACCTAATGCCTGACTAAACTTGAATCACAACTTGCATTTTTATTTTAACCTCAAAGCATCCGCAAAGGCACTTGAATCATAGTTTCCTCTAGAATTTTGCTTCAGAGGGTACTACATATTCAAAGGTTTTCATGTATATATGTGTTGTGAGGGTGGAGATTTTTGGAGGGGCATTTTTTGTCTGTTTGGCCCTGTACCTCACACATCTTAGGCTTATTCTCTTCTGCTTTATACATTGCCTTAGCTAAGCAATTTAGGTTGAACATTGAATGTTGTTTTTTTGTGTGTTTTCTTTTTGTTTTTAATAGAAGTGAAATTTACAGTGCTCAGGGAAATTGTATGTAGTTGGCACTTAGGAACACAAGGATTTCGGGAAGGGCCTCTTTAATCACTGAACTCTTTTTCAGGGAGCCATAGCAGATAACCACAATAAAATTCATCTTAAAAATGCTGGGTTTTTGCTTTGTCTGCAAGAAGACCATTCTATTGTGTCACAATAATTTCTGGTCTGAATTTGTGCTTGTCTTAAAGGCCTTAATAGGGGAGCACTTACCAAAGTTGAACCTAAGGATAACTGATTTACACCCTCCAGTATTTTTCTGTATTAACTTCTTGCAGAATCGTAGGGATATTGTTTTACTTGAGTTCACAAGCAGTTTGATTTAGAGCTCAATTGTGTTCCCAGTGAAGGTAGTAGGGAAACTTTCATTTATCATGAGTTGTGCCTTTAATGATAAATATCCATTTTGCAAATCAACTGCTGAAATTCCATCAGCTGAATGCCTCGATAGAGCATTGGAAGTACAGCTTTCAAGTGCTGACAACCACTGAACACTAATGTACAGAGAAAAGGTTCTAAACGTCTAAAAGCTGAGTTTTCATGCTGAAGCAAAGTAAACTACTGGCAGAGGAGTTTTTCCAAAATAGTTTCTTATTTACTGATGAAAATTGTTTATTTACTGCTTTCTGGTATGCATTACTGCACCCCAATTTCAAAAAGAAGCAATACAAGAGAAAGGAATTAGGTAATCTTTGCAGCCTTAATGGCATTACATCTGTGATTGCAATTCTAAGTTAGTACTCTCCCACCAGAATTTTTACTTAAATAGGAAGGGGCACTTCACATGAAAACCGCAATGTTAGTTTATGCTGTTAATGAAAGACGACTCCTTTCCATCCTGTCTCTTGATGCTTTTCCAACCCTGGACTGCATATCCCTGCTCTTCCCCTTATGCTAACATTAATCTTCTTTTCTTCTGCTTGTTCATATTCTCTAGTTTTATCTGCCCACTGCCTTGGATGTTACCAAAGACAAATGCCTTTTAACTAGGGACAAGTATGTTTAATCACTTCAACAGTCATGCACTCGTTTACTTGACTCTGCAAAGCTGTTGTATTGGCAGTGTTTTCATAAAATCTTATGAAACACGTCATCCGTTTGACTTAGTGCTAAAAACAGTGTATTTTCAGTATTTTGTTTAAAACGCAGGTTTTTAAGTCAACAATCATTCTTAACAGTGGGAGCTTTCTTGCATGTTTGGTGGTTAGTTTAATTACATTTGAGCCCACTTTAGAAGGCATGTACAGATTTTGCTATCATCGATATGGCTGGGCTGGCCACATTTTAGATTAGCCTGGAGCACTATTAGTGAGTTGGCTATGGTCCAGAAAAACCTCAAGCAAAGATATTATTAAAGATGACATTTTATAGGAGCAGTACCAATTCAAAATGAGATGTGAGAAAACATCAAAGCCATAAAGAGAATGCAGAGTCCAACATGGCATGCTAAACAAGCTAGAGAAAATAAAAATCATGTAAGATGCATTCACTTTGAAGGTATTAGGAAAAACTAGAATAGATACTTGTGAAGATTGCATTTTTCATGATGGAGGAGAAGAGGAAGAATAGAACGCTTTACCTTTAAAGAGATTTGCAAGAGAAAAAGGGGGAGGAACCACCATAGAGTATGTTTCATTCACGTTTCTAGCAATGGAAATATTTATAAGAATGTGGGAAAATAATTAGAAATTATGGTGTTAGGAAGGGCAACCTTTAAATGTGTTTTTTTCTATGAAGTTATATTTTGTATTTAAAAACAAGTAATTTACAATTTGTGATTTATGCTGTAAATTTGAGTTTCATTTTTTTTGAATATGAGATTGCAGTATATTACTATGTTTGCAGTGCCAAAGACTGTGTTATGTCTTTTACAGAAGACAAAGTTCTGATCTGTGGTTTTTGTGATTCAAATTTCAAATTACATTGTTCACCTCTGCATCTGTGGCTTTATACCATATTCAAGATATTTGCTACTAATATATTCTTGTATGCCAAAAAGATGTTTCAGGGTTGTTTGTTGTTTGTTTGTTTTGTTTTTAATGAATGACCACATTATTTATTTGGAATACACCAAATGGCAACAAGTACTTGTGCAAGCAGAAGGCAAAACCTCAAAGCAAACAATGTGATGCTAATCTGTTGTTTGTGCTAAAATAAAGAAAGCAAATTACTACTTGGCTGTCATGAAGCTTATAAAAGAAAAAAAGAAAAATGCCACCAGAACAGAATAAGCTTCAAAAGAAAGTTCCATTATCAGTTTGTTTCATGCCGTGTAGTTTCAGTTGCAAACAATCCCTTTCATAAATACACCCTCAAGGTAAATGCCAGCACAGTTCTTGTGGTATCAGTGAGATAAAACCGCAAGTTTTTTTACACTTGGGGGAGGGAATATCTACTGAGAGTACTGTTTTATTTTGTTACATCTCATCACCATCTTGAGGGAAAAAATGAATATGTATCATCTGTTATCTTGTCATTTTTGAGCCAAACATCTTAAAATACATTTTCTATGAAATAACCTTAGGGAGTTCAAGACCAGCATAAATTATTATTAGAGCAGTGAGCTTGGAGGCCCTGCATTTGCTTTAACTCTGGCAAAAGCTGCTCCTAATGTATGAGGCTTGCCTTTCTGTGTACTAACCAAAGAAAAAAAACCACACACTGAGCCTAGATGCTTTTGTCAGAGCCAGCTATCTTACTTAAACTTCTAAAATTTAAAAGCTGGTAAGAATATTTAGTGAAGCTCTCTGGGATCTTGAACGGCAGATTCAATAGCTGTGGTGGACAAATTAGATGTAAAATACCCTTTCTAAATTGGCCTGCAACACTAATTTATTTAGTAATTTGTGGTGGAATTTTTTAAGGCTTACTATGGTTTGTATTTACCTCAGGTTCTTCAATCACTTTAAAAGACCTGAGGATTGAAGACCAGGAGAGAAGTGAAACACAATTTTCAGTGGCCAAGTAAGCTAGAAAGCAAAGATTAATAGTACAAAGAATAGGAAAACATTTTTTGATCTGTAAATGAGTGCTTTGACCCAAACCGCTAAATCACCTGGGATGTCTCTTTTTGAAAATCTTGAGTTTCCATACCACACAGAGATCAACAACAGTCTTGTTCTGTACGTTACAGCTCTTAGCGTATGTCTTCCACACACTGGGAAATACCTAATGAGACATACTTAGAGGCAGATTTCCTTGAATGGTTGGAAGGTCTGTAGGTCTCTACCAAGCAGTGCCCGATACAGTGCATGTGCAGGGTCACACAGCAGAGCAGCATGTGCTGTGCGGCTGCCTTATCCACAGTCAGCTCTGACCCAGAAGAAGGCCAGGTACCAGAAATGGAAGACTTGCTTTGGCAAAGTGCTCTTCTCAGACTAGGTTTCTCGGCAGACAGGTTTCTTCTCCAACTTGTGTAAATATGTAAGAAATTCAAGTAAGAAATACTTGAATTTAATAAGGACACCATGCTGTCACTGGACTCAGTTCACTAAGAAATGGTTCTATACTACTCAAAATGAAAGAAATTTGATAGCTTATGGATATGAAGACACTGCTATATATTCCATATAGCTATATAAATCAAATCCCGTGACAATAAAATAAATAACCTAAACAGCCTGTGATAGGAACCGCCTGCTTATGTCTTCTATACCCATAGTTACTTTGTAGGCAGCCTGGGGATACCTGCACGAAGCTTGTGGACCCAGCCTGGTTAGGTGTTTGTGATGAAGTACTACTAAGCTAACAGCCTGATAGCCACCCGTAAGGCCCCATGTGCTCCAGAGGATGCCACCCAGCAGTTCTGGAATTGTATTTGCTTGTGCACAGACTGTGAGCCTGAGATTCTTCTAATGGCAGTATAGACATACCACAGGCATCTTGCAGCTGCCAGTAGAAGTGTGAGATAGGCCTGAAGGGATTTAAGTTCTTTTTAAATTTGATGCACCTCTCATTTGTAGTGCCAGTGGTTATATTGTAAATCATCTTACTCTGATAATTATAAGACTCTATTTTGACAATATCCATGCTTTACCCTTCATTGTATCTCATTGCTGAGAGACTGTTTCCAATCTGAAAGCAGTTAATGAAATAATTTGCAGTGGGCTTTAAGGAGTTTTTAGCCATTTGATGACTCACTCACACAATCACAGTGCTAACTCCCTGCAGCCACTTTCACAGGTGGAATTTGTTCCTGAAAACTGGGTGTTTTAAGCACTGGGGTCTAAATCATGTCGTATTCTCAGTGAAACATTCACAGAGTAAATGAAGAGTACTGGAGATAAAATGGTGTTCCTGACTTTCATGTAATGGAGCTAGAGCATAAAAATGTCTTGTGCTGAGTAATTCTGAAGGTAGTCCCAAAAATATATGTTAGATGTTTTCCAGTGTGAATTTCAGTTTCCTATACCCACAGCAAGAATAAAAGTTTAATTTCTGTCAATATAAATGGAGTTTAGCTTAGATTTGCACAGGTAGTGATGTTTCTTGATTATATCAGTTTAAGTTTCTGAATCACATCTCTGTACAGAAGTTAGCCTTTACAGTGAACTATAACAGGATTAAATGGTGTAATCTACCCACATGGAAGTGGTGGTATTTGTTCCATTTCTTCTACTGCATTTGATGTTTTAGGCACTGATTAATGAATAGTCTCAATCAGAGTTTCTAACTATGCTGAACCTTTAATTCAAAAATAGATAGGTTGAAAAACATTGAAAGTAAGGAGAGGCAATGGTGTATACTTCTCTCTAACAGTGCCAATATGCTGTGCCACACAACAGCTACTGATTTGATCCACTATGTTCCAGAACCATTAAAGGTCCAAGGATCCTTATACAATGAATTATAATTTTGGGAACAAGCTCAGACCTCTTTCCACAGGGCAGTACAATAACTACTTGGTAAATACTTCAGTACTGGTACACAATTCACAACAGATTCAGACTTGAAATTCTGTTGACAAGCTGCTGCTGCTGCTGCTGCTGCTGCTGCTGCTGCTGCTGTACACTCATATAAATGGAAGAATGATCCGGGCCTTATTCTTAAATACTTTCAAAGTGCCTCCCTTCCAGGCAGAATAGGAAAACATCCGCATGGCTTTTGGATATTTTTTTTCAGCTGCTGCTATGTTCTGTAGCTTTCAAACAGGGTCAGATTTTTCTGAGAGACAGTTAGACTGCAATGCAGAAAAATGCAACTGTGACATATCTGGTGACCCAAACAGAGATTATAGTATATTATAAAAGCAGTAGAGCTGTTGTAATTATTCTGTCATGGGATGAATTAGCAGCTGTTGGCACGAGCAGAGGGTTTAAACTCTATTGGTTTTACACAGCTCTAGAGGGTCTCCATGCTGTCAGAAAGGATAGTTTTGAAGAAGCTATAGCAGCAGTGGCTCTGCGGATATGCGGTGCAGCTATATGGAATGAGGCAGCTGTTAGATCGGAATGGAGGAGCAGAGCAGCTGCGGGAGAATAGAGCCCTGAGAGTATATCCAAAAAGATCTTTCTGCTGCTAAGGTACAGGCTTCTGGCCTTCTTAGTGCATAAAGTATTTCTTTTAGTTTATGCCGAAAGCATAATATGGCAGAAACATTGCAAATTATTGTGGAAACTTTTTGAGTTGAAAGAACTGTAAAGTAGAAGTCATTGCTTACATTTTCACTGAAGGAAATGAAATACTTTCACGAAAAGGGTAATAAGAATTGAGTCAATTACCCTGCATTTCTAAAGGGTAAGTCCACCAAACTGCATGCATAGTTTTATGTTCCCTCAGCTTGTGCTTCTGTAGACTTAGGCATGATTATTTTAGCCATGGATTGTACATATCCATATTTGAATGCAAGAGGAAGACACGACTTTCGCACAAATGAAGTTGGAGTTCACCAGTGAAGATTTGTTCATAACACTTCCTTCTTCTGTTCCTTTGTAGAGTTTGATGGCCTCTTTTAACAAGAAAAATTTTAAATGTGAGCAGTGTTATGACCTACATTAATCCAGGGTCTGCAAGTTAGTAGGGCAGAGAGCGCATCAGATGTGTTATTTACTGCATGGTTATTATTGTTGGTGTGGGGGTGGAGAGTTGCAATGCATAAATACCTTTGCCAGACATTGTGAAACGTCATAGCCATGGTATCATAGAACACACACATGCAGTCACAAGGCTTTGGAAGCTGGAGGCTTTTTGTAGCCTGAGGATGACCTAAATTATGCTCTGTTGACTTAATCATGAACAAGAAAAGTTTGGGGGGCAGTCCAGATTATTGGTGTTAGCTGCAGTGCACAGTGAAGAGACACCACCTTTTCTCTACTCCCTTACCTCCACACCTGGATCAGGAAAAGCTGGGAGGCTGATAAGAATTCCCCCCCTAAATAGAAATAATCAAAAAATGTTTGACCTAACTATAAAAGTCCTTGATGTGGAGTTCCCAAATGAACTAAAAATTGACACATTTCACAATTTTTCTTCCTTGCTGTATATCTAGGGAAAAAGAACATTTCACAATACAAGATTCTGGTTGTTTTGATAGCAGAAAAATGGTAGAAAACATGATCCAAAAACCACCATGAAGCCTCAAAAACTAAAGACCATTGAAAAGGAACCAGAATGCATTTTTAAAAAGCACATAGGATTTTAAGAGTTTCTGTGATTAGTGTACCACATAGCCTAAGTGTTCAAAAATTATAAGTAAAGCTTAAAGAAATAGTGACGTAAGTTTAATAACTAGGAGTCTTAAAAAGCTGGGAGCATGTCTCAAAAGATTGTTCCAAAGTAGCCCTGGATTACGAAATAAGTTTTCTGCATTCCTTCAGTGCTAGGGAACGTAGCAAAGGTTGTAGGAAAGTGCTAGCTTTTCTCATTGTTTCATTGGGAATTGTGCAGGAATCTAAGAGAATCAGGCACAATTGTCCTCTTCTTTGCTCAGTGCTTTGGCACAGCAGGTATCTGGAAGGTAAAAGGTTTGTCTTCACTGATGTCTAAGTTTAATATCATTTTAGTAAGAAGTTACAGATCTAAAGATTTCTTTCTTTTTATTGCAGTGGCAGTGAAAGAGCTAGATCTTAGATGACAGTCACTATTAGAAAACTCCTTTCAGCTTCAGGGTTCAACCATGTCCCCAGCTGCTCAGCCTGGTCAGTGCTCAGGAATGCTTTCTTCCCAGATCTTTGTATTACCTGTCTCAGCATTCATTCTTTATTAGTACTTTAGTGGCCTTAGTTTGGGGCCAACTTTCTCTTTCATTGCAGACTCTAAAATGCAGCAATACAACTGGTCTAAACTACATATCATGAGAGATACTAATGGTACAAGGTTCTTTGCACAGAATCTATGCAGGATATTTGAGCACAAAAGAAGATTAACTTTTGAGGTGAGTTTCCAAGACAAGTGATTCACTGCATGCTTTGTTAGACTTCAGGAAGCCCTATCACAGCCACTTTCAAATAAACTTGGAATTGCAAACACGGGTTATTTTGATTTACCTGATTGCAGTACAGGAGATTCCATTTAAACATAAGAAAAAACTTTGAGGGTGGTTGAACATTGGATCAGGCTGCTCGGAGAAGCTGTGGAGTCTCCATTCTTGGAGATACTCAAAACCTGACTGGACACAGTACTGTACAGCCTGCTTTAGCTGACCTTGGTTTAAGCAGGAGGGTTGTACTTGATGATTTCCAGAGGTCTCTTCCAACCAAAACCACTCTGTGGTTCTGTGATTCCTGTGTTCTGAGTTACAGACTTGTGTAGCTGTGTAAACTTATCTGCTGCTTTCAAGGAAATGCATTGTTGTATCAGAGACACCAGAGGAATAGTGGTGATGTATTGATAAAATTGAACAGTGATACAGTCTAGCATCAGTCTCAAGACAGCTGTAATTCCAGTTTAAGATTTTTAAAATATTTTGTAAATGTACCTAAGTGAATGTTGTTTAAGCATCTCTGCACTAGCAAATGAAGCATTTCATTAACAGCTGTTAAGACTCATAATGTTAGTCATAAACCATCCTCAAATAAGGTTTACAGCAATAGGTAAAATTCAGATTTATCTGGAACAAAATATCCTTGTCTCTAGGAACATTCTTGAATTTAGAGATCTCTTTGCTAGCTAGAAGTAAATTAGTACCCTTTTTTTGGTGTGTGTTGATTATCAGATTTTAGGAGCAGATAAAATCAGGTATTCCTTGCATTCATGAAAAACAAAGAATCACTAGAAGAGATGTACTGTATGGCTGTTCCGTAAGCATAAGAATGGTAGCTATAACTATTGCTTATAATGAGACACAGAACACTGAATTGAATACAAGCTGTATTGCATTGCTGAAATTTCTACAGAAAGTATAATTTCATTTTTGCTAGTATAAGAAAAACAAACAATGAAGTAGAAGTACAAATTACATACTACTACATATAAGAATGTTACAATACTTACTCTTCATGTTCATGAATCATATTCTTGCATATATTACTAGTATATCTAGAGTAATTCTTAGAAGTGCTAAACTATTGTAATATTTGGAGTTAGAATATTAAGTTTACAGTGAACTCTCAAAGTCATTTGATATTGAGTCAAATTGGAGAATAAAGCCTTGTCATACTCAGGACCAGGATAAGATAAATTCTCTTCAAATTAATGTTAATCTTAATAAAATTAAAGATAAATCAAGATTTTATTGAAGGATAAGGATAATCAAAGATTATTGAGCCTTCATGGAAATACCATCCAATTTACGACTGAATATGGAAAAGTTTCTTTTAGTGTTAGATATTTGCAAAGGAATTAACAGAAAATTGAACAGATAATTCTTAAGTAACTCTACTAGTATATATTTGAACTGATAGGTCAAAATATTTTATTAAACAAGGAAAAATTTAAACTGCAGAAACAAATTTCTATGAAACAGCTCTGTAAATTACAGCTATGGTAAAAGTCTCTTCTGTGGTGGGTATAGGTATAGGTGTAAGTTGGTTATAGGTTTAGTGTGTAGGTCAGCCCTAAAATTTGTGATGTTTAGTGAGGAAAGACTAGAACCTGGAAGCAGTCCTTGTGAGAGTGACCCACTATATTAATGCTAGTGAACTTAAGGACAGTACATGCAAATCAGCATGACCGTAGACTGAGTATTAAGCACCATCTTGAGAGTAGTAGAAACTGGGATCGTTTTCATTGTGCATAAGTCCAGGAAAAAATTCTGTCTATTTTAAGAGCAGACTAATTGGTGATACATCTTTTCAGCAGAGACAGTGTGATTGACCAGGAGTGATTTCTGCAGAAAATAAAATCTTGAATTTGGCTGTGGGACTTAAAACCCAACTAGGATCTTAAAAAAAAACAAATAAACAAAAGCTGGGCTTTTCTTAAAATTAGGAATACCAAGAAGCAAGTACCATTATGTATGAGGATTGCAAAAATGGCTAAGTTGAGAGTGACTGTCAGAATGATCCACTACAGAAGGATTAGAAAATCAGTGTTTATTGTAAAAGGTTTTGTGGGGGGGTTTGTGCTTTAAAGATGAAGAACATTTAATCCTGGAAAAATATGTAACCCTCCTACATAAGCAGTTCTCAATATGTCTTTCCCCCATAAATTCCTGCATTAGAGTATATTTTAGGATGTGCCCTTCTGTTTCCCTGCCACATGCCTCTTTGCCTCAAGTTTAAGGCCAATGGTGTTTATTCTGGGAGACTCTTCCGTTTCTATCCACCCCTTCTGATAACATCCCTTCTTTCACTGTAGTCAGCTTGAAGGCACCATGACCCTGTTCCTTCCCAGAGACATTTCTCACCCCTCTGTTTAAGAATGGCTATTCTAAATAATTTAGTACATTGGAAATCTTTGTTCTGTACAGCCAGACTGATGTAGAAATTTGTCTCAAACTTGAAAGCTGAGATCAATAATACCATCAACTTTACCTGCATTTAGCAAAATAATATTTCCATAGTATACCCTGATTTCAAATGGAAGATGAAAACTTCTGCAGTAGAAAAAGTCATAAAAAGTATTGCACTGAAGCAGCATTAAATTATAGAAAACTTTTCCAAGACCGTTAATTGAACTTTGTTACCAGATTTAAGTGAGATATTGAAAATCAAACACTGCAGGCTAGTTTTAATTGCCTGTTCTCAAACAGCGCATAATCTTAGAGATGTAGTTTCTGTTTTTTATCTGTATAGAAAGATTCAGCAACACCCCTGGAGAACTAATGTCATCTGTTTACTGCTTGAAAGAGATCTGATACAATCTTTAAAATTATTTATCTTGTATGTGCTTTAGTTTCTCAGCTGAACTCATTGGTGTCATCATACTTCTGGGAGCATCGATTGTTTATAGTTCACTCTTGTTCCATGGTACTGCTAAAAGCAAGTCTTAAATGTCATTAAGAACTTCTTAGAATTACCACCCACCACTGTTAGCACAGCTGTCTCCCTCCCACTAGCTTACAGGGGTGTGTGTGTGTTTGGGTGTGTGTGTGTCCTTTCATTAGAAAGTACTCTTTAGGTCTCTTCTCTCAAGAACTGTAATTGGTGTGTTTTCTAAGCAAGGCATTGGTTTGTTATGGTTTGGGGTTTTTTTAAGTATGTAAAAGTTGTGTCACCTGCCAGGCTGTTCCTGATTCCCCTACTGCTATTTCTTGTCATGAACTTGAACTGGTCAAATGCACAAGCTAAATAAATTAGGAGAGTATGGGGAGGATGTTTCTTTTTGCCCTTTTTAAAATTTGTTTTAGATGTTACCTATAGTTGTGATAGCCAGGCTCAAATGTAAATATTTAGTTGACAGCAAGTGAAACTAATTTTTGACTGGTGTGCCACTATTTCTGCTTGCGTTGTCATAAATTTAGAATAATTCCATAATCATAACAGAGCTACTGTAGATTTACACTGATAACTTGGCTTAAACTGGGTATGATGATAACGAGGAAGAAAGTCAGGTTTTACCCTCTACCCTGAGAATGAATTGTCTTTGGGGCAAGGGGGGATATATTATTTGTTATTATGCATTCTTACTTGATCGAACTTTGTAGAGCAGGAGAATAGGCATTTTTCAAATGCTTGAGTTGAGCTAGTAGTAAATGGAATTGCACTGATTCGTTCAGAATCCAGTCGACTGGATTCCCAGTGTGCAGATAGAATTTGACTAAGGTGGAAAGATGCAGGACTGAATCAACACTAAATTATGGTAGGGAAGCATTAACCTAGTAATTTCTGTGTGCAGCAACTCTGTTCCTAGCCACATTTTCTCTGTACACACTCACTACTGCATTTAAGTATCATTCTGTTTATTCAAATAATTAATTCTGAATATTTTACCATCAAAGTTATCTAAACTTGATTTTATTCCACATCACACATGCTGAAAAAGGGAAATAATATGTGTAATGAATGAAAGCATTTTTTTTCAGTTTGTGCAAATAGAAGGATGCTGCTCTAAAAATAAGCATCACATGTGCCCTTTGCCAAAAATCCTTAACACTGCAAAGTACTTGGAAACCATTTCTGTGGGTGTAGCAATTTAAAATGCATTCTTAATGACTGTGTGTGCTGTACAGATACAGTGTGAACTTACACGTGAAATTATTTAATCATGTAAAGATGTGCCAAGAAGACTTGCATAGAAAGGAGGACAGGAGTACTTACTTAACTTGCTGCACAGATACACAATATACCGTCAAAGTAGTCACTCCAACTTCTCTCCCCCCAAAATCTTTGTTTTCTTTGATGAAATGTAATTTGTATGCTGCCTGGTGATGCTGAGCAAGCTAATGCAGCCAGCCTGTTAACATGAGATCTGTTGAGAAAATATCCTATACTGGAAGTCTGTATGCTGTATTTGTAATAATGTGAAAAATGCTAAAGAGCACATGCCTTTACTGTATATACTGAGGCAGGTGATGTTAGTAACAATATGTATTGAACATTATGAACATTATTCTATACACAGTTGTTCTATGGTGTATGGAACATTATTACATATCAAAAACAGATAAGAACCTGATACTAAGCAGTTTAAAATATGTTTGGTCAACCAGCAAAGATAATAAAATGAATCAATTTAACATTTTAAATTTTTGCTTCATTGTTTTTGTATTTTAAACTGATCACATGTAGCAAGGAAAGAAAACATCGTAATGTTCATAATGTTGAGGAAAACAATGGTGAGAATCATCTTGCTCTTAAGTATGCTTAGTGATTTGCAAAGCACACGGTATAACTACCCCACAAATCACTGTGTGGGATGCAACAAATCATTAAGGAAATGGATTATTTAGCTCAGTTTGCAGGTTCTGTGCTTAATGGGTGTATTAACATTTTTTGTTGTCCTCACACAAATAAATATAGCCATATAGCTAGATCTTTAGAGGTAAGGGCAATCCATGTGGATAATAAAAATACACATAGCAGTTTAAAGTTCCAGTTTCTACATACATTCAGCAGTTAGTTTGTCAGTTTGGTGGCTGACACACCTAAGAGCAGTTCTTTGATAAACGTTTGAAATTGTTTCACCAAAGAAAATTGCTGCAATTTCATGCCATTACCAGTGTGGCATCTGCTGTGAGGATGGCTACTCTTCAGTATGAGTCTGTCCTTCCACTGACTGCTATAGCACAACTGAATGCAAACCGGTAATGGATACGGGGTGGTAGAGAGAGCGTACTGCCATGTACCAGCCATGAAAATGAATGCCAGTAGCAAAGGTCAGAAGATGTTGGCATCTATTACAGCAGTAAACAATCAGTGGATGTTTAACCCTAACTTACACACCATAAAGGAGTTGAGTTGATTGATTGCTAGGTGTAACATAGGAAATGTTGAGTCCTCAGAACATTATAATGAGAGTTGACAAGTAATAACAATTTAATTTTGCAACTTGAGGTTTTCTCAGCCTGACCTAGTTACTTAAGGATTTCCTTATTCAGAGGAGACACTTGTAACCAGACTCAGTGGAATGATCCCTACTAATACAGGCTTTGGATCAGTGAGTGAAGGAATAGTAGGGCCCAGAGTAAAATACAGAAATTAAAGATAAATCTCAGTTGCATGCTAATTTTATATATCCATTCTCCAAATTAGGAATAGCTAGGTTTTTCTGTAGGATAGACCTTACAGCAGTGAAACAGTTTTCTTCTGTATATGTTCTCTCCCTTTGGTAACATGAGATAAATCTGTGTAGATGCATTGTAGGTCACATCTTTGAAGCACCTGAAACAGTAGTTTTATACTGTGAAATAAGAGTGGGAAAGTGATAAGCACAACTTCTCAGCTTCATTTTAGTGAGAGTTCGTGGCTGGCAAGAGGTGAGGAAAAAGAACTTTCCTCTTCCTGCTCTTCATGAACCACCAGCACTTGTTCTTCTACTCTCATAGTCTTCCATGTGTTAGTGGCAGAGAACTGCTAATCCAGGCATTCAGGTAAGGTTTACACGTGGATGCCATGCATAGTGTAGAATTCAAGGCTACCTTTTAATACTGCACTTAGGAAAAGTATTCCATCAGTCTTTTTTCCATTTTAAATTTTCATAAGCTTAAATATTTGATGAAAACAAAACCAGTCCTTACTGTGTTTACTGTACACATCACTGAACAGCTTTATTTGGGGTCCTGAGGTTTCCTTATAGTCTAAATTTATTGTTTGTTTGAAAAGAAATGCACCTGCAGGATGTACTTAGTCTTATATCTAAGTATTACAGAAGAAACTCACAATATGGGGAGCATATGGTTCATGGTTTGTTTGGGAGAGAAGGTTTAATGCAACGTAGTAGGAGAAACAAATTTCTGATGCAGCAACAATCCAGTAGTAGCCATAATGTCTCACTTAATGGACAAGTAGTGGACTCTGAAGAAATCAAAATAATTCACTATATTAATACTGTAGGTTGAGCAGTAAATAGCACAAATATTTGTGAAAAAGAAACCAATTTAAAGCCAAAGGGTATTAATTCTGTCCTTTCAAGTATGTGTTCAGCTACTTATTTTTTGTAAGTGACAACACTAGTTCAGTGAAAGAGATTCTTTGCTTCTGCATGGCAGGAACAAACATAATTACCATCTGCTTCATATTCCCAGTAGAAGCAGAAGCTTTTTTTTTTTTTTCCACAGAGTCGGTTACATGCCATGGGAGTATTCACTGCCTTCACTGAGAATCTGTATTAACCATCACTGGAGAGTAGGCTAATACATATTCCAGTTACTGTTGAGCAACTGAAACACTCCCTGGGGAAACTTAGCTCCCAATTTATGGGACATGTTCTCTGGATTTGATACTGACTTTTCTAAATCTGTTGTCTCTGCATAAATCACATTCATACAAAAAATGGGAACTTCTGACCCAAACTTAAAACAGACACTTAAAAGCCCCAACCAGATGAGAACAATAAATTGGATAGCTAAATGTTGTATATGTTGGAAATGGCAGGTGCACAGATGGCAGTAGAAGCAAAATATGTATAAATCTGACAGTTTGGAGAACTGTGGTATTTACACCTGGTGAATGCTTAAACAGAGTAGCTATAATGGTACATCCATGTTCCTATCTTCTGATCCTTGCGATCGGAGGGGCAGGGGGATGCATTTCGAGAGAAATGATAAACCTGAATTACTTCACGTTCATACTGGAGATCTGTAGTTCCCAGTTATAAGGGGATTGATTAGCTTACCTCTTTAGCTTAAACCCATAAATCCATAGTTCAAAGCAAGCACATCTGTGAGTCCCTATTTTGAGGATCTGACAAGTCTCGCCAGTCTTTAATTTCTACCTCTCTGTCCCTGATTTTAAACATTTGGAAGAAGCTAAAGAAAGCAATACCCTGCAGTCTGAGATTTCAATTAATTTGAGCTGATTACTTGTTTCAGAGCTTCCTCTCACTCTTCTATTTTCATTGCTGTTTACCATTTTTTCAGTTGCAGTTTTCAAAAACGCAAATAGGAGAGCATGAAGGTCTCTAGGAAATCTGTTGCACAGACACTGATTTTCACTCTTATAGCTTGATTCCACAAAACTGCTGTCCTGGAGGTCTTTGAAAGGAGATCCGTAGTTTGGAATGTTTCTCCCCAAAATATGGAGATATCTGTAAGAAGAGGTTGTTTCTTTGCTGGAAGGACTTTTTGACTGTCAGGACCTTCAAAGTTTTGTATTTCTTCTGTGGTTGTTACTTCTCATTTTGAGGAGGGGGAGCTCCTTTTTGTTTACGATATTTTTCCAAATAACAGTGAAAAACACAGTTGCTTAGTAAATGAAGTGCGTCTCAGCAACTTAAAGTAATGCAAAAAGCATCATGCTTTTATCATTGTCAGTGTGTTTTGTAACTAACATTTTTAAACAGTTCCCAGTTGTTTCAGACTTTCCACCAGTTTTTAATCTGGACATGGTCAAAGCTTCACAAAAGTGTGGTTGCATTAGAAGTTTAGAGATTACATAATAGTAGGCATATCTTTAACAAGCTAGGTGGTCTAACGCTAATAACCAGAAGCAAATACTGGACAGGAAAAAGAGTTGAGGAAATTGGAATAAGCCAGTTAGGAGAAAATGCGTGGTAGAAAATGGTGGTGAGAAAGGGGCAGAAGATGGAGGGTCAGGGAATGCAGCCTGATTGTGCTGTGGCAAAGGAGGGCAGCCTACACAGTGGAATACAGGATGCACGTTCTCATACTTACTCATGCTTAACTGTGGATTTTAGCTGGGCCATGAGCAATTTTTTCAAGGAGACACTGGCCAAGTCATAGTCTATTGTATTTCTTTTTGAAAACTGAATGTGCTGAAGCTTGTAAATTCTAAATAACAGTTTTAAAACAAAGCTGGAAGGTAGACAAACCTGCAGCAATGTGAAAGCAATATAGGAAGGAAGTCATAATGTGACTCTGACTGGCTGCATAGCCAAGCTCTTGATACAGGTTAGAGTGTCTGCACCTACAACTATTGTAAAGTACAAAGCCATCGGTACAGCTTTGAAGTGTTCTTCTGTGAGGTATAGAAGAGGTACTGGCAAGATGTCCAGAAGAACGATAGTTATAAGCTCGTTGACCTTTAGTTCAATAAGAAAGACATTAGAGAGGTGAAGCAGACAAATTCTTTGTGATTCTAACTGGATCAAAAGACTGATGTTATTTTAAATGGGAAGCATAAGTGGAAACACACTAAAATGAGGTCATATGAATTATGCATGCATAGCCTATGTTTGTGTACTTAAGTGCCCAGTATACACTTTAACCTTTCTAAGTGTCATTTCATTGTGTCAAAACAAGATCTATGGATAAACTGATGTGTCCACACTTGAAAACTGAACTCTTAGCTTTGATGTCAGTTGTATTTACATTTTTCATTATAAAAAGCACTAGCTGCTTAGAAGTATGAGACACCTGCTACTCAAGGTAAAACTGCAGTGTAATATTCATTGTTATTAGGTTCGCACTTTGATGGAAAGCGCATACTTAAAGCAGAGGTCATTTTATCTAATCTGACACTTCTATTATTACTATACCGAGAATAAATAGAAATGATGTGGCCAAAAAGAAAGGATGGTGCCACATGTAAAGCTGTGTAAATTTGTATGTGTACCTGGTTTGTGGTACAACCTGTTGATTATCTGATTTCTACTTCATTTTATGTTTTGACTACATCTCAGTACACTTAATTGATTTTTTTGTGATGGGCAAACCAATCAATGTGAAATGAACTGTGTAGATGACAATTACCCACAGCAGAGAGAGCAGTTTGCTGGAATAGTAACTAGAGCTTTTGTCGGACGTAGGAACTGCCATAGTTTGAAGCACTTAAATGCCACTAAATAGACAAACGTATCTGAAAAATCTGCTGAAAATTCAGTCAGGCCCATGTGATCATTTGCCTTGTGAATTCCTTTTCATGTATGCAAGTTTTGGTGATGGGAGAGAGGGACACAAACCTCCACACCACTGCTGAGATCACGAGTGAAACTTTTTGCTTGAGTAGTTTTATTCTCTGTCAAAGAACTTCGGTGGGCATGACTATTAAGTAGGAAGAGCCTTTTTACAAACAGTAATCCAATTGTGAATAGGAATGAAAATGAACCTACCTTGCTCTTTTGAGTGATATTTTATTCTGAAATTTTAGGCCAGCCTTTCTACTGTTCACAGAAAATACTGACTTTTCTAACTAATGGCCATCCATTAGCTCAGCTTTCAGCTACAGCAGGTATGAACAATATGAACAGTTCTAGGCTGCGCCTCTCTCCGAGGTAGCACACCCGTCTCTCCACAGCGCAGCTTTGGAAGTGACTTGCGTGCTGCCTGCGGATAGCCTGCCTGGGCATGTCGGGTGTGCCTGGAGTCTTACACAATCTGCTCTTGATGAAGGCCTTGAGAATTCTGTCAAAAGACAGTATAGATCTGCTCTGTGATTTAGCAGATTGTATTTTTTTCCTAGTTCAAGGTTTGGGGGGTTTTTTGCAATGATATTTCTGCAGTTACTCCTCTGCAGATTTTTTAGTTTGCTCCATTTGCTATCTGTTAGGCAGATGTAAATTACTCAGAATATTTTTGAAAGATTAGTATTCTCATCCTGGCTCACTGCAAGACTTTCTTAAATAGTGTCAAAGGTTAGTTGGAGATAACAGACATGGCCCAAGAACCATATAATACGAAAAAAGTTGAGGGAATTATTTTTCAACCTTGTATTTTAATTATTTTGGATATGTTTAAGTTCTGACACAAGGTGTCAACATTGCAGACTGCAATGCAGTGCAGACATACCAGAGCTAATGAATTAATTACTCCATGCTGAGTTTTACAGTGCTATATAAACTACTATTTCTGATACTGAGCCCCCTTTAAACAAACTAGCTTGAGTATTTCAACACTACACCTATATCTGGATATCAGTAGAAATCACTGCAGTTTCAGATTTTAGACAGGAAAATCTCGTGGTAAAAATTCTAAGTAAGTGAACACTATGAAAGTTCAGGTGCTTGTTTACATTAGCAGAAGATAGATAAATAGAAGATCCTAGTTTTGTTTATAAAACTAAACATAAAAACATGAATGTATATATGTCTTCATATGTATATAGAATGTGAGACTTTTTGGATGAAGTATCTGTATACTTGTTTGCACTCATATTTAAAGCCTTGCATGAAAACCAGCTCTGATGAAATCAGTAGTGGTTTTGTCACTGACTTTAAAGAAAAAAAGGATTCAACCCAGTGTGCTTTTATTTCCGTATATGATCTCAAACAATAGCAAAGTAAACTAGGTCTCAGGCCCATTCTGCATGATTTTCCAGACACAAAGTAAATCATATAGCATCCTTTCAATCTTAAGTGTCATGTTTTGATGAGAGGAAGTCAGAAAACAAGAATGAAGGTGAAGTCCTGATGAGAGAACATATTGCATGCTTCCTGATATATCTGTTATGTCCCATAATATGTCAATTGCAGCAGCAATCACTTTAGAAATGGAAAGGTGCAATACATAAAAACACAGTTAAAATAGTTACCTTAAGTGTGTTCTCTACATGTCCAAGAATATAATTTTCATTTTGGAATGTCTTGGAATTTTCTGGGATACAGAATAATGCTTTCTGCTTTTTCATATTTGAACTATGCCGATTTCTTGTCATTTCCTGTTACCTTCCTGCAGTCTTCATGCTTTCCTAAAGTTAAAGCTTTTATGTTGTTTTTACTAGCATTGCTGTTATGTGACAATATTTTTTTATCTGCACTTACTGCAGATTTGAAATGGTTGATGGTACTGGGATCAGGATATTACTGAAGGACTGAAGTTTTCTTTTGTGAGGGAGGGTTTTGTGCTAGTCAACAGTGTACGTTGGTGGAATATTGGTAGTGTGCTGTCCAGATCTTAATGTACTGAGCAGATTTCTTGGGTACACTGTTTGAAAGAACAATAATAAATTTCCTTTCTTATGTATGTTCCCTTGTTTTAAGTTGCATGTTCCTCGCTTAAGTTTGCTAAAGAGAAAGTATATGAGGAACACACCCAAAGTTTCAAGACGGTAACAGAATAATGTTTAACTTTTTTCCTGTTTCAGTATGTAGTATGAACAGGGTAGGACTAATGAAGGCAGTAAGCTGGGTATGATGCATGAAATGAAAAATTCTAGCATTATCAGTCAGAGACAATAGAGCCTGTGGAGTCCATGGGATGTTACTGAGGTTCACAACCCTTGGAGATGGTAATTTTCTTGCCAGCTTCATGACTGCTAATGTTCCATCATTCACAGTGTGGCCAGTTGCTTTCATATGAGGAATTTAGTATGTGTTTCTGTGTTCGTGCGATTCTGCTAGTGTCAACTGAATTTTCTTTATAAGTATTCCCAATGAATACTGCAGGCTTACCTTAATCACCTAAGGTAAAATAAAAGGTAAAACATAAGCCAGTTACTTTTTGAACATTTTTTGTTAGGTTTCTTCAGCAAGGTGGAGTGCTACAGAGTGGTTAGAACTCCAAGCGTACAAACAGAACAGGGCAGCACCAAGAAAAAGGGCAGATTCCATTCCAGTTTTCACAAACTACTCATTATTTTTACCCTGAGTACCCTCAGTTTACACATCTGTAAGATCGTTGCAAAACTTTTTAATTACTGTTCCTAAAGCGCTTACATTCTGTGAAAACAGAATATCACTAGCAGATTATTTCTGTAGTAATCTTAAAAGCAAAAGTTCCCTTGCTATTGTTCTTGTCATTTTACTGTTTTAACAAATATGTTAACTATATGATGAGAGACAAAAACAGCTGAAATAAATAGAAAGAACAGCTGTTTTTAATACATTTTTTTCCTTATTGTTGCTGTTGTGAATAGTAGGAATGAATAAGTGAAAATACAATTTCAGAGGTTGCAGTTTAAGGTCATTGTCTGTAATAAAGTTGCTATTGTTTTACATTACAGAGGTGAGAGCTGTGACTCCGTAGTTAAAACTGAGTTGAATTTCACACTGTAACACATTATTTTTCTTCTGAGTTTAACCTTGATGGAACTTATTAGGAAGGACACTATTACATGTCTCTCTACTGTGTTTCACTGCAAACTGGGTATTCTCTTCATCTCAGCTTCATCTTACTGTAGTTTTTGTCTGTATATATTTGTATGCACGTATTTACTGATGTATCTGAATGTGTGTATTTATGTGTCAGTGTAATTTCTTCATTTCAGAGAGGTGGAAAAGATAGTGCATAGCCATGAAGACTGTTGAAATTTCAAAACCTTGAGAACAGGACGTTAGTTGGGCCTGAAAGTATTAATGGGTAAGAGTCTTCTATGCAAAAGTTCATAGGCTTGCATGTCCCAATGCACATGCACTTCTCTGTGGTCTCTTTTGTTTGCTGACTTTTTTTAAATGGACAAAATATGCCACTGTAGTAAGTACATCTTTCAAAGGAGTTTAGTGATAGGCAATTGATATGTCACTATAGTCACAGTGGCTTATCCTGAAAACATTTACCGTTTCAAATTTCTCCTCTAATTTGGTGATGTAGGTTGCTCATTCACTTTATGTACATGGCTTAAGCATTTTCATTTTTCAGTTCCAGGTTCATTTAGGGTGTATGTCCTTTTCGTAGCATATCAACTAATCAAAGAAATGTATGATACATTTTATCTTCAGAAAGGAAGTCTTCATTGTAACTCAGGCAGAGCTAGCATTGAATGGATATCAGCTGCTTGAGATGATTTGCTAACACTTCAGATGCTGAATCACAGTTGTTGAATCATGCAGATTGCAGTTCAAGGAATTATGTAAAGATATAGCTATACAGGAAATAATTATATTGCTATCATATGCTGTATGTAACTCTATGAATAATTATAATTATCAAGTCCATTGCTGTACATCAAACGCTGTCAGATAAGGGACAATTTCTAATATGCTGCCAGCAAGTATATGTTTATTTATTCTTTCTTTCAAAAACTATCTACAATGTGTCTTTCCCTAAGACTGAAAACCCTAATTCACACACAAGATAAATTGCTTTGGGCATTGCCACAAGGTCCTTATTCAGTGCATGCCCAATGAAATTACTGTAATGTGAATCATCCAAAAACTTAGCTACCCCACCATAATTCTTTAAGTGAGCAAAATATCTGGTCTCAGAGAATGGTTTCACCAGTGGCAATGTATTTTGCTGTGAAATTGCATTCACTGCATGCAGGATCAGGGTCTTTGTTAGTGACTGTACGTTATCTATTCTACCATATATCAAAAACTAAGAAACTACAAACAGTTTTTTTGCAAATTTTTAATGGCCTCTGGGTGTTTATTCGCTACAGTGAAAAAATCAATGGGAGATTTCATGTATGGTCTCAGAATGGCTATCTTGTGTTAATATTCCAACAGTTATACACATAAAAATGAGGCTAGTACTGCACACAAAACCGGAGCATCTTGAACAACTTTATTACTTAGCCTTTTTTCTGATTAATTAAGCAGTTGTGTGGATACTAATCCCTACTCATTACTTACCATTATTGCCATAGTTTCGTCTCATGGGTATAGAAGATTAAAATACCCAGGAAGCAGACTGGAACATTGAAAATACTAGTGGGAACAGAGTTACTTTGTATACATAATATGACTGAGAACATTGCATCTTCACCCATGATTAATAATAAATCAGAGCTATTACGCTTCCTGCTTTAGGTATTTATTTAAACAATCTGTTGAAATACAGACTGTATGCAAAAAAAATTGTTCATAACAGACTTTGTTTGGATTGAAAACAGAAGTTTCATACTTTCTCAGAAATTAAAAAAATATAGTGATGTAAAACTTCAGCCTCATGTAATATCCTATGGTTGCTTTCTTGATACTTTGAACAAAGAAAATTTATGTATACAATGACATTATAAATCTTAACAATTGAACAGAGCTAGGATAAAGTACAGGGTTAAAAACCGTGCTGTACATATGACCCAGTCAGCAGTGCTTAATGATAGTCAACTCTAGCTTTTCCAGAAGGAAAATCCAGTCTCATCAGACCAGGGATAGAAAAAGTTTGTCTGAGCATTTGCTGAGACTAATGATCTAAAATTTCAGTATCCACCTGACTGCAGTGAAACTTTTCTTCTCTAATGCCAGAAACTCAGGAATCATGCAATTGATTTAAAGAGGTGAAGTATCTCAATGATGTGGGCACAGTTTGACTTTCTCCAAAAATTGGCAAGGAAATGGATGTTTCCTCTTCAAAGCATACAGTATGGACCACACATCTGAATACACCAGATGACAACAATAATTCTGTTTCAGCTAAGTAGCCAAATCTGATTGGCAGTATCAGCATCCTGTTTTTCCTTCTGTAGAGGTGGTTATGCCACACAGATCACTGCATGTTCTGAGACCCTAAATAAAACTGAAATTTTGCCATTCAGTTTCTCTCTCCTGGGCTCTGGGTGGTTAATTCCTGTGGGCTTCTTTGAAGATTCCAGCCTGAGTAAACATTTCACTTCTAGTTCCAGAATTAATTTTGCTTTTGTATGTCATTTTCTTCTTTGGCGGCATCCATATTTTCTTCATTATAAAATGTGAGTAGAATACCGGTATAA
The DNA here is from genome assembly GCF_036417845.1 of Apteryx mantelli. Lineage (NCBI taxonomy): Eukaryota > Metazoa > Chordata > Aves > Apterygiformes > Apterygidae > Apteryx > Apteryx mantelli. The sequence goes on along the minus strand of NC_089989.1, from coordinate 27,442,939 downwards.
AACATTTTTTGAATAAAAATAAAGAGTTCTAAACAAATATAGTAGTGTATAGTTTCCAAAAAGGGACATTCATTACTTTTTGTCTGTACAGCTCTGTGCTACTCAGCAATTTATTCATAAAAACTATGATAGGAAAAATAACTTTTACAAACAATACACTAAAGGAAAATTGAAAAGGTTACCTTTTGCTGAGTGGGTGAGTGAGCAGAATATCACCTTATTCACAACAGAGCACAGAAAGAGTTGCAGACTTTTGCTTGAATGGAACTATATTTACTTTCTGTGGAAGTATTTTCAGGCTATTGGTCAAGATGTTCCTATGGTAACTGATACAATTTCATTTCAGTGATGGATTACAGAAGAAAACTGCAAGGAGATTTGAGATCACTCAGGTTCATCTGGCCGAGAGTCTGGCAAACTGTTCCACTAGAGTTACTGAGAAGTTCCCGTTATGCTTTATGTTTACTAGATACTGATTATGACAGCTGGGTCCAGTGTTTTCAAAAAAGAATAGCAAAGCTGTTGTGACACATCATCTTGTTCTTTGGCAAGACATTGAAATTTGGTCACTGCGAGAGTGATGGTGTCATAGTAGTCTGTAATCACAATAAGTAGATCTGCTTTTTCATAGTGAGACTGCCAAATGCTCACATATTTCCCCTCCTGACCCCCACTCCTCCCAAGAAGTTCCCAGAATAATGTGTTCTGGCTTAATTATTAAGTGTTCCCATCTAAAATAAACATAGTGTGACCATAGTGAAAACAGTTCCATTTCAGGCTATATTTTGCTGGCCGGACATAATGGTGGAAGGGCAGAACTAATCTCCTTTTGCATCGAAGATGAGGCTCAGAAAAATCTACTTTTAGCAGTGGCACTGGACTTCACAAGGGAGATGGATCAGGGCTTTGCTACAAGTTTGGTTATAAAGACTAGGAGTAGCAATTCTTCCCTGTAATTGCATCTGTAATTCTTACTGCATAAAGAACTTTGCAAAGGTTTCAAGGTGGATGATCATCGTGCACCACTCAGGCTTGAAAAATTCAAACAGAGAGCATTGAGCAGGAAGAGAAAAAAAAAAAGAAAAAAAACCCAGACCAGAGGTGGCTGTATGAAATATCACTGTCAGGGGTTTAAAATAAAATTGTCTCCAAGCTGCTACTGGATAAACAACTAATTAAAGATTTTAAACTGAAAAATAGCTTCTTGGTGGGTGTTGCATCTGTCTCAGTGGTTCTATCCTGAAGAATGGAGTTCAAGACTTGATAGTAATCCTGGTTAGCTGAGATATATATCTTGCTGAAGGCAGCTTAATGCAGGGATTTTAGGCAGATGATCTTCTGAGCATCTGTGAAACACTGCCTCTAATTGAAATGATGCTGTAGACCCTCCCTAGGAAAGAAGTCTGCATTCTCTCTCTTTACTTTCTAATGGTTTGTGGCCCAGGCATGATAGTGTTTAATGTAATTAATATATATTTGAGAGAGAGAGAGGGAGAGTTAAAGGTTTTTAAGTAGTGGATTTAGTCTCATCTAATATGTTGTCTTTATTTTCTTTGTACTTCTGGCTTTCAGCAAGGAAGGTAGAAGCCTTGATATACTGTTTTTTTTCTGAGGGCTTTTTTTTATCTTAAAACCTCTGAATCTCTTATTAGGAGAATGGCCTGCACTCCAGAGGTATCTTTTCTGCGTGCCTGTATGTGTGTGTGATTTCATTCTGTTTGAGAAAGATGGATTTCAGGGGCCAGATCCTGGGTTGTACGCTATCTTTTGATGCAGTCTATCTATCTAGTCCTAAACCCAGCCATTGGAAAGCCTTAAGGAATTCATAAGAGACAGAGAGTAGTTCCTACACCAAACCCTGTTTGACTGTCAGTATGGAAAAAACATAATCAAGCAATGATAAGTGGCAGTAAGAAACACAAAGCCTGAATTCGGTAGCAGTGTAGTTTCATTCTTTGACCTGGCTACAGATAGTTAAGTCTGGGCATGCTCTTTAGCAAAAACTATACCAGCGAGAAGTATATATGGGTCCTCTATATTTTATTGGAATCACAGGCCCTGTGTACAAGGTGATTTTTGAATTTTGAACCGTTTTACCTCGATCAGACAGAGCAGAGTTGATTGAATATGTTTTATAAAAAATCAAGCAACAAAGTATTTTTAAAAGAAGTTAGCTATTTCTACTGCAGATGTAAAATACAGGTGTAAATATAGTAGACTGAAGAAAGTTAATTTTTTTTTTCTTGAGAGGATCACTATTTCACAGCAGGGAAAGATATCTGTTCCCAACTATAGCGTTATAAACAACATTTCATTATGCCTATTATCATAACATCCCAATTTATCTCCTCTGTCAATATTTGTCTCTATCATACAATGTCTTATGTCTAAAGTAAAATATCCATCATCATGGTAAAAGGGAAAAAATACATTAACAGGCCACCTGCTAGTTTATATTTGAGGCTTGAAGCCCAAAAAGTACTTGTAAGCACTCCTGTCTAAAAATAGCAGGTTTTGTATTAATTACACAGTAGGAATTGCCAAGGAATTTAATTGTTTGCAGTAAATCTCCACGTCTTGTCCCTGTGAGGTTAAGTAAAAAGAGTATAGGCAAGAGAAGCAACATTTGCTATGTATTTTTGTAGAGGACAAAATGCCTTTACAGATTCAAGCTCCATGTAGCCGACACTGTCTTCCAGGGCTTTGTCTTGTAAAAATACAAAAGGTGTATTATCTCAGGGGAGTCAACCAGTTAGAGACCATGAGGTGGAGACAAGACAATTTGTAATTTCCAGGTGAGTGAGCAGTTAATCCAAAATTTCTCTGTACTCTATAATTTGTCCTGCTAACTTGCATTAAAATGGAAAAATTATCTTACTTTGGAAAATTATCTTACTTTCAGTAGGATATTAAATCCTGGTTGTTACTCTCAGAGCTAACTCAAGTTTAGACTGTACCTTTTTTTCTCCAAAGATGATATGTTTTAAATAAGTAGATTTCTCAGCCATGATTTTGGTAATCTCATGCAGAAATAGAAAAAGGAAATGCACACTTGAGATTCTGTTAGTATACGAAGACAGTGTTGAAATTATAATGAAATCTCTAAGACTGGAAAGATGGTTTTGAAGCCACAACAGTGTTGAAAGAACAAGTCAGAGTTAAGCCAGTGATTTCTCCATGTACAGTTTCAATAGTACAAGTCAATGCTAGCTTTTGCCTTTAGCTCAGCAAACACAATTTTTTGTCTACACTGGACCTCAAAGAATATGCGCTACTGAAAAGCTTTCAGTGAAGTATTGTTTCTGAGAAGGCAAATCTTATCATAAGGAAAAATAGGTCTTGCTACCATTTTAAAATTTTAGATTCTTTCGCAGCATTCAGTGATAAGAGAAAAAGATGAGTTCCATTAGGTAGATTCTTGGCATGTAAATTTTGGTAGATCTTAACTATTTAAACATGTGAGAGTGTCAAACAATGTTTACCTTAGTAAATGTATGCAGTTTAATTTCTTATTACTTTTCATATGCAAGAAATAAATAGGGTCATTTGAGAAGCAAAGCATATCTGTCAAATAATGACAAAACAGTGACTCTGCGAGGCCCTTTGGAAAAGAAAGTAGGTTGTTCTATAGGAGCACAGAAAAAAGGGGAGGGAAAATGTCCACTTGGAGAGGTGAGAAAAGATAGGAAGATCATGAATTTATATTTTTTATATGTATATATGTATATGTGTATATATGTGAGGCAAAGAATGAAGCTCCATGAAACAAGAAATTGGTGGGGGCGGGCAACAAAGAAGATGCAGCATTGTGTGAGAAAAGAATAGAGGGCAAAGAAAGCAAGAAAGATCGAGTTTTATTATGGGTTTACACTGAGCTAAATGTAGATGCTTGAAAGGACAGTAGTCATATTCCTCTCCACCCCAGCTGTCCATGTTCACTGCCTTCCTTTGGGCAGCACCACTCTTGTGCAGTGCGCCAGATCAGCACTCAAATCCATATCATTTTGCAGTCATGCAAATGCAAGCACAGTGAAGCCATGGCCAGGATATTGAGGATAGAAGACTGGACTGGATGGCAGCAGCTCTCACTGGTAGGGTCTAAGCAAACCACAGAATTGCAGCTGGAGGTGCAGATGGGTTGTTGGTGGAAGAGATGGGATCAAATGGGTAGGTTTCTGGTAGGGTGGGAGTGAAAGTAAATGGTTGTACGTGAGCTGGTCAGTATGTATGAATAGATTAGAAGAAGCCTGCATGTGTGAATAAGAATTCAGGAAGCTATCCTTACTTACCCATTACATTGTGATGAAGGAAAAGCTTTTCCAAAGTAAATCTGTTGGTAAAGTAGACCGCACAAGTGATTCTAGGAAGAATACAATGTGGGAGATTTATTGAGGAGAAGGGTATGTGATTGCAAGGGAGGCATTTTGAATACGGATAGGAAAGGGATGCTGAAGGAGAGAAACTGGAACTTGGGGGAGAATGGCGAAGAATGCTAGGTAAGAAAGCTGGACCAAAAAAAAGAACTACTAATAGACACTGGAGAAAAGTGTTTCTGTGGGAACATTCACTGAGAAAGATAGTAAGAAAAGAGAAAAGAATGGCTGAATGGAAAGAAAATCAAGGAGGACAAAGATATGCTTAAAAAGTATTTCCTATTACAAAAAGTAGATGCAAAATAGGAGGATGTTTAATGTGATGACAGAAAGGACACCTACTTTTTCTGCTGTTCCCAGAGTTTATCCCTTTTGTTGTTCAATAAAACCCTCTTCTACCCTCAAATCCTCTTTCATCCAAAGTAGTTAAAACTGCAGATGGAGATTGGTGCTGCTTAGGTATGGTATTCTCTCCTTTCTCTAGTACCATTTTAAATGCCACCAGCCAGGAGCAGATTTGAAAGAGAAATACATGAGCATCTGTGCTGGTTTCATGCCTCCTTTTCTATTTATTTATTTATTTATTTATTACATTTAAGAGAGCTGAAGAAAAGAAATGGTTTAGCGGGTCAAGAGTAGGCAGTGCAGAAACTATCTGTAAATGTAGGGGCAGCATGATAGTTCCAAATTATCCTGAAGGATTTGGTGATTGATGTCTCTACTGACCCCATCACTATCTGGAGTAGGATTTACTCAGGTCAGACATCTCACATATTCTACTCTTAAAGTTTTGCGCCGGAAAGTGGTGTAAAAGACATATAAGAAGTATTAAAAGTCTTGTCTTTACATTTTCTTAGCTCTGTTAAGACTAATCAGTACTTTATCCTGACATGTCATTGTTTTTAGTTTTGTAAAATCAGTATCCTGCTTTATTGTTCATTGATATACCAGTTATTTTAACCATTTCTGTTGAGAAGAATAAATGAGGTTTTCCATATATGTATTATTTCGATGCTAATTCATCTTGAGTTCTTTGATAAAAACGTGGTGTATTTTATTTCATTTTGACATTGCAGTTGCACTTACATGCGGCAGACTGCAGTGATAACTGAGCCCACAAAATTGCATATAATATGTGTAACACCTGATGTTGTTAAAAGAGAAATAATTATAGTACTTAAACTCTATGACAGCTGTCAGGAATAAAAATGTTACTTCTTGCTCATTTAAATATACAGGGGATAGTGTACACAGAACAGAGTAAGTACCAATATGTCAGCCTGTCTATTCTAACTTTATTTGATAGGAAATAGTCTCAGAATTCGATTTTTTACTTGAAACTGCTAGGATGTATATCAGAAAACATTTTGTTATTTAATAGAATTATAAAAAGTTACCTGTATATATCATCTTTATTTGAGATCAGGGAAAGTATCTTTGCAGACGTAAAATATTAAGCCTGTAACCATTTGGGGCCTTTTTTTTATTGTGCTGAAGAGATTTCACTGGAACAAATGACTGTATGTTCTTATCTCTGATGCCCTATCTGGTCTGTGTATATATTATTGCACTTGGAAGAGTCCCACCCTGGAAGTCTAGGTTTCCATCCTAATGTTGCATCAGGGCAAAACTCAGAAATATGACTGATGTTCCCTTCCGTACTCTGGTTTCCTTTGAAAGCGTTGTGGGGACTACTTTCCTAGTGGAAGCTCTGGCAACTCTGACATGTGCTAGCCTGGATGTTTGATGAAACAGGCTGTTGGGTGTCCTCTAAGTGCCACTTTCACAGGCCTTCTGTGGCAGAATACTCTTCCACTAAAGCTTTTCCCCTCTGTAAATGACTATGATTTATTTAGCAAGTCTGGCTGGGCTTCGAACTTTGCAGAACTCCCTGTGGAAGATATGACTAGCTGTTACAAAACATTCATTGCTTACTCTTAAAAGAGCAAAAAAAATGTAAGGGCTTCAACAGTACAGTGTACATACACACACGCATCCTAAATAAAGCAGAGATAGGCTTTGTTTATTCAAAGTAGCCCAACCTTATGGACTGCCTGGAATATCCCGTAGCTTTGCAATCTTCTTTTTTTCCTGTATGTAAAGGTATTAGGTTTTTAATCATACCCTTGTTTTTTGATGAGGTGTCCTAACACAAGACCTCTTGAAGTAAGAAGCCTGGACCCATCTAGGTAGAATATTTCTGCATAGTTAATTTTCACATGGGCTTATGTTGCCCTTGTTGTCTTTGAAATGCTGTCAGAAATTGCTCTCCGTTTTCTGGCTGATGTGCAACCTCTTGCTGAGGTTAATAAATAAAACCTGTAGCCAACTGCGCAGGAACCAAGAAGAAATCTTTCTTTCATTTCTCCCTCAAAAAAAATCAGATTCCCACATGATGTCTCGATTTCAGCATATGAGGCTTTGCTGGCGAGGAAATCACAGATGTTGCAAGATTCCTGAGAGTAATGGCAGTATGTGGATTGTGATCTAGTAAGAGTTCTTCCTTTGGCAAAACGGAGTTCCTAATCTGACATAGAACAGGACATAAAAATAGAAGATAGGGCTCAAAAAGCCCTTGTTCGGGCTGCCACAGTTTTTCTACTAGGCTGCCACCCAGTCAGAATGCAAAAGAGATTAAATAGTTCCCTTGAAACAGCTGCTTAAATACGGAGGTCACAACCGTTCACCTGGGTTGATAATCTGATACAGTGGGCCATGGGAAATAGAGGCTGGACTTTGGATGGCATATTAAGGAAATATCTGGAACAGGTGATGATGATAACAGGTAAGCAAAGATTGTAGAACTGATGAATTAATACTGTTATGGAATACTTTTAATGAATAAGTAAGAGCAAGATTCATTTTACTTACTCTTCTGGTGGAGTTTATGTAAAGCTTGTGTTTTTTATTAATTAAAAGTGTTTGTGTATGTGTGTTTGTGAATGTGTGTCTACTTGTAAGATACAGATGGTAGAAATGTTTAGATAGGCCTAAAAGCTGTGATTAAATAAAGCCTTAGAATAAGTTATATGAGCTGCCTAGGAAAGTGTGAACAGATAGTGCACCACTGGCGGTCCACTAAAATATGCAGCTTATTTATTCATTTAAAAGATTATGCTAATTAGATCTGTGCATTACGCCTTGCATTACTTAGGTTTAGATGAAAGCAGCACTTGCAACCTAGCAAGGGTTGTTCCCTTTACTCAGTGTAAGCCTATAAACTTGCTGATCCATTTTGTTCAGGGTTTTCTTCTTGCACTTGCTCTAAGAGACTGCAGTAGCTACTTCTTGGTGCAGCAGGTTGATTTATCTGCATAAATTGCTACCTTCAGTATAGCAGTATAGAGGGGATTAATATAGCATCTGAAGCAGAATGAAGAAAGGGAAGGGAAAAAAATAAAATGAAATTAAGATATCTTTTAAACAATTAATTAATGTTGGTACATAGCCCATCAAATTCAGCATATAGGCAAATCACCTCATATTTTTAAAACACTAACACCTTGACAGAATTATTTGCTGTTCTTCATCTAAAATTTCAGTATGATTTCTGATTTCTTATGTTGTTGTTTATCTTCCAGTGTAAAGGTAGTCTGGAAGAGAAACACAGGTATGGCCCACTTTTGTCTCATGGCATTGAGAAGGTTTGAATTAATTTTACCTATTGATGTTTTAGGAGGCAAATACCAAGACTCTCAAGTCATGTTGTCCCTTGTTTTTCTGAAAGATTCCTTAGAGTATGACAGACATGATTTTCACTCCTCTGCTGTAAAGAAAGAAGTGTTGACTCATTAAAAATAGAAGAAAGAAAATAGTTCCTCTTCTATTTCAGTGAGATAGATTTTAATAAACATTTATGCCAGTAAAACATAATAGCATAAATATTTAAGAAAAGTTTAAAAAGAAGGAAAAAACCTTAAAAACCTAAGCAAAAAAAGCATCATAACCGAAAAATTGTAAATGAATGATTTAGTCACTGAGTTAAACGATTTTGTCTACTAAACTTCTTCCGATGCTGGGGTTCTTCATCCCCCCTTCCTGCTTTCTCCTCAGTATGTTCTTCTCCCTTGTATATATATAGGGCAGATTCTGAACTTCCTGCAGTTTCTCTAAGAAGTGGGACATATTGATACATCTTCATAAATTATCATGTATCTCTAATATTTATGATACATTATGCATTTAAAATATGATCTATAAACAGGCATATGGTATTATACTAGTAGTTACATTGTCCTCTTCCATCTGGTACAAAACTATGTTTCTGTTACAAGATTCTCCAGGTCAGAAATGTCAATTTATATATATTGTATAACAAAACTGTAGGTTAAACAGGTTGAAGCAGCCAAGATGCTATGTGTTCAACAGTTAAAACATGAAAGTACAAAACAGTTTTAATGCAGTTGGCACTGCCATGAGATAGCATGCAATTCAAAGAGACGCAGAGTGATTTGCAGAATTTGACCTTCTTTTCTTCCCGGTTGTAGAAAAGGCTTGGAATATGTAGTGCTTGGCTTTTGATTCTTGGCCGTGAATATCTACCCATATGAATTCTTTATTCTTATTCCAGTTACTGTTTACATTTTCTTTTGCTGGGCAGCATCATGAAGGAAAGCTCTAAAACTTTGAAGGAGCCTACTTAGGGAAAATCATTTCTCCTTGAGTTTGACACACTTTTAAGTCTTGGACTTCAGGTGTTTTCCTCTTGGCGCATTTTCCTCATGTGAATGAAACCCCAAGTTTTTAATTTTAAATAAAAGCAACCAACACAAGAATTGCAAGTGTTGTTACCTTTGAAGTTTTAATTGTGTTAAGCAGGGCAATGTGGTGGAAACAGTGTGCTGGGTTACCTTCATGATAGTGAGAACAGATGTGCAGATAACTATTTCAGCAATTGGAGCGATTCTTAAACATGGCAGTAATCAGTACACACTGTTCTTTCTAATGCCACTCTAATCAAACAGAAAAAAAATGTTGTAGAGAGTAGGTATCACTTGAAATCACTTGGCAGCCTATTTCCTCAGAGTAGCAGGGTCATGCACCAAGTAGATGCTCGCCTAAGGTCCAGTGACTTCCCCTGTCATTGCTTTTGGCTTTGCTATCCAGACTCTTCACAAAACGCTGAGAGATTAATTAGTTGTTTCTTCATGTGGTCTTCTTTTTCTCCTTACAAAAAAATAAAATAAGGGGAGATAATGTTTAACTCAGCTGAACAAGCAGCCTCCCTAGTGTAATATTCAGGACCATCTGTATTTGGTAGGATTCTGATTTTGTGTTAAAAATGTTATCAGGAATGTCAGATGTACCAGCCATTCAACACACTGTATAAATCTCAGCTGGATAAACGTTCTAACAGTCCACTTGTCCATATATCTTCTAATGCTTGATTCTTTCCCACAACCTATTTTTCATCTCATTCTCCATTTCAAATTTAAGTGATTGTGACAGAAGTTATTTTTCTTCCAATAAAAGGAATGCTGTAAACGTGGATATTCACCTTTATAGACATGCTGTGTAGTTACATATTACCATTCTAACACACTTATTGCCTAGCATTTTTCTAGACAAAACAAATCCTTGTTTTCTCAAAGAAGTTCATGACTTTAATATGTCTAATGTGGGAATCGTTTTCCACACTGGAAGTCTCTTAGTTTGTTACAAAAAGCTGATACTTGCTTGCCCTAAGTCTGATGCTGATTTCTGCTAACCAGAAAGGTATACTAAGTCCTTATTTAAGATCATATATAATATATCAGCATTCTGATTCTTCACATTCATTTTTATTGTGCTAGAAAATGAAGAGGGCTATTTCTTATTTAATGGATTAATTACCTTTTTTGGCTCATGCTTTGTGTCAGGCAGCTTTTGGGTGCAAATGAAAAAAAAACATTTAAAACTCATTTACTACTTAAGTAAAACTACTTCAAATGTGTTGAATAAATCAGGAAAGTTCTTGACAAAATGTGTTTTTCATTTTGAAATGACTTCTGTACTAAATAATAAAAATGCAAACAAAAGTTAGTGAATTGAAGTGATGCTTCCTGGTTATTGAGTTACTTTAAGACTTTACAGCTAATAGCACTGAGTCTCTTTTACATCATAGTTTTATTTTCAGATTGGAAGAGGAAAACAAGTTTTTCTGTTTTTTTAACTCCCGCTTGGTTTCTCCACTTTGAATGAACTAGCTATTGAATAGAATTCAACTGAACAAACAGAAATAAAGAAAATATTCTCCCTGCACCTGCAGAAAAGACTACAACTGATTTATAGTTTCACAAAATCTGATTTCAGGTATATAATTGGGAATTTCCCCCAGTTCAGTGGTCTAACTACCTCTGGAACTCTGGTACTAGTACTGCTTGGTTATTTATTTATTTAATTGAAATAACTTGAGAAAGTTTCTGTAAACAGCTTGATGTGCCCTGTCACATTTAAATTTAGCTTTTAAAATGAAGAATACTAAGGTCTTTTGGTTTTCTTAAATCATATATTGGGCAGACCTTTGTGAAGGGGTGGTTGGTAATCTGATATAAAACAGAACATACTCATACAATTACAAATTACATGATAAATCACACAGGCAAGGGGATTGCATTTTTAGTGTATCTAAGTCCTCAAAAATTAGATATAAAACGAATATTACCTAGGCATTGTGTTGAAAATTATTTAGGCAAATATGAATTTAGCTACTTTCCCTACAATTTTCTATCTACAAAAACAGATTGCAGCTATGCAATGTCAGCAGTTTTTCATGTTGGGCCAAACTATTTTTTTCTGTGGCCTTCAATCCTGTATTTCAGTTCCAAGAGAATTTCTGTCAAATTCTCTGTAGAATTTTTTCCTCATGTATATAATATTTATCTTTTCTTACCAGATAGAAGCAATTCTTCAGTTACTTCATCCTTATGAGGGGAAGCTTTTTTGATTTTTTTAGTGGATTTATTTTCTGTGTCTCATCTGGTCATCTTTTTGGCTCTTTGTGGCCTCTTCGATCTTTCCTGTTTCCTTTTCCTGTGCCTATATGGAAAAGCATCAGCTGTGAAAGTTGTTAACTTCAGATCTGATGACAACAGAACTTTGTATGTATTAGTTTTAACTTTTATGGCATACTGTTTGCATACGTCTGCGTTTTACACAATGGTTTTCTTGGGAGGCTGCAGGAGTAGAGGAGGCCTCCTCAGTAGCCAGCCCTCACAAACGTCAGCTGTTTGATTCACATCTCTGTGAAATTCTTGTCATTTCCAACTAGGGTTCCCCAGGGGATGTTAGAAAAAAGCAACATTCTTTATTAAGTTGCTCTGATAATGTATGAAAAGATATCAAAGGAATAGTAAGATAATGCTGTCACAACATGAAAGACCCAAGAATTAGTACAGCCCCCACGTTAGTACAGGTTGCTTTCTAGGAAAGTACTATATTGAAACTAGAGAAGTATTTCCCTTTATTTAGAAGGAGGAGTGTAGAGCATAGTACAGCTGTGTTCTTCTCCCCTAGCTTTAATATCTGTGCACAGAGGGAAAAAGAGTCTTACTGTGTATTCCTGTATTCCAAGAGGCTTAATTGGCCTGTTGGGGTGATGAGCAGTTTTTTCAAGAAAAAGAAGCCTTCTGGTTGCCCTGTGTTGCATCTGGGACTGAGCCCTTGTAGCATAGCTATAGGATCAGAAATGTTGAAAGGGATATGGATTTCTGTTCTTTCCTCCTGTCCCTTATATGTGCAGACTAGCTGGAACCTTTTGACTGGCTTCCAGATTCTGATCCCTATTTTTTAAGCCATACATCAATTTTTAGAAATGCAGGCTGTTTATTTCTTCTCCTCTGTTTCATGATAATGTGGGTGAAAAGCTGGCCCTCCTCCATGTGCAATTGCTGCTGCCCCCGCCCCAAAGAGAGTGGAAGTCCCTCTGCATATTTGGAGCTCTCAGAAGAAACCTAATCGGGTAGACAGAGCAATGTAGCTGGGGCCCTTGAATTTAACTCTTAGGTAGGCTTCTCTTAACTCCAGAAACTCAATAAAATAAAGCTTAGATGGATCATCAGTTTGGGCTTGGATGAGTGTGCTCTAATGAGAAAACGAAGCGCTATCATGCAAATATATTTGCATGATATATATTTCCAAAGCATTTGTGGAGATCTCAAGACATTCAAGATTTAAAGGGACAAAACAAGTGTATATCGGAGTATTTTTGTTGTCTAAATAGGTGTGATGCCAGTTCACACCAGCTGTGGAGATGGTCTGTATGTTCTTATACATACAAATATCCTGACATCCCTTCAGGTACAGGAGTCCAGCATTTCAAAAGTTGCTGCAACCCAAATTCTTCAGTAGATATAGGTGGTTTTTTTCATGTGTAAAACATCTGTTGACTAGAGGACCATGTGTATGCTTTAATCCTCTTGTTTCCTTATCCACAGGTATTGCCTTAGAATCTCAATAGCTTATGATTAGCCTACCTGAGGGCTTATTAGTGCAATTCATATGTTCTTTTTTTAGGAAACCACAATTCAATGTTGGCTCTTTCAACAAGGAGCTTAGTAAATTCCAGGTACCCAATTTAGAGTTCTCCCTTTGTGGCAGCAGATTGAGCTACTGAATCACCTAACTTCCCATTCTGCTTTAGCCATTAGGACAAAATAACTCTCCAAAGGAAAGCTTTGGCTGCATCCCAGAATAACAGTTATCTCTGTAAGCAGAATTCGGCTCAGGATACAAAGTAGGTCTGTTTGAATCCATATTAGTTCATAGAAATTGGGAACTTAAGAAGGTATTATATAGGACTGAAGCAATGTTTTCAGCAATAGCCTTCTAAATCTAAGAACTAAATGTCTTGGGAGATGGTGGTATTGTCTTGGATGGAAAAACTGCCAGTGTATCATCTGAATTTCAGATAAATGAAAATGATTGTTAGAAAGTTTTAAACATGTAGTTAGCTGCAGAATTCCTGCCAATATTTGAGTATAAAGTACAGATAGTTCAGAAAACCTGAAAAAATATGAGCAGATGAGATCTTGGACTCAGTCTGCATATGTGCCTAGTTTTTGGTAGGGATATTTACATATGGGACTGGTTTCCCTTGATAGACTTCAGCAGAAGATTGCTCTCAATTATTCTCAGTTATTTTTAAAAAGCCGAAAGAGTCAGCTTTTCATCGCTGGAGAATGATGTGCTGTGGCCATTTCCTCTTCACTCTGATGGAAGGGAGGAGGAATATATTCCTATAGTGTAGGCTAGTAGCATCAAAAAATGGCAGTATAAGCAGTGAAACTGCAGGCTGAAGAAACGTGAGCACTTTCCTATAGTGCAGCAACAGGATGGAAGAGTCTGGAACAGATCTACAGTAAAGCCCTTTCTCCACTGCAGCAAGGGTCCGCCGATGAACCCCTCTCATTTTTGTCTATGTTTTTATTTCCATTTCTGTGAATATTTATACAACAGTGGGCTATTCATGATTATAGTAACACAAGTTCTCTTTTTCAAGGTATGAAGCCATTATTTCAAGGTTGTCCTTGTATACTAATCAGACAACTCTATATAAAAGAAGGCATATGTGTGCACGTGTATGATTGTAATACTTCAAATTTCATCTGCTGGATCTGAGTTTGTGCCTTGCACATTTTACAGAGCAGCTTTTTTTCTCACACAGTAACAATTGCTTATTTTTAATGCTACATATGGGTCATCACTTGGACTAGGAAAAGATCTATTTTTGTGCAGCCCTCTTTTATGATGAGTTTGGGCACAGCACTCATGAAGAATCTACTTAAATTTATAGGGGAGAAAAGATATTTTTGCAATTTATTTTTTCTTTGCAGTCTTCCAGGGACATGAAAATTCTGTGTCAGAATTATGATGCCTGTTCATCTTATGAATTGTTTTTTAACATAAAACAACGCTCTCTCCTTTCTGGTACTGACATTTGAACTTTCTGCTGTGAAAAGTAACATGGGAGACTCTGTGGATTCTGAATTCTAAAACACCAGTTTTAATGAGAAAAAAAGTTGTGATGGTATTTCAGATGCTATGCTATTACATTGGGCTGTCAGCACTTTTTCATCTCCCAAAGCTTCATGAAGAGAACAGAATTAATCCAGAGTAATGAAATCTTCATCGGACAGGTCCAGAGGTCCAGACTGGAAGATCTAGTGGAATGAAGATCTAAAATTCCTCTGCCAGAGGTCTTCGCTTGCATTGATACAATTTACCACATACTCTGCCTAATGAACTTTGTTGTTTTATTTATAGTCCCACTTTTGTTTTGACAATGAAATGCAATAACATTATTATTTTTATACTGTCTATGAGTGGGCATAAGAACTGGTCACTGTTAGCAGCCGACATTAAAATAATGGACTAGGTCTTAGACAGGCAATGAAATCTGGCTCTGTAAAGAAAAGGATTCCTTCAAATCAGTTTCAGGATTCTTGTTGAAGAAGTCTTTTTCTTCATATGAAGATAATTGTTGCTTGTATAAAAGAATCTACTGGGCTAAATCAGGCAGATCTTTTGCAGTAGAGGCAGAACTGAATCTCCAACAAGAACTTGTAGACTACAGCCCAACATACCTAACTATGGTAAGGTCTGGCTTATGTGAGTAAGGTCCTACAAGCTCAGTGGAGGGAAGTATTGATACCACTGAAAGATTTAATGGGAGCATCAGCTGTGCTGCTTTGATTTCTCTGAACCCTTCTTGCCTGGGGATGCAAGGCTGAAACCATACCATTGTACATCTGATTGGATTGTGAAGATGGAACAGATTTACCTCTGGAGTATAGCTGACAAGTAGGGCAGAGTCTCCTCAAGTGTTGCTTGGCTTGCTTGAACTGTGCATGATATATATGTGAATATATATATATATATATATATATAGTTTTTTATATTTATATACATGTAATTATTTACACACACATGTATACATACATACCTGTGTGTGTGTGTGTGTGTGTATGTATGTATATCTTTAAAGAGGAGAAGTAAAGAAGTAGTGTTACAGTGGAATGAGACTGAAAATTCTAGCCATCCCTAGAGCAGATAGTAGTTTCCAACGGTAGGCTGGGAATAGCTGGATGATCATCCACATCTGTAGTATTGCTAAATTTTGTGCCTGCAACCAAAATCAATATCTAAGCCGAATTTTGAACTTATGAAGTGCTATGTGTTTCTGAGAACTTGGACACTAGGCAGGACAGATTATGTTCCCACCATTTATGACCCCTGTTTTATCCCCTTCAGCCTTCAGTTCTCAGGCTGGAACAACGGGTCAGTAATGCCGCCGTACCTCAGAGGAGACTTCTGGAAGAAATGCACTGATGTGTAGGACACATTCCAAACTAGAGCAAAGCATTGAAATGCCCAACAGGAAGTTAGGAATTGTATACTCAGAGAAGGGTTTGAGTTGGCTTTAGCAAATAAGGCCTGGGGCTCATGCTGAAGGATGTGAATAAAACAAAATGTGGAAAGGCTGCTAAGTGAGTAATACTGCCCTGCAAGAGTGTCTTGGAAAAAACAGTAATTGAAATTGAAGGGTGTCTAATATTGCGTATACACAGAGGAGCCAAATTAAGCTTGCACAGCCAACCATCTGTCGCTTCCAAAGCTTTAGCCTTCACAATATTAGCATCCTTCTGTGCAGTTTTCTGTGTAATACATACCTCTTAGCGTTGTAAGTATACATACAACACATTGTGGGCCCCTGGTTGTACATACTCACAGGCGGATCTTTGTATATGTATATACCAAAGTGCAGCAAAGTATTAAGACAGCAAAATATCAGAACTGCCTTGGCAGTGGTGAAATGGGATTTAAGTAAGTGACGTGCATCTCTGTGTGTGTATGTATAATTCACAGGAGCAAGGACTGAATGATCAAGTTTTTAAGGCCAGTGTTTCTCTTCATCCCAGACATTATGCCACTATCTTGTACTCTTCTCAATAGATTTGTTTACATCCTTGCCCTCTAGTGTCTGCATTTTGTATGTCACCCTTGCTTATCCTAAGTAAACACTTTTTTAAATGAAAGGAATCAATAGTTCTGAACTATTGCATTACTCAGTTTGTGTCTTATTTCTTGAATGCTTCAGATAAGAAGATAAAGACCAGTTATGAAAAATAATTTAGAAATTTCTGAAAAAAAATCTCTTTTCTAAATTTATTCCTAAATTAGTAATGAGGAATTTATTCCTAAATTATTAATTTGTTAATCTCTCGAAGTTTACCTTTTGGTTTCTGTGTCTTTCTGCAGGCAGATATTATTGTATAAGTGACTCCATACAAAGCTTCTCCAAGAAAATATGCTCGATACAGCCCTCTTTTGAGGCAAATGCCACTGCTAATCACCTCTAAACCCTGAAAATTTTAAAGACTTTAAGTTCAAGACTGCAGTCCTTTCTTTACAAATTGTTCTATTAAAGTCATTGGTAACACATGGATGTGGAAAGCCTTGACATCTGAATAGGGCCTGTGGATCCCCATTATGAGGATTACTAATGCTCAGTATTGTCATATCAACACTGGCATATATCTGAGAAAAGGAAAGATACATTTCAGGTTGTAATTAATCCATTAGAAATACTGCATAATACTTCTTGCATCAATACTTTCCCGCAGAGAATCAAAATGGATCTTTCCAAAAATAGACTTCTGTAAAAAAGGAGGTTGTCCCCATTAGATTGGAATATAGTTTTTAGCTGAAGTATATCACTGTACTTAAGAATTTTTGAATCACTTGATGAATCTGAAGTTTTATTACCAAAGTAGTGCTTATTATCGTGTTTTCCCCTCCGTCCATATATATATTTTAGGCTTGTCTGAAGTTCTTTTGAATTTCTCTCCAGTTTCCTCCCAGAAGGTCATGAAGCATAAAGTGGAAGGCATTTTGTAAGTAAGTCCTCTGGTTCTTTTAGTACCTGTTGAGAATGATAGTTGCCTTGAAAGCCATTGTTTAATAGAATGAGACAGCCAAGGCTTTGTAATAATTCTGTGATTTAATGTGTTGTTTTTGAGTAAACTATAGCTATATGCAGATACAATTAATGTACACACACATAAATTCTACATACACCTAAGGCTGCTGTATACAGAAAAAACAGAACCGTGTACCTCATACAGTCCAGTGTCTAACAAAAGGGTAAAGGGGGATCCAGGGGGAGGAAAATAAAATGTAGTATATAAAAATAGGTCAAAGAGAGTTATAATAAGGCCTTTGATAGAGTCAAGGTTTCACCTTGGTTGGCTCGTCAGCTATATCTACTTAATTTCATCTTCTGATCTAGAGAGGTAGATATGTTGGTAGAAGAGAAGGATGTAAAAATGACAAGCGTAAAAATGACAGAGAAGGAGTAGTCAGTGTAGCTGGAAATGACTTAAAAGGAGTGTGCATTGAAAGTGGATTTTGTTCCAACTTAGATCTAGCTTTCCTTGAACAACTGTTTTCACTGTTAAGAAATCTAGAACATTCATTAGTAAGAAGAAACACAAGGGCAAAGGTAACAAAACCTTTAAACTGCCCAGTGTGATTTATTCTGTGAAAAGTTTAGTCATTCTCTTTAATGATGTAAAGCAAATAAATTAGATTATTTTATAGGACTACCATTTGTTTTTACTTCCCTGTCTATGCAAGGTCCTAAGTGAAGCAGAACTGTTGGATGTCTAGTGTGAGAAGGTACAAATCCAAGAAAGCCCCCTATGGGGGGGGCTATGGGATGTCTCTTCCTTCCTCTGCATTATTGAGCTGTATTCCATTGAAGTCAAGCATTCAAAAAGGTTTTTAAGAGAAGGATAAATACTGGGATTCACCAGAAGACCCATGTAGGTTCTCAGCATTGCACCCTCCCTGTATGGGAGTTTAAGAACCTGCTGCTAGAGGTACATGTCACATTTCTTTCTACTTTTTTTTTGTATTCCCTCTGTAAAACCTCCAGGCTTTGCAGATGTAGTGGACATTGTTTATTCTACAATTATGAAACTTCTCTGACCAAGGTACAAATCTGTATGTAGGTGTATATTATCTGACTGTTCTGGGTTCTGATTTTCATTACTGGAATTTCTTTCTAACTGCTCATATATTGCTTTACTGCCAGATGACTTCTTATGATGTGGCCTGAAAACCAGGAATACTTTCAGTGAAGAAAAACTGCCCTGAAAATTAATGATGTCCCACGGGGTTTTTCATAGTTAGAAGGCTGGGATAATGAGGCACGTCCACTTTAATTTCATGAGGAAGTAAGACATCCCCATATTGACTTCACACCTATTGTACTAGACTGCAGTACTAGGTAGGCTACCATTGCTCAAGAGTTTCAACTTACAGTTTCTCATACTGTTTATTCATAGTCCTATGAGATTGTTTTTGTGGCTGTAGAAAAATAATTGAAAACAATAATCTGACTCAACTGCATGGCAGATGCTTTAGCAGTGACCCCAGTACCGAACTGTGAAGTGAGGTATTTTTCAGTAACTGCAGGATGTGTTTACAGGACAGGTAGTTCTTCAGGGTGCTTCAGAGCTGTTTCAGCTCTTGCGGTTAAAATGCTGTCTGTGCTTCTGTATGTTTTGGGATGATGTTGCTGCCTCTGTTTAAGGAAAAGCTGAGCTGTATGTTTGAGGTTTGAAATGCTGCATTATCAGAAATTCTTTGTAAGGTCTTTTACCCGTAAAACTTGAATCTCACCAGTATGTCTTGTCTCACCTCCCCACCAGCATCTGAACGTACTAGTCTCAGAGATTTCTGGACTCTTGTCAAGCACCTGGCAGTGCCTTCTCCTGAGCTGAGATACATGCCAGGCAGCCATTTCAGATATGTGTGTGTGCATGACTGCTTTCCCATCTGATTGGGGAGTAGGCTCAAGCTTTTCATAGCCATGTTCCTGGGTTTTTTTCAGGTGCGTATGCCTCGTGCATGAACATTTCCCTGTCATTCAGTTTTTCTTCCTTTAGCATGTGAGTATTTTAGATCTGAATTTTTTGCTGCAGTTTGGAATCATGTTCATTTCAAGGCACATCATCATTAGCTTACTTAATCAGTAGACACCCTCTTCCAGCCTTCACACAAGAGATGAAACTGAGAAGTATTTTCAGGACAGAGAATGCTTCTGAAGCTTTCTGAATTAGTATGTCAAGATCAACTTCACAAAACAAATGGATAAGCAGACATACATGAAGGTAAATATATTTGTGAGGACATTCATTTTGTGCAGTAAATGTTTCTGTATCTCAAGGTCATTCATCATCTACAATGAAGTTGAACACTCGTGGCAAATCTTCATCATAAAAAATAATATATAAGGGCCTACCACAAATAGCCAGTGGCTCAAATAGTTCTGTTGTAGAATGATCAAGTTTTGACCTGTATGAAATCCAAGAAATTCACTGTACTGTTTGTAGCCATTCCTGTTGTCCTTTTCTTTATTGTGTATAGTTCCAGTATTCCCATATAATTAATGTATTCAGCATATTCACTTCTAAATTGTATTGGCCCAGCTACGGGTAATTCTAGCCACTGATTTTGGTAGCAGTAAGAACCCCAAAAGAGTATGGAAGCAACAACCAGAAGACATGAAGAGAGCCAGAGATACTTCCCCTTTGTCTTTGAAATGCTCTGCTGCCTGGCTTGTAATGGCCAATAGTCCATAAAACCAATTCATCCTATTTTTCTAGCCACTGAGAAAGGCACATGCAGTACAATTTAGTTGTTCCAAGGCCACATGTGAAAGAATAGATAGTTAGAGCAAGCCTCTTACCTTATGATTTAATATAGTAGGAGACAATCATTCCTATAAGTTAAAAAAGCAATAGATTGAGATATATTCATCACATATTAACTGAATTTCTTCCTTGAAGGGGCTCTTTGAAATGTATGTGATGTTCGTTGTTGTGTGAGATGCTGTTTAAAACTTCTAACAACAAGATAAAAGCTTGTGACTTACAGAAAGAAGTGCTGTTATTTGCTAGATTTAATAAATCTTTGACAGGGACCATAAGCTTCCGATAAAACCAAACAAAGCCTATTGCTTAAAAGTTATTTTGGCAGGTGGAAGGGAATGACATTCTGCCATTGTGGTTCTGGGCACTGCATATTATTGAGCATACTAAAACCTCTCTGAAATTGTGTAGGAAGTAGGACTAAGGTGTAAATCCTGTCTTTCACTTATGATGATCACAGAGTGACAGAATGGTTGAGGTTGGCAGGGACATCTGGAGATCGTCTGGTCCAACCCCCCTGCTCAAAACAGGGTCAGCTAGAGCAGGTTGCCCAGGACTGTATCCGGTCAGGTTTTGAATATCTCCAAGGATGGAGATGCCGTAACTTCTCTGGGCAATGTGTTCCAGTGTTCAATCATCACCCTTGCGATAAAAAAGTTTTTTCTTACATTTAAATGGAATTTCCTGTATTTCAATTTGTGCCCATTGCCTCTTGTCTTTCCATTGGATACCACTGAAGAGAGTGCACCTTCTTCTTCTTTACACCCTCCCATCAGATATTTATACACATTTATAAGATCACCCTGAGCCTTCTCTTCTCAAGGGTAAGCAGTCCCAGCTCCCTCAGCCTCTCATCATATGTCAGATGCTGCAATGCCTTAGTCATTGTCATGGCCATTTGCTGGACTTTCACATATCCATGTCTCTCTTGTACTGGGAAGTCCAGCACTGGACACAACACTCTGGATGTGTCTTACCAGTGCTGAGCAGGGGGGAAAGATCACCTCTGTCAGTGCTGGCAGCACTGCCTAATGCAGCATGGGAGGCTGTTGGCTTTATCTGCAAGGGTGCCTTGCTGGCTCATATTCAACCTGGTGCCTACCAGGACCCCAGGTCTTTTTCTGCAAAGCTGCTTTCCAGTTGGTCTGTCCCCAGTCTGTATTGGTGCAAAGGGTTATTCCTTGCCAGGTGCAGGACCTTGTGTTTCCCTTTTTGTTGAACTTCATGAGATTACCAGTTGCCCATTTCTCCAGCCTGTCAAAGTCACTCCAAAGAGCAGCACACCCATCTGGTGTATCAACCACTCCTCCCAGTTTTGTATCATCTGCAAGCTTGCTGAGGCTGTACTCTGGTCATTAATTAAGATGTTAAACAGTATTGGCCCTAGTATCGACCTCTGGGGTACAGTACAAGTGACTGGTCTCCAACTGGACTTTGTGCCACTGATCCCAACCCTTTGAGCCTGGCAGTTCAGCCAGTTTTCAGTCCACCTTACTGTCCGCTTACTTACCTAGCCTGTACTTCATCAGTTTGTCTGTAAGGGTGTTATGGGAGACAGTGTCAAAAGCCTTGCTGAAGTCAAGATAAAGAACATCCACTGCTCTCCCCTTATTCACCAAACCAGTTGTCTCACCATAGAGGACTATCAGATTGGTTAAGGGCTTTGCCTCTTGGCAAAGATGCTTTTGCCCTGCTTAGTCAGGTGGATCCCATCTCTTCCAAGCACTCCTTGATCCCCAAAGAGGGTACCATGGTCATAAAAACCAGAACACTGCTGCAGACACCAGCTCTGCAATTAACTATTGATCTGCAAGATCTGTCCAATCCTCAAGTCCTTCCCCTTACCAGCAGGATTGAGAATACCACCTGAGTCCCTTTACTGTCACCCGCAGAGCCATGTAGTCACGCTTGATGCACTCCAG
Organism: Apteryx mantelli; assembly: GCF_036417845.1. NCBI lineage: Eukaryota > Metazoa > Chordata > Aves > Apterygiformes > Apterygidae > Apteryx > Apteryx mantelli. Next base: position 27,420,949 of record NC_089989.1, on the reverse strand, counting down.
CTCTCCCCCCGGCAGTACTGTTGGTGTCCATGTGGAAGAGTAGCAAGGTGCAAAAGCCCGAAGGCCAGATGAGCCTTGGCTGCCTTTACACAGCGTCCAGGTTCCAAGCCCCCAGCAAGCAGCGAACCTCCCTAAATGAGGAGACAGGAGAGCAGATGGGGTCTCCATTCCCACAGCAGGAGGTCTCCTACTGGTGTCACTTGCAGCTTCTTCCTGGTGCTGCTGTGGGCATAGGCCCGGCCGGCTTGGGGGCTTCATTGGACACAGCTCCTGACCTCTCCTCTGCTATGAGGGCATTGATTCTACTCCTTAACTGCACGTTTGCAGGTGGAGCAGGAGCCGTCCTCCTGGTGCCCAAAGTCTGAAGCTTCCAGCCATTGCCATCACGGGAGTCTCCACTTCCCAACCCATGGAGCACAGATTCTGCTTGCCCTCCGTCAGTACAGCTGGTGGTCAGGCTCACATCTGCATGGTCTCGGTCGGTCTCTTTTCTCTCCATCTCTGATGCTCTGCATCTGCTGACTCCCTCCCACAGCTCCTTTGCTTGGCAACGCAGATCCTCCATAAGCAGATACCTCTGGCAGGTGAGGAGACATTTCCCACTGCCCCTGCCCCAGCGCTGCCTGCAGCCCCAGACCTGCAGAGCTGATAATAATTCTTATGTAATCAAATAGCTGAAATAAATCAATCTCAATCCTAAACACAGATATATTTCTCCACACAAAAAAGGTATGTGCACGGATAGAAAGAGTTGACTGGTTATTGATTGTATTTCTGTGACTGAGCAAACTAGCAGAAAAGTTTGGAGAGAAGAAGGGGGAGGATAGCAAGGAGTAATAGTCTGCAGAAACAGTAGTAGTCTGGCCCTTCAGAAAACTTGAAAATGGGGACCAAAATGTGGCTTGGAGTTGTGAGCAAGGAAACAGTCCCGTTTTTTTGATTCTTCCTGTGTCTAGCAAAATTGCACATTCTTGGAAAGAGAAATTACATATTCTTTAGAAGTAAATGGGTTTCTTCAGGCACTTGCCTTCATTACCAATTTATCTTTTAATGCTGATGTTCTAGCCACTTCAATCAAAAAGGTGTGACGCATCTCTCCACCTGATAAACTAAAAGTTCAAGAATGATGTAATTTAAAGTTAACAGAACCTAAAGTTTATGGAACCTAAGCATTTAGGCAGAGCGTTTCATTATTAGATAATACTGTTTAAAAAAATATAATTTCAAGTTACAGTTCTAATGCACAGAAATTTTTTTCTGGCAGTTTAGAGGAACCTTGCCTACTATGCCTGGCCACAATCCTTTCAGTTTTACACAGGCCAGTTTCCTGGCAAATGCTTATAAAAGCATTTGAAATAGTGCTTGTGTTTACCGCAAGTATTATGTAATGTGTCTATGTTGAATTAAGCATTCTGATTCCTCACTTGAGATTCATTCAAATGCCAGGGAATCAGTGAGATTTCAATCAAAAATCTCCAGTTCGCATTGGGACATCTAGATAGGAAGAATTAAGAGTAAGAGCTGATATTGAATTGAGATACTCAGTTTTACAGGAACATCTCAGATTTGTCTTGCCTCCCAAGACAGCTCTGAGATGTACCTATAAAATGGAATGTCTCAATTTGTTTCAGTTACACTACTTATCTTGTCACGCTTACAGGAAATGGATTAGCCAGTGTTTAAAAAATAAGTTTTATTTGTCAAAATAGAAAAATATGCTTATGTGTGTTTTGTATATTTATTTGTTATAGCTGACAGAGAAATCATGCAGGATAAAATAATAATGTGGTTTGGAACACTGGCTGTCAGTTTCATCTGGCTTTGTGGCTCCCCCAGGGGCTAAGGAGGTATGAGTTTGGAGGCTTTTCCTATGGCTGAGGCCTCTTGAGAGGAACGTCTCTCCTCACACATTTGCTAGGCTCAGATCTTTTCCTCAGCAGAGGTGCTTGAAACCTCCCTGATCAGCCACGTGTATTCCTGAACCCTGTAGATTTTGTAAAACCTTTGTAGATGTGAGCCTTAATATTATTTTAAGCTTACACAGTCTATCTTTCTATTAGAAGATGCAAGTATTTTTTCTTATCCTCATAGAACTTCCAGTGTGACACATGCTGAAAATGAACGGCACCATTTTGAGGAAAGTGCCACAGCTATGCAAGTGCTCTGCCTTTTCAAGGTAACCTTTACTCAGGTAAGTAGTCCAGAGGACCTTGAAGGAAGTGTTTACACACAGGGAACCGAGTCTACTCCTGAACCCAAACTGAATACTCTGTGGATACTGTGTGGGACAAATATTAATTAGAAAAAAAAAAATGGAACTGAATAATTCATCACTGAATGCCTAATGGGGGTGAAATAAGATGATTAGCGTAAGGAGCACTGTCATAGGGTCAGTGTCTCCTGCTGTGCAAAGATCAGGTATTTAGCCCTTATCCCACAGTAATTTTTCATTCCATTGATAATAATTGAAATTACACAGAAAACTATCCTCAGCCAATCAGATGCCAGCAAAAACAATTATTGCCTAACAAACCTTAAATAAAAGGCTGATTCACACTAAATAGCCTAAAATTATCACCCTGTAGCACTAGTTGTGAGTTGCAGATAACCAGCCACAAGTGTTAAACTGTCCTTTTTGACTCTTGTTTGAGTATCACCAGGCATGCTAAGTCTTGGGCCACATTGTTTGGGCCATATTTTAAGATCTTTCCCACACTGAATAATAATTCAAAAATTGTCTGTTATCAGCTTTATAGGACTTCTTATCAGTCAGTGTACTCTAAGTAAGAAATTTCATGATTCGGACTAATTGAAAAGTAATTGAAATCCCACTGGCATCAGTGGATTTTTTTTTATTTTTTATTTTTTGTACTAGCATAATGTCAAGATTTACCCCTAAAAACAGTTCAGAATCAGGAAAAAAAGTTGTTGCTTGGTAGAACATAGTTATCTATATATGAATTGTAAAGAGGTCAAGGAGATGGCCTTAGTCATTTTCTATGCATCAAGTGCAAAGGGAAGAAAAAAAATCTGTTGAAACTTTTCTTTGGGTGAGGGGTGGAAGTAAGAAGTAAGATCTGCTGAAGTCCACAAGATAGAGTAGATGCTTTGGATGGTGTATGGAGTAGTAAGATTAGGTTAACTAAAGATTTTCATAGCAGCTAATGGTTTCAGAAAAATAGCTAAAGCCACTCAAATACATTTTGCACAGAACATTAGGCTGCCAAGAAAACCCATTTGATCACTGAATAGCATCAACATTCACATGTTCACATTGTCTAAGTACTATGAGACAAATTATATATACGATTAATTTCACTGCTGAAGAAGAAACTGGGACAAGAAGTTACATTTTGGTGAATTATTTCAATAAGTTATTTCTTTTCCAATATTTTTAAATGAAAGATAACATACTAATGTATTTTGTATTGATTTTTTTTATTTGGCAGTACTGTGAATGGAATAGTTCTTAAAATAAGTCTACCTTTTTAATAGAGCAGCATAGCTAAGTGATCTGATCTAGACAATCAGAGAGCAATTACACAATACACTTATAAAATGTTATTTTGAGAGTAGCCTTTAGGTGTATGCTGCATCCAGTTGTTAGAATGGTAAGTCCTTAATAAAGTTGAGGCATTTTAAACAGGGAAGTTGGTTTCCATACTTTCTATTGTTCTGTTGTATTCTATTAATAAAAATTAGTTTGTAAGCTTCTTCAAGATCCTCCTATCTTAAAATTTCATAAACAGAAGTTAACACTGAGTTATCTATCTGTGGGCAAAAAAGGGTGTTTATGCTTTTCCGTATGGGATTGCAGTACATCATAAATCCATACTTCACTAAGCACTACCCACATATACCCTAAAGGGTTCCTCTTTTCCTTTTTGACTTACACATATTCAACAAATTGACTCAACTTGTAAAAAAACTATAAAAGAAGCTGCAACCTAAAAAAACCAGTTTTTAATGAAGAGTTTTAATCTATTGTTGATTAATTTGGGGAGAACGTAACACTTTCTCTGCCTCCCACAGATGAGATATGCCTCTGAGGCACATTATAGGAAATGTGCCCCTTTCTCTGGAGATTATCACAACCACTCCTCAGATTGATTATCTTCACTTTCACCTGTCACAGTGACAGGTATGAAGTCTGCAGAGTGTTCCTAGCTAGAGTTACACCTCTATAGTTACATGCAATAAGTAGTTCATTTTTTTATGCTGTGGGATTGGAGACTTGTTTTACAAATCTGAAAGGTTTAAGGAAAACACAGACACAATCCCATTTTTTTAATGACACAAAACCATACAAATATACCCAGGTTTTGTTTTGTCCCTGAGATTAAGAAAGATTTTTGTAAATTTTGGCGTACAACAGCAGCATCAACAGAGATGAAAGAAAAGTAGAATCTCTGCTTAACAATGGTCTTAATGTATTTTCATCAGCAAGAACTGAACTTGACACTTTGGAGCTGAAACGATGAACACCTGCCCAAATTAAAAATAAAACTTGACAGCATGGTTACAGTAATCTAATCAAATGCTGCAATATGAGCTAACCGTCGTGGCGGAGCCAAATGTCACATGCAAAGAATGAAAAGTATGTGTTTCCTTGTGTAGTTGAACAGTCTGAAATCAAAGTGTCTGCTAAGCTCAGATTTCTGAATCAGCAATAAATGGTTTCCTTGTCAAGTTTTCTCTAAGTGAGCTTAGTGTGGTGAAATTGGCATCTGATATACATAATTTTACATTGCTGTTATAACAATAGATCAATGCAAAATGAAGCAGTATTGTTTGTTTCTCCATCAGCTTACCAGAGTAAAGCAACACTTTAGTATTCAGGTATTTAGTATTCACTGCCTCTCTTTCTTCATTCCCTCATCCCAAATTCTTACATGACAGAGTTCCCACAGTGGGCTAAAATAAATGATCCATACTTACGAAAGAAAAATTCCCACTGACGAGAAGTAAGTATTTACCATTTTAGCTTTGAATAATGTCAGGGTAGAATCACAATCATTAATATTCAGTATATGGTTTTTCCTACCTGCAGAATTAATAAAATGAATATATTAATCCAGGCAAAAAAGAGGTATAGATCCTTTTTTCTGAATTATTTTGAAAGGCCAGACTTTTATATCAGCATCCTGTTAGATAAAGGGGAGTTTGTGTGTGGAGGTATATCATCATTTATGTTACACACTTAATGGTTAAGGTATAGGAAAGTGGGTGCCAGAATTTAAGATACCTCTTATGTATTTAAGGTACAAAGTAAGACAAAACTAAGTCATAAGCCTGAAGATCGTAATCTCCAGCTCCTAAGATGGGTAAATTATTCTTAGATTTTGCACGCTTTTTTTGTGTGTTAAGTCTTCCGTGTCTTTGCCTATTTCTCAAAACCCTCAAAACAAAAGACATTCTATAAGCTCGTGCTAGTTGTGTTTTTAGTAGAAGTAATTCCACAGACTATATGACTTCCATAGCAGGTTCATCTACACTCAAAATACCCGCTTTGTGTTCAGGTTTTTAGACTAGCACAAGTAATCATTGATAGTGTAACTAGACTTCTAGCTTAACAACAACTAGTAATTTGTAGTGTGTACCCAAAGAAAGAAGTGGATCCTTCACTTTTCCTGTACTGACCACTCTTTTGCTTCATATTCCTCCTCTTGGTCATCTTTCCCTTTAGCTTCTAGCTGTTAAGAGTTATACTCACATAAGGAATTAGTCATCAAAGAAAGATCATTTAAGAGTATGGGGTGAGGGCAGAAGCACTGTTCCTGACAGAAAATCTAGACAAGAGTCCCATTCCAAATTTCTTTTCTCATGAAATCTTTTTCACTAATCAATCAGTGAAACAAGTCAATATGCCCCAGGATTTCACTACTTCTTCTCCTTACTAATTGACTTAACTGTTAGAAAAACTTTGGTACCAGCCTTTAAATTTATTGGTAGTCTGCAGTTCTCGATTGGTACTCTTCCAGATAAGTCTAAATACTCCAATTATTTAGTCTAAAATGCTCTTAATTCCTGTTTGTTCTGGGTGTTGTTTTGCATTTTTCTTTTGCTGTGGTTAGATTCGTTCTGACTGTATGTATGTCCCAACTATACTACAAAGACAGTTGGCTACAAATGACATGGACTTTCTATACCATTTTTGTCTGTGGTTCCTACTATGTAGTCCATTAGAAAGGAAATGACAGTGTCAAGTATAGGAAATTACCAGGTTTGAAGACCAGATTTTTTTTTTTCCATAGGCAGAAAGGAGCAGAAGCTGTCTTCTTCTCACATAGTTTTTTGTGGTTCTCCTGCAGTTATTGTAGAATTTTGGATTCTACTTTTCCTCCAGAAGGACGGGTATCATCTCACCTGCAGTTGCCAAAGGGGACAAGATACTTTCCTTCCTTCTTTACTTTCTTCTGTAGTTTTAACAATTCTTAACTACATAGCCAGGACTCAGATGTACCTTGTAACTCATGCACCACTTCTTTACTCATCCTGTCTGTATTTGTGGAGTATGCCTGGGGCAGTGCCCTCGGCTATGGCACAAGGGAATCCCAGGGTCAAAACTAGCTTTGTAAAACTGCTGTTTGATAATATACTAATAGTACAGTAGCAATACGACCCATGCCAAGCAACTGAGTTGAGATTCTAAAAGAACTGATGCTGACTACGGTGGTTTCACACGATGTGAACAGAACCATCACACCACATTCGCACATGCATATTGTTGACTATCCTTATAAAATTCTATTTGAAATATTCATATTTCAAAAATGAAAGATGCACATACATAAAATGAATAAACAAAAACAGAGGAGAGATTACAGAAACACTGTTTTGTATGTCATAGCGTTTTTATCAGTTTTAGCTGCAGTATAGCAGAGCCTGAATTGATTTGGCACTAATTGATTGATAGATTTTTAGGTTGGAATGTTGTTGGGGGAGGGAGGGAAGAAGCTGGTTTTTCTAATATCTGACTTACTTACACAGCTGACTTACTTACCCGCTAGAGCAATGCCCATAGAAAAGCTGGTCTTAATCCATGAAGGTACAAAGCGTCTTTTCTCCCTGTATATGAGAGAACTGTTAGCAGTTCAGTCAGAAAAACAAACCATTTGACCATGTGTCTTGTTTCTTACTATTTTAAATACTCCAGTCAGGGTTAAGCATGTCAAATTCAGACCTCATGTTGCTTTGCAATGGCATATACAGAGCACTTCTTGATTAGCTTAGTCCCTTCAAATCAGAATATTTCAGAATGAATATACATCTGCGTGGTTACATTCTGAGGAATTTGAAGCACATTTTTTTGTGTCCTTGCTAAAAATGGCAAATTTTTAACTTCATTATATTGCTTTATAATATTTAGAGACTCTCAAATTTGAAATATGCAGGAACTATTATATGGAGATTATTACCCTTTTCAGCCATCTGCCCCCTGATATCCAAAAATCTAGTCTTTGCTACCACTTACCTCATTACATCACTTGTGTATATGCAGAATAAAAAATAACATCTTTTTTTAACCTGTACCTATTGGTCAGATTTTCTTACATCCACATTATATGATTTGGAAGTGATTACAAGATCATGTACTTTCTGTAATTCCTGTTCTCCTAGACCCTAAAGGAAAGTTTGGCTCTGAAATGAGGAAGATGAAGAAACAGAATTTGGCCTTTTGTTTCATGAATGTTATGGATTATGCAAGCGTTGTGCTAATAAAAAGACACAGGGTGGAGAGGGACAGAGGAAGCAAAGAGAGATTTGCATCAGCTTTCATTTTCAGTAACTGCTTTTAAAGACTAATGCTTAAGTGGTATTATTTACAACAAATTAATACGACCTGAGGGGTAAAATACTGGTGCCACTGACCTCAGTGATTGTTTTACCTTTGACTCTAACAGAGTCAGAATCCCACCATCAGGCTGTCTCTGGCTCTTCACAAAACTGTAGTTCAGAAAGCCAAATTTTGAGTATGCTGAGGGTGGCTCTGTGCCATAAAAGACTGATGATGAGGTATTCATCAACAACAGAGTATTAACAATTGAAAATAAATTATTGCACGTTCCCCTGTTATTCAGGTAGAGAATAATGCAAGCTCTGTTTCCTGTCCATCCCTCTGCCCTCACTGCTCTGCCCGCACCCCCATCGTTCCTCTCCAGCAGTTGGATTGCTTCATTTCACAGCCATCGCAACTCTGCTCCGTCACTGTTGTTACACATTCCTGTGACTGCAGAGGCTGAAAGGTATGGCCAGCTGAAAGGTTTTTAACATAGCTTCTGCTATTTATACCCAGTACAAATTTTATTTTGAAGCCTGTTTACTTAGATTACCTCACATTTTTAATCAGGACCTTTTTTCTTTGTCCTGATGACCAAGAGAGGATTAAAGTTATTGACATATGCTGCACATGAAATCTTCTAAGTGGTGCAAAATGTCCATGTAGGTCTTTTAAGTGAGTTCCTGTAGGAATCAGAAGAGCAGGCTGATACTGTTTTCTATGAAGAAGTCTATTTTCTATGCAGGGAATATTTTTATTTTTGTGCATTGTATATTGCCAAAAGTACACTATAGGCACTAAAAAAAAAAACAGGAAAAAAAATGAAGCTGAGATGATTCTTAAGGGAAAAAAGTAAGATAACTCTTCTTACACCATGCAGTAAAATTATATTTAACTGCTTGGAAGAAAAAGCAGTTACTGAAAATAAAAGCTGATGCACATACATACAAAATTCAGCGGCTATTCCAAGTCAGCGAGGACCAAATAGAAATCTTGTAAAACAAATGTGATCTAAGTCATAGGTAAACAATGCTAATTAATGAAGCATGACCACTCCTCCCTCCGGAGCTCTCTGGTTAACTAACCATGCTATAGGTAAAAATAACTCGTGTGATTGTTATGACACATTGCTCCTGCAGACACACTTCGAATGCTAGATTTTAAATGCTTGCTAGACACACAACAAAAGAGGGCCCTTTTAGAAAATTACTGATCGAGGTTTAAAGCAAACAAAGCAAAATGGAGTGTGTGGATTAAGTAGACGTTTGTAGTGAAGGTGGTAAGGAAGAGAAATGTAGCTGTGTTAATACACACTAAATGACAAAGATCTCTGGGCGCACTCCAAGAAGTCTTTGGTAGCTACAGATTGCAAGGCAAAGGGTTAACTGCTCTGAAGGACGTGCAGGTGATGTGATGCCTCACTGCCTACTAGAATTTGACTTCCTGTTAGGCACCCAGCTGAGTATCTCCTAGGCATGGAACGAGTCGATGTAGGAAACTTGCAAACATTAGCATGCTGAGCAGGGAGCAGGCTGGTAGGAAATGCTGAAGAGATGGTAACCTCACACTGCTCTGCAGGATCTCAGGCCCTAGTTCTCACAAAACAGGTTCTATGTCGGTAATTATAATACTTAAAAAGTCACCACTTGGCTCCTACTGAACTGGTGGAGTCTGAAGTCTAAACTTGTACGTCAAGTGGTGAACCTCCATTGGCAGTACAATCATCTGCTCCACTGAAGTTACTCCACTTTACACAGTATGTTAAATAGTAGAGAACAGAGACACAAGTCTGTGGCTGAGGAGTAAGAGCCATCATATATGGGAAATCCAACTTAGCTTCCGTCATTTTTGCCATGTAATTGTTAAGAATTTAATGATGTAGAGATTAGGAAGCATTCACAGAGCATGTTGCATGGACTTCCCCAAAATTTTAGAAGGAGTAAAAACTTAGCTTTTGTTTATCAAATAACCCAGATGTGAGAGAACCAACAAGTCCACCCTCTTAGGAAATGCTGCAAATACTTGATTCTCACAAATGTGTTCTTAAGAGACTAAAATGACAGGTTCAATTACGTTTTCTATCCCAAAATGTGGGAGATGTAGGTTCAAATCTATTCCCTCCAAAGTGTGGACTGAAGGTGAATGATTTAACAAGAACAAGCCCACAGTGCATAGCGCAGGTTTTATTGGACTCAGGCTTCGGTAACTTCATGCATAGAGCCACCCTCAACATACTCAAAATTTGGCTTTCTGAACTACAGTTTTGTGAAGGGCCAGAGACAGCCTGATGGTGGGATTCTGACTCTGTTAGAGTCAAAGGTAAAACGGTCACTGAGGTCAATGGCACCGGTATTTTACCCCTCAGTTTGTATTAATTTGTTGCAAATAATACTACTTAAGCATGTAGCACAAATAGCAATTATCAAACTATTTTGTTAAGCATCTTACTAAAATGACTGTTTATCAAATGACATCCAACTATATCAACGTCTTTACAAAAAATTTCTCTCAGAAATTAATAAATACATTTGATTAGCACTTTCATGGATGCACAGATTCTGTATGTGGAAGCATTATAGCATATTTAATTATATATAAAGGCAATTAATGTCACAAATGAAGACTAAGCTCTGACTCAGCCTAAATAATTGTCATTATATATCATATTGAATGCCCAGAAAGCTTAATTCTGCAATGATATTTATGAACACTAAACTTGGCATTAACATACTAAAACAATTTTGGTAGAATTCAGACTAAATAATACATGCAACCAAAAAAACCCACTCCCATTCTTCTGCATTTTCTCCTAGTATAATCCCATAGGCATTTGTCACAGTGTGCTCATCATGACACGTAAGTGCAAAAAATTTATTCACTTGCCTGTCTGCTAGAGATTGCACGGCAGCCTGAGTGACTGTGTGTTTGACTATCTATCTGCTGTGCCTTCCAGTCGGCTTCCATTGCAGGGTAATTCTCTGTGCCCTGCAGGAGCCGTGCTCAGACCACCACTTTTAGCTCTCATGTTGTACATCGGCACAGCATGTCAGCAGTACTTAGGGGCGGCATTCCTCTGGCTCTGGTGGCTGCATCCCTTGTGACAGTGTATCTTAATGCCAACTTTCCACTGAGGTGCAGGGTCTCAAAGCACAGACCATGGTCAGCTCTTACTCTACATGTACTTGCTTCTAATAACTGTCTGCTTTGTATGGCTTGAAGCCTCTATGCTAGAACTAGCTTTAGTTGTATGTGGTTACTATAGCACCTACTGCCATAAAGTCAGGGTTGATGTGTAGGAAAAAATCCAGTTGCTGCTATTATCAAATTAAGAAGGTAGAAAACCAAGGAAAAATAGGAGAAAAATAAATTATTTCTACCCCAAGCCTGTCAGAGAAAAACCAGCTTCCCTTCCCCAAAGTAAGTCCTTCTTACTCATGATCTGGTGCAAATGTAACATTGCACTGATGCTAAGTACATCAGGTTGTAAAAATAAAAGACTTCAAATGGAACTAAGGGCTCATGTTTTAGTTTGAAAAAAGTGTGCTGTGTGGGTATAATAGCATGGTGCAGCTTGTGGAATTAAAAAAAATGGCAATACAACATCCTCACCATGTATAAGCTAAAACAGAACAGTGCCTCTGCTAACCTCTTTAGTGAGTCACTTCAGAGTTTTAGTATACACCTATAGATGATTCAAAACCTTATAAATGCATTTATATTATTAAATATCCATATTCATCCCTAAATATATTATCAAGCAAGATTTTATAATTTTTTTATATATATATATGCATGTAATATAAAAGTGGTTATGTATATGCAGATATATATATAGTTATTCATGTATATTATTATATAGTTTTTGATAATACACATATGTATGTAAATGTCTGCCCCCTTTAATACAACACTGTGTGCATGGGGAAGGAAGACATATGTTGCACTTTCATTTGCCCCAGAAGGGGAATTGCAACCAGATGACCTTGACTGTACAGGCTTTACCAGTGATCTGGTGCTGGAAGATACTAGTGAATGAAGCAAATGAGAGAGAGCATATTCCGTGTAGTACTTTGATACATGAAAATATTTCCAGGCTTTTCACTCCTCTTTGACTTACATGTTTTTTCAGGCAGTGATGAAACTAGAAAACCATTCAGGATGGATAAATCATTTCAGACTGACTCTGTCAGAAATGAAATGCTCACGTTTTAGTCTCTGTTCAAGTTAATGCACTATGAGCTGGGAGAAGAACTATAATTAAGGAAAAAGCCCAATCCTCCCAACCAAGCAACATAAATACCTCCTTATATTCTCCACACCCACCAAAAAAAAACCCAAATACCCCAGCAAAACATCTTTTTTCCTCATTGCGGAAAAAAACTTGTGTGCTTGTTTTCAGGACATTATTATAGCTGAGCTGCACCTGAAGGAAAATTTACACATTTACTAATTGTATTAGCAGTCCTTTCACAGCTTGATGTATTTCTTCCATTGAGTAATATAAAGATCTGACTTTAGCATCTATGTGCAAGTTCAAAACTGGGGCCGGGGGTGGGGGGGAGGGGGTGCCCTCCTACTCCAGTGTGTTGCTGTGTGTGGTAATGCCGAGGTGCTGTTGGAGTCAAGGCCACAGCGGCATCGCTTAGTGGCTCTGTGACCGTGCTGCTACCGGACGGCAGCTGTGCAGAGGCAGCAGGCGCTCATTTGTGAACATGGCGGTAGGCCTGGCTGCACGCCCTAGTGCCCTTGTTTTTAGGGCCTCGAGGACCAATGAGGTACTTACTTATTTTTTTAACAGCAAGATGCATCACTGCAGACACCGAGTATATGTTTCTTTGATGAGGGAGTCTCCCAGAGCATGTTGAAAGCACTGTGGCAGCTTACCAGCAATATATGTGTATTTTTTGGCAAGGATCAGATAATGGCTAATGGCGTGCCGGCTGATAGCCTGTATAGCCTCTTCATTTGTTTTTGGAGCTGGGCTGTCCACTTGGGTTGGGGAGGAGCCTGAGGAGCACTAGGCAAGTTTTAATTTGAGCGAGAATCACACTGTTTGTTTGATGGCACCATTTATTTAGACCTAGGGGTCTGTCTGTCCTTGTGTCTGTGGACAGTGTAAAAAGAAAAGATAGTGTGGTAGAGCCTTTCTGCCTTCCTTATTGTTGGGCCGATGTTCATTTCTTGCTAACAAAGCCTTTATCTCGGTAGAAATTCATCTTTTGTCTTCTGTAATTCATTATTATATGTATGAATCTTACAATAACAAGGAAAAGACCTCACATCTATCCAGCCCATATGTTTGTCTGCATAAAGAGTCAATCAAGGTCTGATACAGAGGTCTTCATCACTATGCACTGTGGCCCATGTTGCAGCTGTCAAATTTTCTTTTGATGCTGATTAACTTCATTAGTATAATTGATCAGGTTGTCTAGAGAAAATGGGAGGCTAAATACTTTCAAAAGTAATCCTCACATTGCACCCAGAATGTTGTTACTATGCCAAAGGCAGCATGCAGGTGTGACATCTTTCTCTGGGTGCTGTACTGCAGTTTGAATGTTTTCTCTTGCCTCGTATAAATTCTTTTTTTTTTTCCCCAAGCTCACTTAAAATTACCTAGTAGATTGACTTTGATTAGTTGTTCATTTAATTGTATTTTGGTGGGCTGTTGAAAATAATAACCTTCAGAAAGTTGTAGAGAAGATTCTATAGTTCAGCAGCTTTGGAGATGATGATAGTCAAACATGGACACCAAAGCTGTCTCTGTGTAACTGTAAGAAGTTAGCTTTTGTTCCAGATCCCAGTACTTAAAAGAGCTTTTTTTTTTTTTTTCTGCAAGTGGCTTATAGCAGTTATCAGATTTGCTGAAATCTCTGACTGAGAGTGAAGTTCAGCACTTTGGTTTAGCATGTAGTCTTGGTTCTTGAAAGGGTCAATAATAAGTGTAATCTGTGCAGCTCTGTGATAACAAAAAAAAAAAAAAAAAAAAGTCTCAGAGATGATGGAAGCATTTTCTTCACTATTAGAGTTGCCAGAACCACTTTTGTAGTGTCTGTTCTGACAAAACCTCCATTGTGTGTTATCTCAGTAGGGCTTACTTTATAAAGCCGTCTCTTTGCTGAAGGCAAAAGTGTGCTTATAGCCAGCACAGGTCACTGATCGATTCAAGGGCACAGATAATTGCTGTCTGTTTTTTTCCTGTTTCCATGATAGAGGGCTGGAGGCTGTGGTGATCGAGACACAGGCACACAGAAAAGGGTTTTGCAATTATTACCAAAATGTGATCAGCTGTTTCCAACAAACTGTTTCCAGTTACTCAACTGTAACTGACCAAAATCTTGCTTTACAGCAAGCAAGAAATTAGGCAAATTTCGTAAAATTTTATCAACCTGAAATGAAAAAATTATTTAATAGTGCTTGCTAAGAAAGAATGTATTCAGATACAGGACAATCACTGCTTGAAGGGGTTTCAGCTTCAGTTTTGATATGGCCATCAGCACTCAACAGACGCAGCTCGTCATTAAAGGAGCACACTCAGGGCTGGCTGCTTGTTGGGCCATGGTAGGTGAAGGGAGGCAGCTCATGCCCTTAGACATTTCAGCTTTCTCTCAACTTAATGTTCCCTCCCCCTGTTTTCTATGTATGATGTGTTGCAGTTTCAACTTGTGTCCCAGACTTTACGTGGTAGAGCTGAACACCAGGTGTGGATTCTTCTAAAATCCCTGGAGCTGCCCTGGTAGAGGACTTGACAGCTGTCAGGAATGAGCGCTTGCAGCTTATGTTTGTGGTATGGACAGCTTCGGTTTTGAGGTCCATTCTCATACACACTAAAGACGACTTATTTTTAGAAACCATGGCTTCAGGTCCTTCTGATAAGCCAGCTCCCCTCAAATCATTTTCCATACCCAATCTTTGTGTACAATGTTTGAAGTATCTTTGTTGTTTAATTTTTTAGAGTTCCACATCTGACAACATAATGAAATAAACTTTAGTCACAAGGGGGGAGGGGAAAGGGAAGAACTAAAAAAATATATTTATTGGAGTAAATAAAAAAAAGTTAACCAAAATCTTTTATTGATACATTCTTGGATAATATCACAGGATTGAGAGAATGGAAAGGAAGGGAGGAGTTAGCGGCAAAGATTGTTTTCACTAAATTGGCACATAAGCAGCAAGATTAACGAAATTACTTATTACAAACAGTATAAAACATACATGCTTTTTTAAGTCCTTACCACACTGGTCAATCATGTTGGGGCATCAACAGAGAAGAACCTCAAGACATGTAAAAGCCATATTCTTTCTTCCAAATACCATAAGAATTATTGAAATTATTGCAAAATAGTCATATACCTTAAATAAAATAACAAAATAGAACACAAATACAAATATCAAACATAAATTATTAACATGTACCATAAAATACATTACTGGCATGCATTCCAAATATCAAGACCTCTACTAAACTCAGCAAAAATCCTTTCTGCTTCCTCTGCAGCCCATCAAAGTTGTGAAAGGCTGGGGGGCTGGGGGGGGGCGGGGGAGGGCTAACTTCGCCAGCACAGTTTTTGGTCTTTAAATTCTTTTGTTTAATTAAAAAAAATAATGTATATGGATTGCAGTGATACAATAGTAGTCATACAAGTCATGTACATAGGTCTTTTAAATCCTTAGATTTTTTTTAATGTGCTAAGTCTGAGAGAATAGGGCCTCAATGAAACTGTGCATTCAGAAAACAAACAGTGAACTCGAAACAACATGGATGGCAATATGCAAAAATCCTCACAAACTGTACAGAAAGTTCAAAAACTTGCAGTCTGGAAGTACATATAAAGACAGAATTAGCCCCTTTAAAGTCATTGTTGCTAAATGCAGTTCACCCATAAGGAGCTGGGTCCTCATGTATCAGAGCTGGGTGCTCAGGTGTTGTAACTCCCATAGATAGAGAAGGTCCAAGGTCACAGCCTAATGGCAGTGCCAGTGACTTATTAAGCCAAGAATAATGAAGGATATTTCATATAGCAGCTGTTCAGAACACTTGGATCCTCTAATATTTGTCTCCACAATGACTGCCTGGCCTTCACTCCTCCTGCCGCAGATGATACCTTGCAGGTCAGGAAGAGATCTGTGCCAGTTCGGGTGACTGAATGGATGAAAGGCTTCATCCTTCCTCAACTCCATCTGACAAAACGGACTAGATAACCAGATTATTATAACTGACGTACTTCTTTTTTGCAGCAGGGCCTGAAAGAAAACAAGAAAACAGTCACAAAACTAGGCATTTGAAACCCTGTTTGAAAGGCTTGCTACTATTCCTTGATTTGTGAAAGCAACACTGAGGAAAACCACCTTAAATTAAGTGACCAGATGGTAACTCCTTTGCACTGATATTTTTAGAAGTCCGTTCCTTCCCTTTGGAAGGCATGTGCTTACTGATACTAATCTAGGCAGACTACTGTTAGATCAGCTGAAGTGCTGTCTCTCCAGGTCTAGCTATACTATAAACAAAATTACCATAGATTGATTTTTCATAGTCTTGCAGTCTGTATGTCTTCACTGCTGAGACATTGTGACTAGATTCTGTTAAGATGTTTTTAAAGCAGTGATATTCTCTCCAACTTCTTAAATCTCATGGGTAAATTTGGTTTTCTCAGGGATAAAAAATGATTCTTATTCAAGTTTTATGACTTCTGAGAAATTTTCAATCTGGCAATCAAGGTACCAGCTTTCCTAATTATGACTATCAATTTATATCTGATGACTGCAAATACAAATAAATAAAGCCAGTCAGTAACTGCTGTATGAATGATGCTACATACTTCTGTCAGCAAAAACTGTAAATACTTGGAGCTGAATACAAAGCCAAACATTGTGCAATACCTTGGCAACACCTCAGCTGGTAACATATTCCCTATTATGCATCAGTAACCAAAATATCATTTATATGTGAATTCTGCAAGTAGAATAAACTATATGTATTGGACTTAGGAGATTTTATCTTGAATTGTTTTCTAATCAATACACAAAAAGCCTTTTTCTATTAATTATCCACTTTTCTAAAAAATACATGTATGAAGTATGTATGCTCTTGTAGCAAAGAATAAAATCCAATATTCTTGAAATAATAGATCAGTTATCATGAGATCAGTTTAAGCTAATGGTTATACCCAAAAGTTTAAAATTGCCAAGCACTGCTCTTATTATTAACTCTTCTTACTTGACATTCTTTTTGAGTAACTTGGATTCAACAAAACATATTAATGTGAACTATAACCAACCATGCACAGAATAACTGAATATGTAAATAAACCTGAGCCTCAAAGCATCCCCCAATAAAATTTACATTTGGAAGATAAGGGAAAGGCATAAGGCTGATTTTCTGGGATTGCTCTTTTTTGTCTTAGCTATTGTTTTATGAGCTCAAATGAAAGGCGTTGTGACCTCAATTTCAGAATGTTCTGTGACTCCTTCAGAGATCCAGCTCACCTAACTTTGCTCCCCAGAGTTTGTGCATATTTTTCCTTGGATCAGTCAGAAAGTATTATTAATCAGAGACCACTGTTAATTTTTATGTGGCATATTTTTCAGAAATATTTGTTTAAATAAGGTTTTCCACCAACAGCACAGAGTATTTTGAGAGTATAATGTATAAGAATGCAATCAAATATAAATGTTTTTCAGTGTTTATTATCTTTTTTACTGACGAACAATTTTACTCCTAGGTATTTTCACGGTTTTCATTTAAGAACCTCCTGTGTAACTTCATGACTTCATGTTATTATCCTGAAACCCTGTTTAGCTGCTTTACCATGTTCTATATAAGTGTCAGAGCTGTCTGTTCAATCAAGGTCTGATCCTACAAAATGCTGATTTTCTTCAACTGCTGTTAACTTCTCTGAGACATGAAGGTGTTCAACATATGGGAAGATAAAACTCATTATCCTTCAAGGCTGCACTGGAAGTATTCAATAGACTATAGTATGCTATCAAATGCTGAAGAAAGTTAAAAAGTAGCTGGGAAAAATGTCATGAAACAGCTTACAAATAACTACATGTATTATGTTGTGATACAAAGAGCAGCAGATAGTTCATATAGAAGAGAAGGAGATTTTGATAATCACTGTTGGTCCATATAATGTCAACCCATCTAATGCTTATAGCGGTTTCACTCCACTCTTCAACAAACCTGAGATTTTTGCTTTGATGAGTTTTCTCACAAATTGAACCACAGGATGTCATTTTTCATTTCTGCAGTAAGACAATGAAACACCCGTGCCAAGTGAATTCAACTAAGGAAAAGTTTTGATAGCTTGTACTTCTATAACCTCTCTGGGAAGAGATGGAATCCAAACATTTGAGTCATAGACAATAGAGTTATCTTTGGCACTGCTCTGTTTTAGCAGAATAATGTAGTTGACAAAAGCATCATCCATAATTTAGATACAATGATCAATAAAAGCTTCATGGTTATTTTAGAGAGGAAGGAGGCTCTTCCCTAGGTTCTAAAGACTGTTAGGCCAGAAGAGGTCATGTCTCTTGTTATCTAAGTAGTGCATTTCACAGCTGTATCCCTGCATCAACTCCAGTAACTCGGCGCTTTGCTGAACTTTACCTTCCAGAAGGGCTTCAGTCTTGATTTGAAGACTTCAGGAGAGAGACAGACTACTACATAATGAATCACTGTTGAGTCTCAGCTCGTCATTATCATTGGGCAATTAGCACCAGGAGGCAGGTACGGACTGGATTTTTCTCTAATTTACATGAAAATGGAAATTGCTAATGAAACATCAACATTACCAATATTTACCATGTTTTAATCCATGATAGATGAGCATTCCCCTGTTCTTTAAATGGAAAATAGATACAGATCTCATATACTATGCTGCAGTCAGTGTTAATAGATGATGACTTTCCAACAGTGAGTACAGACTGTCCTCTGTGCAAACAATACATACATGTTAATTAATATATGTATAATTATGTCAGTTGTTATCCTTCTGTATAAATAGAAAAAATGTTACTAAGCAAAACTAAATCCTTATAAGGTAGGAAATCTAGCTTTGCAGAAGCTGTGTTGCCATCATTTGACCCACTTTGTCCCTATACATTGCTGTCTCAAATAATATGATGCAATGTAATTATTGAAGTATTGCCTGCTTCAGCACGCGCAAAGGACAGACAGTACACATGCAGTGAGTGTCTAGCCCAAACAAAAATCAAACAAGCTACAGGCTGCAGTTGCAAAGGAAGAGAGGTAACTGTACAAGCCTTCAACTCCAGCTGGCCCTTGAGTTAGACATGCTGGAGGTGAGCCAATAGCTGTGGATCTGCTACGCAGTTTCTGATATGCTGGAGTATACCTTTAGTATTGAAATACACGTATCAAGTATACCCATTTCCATTACCCATACCCATTTCTTGAGGTCAGTGCAAAGGAACAAACAAACCATGTCATAAATATGGGCTGCTAGCTATTTTTAAATACAGAATACCACATAGGAAGGAAATGTCCTGGATATTTGCAAATAAATACGTTCTTGAAGTAAACATTAGTAATATATAACTTGCTTTAAAAAATGAATCTATTTAAGAAGTTACATTTTGCTTTTAGTGAAAGGACTCTTTACCACTAATTAGCACTGAATAGTAATAATGTTAATAGCAGAATTTAGAATGAGAAGTACCCGAAGAACACAATTTCATATATACAGACAGGACCACTGCACTTGAAACAATGTCCAGGCTCAAGTCCAGTCATAGAGAACCACATCACATAAACCCATTTATACAGTTATCAAGCTCAGCACAGCACAGAATTCCTCAACTCCATTACAGTTTTGCCTTAACTTTGTTCTACTTGAATGAAAATCTTTTTGTCCATGTTATGGTAGAAACTGGTCTAGGCTACCACACTTCAAAAAGATTAGGAAGATCTGTGTCAGGGATACACAGAATTAGGAAAAATGCCATAGCATATTACTACTAATACACAATCCTGGATAGAAGAAGGGTGCAACTAGTGAAGCTCTGTTGTGCTTGGTGACGCTGCTGTTAGTCTTCCAGTTTTGTGAGCCTTACATTTAGTCTCAATTTGAAAATAAAAAGGCAGTTTCATTCAGTAAACAAGGCAAGAGCAGTGCCTTCTAAAAGAAGCTGAAACAGGACTGGCATTCAGTGTCCTGGCAGCTGGACTGCCAGGAGCATGAAGAAGGCATCTTAGTCATCACAAAATCCAGGAGCTTCATAGCATGGTGTTAATTTTAAGGATTTGATTGTGTAGAACATACTGACAACCAACAAGTCCACATGCGATACGAGTTGTCATCAGTTCTGTACTATGCCTTTCCCCATTCTCCCATGAAGTGATATCTACCCTCCTCACTTGCAAGATAAAAGCATCAGTTTCAAGGTACCCTCGTACAGCCCACATTGGAGTAGCCTAACAGCAAGGATTTGCTCATGCTAATTGTAAGTTACAGAAATGAAGACAGCATGGAAAATAAACAGCATTTCTTTTAAACACAACAATTAATTTAAACCATTTCTTTTTCAGACATTAGATCACTTGCATGACAACCTGTAGAGGGCAGTGATATTCTACAACTATCCCCTGGTAGAAGCAGGTTAACAGGATTTGAAATAACTGCATCTCCTGTTCTAACAACATATTAAAAACAAATACGCAGAGGCAAAAATCCTCTTCGGATATATGTTTCATCACTTGAGTGGTTTTCATTATCTTGAGCATGGGCCACAAAGAAGAAGCTCCTGCAGTATCCAAAAGCATGGCAGATCTGTCAATACTTGCTCAGAATGAGATTTAATCACTTTCACTTCAATTTTATGCACATTTGTAACCTCTTCAAAGCTTAAAGATTTACAGTGCAAAAGATGAATTTTATTACAGCCTACAGGCATCTCAAGCTATCAAAAGTATGAAACATGATCTTCTTAGTATTTCCAGCACTGAGCAAGAGTTGACATCATGATGGCTATGAATCTGGAACTTCTGCTCTTACTTGCTTTCGCATTCAATGTGGCAGATTATTCTTACCTCCTCTCTTTTGTTTACTAATTTTTGCTTAAAAGCCTGTATCAGATTCATGCCAGGCAAAACTGTGGCCGATTATTAAATTCTAATTCTTACTCATCTGAAAGGGAAATGGATACACATTTTCCTTACCACAGCTCCATACCTGAAAGTCAGAGCTCTTTTGCCTCTAATTGGGGAATGTATATGAGCGAGAGATGAAGAAAAAGTACTAAATGCTTCTACATGCTTGTCCAAAACCTACAAATGGAATGAAATATTGTTATATGACATTTTCATATTTGTCTGTTGCACTCACTACGATCATATATTGGCAACGTATCTAGTATATAAATGCCTACAGTTGTATAAAAAAAAAATCCTTCATTTTATTTTGTGTGTGTGTGTGTCTGCAGATAGTTGCTTGCTTTTGAACTGGAGCCTGATCTGAATGGCTTTTATGCAGATCAGCACACAGAACTTCATGTTTTAATAACAGAGTATGAATATATTAAATTACAAATAAAACATTAGTTAAAAAGTGTGTTCCTTCATAATTGCTTTATAGCCTTCTCTTCTCATAAATTATAGCATCTTTAGCTGTCATATTTCCTTGTCAGTCTCAGTAAAGCAGCAACAATTAGCAATTCAGCACTGAGTACAACCATAAATAGAAATGTTGTTCTAGTCGCCTGAGAGGTTTGTCAGCAGATCACAGATTACAACAGGGAGTGAGAAGGTGCTAAAGAGATTGCTTCTTTTTTTCCTGACTACTAATTTATCTGGTACATAAATGGCGTGATGGCAACCTGATGACAAGTTCAAAGGAGAGAACAGCCTTTTTTTTTTTTTTTTTGGTTCAACACATCTTGCCGTTCTTCACCTGAACACTGCACTGGAATGAGTGATAAGTCATGTGTCATGCTGCATATTCATCTCCCTTGGCTCTCCGGTTCTTGACAGACAGCCTGCAATACACAAAATCCACATGCTCAGGCTCCATCATATTTGACATGGTAGCTAGAGGATACTGTCCTGCTTAGATGATAAATGCTATAGGAATGACTTTTTATTTTTGCAATTTTATCAAACCAAAACTCAGTCACCAAAAATACAGCAGTGGTTGTAACTGAACTAACTTCTAAGACAAACAATACTCATGTATAAGCACTGACTGAAGAACGAAGCAGCTGAATAGAGTTCTCTGATCGCGCCTGCATCGTTTGCAAGTCCTGCAGTATTAAATCAGCCCCTCTCCGGTGCACAGCCTTCTCACTGGTCATAAGAGGAAGATGCACATTATCACATTTTGGAGGAGCCGGAGCCAACTGAGATTGTGCTTTGCCATAGGACAAGGAGAAAGTCTGAATTATAGCAGACTACTTCCTCACATGAGCACTATGTTCACTTGGGACAAAAGCAAATGAAATCCCTGTTGCTGGTTAATAGCCTATAAGGCATCTGTTTACCATAAAAGCGCCTATAGTGTCAATTGGAAAGTGCTTCTGTTAAGTATATAGGATATTATTTAAGTACACAAGGCACTGAGCTGAATATAGGAATAACTTTCAGTCCTGCTTAAAAGCTTTGCTGAACTGTAGTATAACTGATAGGAGCACGTGAAGAAAAAAGAATGGATGTTAAGGTAGATATTTGTGTAGATCATATATCTGATGTGCAAGACTAGATTCTCTAGCTGGGATAAGTGGACTGGTTTTCTGTAGGAATTACTGAAGTACCTGGTGGTGGGAAAACCAGAATAGGCCAGAAAAAGACTGAAAGAGCATGTTATATGGAATGCTGGGGAGAGAGCGAGCGAGTAGGGCTGCTTACTGAAGAGTAAATGCACTTCAGAATTTAATAGAAAAACAATTGTGTAATGGAATTGTATAGATTTATGCAGTCATCACTAATATTTCTTCCACTGTTCTTGTGACACATTGTATTATGGTATGCATTACTAATATACTACTTGTAATCTCCATAAAATGCTAGAAAAATCAAAACCAGAATGAAAATGGATAGTGAAAGTTACATTTTAAGTTTGTTTTACTTTTTTAATGTTTCAAATTCTGTGATAGGCTTTTAACCCTTTTCTTTGCTCCAGTGAATTGGTTTTCTTTCTTAATTTTGTTCAGTAGTAACAGTAATCTTACCATACAATCCTGGTAAGCACAAGGGTTTTTATAAGGGGTTCTCTGGAAATAATGAACCCAAAGAGTGTGTTGTTGAGGTAGAGTCTTTTGGGAATCCAAGGAGTAGTTCCTTCCTTAAACCTGTCGTCACCTTGGGGGCTGGGGGAGCATCAGATCCCTGACGGTGGCAAGGGATTTCTCCAAAGAGGGGTTATCCAAGAGGAACTCACAACATCTGGAAACCCCCACCTTGTCACAGTCTCTTTGGGGAGAGACAAATATTTCCCTTAAAGAAAGTTTTCTCTAATTCAGTTGGGTATTGTACTTTGTTAATACTACTGATTTCATATAGGCCCCTTTTGCAATTGCCTCACCTCTCTCAGCCCGCTCTGCCCTTTTAGTAATTTTAACAACAGTGTATGTGAAATGTGAGGTCAGATTTTGGTGAAGGACATTCTGTATATTACAACAGCAGAAAAAAAAACATAGAGGCCTGAGGCGGACTGATTCTCTGGAAGAGCAGGACTCTGTGAACAGTGTAATTAATTCATGAAATGCTATCAGAGTCCTCTAGGAGGGGAGGGAGCTAATGGAATTACGATGTTACAGCAAGAGCCTGAGAATTCCACCGTGGCAGAAAAACCCAAGTTTTTTATTTCAGTTTCACAGGTTCCAAACCCAAATGTTTTTTTTCCTGTGTGTGACAATTTGTACATTTTGTGTGAATTAGTATCGAGGGTACAGGCCCCTAAATTGTCACTGCAGATAGGATCCAATGAAGTAGCTATAGGCATGGAGCATAAAGCCAAGAAGGAACTAAAATGGCATAAAAAGAGAAAAGACCTGAGTTGCCTAGCAACTACTACCTTTTCCTGTGAATTATATGAGTCCAGATATATTTGCATTGTTGACATTTGTTGCTTGCAATATAAAGGAGTTTTTCCATATCACTGTGTTAGACATTTAGTTGCCTGCTGTGGTGTTAGGACCACAAACAAGACTGTGTCATGTGAGTACCAACTAGAGCCTGAATAACTCAGCCTCCTACACATCCCTTTTGTGTCAAGGTTGCCAGCTCAGATCTGCTCCAGAACTGTATTTACAGGCGGACTGAAGCTGGTTCATTGAGACGACTGATTCATCCTTCTAAAACTAGTGTAGTTCACATGATTAGGTTACTCCAATCCAATGAAAAGTCACCAGCTGAAGGCTAAGGAAGGCTTAGTCATTTTCTTCATCCTATAAGCGATTTCTTCTCCAACAGGTTTAGGCAACACCAAAACAAAACTTGCATGCATGTAGTATTGCTCCTTCAAAAACTTTAACCTGGGCTTTCAGGGTCATTCCCGAAGCAACTTAATAAAGTTTGCACATCTCTGTTCTCACCTATGAGTTCAACCTATGAGGGCATCAGTTTTTCACAAACACTGTATTTTCTTAATTTACTTTCCTAATGAATAGACAGCTATCTGCAGGGCTGCCAGCAGTTCTTCAACACCCCCCCCCCCCCCCCCCCCCCGCACACATGCACACTGCTATACTGCAACTGTGCTCTCATCACAGATGTCAGAAGCCCTCTGCAAGTCTAAGATACCACAATCTGTGATCAGACCGAACTCTACCAAGTTTCCAAAGGCACTAGTGCCAAAATGAAGTTACACAATCAAATTTTGTCCTTCAGTTAGATGAAAGTAACTGCTGCAGTTTAAATTATGACCAAGCTTGTCTAAACTGTAGCTTTGTTCCAATGGCCTGTTGTAGAACAGCCCTACAGCAGCCCATGACTAACCCGTTTTTTGCTCTGTGCCTGGGCACGTGATGGCATGGATTTAGCAGAGCTTGTTCTGTATGCTGGAGCTCCTTATGGCAAACATGCTTCCATGGGGAGGAGGGAGACATTCGCACTTGTGTTGCTCAACTAAGAAAAAAACAGTCCATTGCATGAAGAAAAAATGATTTTAAAAGCTGCAGCTTGTCTGGAGTAAAAATAAGCCAGATTTCACTTCCAACAGATCTTCCACACTGCAGTGATTGCTTTCCTAGTGCTGGTGGTCCCCTGCCTTGATTCATCTGCCAGGATTTCCTCAGTGGTCAGCAACAAAACCACAGTGTTTGAAGTGAGCACTGCAGTGCTGACCTGTGGCATTTATTTAGCGTTTCGCATTATGGCAGGACTCCATTACCACACTACTTCCCATTACCATTCTGCTCGTGTGAGCTGTAGAGCCCACCTGCTGACATGAAAGCACTCGTTAGGCTTCTGTGACGTTTACAGCTCTCAAATGGCCATTTTCTAGGTGTTCGTCTCGTTGTTGGGATTCAACCAATTTTGGAGACATTCATCTAAGATCCTTCTGTAAAGATAACATTAAAATCTACTTATATGCTAAACTGATATTTGCCTTCGCAGCTTGAGTCGACAGCAATGAACTTCAGCACTGGGTGGGAGATGATGATATTCTCCTCTCTCATTCAGCTCTGACAGGCAGCTGCTGAAGGACTTGCACCTGTTTGGGGTTTTGTGTTTTTCAAAATGTAATAGAGGTGTTTTCTTTCTGCAGCACTAATCTAAAATCTTTTCTTCACTTTTATTCATTTAAACTGAACTGCTGTAGGTTACCAGGCGATTACCACCAAAATAATAAACTGCAGCATGTATTAGAAATATCTGTAAAAATCTGCCAAGGTTATTTGAATATATCCTTTGGATACTCTCAAAAAGACAAATTTTGCAACCAAACAATTGCTGAAGTGTCATTATGCCATTTGTTTTAGGTTTGCTGAGATTCATCAGATTGGCTGATATCACAGAAGAATTCAAAGGGTAGTGGGAAAAGATGGTCACAAACTGCAGCTTAAAAAATTGCCCACATCAACCAGGTCTGTGTACCTCTCCATGGAAAGTCAAGCTTGTATGGCGAAGTTTTTGCATGCAGCTGAGCTATTCCTGCTGTTTAACACAGAGCATGTTATCTGCGAGATTCCTCTTAGCAGGGAGGAAGAAAAAAACGTTTATGAAGTAGGAAGATGAAAGTATCCCATATAGAAAGCAAACAGTTCACAAAAAAATTCATGGAGTTGGGTTTCTGAAGCTGAACTCTTCAGACTAATTATGAATAGCTGGTAGGTGAGTAAGACTAATAAAAATGTCCTGCAGATTTTAACTGAAAAAAACCCCAAACCTAGGCTCATTGGATAAATTTAGAAAGAAAAATTTGCCTAGCTTTAAAAATTATAAATGGGAAGACCATATATTCAGTTTTTATTTGCAATTTTCACAATACGAATGTCTCATTTTCAGCTTCTATGCATTTAGAAAGTTTGCAACAAAGTACATTTACCGAAACTGCTTTGCTGCAGAGTCTGTACTGATCTATGCAAAGCAAGGAGAGGGAAGGCAAGCCATCATCCTGCTCTGCCTGTTCTCGCCATATAGACGGGCAGGCACAGCGTCACCACTTTGGGAGTGCTGTCTCAGTATAGCAGCTGCGGCCAGCAACCACACAGCTAACTTTCTTGGGCTCAGATCAGGTCAATAACATGAAATTCTGGTCAACACCTTGATCCAAAGAAACTGCTGTAACTAAAGCCACTTAAAACTTTATTTGCCAAAGATCCATTTATGTATTTTGCTGTACATCCTTCAGGCTTACTCCTATGTGCCACCTTGAAAAGGCAGGCTGTGTCCCCGTCGGTACAGTTAACTTCAACACCGAGCCTACATTAATGCTACCGAATCCACCTGCAAGGCCATGCCAAGCCCGCTCTCGCCGTTTAAGGTAACTTGCCTGACTACCCCCTGAAATGGCTGTAGACTATGCAGAATCATATCCGCCTTTATTTGGGGAGCAGAAACAAGCAACTTAGTGGCAGTAG
This sequence comes from Apteryx mantelli, assembly GCF_036417845.1. NCBI lineage: Eukaryota > Metazoa > Chordata > Aves > Apterygiformes > Apterygidae > Apteryx > Apteryx mantelli. The sequence continues at coordinate 27,394,131 of NC_089989.1, read as the reverse complement.
CTTTTTAGACTATCCCACAGTTGTAATTTGCCTGTTGCTGCTAGGAAGATACACAAACATGTAATTTAATACAGCAAAGTTTATCCAATGGAATGGAAAATGGAGAAGAAAATTCAAAAGCTGGCTGAAATTATCACAAGTTCGGTTGTGCCATATGGATAAATTTACTTGGTATAGACACATAATGTAGTCCTTAGGATCAGCAGTTAACCAGAAGTCACAAAAATGACAAATGCTACAAAAGAAAAAACTCACCCCCCCCCCCCAAAAAAAAAAATTGAGAAAGACAAAGCCAGATTCTTTGCTGGCTCAACTCTCCTGACTTGAATGTCACTCAAATCTCTCTGTTCCCCACCTGTAGATTTGGAATAATGTTTATAAGCTCCTATCTCAGGGGGAAATCATAAGGTGAATACTAATGCTTAGATATCTGAGAGTAAATTATTAATGTCAACAGAGCACAATCAGAAAAATAACCAAAGAAATCTTGCACTTCAGTGCTGCTTTATGTACATTTGATAACATGGGTTCACCTTTTTTCAGAATGCAATTAATAATGAAGCTTCAAATTATTAAAATAATTGTCTGAATGTACATGCATGCAAATATATTGCACACAGTGGGGTTGTGTAAACGTTGCATATATATTTCTATCTGAAGTGTGCTCACACATCTCTCACTTTACACAAACATCTTGCGCTTCTAAATTTTTTGCATTCATATTTTACCTTTAAGACTCTTATTATTATCCCTTTTAAAAATGTGTATTTACCCTACTATACAACCCCTAAGCAAACTCAGGCTGCATAACTAGTGAAGTGAATTATATAACCACACTTGAAGTGAGCTCTATAACATGGGACTAGCAAAATATTGTAGAGAGCAGTGCCAGGGCCATAAGTAACAATTACAAATATCCAATATAATGGGTTCTTTTAACTAGGATTGCTTTGAAGTTCCCAGAAGGATTTAACAGGAAGCAGGAGTATGACCTTGCCAGTTCCCCAGGGCACACTGGGATTTGCAGTAGGTTTTTCTTTAAACAAAAGTCCATTTTTAGTTTACAAGGCTTTAGGGTAGCAGCTACTGTCAGAGGTGTATGTTTTTCTTCAAATTTTTTCACCATGCACTTTTTGTGAGAACAGAGAATATATCCAACAGGAAGAAAGACAGGTCTTGGGTAAGATAACAGCACAATAATAGAAAATTAGCTCATGTCAAAATGGCAGCTACATGCCATTCTTATAGCCAAAGATAGTTTGTTAGGGTTTGAGTCGATAAAATATATATTTGCTTTGTCATTCTGCAAAGGTATTAGATTGAGACCAATATGCTGTTGAACTTTTTGTCAATAGTGGTATTTGGAGGAGTAATCCTGGTTCACTGAAGTCTCTGTCAAATCAACCATCACATTTTTACAGCCAGCATTAAAATCTGATGCACATTTGGTCACACCAATTAAAACACAACAACAAAAAAGGCAGCACAGTTAGGTGGGCGCCACTACCTGTATCAGGAGCTTTGCTGGGAGCCCTCAGCGACCGGCTGACAGCCGAGATCGAACGCTGAGGACCAGACAACTGCGGACCCTCCGCAAGCTTTCCGCAGGCAGATATTTAAGTGAAAGACATGATGGCAAAAGCCTGCATTTATGATGGGGGCTGAAGAAGCTCTAAGCTCAGACAACACAGAGAAAGCAACTGTGTTAGATGGATGTTTCCACTACAGTACAAAGCTGGAAATTTCCAACTTCATTTCCAGTCAGCAGAAACCCCCCACTGGAGCGAAGCAGGCTTCACACGACGGATCCACGGCGGGACAGGACGCCTTTCCTACCGAGCACCCTCAACCTGCAGCAGCGGGGTCAGAAGAGGCAGAAAAGGTAGAGGAAAAAGTGGGCACTAGATCCTTCTGGCAGCAAGAATTGCTGAATCAGTTTAAAATCTAAGAAGTGGAAATTAATATTTTGACAGAAAACAATGAGCAAAGCCCTTGCAAACAGAGTATCTTTTTTTTTGTCTTTTCCATATGTGAGTGGACTGCAAACCAATTTTATTGAATATACATTACTGTATGCCAACTAGAACATGCTAATGCCTGACTGACTCTTTCTAATTGTATGGACAACTAATTGGTGAGTTTTAAAGACTCAGTAGAACATAAGCAGGCTCAGAGTTTTTTCATTAATTTATAAAATCCCTACAAAAAAATTGTAATCCACATGTAGCACGAAATAGGTATCAACTTTTACTATTAGGGAATTTATTTCATTATATTTGAATGCATTATTACAAATGGTTTAGCAGTGTCCAGGAGATTGGGGGAGGGGGACTTTACTTTTTATTTATTTATTTATTTATTTAATTAAACAGATATCCATTAAAGTCAAGTCATTGCACTGTGGTTACCAAACTATGTAGGAAACCTCTTGCTATATACTAAGTGTGGACGTGAGTTTTGCAGGAAGTATTTAATTAATAATTCCTAATGAATTTTTCTACCAATTTAATAAATGCCTTCCTAGGGAGCAAGTAGAAAAATGACAACGTTATGACAGTTGAATAGCTAAATGCTTATAAATACTAGCATAAAATAAATAATAAACTGCATCTGCCTGCGTGTATGTGTATTCGCGGTGGCTGAATTGTGAGCTTCATTTCATGGCATTCTCCTCCGTTAGGTTCAGAATTCTCCTTTCCTCTGTTATGTGGAATGAGAAATTTTTTAGTGGTGATTTAAACCACATTTGGATCTACTGCACCGGTCGGCCCTGCCAACTCAACACACTCCAGAACATAAGTCGTGACGCTAATAATCAGGCACTAGAAATGATCTTTTTGCTCATACATGAACATTAAGATTTTTATACAAGTAAGTCCTAAGAATTGGGATTTTGAGGAACCATCAGCTACCCGAGTTTGGCAACAATAAGATTCAGTAGCTGAAGTGTTGCTACTTCTAAATGATATATTTTGTAAATAATGCAACCCAACACTTCTGTGCTGTTGCATTTCTTGGGGGGGGGGAGGGACTTGGGGGAGCAGGTTGTTGGGAGGTTTTTTTGGCCACATACACAACAAACAGCAAAGATGTGTAGCATCATCTTAGTTTTTCACCCCCGTGGACTTATTCCACACATCAGTCACAAGATGCAGAAATTACTCTGCAAAGTCAGTAAGCACAGCTGCACACAACACACTCCTCTTTAAAAAAAGAAAAAACATTGCCTTGTGGATAACAAATTTAATCTGACTTTGTAAAAACAAGGAAAAATCCTAGAGAATGTAATACAAATACATACTTTCAATTTTTAGGACGGTTTAATGGTGAACTGTATTCTTAGGTTCCAACTCTATAGAAAAAGTTGTTGCATTCTGTGGCCGAAATCCTTGTCTCACTTGAGTCAAGGGCAAAACACCTGCTGAGTTCAACAGACAGTAAGTCTTGCAATAAAAATTTACAGGATAGTATAAAATTACTGTGGAATGGTATTGGTTTCTCACGGTGTTTCTATAGCATTTTTCCACTTGGGAACAGGAAGCCCTTCTGTCTTTACTGTGCTATTCACAGGTTCTGCTGTACCAGGCTGCACAGTTCTTCCCCTTGGTCCCCCAGTTCCGTCTACAGCTAAATAATGACCCGGGGTCTCCGGGACTTGACTCCGTTCCTGGTCAAAACACGTGATTGAGGAACATGGCCAAAATCAAATGGCCTCTGCTGAGAGATGTGCTTATGGGAGGGTAAAACTGAGTGTCAGAGGAAATTCGCTTTTCTGAATGATATTGTGAAGTTTTATACCCCTATTAACTCCTAAATTAGCTCTAAAAATAAGACATAAACGGAATATATGACACATGTTGCCCCTTTGCAATGGCAAGATAATCTCATCATTTATGAATATTCACCAATGAAAGTGATAGTTCTCTGTAAACAAACAAAAAAGCATGTCATTCATTTCTCAGCCCCTGAAGTGCTTATGCACTTCAGTTCTGCCAGAATCAATAAACTATTTTTGCTAAGCAGCTGTAAACATGATCCAAACTACCTGCACTGACAGACACTGCTTTCAGTCTCCTAAGGACCATGCTAAAAGACAATTTGTATCAGCCACACCTTTGACTACTTTGCAAGGTATTATTAAAGTAGGTGCCTTCAGAGACAAATTCAGAGATTGCTGTCAAAATTACTTTTCCCATCTGAGTCAATGTGACTTTGAATCAGACAAAGAGCAGAGCAAGATACACAGCATTTACGGCCTGGAAAAGAGAGGTTGAGCATCCTGGTTTAGCCTGAGAGATGCCTGCAAGATTGCAATTTTGAGTCAGGTAATAAGGTTGGGATAGGAGGGGAATAGTGTTATCCTCCTAAATAAAAACTAAAACCAACAAAGCATTGTACCACTAAAGAATATCAGTCTTGAGCATGTTGGCTGCATCCTTCTCCTATCTTCTACTTGTCTGCTTTGCAGATAGAAGCTTCTGGGTCAGGTGTATTTTGAAAGCAACTACAACACTGGGCATGCCACTGGGAACAAGGAAAAAATAGCAGAAAGTCGTATCAGTGCTTCAAGCAAATGCAAAATTGCAGAGAGACATAAAGAAGACCTTGCATGAAGAACAGCTAGTTGTGAGCTGTAGCTAAAGGATCAGGCTAGGCAACACGGCAATAAGGAGCAAGCAAGGAGTGCTTTGCTTTGAGAGATTCCTAGGGGACAGCAAAGCCACTATGTGAACTGTCATATTCACTACATTCACTGTCCCTCACCGCAGCTGGCAGAGTACAAGAGCACATCACATAGCTAGAAAAGAGCACAGGATCTTAGGAAACATGATGCCAAATCTTTATGTGATTATGGTAGGAAAGAAACAAGACCAATTCACATTACTCCTTAATTAGAGTCAAGAGTACAGAAAATGTACTGATCTTAACTGTATTTAAAATGTTCCAGTTTCAATGCTGTTGACTGGAAAGATAAGAAACAGTAGCAAGTTATTTTCACCTGCTTAAAACAAAGTTTTAATTCATACAGTAATAATAAATAAATTAGTTACTAGTACTTTGGTTATCTTACCTGGAAAGCACGGCTCTGCTGAGAACTTTAAGCCAAGCGTGGAAATAATTTGTATGAAATATAATAGAAACATGACCTGAGTGATCTAAAATGTCCCAAAGGAGTCCTGAAGTTAGTGCTGTACGGAAACGATTCCTCTCTACCTCCTTCCTTCTCGGCTTTGTCTCCTGACTGTACTTCATTGGCTTGCGCGGCGGCACCTTTCACTCTTCTTGCTGCATGTGACGTGCCCTCCCTCCTGCTGCGGGCTCTCCCTGCCTCCGTGCACTGCGGCACGCACTAACTTCCCTTCCTCGAGCTGGGATCATAAATGAAGCTTTCTAGCCATGTGCATATCACTCCATCACTCTTCTCTGAATCCCATCATGTATTATTCCCTCGTAGCCCTCTACTGCGTACCATACTAATGGAACCGTTTCAAAAAAATGATGACGCATTTCTGACACTCGGCCTAAATAGCACTCTTCTTCAGTCAGTCCCTACCTTATCAATACCTTGGCACCTCCAAGTGCAAATCTCTGTCCCTGTTTTTGACCCAAGCAGATGTACAAGTAAAGATAAGGTTATAAAAGTGACTATGCACAGTAATGGTTTTATTACTTATACCCACATTTAATAAATACAGCTCTACATGTCTAGCTAGTTTATCCATTCAGTGATCCAAGAATTGAAAATATTTTTGTAATTAATCATCATACTTAATTAAATCAAGGAAACAAAAAGGCTCTGCAGTTGCCATTCAACAGGAATACAGGACGGAACAACACTTGGCCCTTTTTTTTTTTTTTTAAACCATATTCAGTTACTGGTGTCATACTGAGTCAGCGTACCAGGGTATTTTCTGTTTATTCTTTTAATGAATTACAAGTAGTTCCATTAATTAATGTGTTTTTTTCCAGGTTTTCTGTTACCTACTAGTACATTATCCTCCAAACAGTCCCTTGTATACAGTGGATATATCTGTGTGTAATGCCAAAAAGAAACAAAAGGCTTCCTAGAACCTGGACCCAAACAAATTAGACCATTTTAACTAAACAGCTAAGGCACTCACAAGGTCAAAACTGGATTCATAGTTCTCAAAGTCTGGAGACGTACACTATTTTTCAACAGAAAACTGAAACCGAGATGACATTTGGAGACAAAACATCTGCAGAAATTGCATTTAGGCTTAAGGCAATCTCCCAGTCAATAAACCGTCCATTCATGCCAGCAGTCAAATCTCTGAGCAGACTAAGAACATTTTCATCTGATGTGCATGACAGCGAAACCTGGCAGCGGGCAAAGAACGACATCTCACAAAAGGATTGTTAAATGAAGCTTCTCTGTCAGAGAAACAGGTCGCGGTTCTATTTTAAATAACGGCAAAGGTCACGCTTACTTTCCAACTTACTTCTTTCCAAGAAACATAACCACAGAAAAGACTGAACAAACATTTAACAATCCAGTGGCTAACTGGTTCTTATCTGGTGCAGCCTCTCTTCTGAAGAGGACGCACCTCTTCAGCTCGATAAGCACTCGATATGAAGGTATACTGGTATACTTCTCACCGTCTTTATGGAGCCGGCTCACACGCTGCCTCACCCCTGTGCCAGGGCCCGTCCGTCCCCTGCGACGCGCAGTGGACAAGGGGCCTGAGCCATGCTCACACTCCTGCTTGCTTATACCGTACAGACTGCACCAAAATTCACCGATGCATCTGATGCCTCTCCCTGATGCTGTGGGTACCATGGCAAAACACACAACTTCCCCAACGGCAGCCGCTCCTACCTTTGGGTCAGCTCAGCCCCAGAAGAAACTGGCTCCCAACTTTTAACGAGTAATTTCCTTAGTAAACCACACTTCTTCCTAGTGCAGCAGTACAAATCAGCACGGCCGCTGCAGCCCAGCACGGCTGCTGCTCGCTGCTCGCCCCGGCGGCGCACACGGGCAATGCAGCACGCAGGCGCTCACGGAGACCCCGCTGGGGCCTCTACGCCCAAAAGCCCTCTTAGGGCTGCCCGGCAGCCCCAGGTTAATACCCTGCCTGTGGCACCGCATTAGCAGGGATCTGGGCAGCACAGTGGCAGTGCAGCTCTCACACGCAGAGCAAAAGCACCACCGGACTACCGACAGCACACGTTTCCTCAGCATACAAGGACATTTCCTCCCTTTTCTGCAAGTTTGCCTGCTCAAACTTCTTGGCAAAGAGTTGCAAGTAACAAACGTCTTAATAGAAAAAATCAAGAATGTTCATGAAATGCAATGAGGCTAAATTCACTGGCTAATTTAATCGTGGTGTATATTCTGTATTACAGCACATCTAACAAAACTGCATCTTGAGCTGCACGGTTAAACATTACAGTTTTGCTGCAATCAACATTTTGTTTGCAGAAAGCCCTGATTTCAGATATTTTTAAAAACATTTATCATTTAATATTAGTAAAAGTATTGATTCAATATAAGGCTCTTTACTGCACAGACATGATAAGCATCGTAAGAGTGCTGTAACTATGGCAACTATTTTTTTTTCTTTTTCCAGTGAACAGCAAGAGGAGATAGCTCACTGGATGAAATGCCAGACTGCTCTCAGGTAAGGCTCAATGTTCTGAGTTATCAGAGGAGTAACTGAGTAAAGTATCAAATCCAGGGACTGGAACACCCTTCTTTTATGTATTTCAGTTGTGTTTCAGGGGCATTTACACATATTTAGCCATTAACCTAATTCTCTTCCTTTTTTTGTACTATGGCTGGAAAATAAAAACATGCCTTTTTTTTTCTTACTGTGAGACAGAGGATTCAGAATGAACAAACTCACCCAAAAGTCCAAATACCCGTTTTCATGAATAAAAGGATGCTCTCCTCTTTAATGTATCAGCACAGACCACTGGAAAGAGACACACACATTTTCTTTCCTGAAGCCAATAAAGAAAAAAGCAATGACATGTCCCAGAGATGCTAGTGTGAAAATGGTGCATATCTGCATGAAGAGAGAAACAGTGAGAAAGACCAGTTTCTTATGTGCCTTTTTTTTTTTGATTTGGTGCTGCTTACTGGTGCAAAAAAAGCAAACAAAACAAGAAGCCAGCCAGGCCCCTGCTGCACACACAGCCTCTGTATTTGCTATCCGTGTCAACATTAAATAATGCCTATCTCATTTTACAATATTATCTTCTGTCAGTGACAAATGAATGTTCAGCAGTATCTCATGCTCGTTTTAACCCCCGTGTTCCTTTAGTTCATCAGCACAGTCATTTCCGAGCACTCTGAGATTTTGTATCAGTTCATTTCTCACAGCAAAGACAAAGTAGCTCAAGACTTGGGTAAAATTACCAAAAATGCACAACTGTGTGCAGGAACCAGCTTGTATAATATTATGACACTTGTATCTTCGCATTATGGAACCAAACAAAATACTTGTAACACCAGTTCCCTGACCAGAGGAATTAGAGCTATCACGAAACGTGGATACAACTGCTGTGCGCTTGCTAGCATGTATTTCATCCCGCGGCAGTTATTATTTCTTTTCTAATCCTGCTGACTATACCACAGTTCAACACACCAGGATTTTGTACCACAGATTTTCTTTTGTATTCAGATCTATAAAACATTTTAACAGTTTTCTTTGTGCTTGAAATCATGTGCACATGGAAAACTGAATGGATTCACATTTTTATTTTGAGAACTTTGTTCACCTGCAATATTGCTTATTTTCTGTTTTTTTCTGTTTTCCTGAACTTTTTACTCCATTATTACTACTATTAGTTTTATGGAACTTCCTTACTAAATTTTCAGTTGGTTTGTGAACAACAAATGGTTTCTTCCGACCAACCCAACGCAACTGGTTTTTCCTAACTGTGGAAACACTTCCATACCTGCTTGCTTTTAAGCGTGAGTTGTTGCACTACAGACAGGACTCTAACAATTTTAAAGTGATATCACTAATCTAAGAGAAAGACACAAAAGACACTGCACTGGGCTAGCTGGAACTTTGCCCTGAGCCGTTATGGCTTTTGCAGCTATTCTTATCACACTGGTAAAAGTTCACCAAAGCTGGAGCAGTTGATGGAGATGCCATCAGAGCTATGCTAGAATTCTGAAACGTCACTGCAGCTGCAGCAGCGAGGTCCCAGGATCTGCCACGCTCCCAAGTTCCTTCTTTCCTTCTCTGTTCAGATACAGTTTGAGCCTGTCAGGTATCAATAGGATGCATGAGAGTTAATATGAAATTAATTTCATTCCTGCAATCGATTTCTTACTGCTCACTAACCAAACAGGCAAGTCAAAGCGATTACCTGATGTGGTTCTTCAGGCTGCCTTTCAACTCATCTGGCAAACTTTGAGTCCAAATTGTGTTCACAAACACAAGTTTTATTTTTATAAGTGGGGGCATCACCGACCATTTCAGAGAGTCAAAGTCTGAGCACGATACAGAGCCTGGCCTAACCTTACCTCAGCAGTGCCTGGACTACGGCTGGTTTACAGCATGAAATAATACAGCAAATCTAACACCGAATTGAAGTGACTCATTGGTTGCAACATAGAGAAAAACAAAACCCTACGGACTGAAAGCATAGCTTGGGTTATTAAAGCACTTCTCAGGGTGCAACCAAGAGGCTTGCACGGTGGCCAATAGCCACGGCGGCTGCTGGCACCGCGAGAAGGAAGCCGCAGCCCCCGAGCCGTGGGGTCCCCGGCCTGTGGCGGGGCGCAGGGTGCCAGGACGGGGCTGCGCGGTGAATGCACGTCACGCACGCCACGCACTGCCGTCAGCCACAGGTAAAGGACGCTGCCCTCTTCCCAGGCGGGCATGACCAGTGAGGACTTTCCGAAAGCGCAGTTTTTATCCAGGGCTACATCCGTAACGGCAACGAGGATTCTGGGCACCTGCCGTCCCCCCAGACAGAAGGATGGGAGCATCTTCTTTAGGCAGCAAGCTAAGCAGAAATCCCACATGGGCGAGCCATACTCAGATACCACGCAAGAGAAGATCCCTTCCTCCCTCCCCGCTTCGCCCAGACGGCTGCAGTAATACGAGTCCTAAGCTCAGGCTTTGTGCCCAGCCCGCAGACATTTCAAAACGCGCTTGCAGAGAGCAGAGCCAAGTTCTGGTCCCCGCAGGGAAAGAGCGCGCGTTCCCCCGTCAGACAGGCTGCCCGGTCTGTTGTTGACTGAACGTCAACCACCACATACGTTTAATCCTGTTAGTTCAGTGACAGATATGAAGAGACTTCTTTCTATATCTGAGGGGAAAAAAATTAAGTCACTCTTTTAATACAGGTTTTGCACCTAACTTTATCATCTATATAGTTTTTCATTGCAAATGTAAGCTATTCGCATTTACACCAGATGTTAGACGTCCTTAAAATAACTGAATTCATTTCACCACTCTTTACTTCCTCCAATATGTGACAGCTGTTATGGACTTGATGTCTGTAAAACCATTTCACAGGAACAGAAACTGCTTCTTCATAGTTGTTTTAATTCAGTCCAGAATTTTTAAGGCATTTTTTAATAAATAAAAAAGGAAAAATTAAATGTTGCTTTGATGAACAAAAAACAAAATCTGCCTCTCGAGACATTTGTTATTGGCTGTTGTTAGACGGAACTGGATGGACCGCTGTGTGCAAGCAGAGGCATCCCTCCCTGGCGTCACCGGTGTGGCGTTACCGGCACGACGCCAGCTCAGAACGGCCGCCAGCACTGCCCGGGGCTGGGGGACGGCGTAGGGACGCAAGAGGAGCACTGAGAAACCGCTGCATCTTACCAGCGTCCTATTAACTGTTCTGTAATTCTGCTGGAGTCGCCTGGGAAAGAAAATACATCCTCAGACCTTATCCCCTTTTCCACTGATCTTCCTAACAGCAGCCCGAAAATCATCGGGAGAGGACTACCTCCTCTGAAAGTGTAATATTTCTGGCTAAACCTACATGGGCCCCTGAAAGAGAGGAGCCTGGAGAGCATTCATTTTCACCATGAGAAAATGAGTTACCACCATTTCTGTATCATAGATGTTTTAGAGTCTGATTCAGGATATGTCTCATTCACGTCATTCCGTTCACATCAGCTGCTGAATGGGATCTAAATGGCAATGCTAGGAAAATACTCTGAAAGTGAGAAGTTGTAAGCTTTATCATAAGCAAACCTCCTTGTTCATAAACAAAAGCCTTTAATTAATTAATAAATTCAATTACCTGATTAACCAGAGACAAACTAAAATGGCTGGAAAAAAAAACTTCCAGCACTCTAAATCACAAATTGTGAACAAATCAAGAAAATCTGCAAAGACTCTAAATTGGAAAATCTCGAATTTAGCTTTCTTCCTAGCTCGGAAGCCAAAACACAGTATGCTTCTTTCAGTCTTTGACTTAAATGCCATTAGTTGTTCTCTCTTAAAATCTCTTTTCTAGCTACTTACAGTCGAACTGTTCTGACTTTCACCTTCTATGGCAAGACAGCACCGTGCATCTGAGTTTGTAAATCTTCACCAGGCTTGGAAGAGTGTTTTTCTGTATCTAGTCAGCTTTTGCATCTGAGTTTAGAAAACACAGCTACACTTGGGGAAACTTTTGTTGTAAGTATAGTAGCAATAACAACTAAAAGAGCACACATGCTGCAAGCTGCAAAATACAAATTATAATACTTCCTATTGCAAGTGTAAAGGAGAAAAAAAAATCTTCAAATATTACAGCACCCTAGTCTGAGGCTATTCCAGTGACTCAGTGAAATTAAGATGAGAATGTCAAGTCTTATTTTATAATCCTACAACATGTTATCTGAGTCATCTCATTAACATCTATGAGGATGAGAGTGCATCTAAGAGACTATACGAAGCTACCACGTGAGAACAGTATAAAGTTAGTCCTGGCAACGTAACATTAACTCTGCTCAGGAGAAAGAGATTAATTATAAATATATGGAAGACAAGAGAGCCAAAAGTCTTTGTCTTTTCACTGATATTACAATTTATGAATTTGGCAAATTCTCCCTGAGAGGATGTAAGGACTGAGAAATTAGTCGAAGGGATAACTCAGCACTACTAAGAGTTTATTAGGCAAAAAAGCAAGAGCAGGACTAGTCCATGAAGTATATAATGTATCCAAGATTTACAGCTCACTCCTCCTCCAGAATTCCTAGGGGGCAAAAAGAAATCCTCCCCAAAAAACAGAAAATACACAGAGAACAATGGAACAAAAAAGTGATACTAATATTATTACTGTCTCAAAGACATATATTAAGCTAGCTAGATTTTAATATCCAAAGCTCTTTACATTTATAGTCAATCATAGTGTATTTTAATTATCATTGTTCAAATTATTAGCTCATCATTTAAATGCATAAAGAATTTCAAGTTTGAACAAAAGAAAAAATCTGCCATTTTTCTGCATATTTACAAGTCTTGAAGCATATAAATCATCAAAGTTGTGAGACAGTCTGTGAAAATAATTGGGAGCACACAATTATGTGAATGTATTAAAGTGCACCATCAATATTAGTTATTTTGAGATATAAAAAGAAAGAAACCCAGTCCCAAAACATTTAAGTAACAGGGAATCTACCAGAGAATCCACGAGAACCACATCGTGTCCAGAGGCTGCAAGTTCTAGAGGGTCTCATGGTATTTACTGACTGGTTATTGGCGCGCACAGAATTTTTCCAACAAAATTTCTTTGTCCTATAAAAAAAACAAAACTCATAAGCAACTGGAGTCCAGCCGTGCTTGACAGATCCAGAAAGTCAGACTTGGCTTCACCAGACCTAACTTTAGGTCTCATTTAAGTAATATTTGCAACTGACTTATTTATGAGAGGTTTTAAATTAAAGCTTTAAACAACACATACTGCTGTCAGCCATACAATGTTCTGTGATGGCTTGAGAAGCGTATATCCGTTGTGATGGAAACCCTTCAAAGCCTGAAATATCACAAGAGAAGTCTAACCTTGCATTGGCTAGGAGAATAATTGCAAAATCACTTGTATCACTCAAAAGATGGTTGGAGAAAGAATACTTTCTGGCACTTGCTTGGCTGCTGGGCAATAGGATGCTGTCATGGAAAAATAAAACCTGAAAGAAAACATTGATTCAAATGGATATTGAGACCTTGAGAAACTGGTAGAAATTAAAATGCAAACTGACCGTGCAAATGTGAATCACAGAAGGGAAAGAGGAATCACGTTCTGAGAACCAAAGTCCCTCATTTAACTTTCACTCATCACTCTTCAGAGCCCATGAAATTGTATTTTCTTTCCAGCACATTGGACTTGAGGCTTTTTAGCCCTGCCTGGCACCCTTCCTTTTATATCTGTCAAAACACTAAGAAAAAAAACAACCAACAAACAAAAAACCTACCAACTCACCTACCTTGGGGCATCCTTACTGAGGGCCACAGTCTATGTTTGGGGGTAGAAACTAACATATTTACACTTCAGTGTGAGTCGAACACATCCTGTAGGCCTTTATCACCTAAAAGAGAGGACTAAGGTAGTAAATCAGAATATTGTGCATCTTCATCTACTTTAGAGGTTGGATCTGTATAAGTACTTAGTTTAAAAAAATAAATAAGAGAATACCAAACCAGCAAATTTATCCCAGTGCAAAATTTGTGGAAAACAGTCTCATTATGGATACCTCTTAGCGTGTACAACATTAAACACTGTGCAATCTCATCAAATGTTGCTGGGCTGCTGCTTTCAAAATATGTGCTCCTGCATAAGTGATTTCTGGAATAAATACAGTTTCCAGCTGAAATTTGCAAAAGTACTGGAGTGCAAACCGCTTAATTCTGCCTAGAAGAGACCTGTTCACATCTCTTGATCAATGTATGCACATCAGAGATGCTTTTGAAGCAGGTCGAAATTATAAAAAGAACTTGAGATTGACTAGTTTGCAATTGAGAAGAAGCTCAGGAAAAATGTACATGGCAATTATAAGAAGAGGGAGAGAAATCACCTTTGAACTGTAGAAAATGGAAAATAAAAAATGCACCTATGGTCTATAGTGTGGCACAATACCTGCAAATGTGTTTTATTAAACTATGTTATCCAAAGATATGCAAAAATAAGAGTTAACATTCGGGGGCAGGAATCAATAATATTTAAAAGATTTTAAACCTTACTAATAGAAATGACAATATATTCCTTTGCAAACACATTTTTGCTCAAATTTTAAGTGCTGCCCAATGAATGTTCAGCAGTGTTTCTATAGCCCTCCTAAAGGAAACAAAATCTTTCAGTGTTTCTTTTAAGAGAGAGCTTAACTGGCCTTGCAAACTGTATCATTTAGGACTGTGCAATAGACAGGTAACAGGATAAAACATGAGGCAAGAAGCAGCATCAAATCCTATCTTTCAGTGAACTAACAAGCTGCCCGTTGCGCCGCAGAGCTCGGGGAGTTCTTGCAGATCCGGGATGTAGGTGTGTAAATCTTCACTGCTACGCGCCACAGTAACCGCATCATCCCTTCCAGCCAGCACCCTCAAATCCTGTTTTATTTCCTCCAAGACAACCATTTAGTAACACATATGGTATATGAAAGAAGAAACAATGAAGACAGATGTCCCCTAGGTTTCCCAGGTATTGCTTAGTCCTCCTCACCGTGTGCCAATAGCAGGTTAAGTATCAGTTGAGAACCACAGGAAAAATGCTGAGGTTCTGCAGTAAACAGTAGCTGAAAACAAAATGTAAAACCAACCTACTGTACAGGAATGTCCTTAGCCAACTTTCAACCCTGAGACCAAGGTACAGGCAGCCCCAAGCACTCCCGTTCCCTAAAACTGGAGGAAACTGGGGGGACGCGCTGCTCGCCAGGAGTCGAGCATCTACGCAGGAAGGATGGAGAACGTAGGACTGAAAGAGCTCCTAAAGAAGGAAGTGAATTTGAGCAGATGTTTTCTGCTCGTGCCCTTCTGTGCTCCTGTGAAATCCAAGCTCTGGGTCAAGTTTTCTGGACAGACTCTTTGCGGAAGCAGCCCCAGCGCTGTCGCACCTCGGTGGTGTCACGCTGCGAGCGCAGGAGAGCGATGGGCCACGTCACTGCCCCGACCCTGCCCGCCATGGTGAGGAGACGCGGGTGACTGGGGGCTCCGACGCGTCCCAGCGGGCGCCGGTTGGGAGCGATACCCGATTCACCCTCCGTTCGACTTGTGGGATCCATCCCACAACGAGCTGAGAAAATTGCTCACTGAAAACGTCAGTGCAACCCTGCTGCTCAGCCCTAGGCCCGGTCTCGGGGACGTGCACACCACTGGTGTTTTATCCCCCAGGATGTGCTCGGGAGCACTGCGAGGGCCGCACGGGAAGCAGGACGCCACTGGCCCAGAGCCGGGCGGACACGCAATTAAAGCGCATCTTGGGAAACAAGAAAATAGATATTAGGGACTAGCTTGGGATGCTGTTGGCGTTTGGATGCATGTGTGTGCAGTACTTTTAAAACAAGCCCATCATTGTTAGAAGAAATTTATGAAAAATGCTTAGTTTTTCAGCAAGCCATTCCAGAATAAAAATAGATGCAGTGAAGGCCTGTCAAAGTTTTTCACTTATCAATTTTGACTGCATATTCTCATTTCTTAGCAGTCTCCACTGAAGAGAAAATCCTTCAAGTGAGGTTAAACACAGAGCACTATTTCTCAGGATGAAACTAGCCAGATTTAAAATGAAAATGAGGCTTCAGTCCAGAAAATAATTACTCTATACCACATACTCTAAGGCATGACGAGTTACAGACCGTCACACAATTTGGACCTAATCCTTCAAAGAGCTGTCAAGTCCCTGGCGAGGACTTGGCGGGATGGAGCAGTGGGGACCTGGGGCTGCCCAGGGCTGCTGCGGATTGCGCTCCGAAGGGAGAGAGGCCTGGAAAAGCCTTGGTACAGCTGTCGATGGGGCAACTCAAACTATCCAGCGCTCTCAGCACACACCACAGATTGGTTTGATACCATCACACTCACAATGTCTTCATTATAGCATAATCTAAATAAGCGCATAAATGCATTCCAGAAAAGATATGCCCATGAAATGTAAT
This sequence comes from Apteryx mantelli, assembly GCF_036417845.1. Lineage (NCBI taxonomy): Eukaryota > Metazoa > Chordata > Aves > Apterygiformes > Apterygidae > Apteryx > Apteryx mantelli. The sequence continues at coordinate 27,378,065 of NC_089989.1, read as the reverse complement.
GACTTGAAGCAACACGCTGCTGCACATACCTTTCAAATGATCTAAATACTTTGCAATCATCATAGAAATTCTTCTGCATAAAGATTTAGCAAAAAAAATGACCTGTAAAACAACTGAAAATCTCTTGGCAGCAGCATGCTGTGCCCAAGCCGCGGGAAGCAGGAGCCCCTGCCTGGGATTACAGCCGAGCCACCGTCGCTCCAGTACGACCAGGATGGTTAAGAGCCTCACTGGTGGCACCCGGCCTGCTTTGTATACAAGCCGGCCCAACCCGCTCTTCAGGGCCTCTAAAGAAGCAAACTTCGCAGAGAGGCGCAATCAGTGGCATTTCCCAATTAATTCAGTTAGCACCAGACCCTTTCCTCACCCAAAGCGGTGCACAGGACCAGCGAGAGGGACATCCGCAGTGACCCTGAGAGGACAGCGCAGCCGGGGGATCGCCGAGCGGGTCGCAGTGATGCGTTAAGAAAACGTCTCTGCGTTGCTGATAGCAGCTTTCCTTTGGGTCCGTACCCTCGCAGCCAAGCACTGCCACGTGCAGCTGCAGTGAAAAGGCCCGTTGGAAAATCGGAGGCCAGAACTTCAACTAATATCAATTGACTTTGCGTCTTCAAGGAAAGGGGCCCGGTGTGGTGCCACGGGGTTAAACCTGCAGAGCACCCGGCCCCGGTCAAGGCAGTGCGCAGCAGAAAGACAGGCACACGGCAAAGGGCGCTCGTGACTCGCGATGCTTTACACCTCTGTCCCTGCTAAAGACTCTGTAAGTGCTGAAGAGTGACAGGTACAAGCTTGTTGCAAAGAGCAACCAAAATAACAATAAAAATTGCCCAGTAACAAGCATCCAACCCAAAAGCCAGGGGGACACTCTCCATTTATTCCTCCTCAGTGGCTTTTATAAATGTCATGATGGACTTCAGAGCCCAGCAGGCTCTTGGGATCCACTCAGGTCCTTCCCTGAGCAAACAAATAACCAAGTCACAGTTTTCTTTTTCCCTCTTACAGTGAAGCAAATCCCTATCAAACGGTTTATTACATATATATATAGCAAAATGCCTGGTAACTCCAGTGGGCTGAACGGACATGCCAAAGAAAGCGGGCAACTCCTGCGCAAGCTTTGCGGAGCCCCTGCGGCAGCACAAAGCGTGAGCGCGGCGGGGGCCGGGCTCGCGTGGGGCCGCCAGGGCAGCGGCGCTGCCTCCCCGGGCTCCGTGGCTCGGTTGCGGGGCACGAGCGTCTCGCGGCCGCTGCCAACGCCACAGGAGAGGTCGCGCGCAGAGGGAGCATGGCACTGCGGCGCTCGCCCGCATCGCGCGCGGGGGCTTGGAAAGCCCCGGGAGCTGAACCCAGGCCTTCCAAATATCAAAAGCGCTTGAGTCACTGGAGTGGCTTTTCCTCCTGACCTGTAAGTATATTGCTTGGAGACGGATCAGGAGAAAAGTGCAGCAAATAAGATACCTCCGCAGGGCAAAATGTGACTCTCTAGCTCTACAGAAATACTTGGTATTTCTTCACCTTATTCAGGCGATGGACAATTTTGCCCCTGACCCAGGTACCGCATAGAGGTCTCAAGCACTGTATTTTCATCAGTCTCAACAGTAAAGACATCCTATTTGTCGCTCTCAGGAAACAATTTAAAAGCATTATAAATGCAACTTTCCATGCATCATGTAGCAGAAACTGATATAGTCAAGTAACAGTTTAAGCACTGCTTTCATACCTAAATACAAATCTGCTACTAGCAAAACAAATGTCGATTTACAACTAAGTTAATGTTTTCCTGGTATCATTGCCTTCCCTTTAATATAGTAGATTTCTTCTACATTTTCAAAACGTAGCAATCACAGCTACAGCAATCAGCCCAGCTGGAAAAGAAACACTAATGGGTGAGAAATGGAAAAGACTACCTGGTGCAGAACAACTCTAGAGGGGGCAAAACCATCACAGACCCAAATTATCCTCATCCATAGCATTTTTCTTAGCTTTGCATGGCCCAAATTTTAAAATCTGCCTAAGCATTTGAATGTCCAATACGTTTTATAGGACTTGGATGGCAAAATTATGTGTGTGCCTTTGCAGATATCAATTCCTTACATTATACAAGAATGTTACATGGAAAAATATGCTTTTAGAAATCTGTGTGATCTCCTAATACTTTTTAAATTTTAAACTTTCTTTAAAAGAAAAAAAAAGTCTCTCCTGAGATTTACAGTTTCTTCTATTTCACCTCCTCCTGTTCTTCTAATCTCTTTCCTTTAGCAATTTCATCTTCACATAATTGCCCTTTACTCTTTCACATTGGATTTGCAATAATACTTTGAGTGGCCCCTTCTCCTCTCCGACTGCTTTGCTATATTCCCTTCGGTACTAGCCACTGTTAACCTCACTGACTCTGGCCCTCTGGTATGTCAGGCCATTCTGATGTTCATATAGAGCTTCATACCTTAAATAAGGCTTTCTGCTTGAGCTGTGTAAGTTATAATAACGGGAATGATTCAAATACAATAAGAAGCAATTTGACCACTTCACAAGAAGTCATCTTGAACTGAAACTTCAGCTGTGGCAATTTACACCAGCTAAGGATTTTAGTAATTTTTTACTTTTGACTCCAAGACTCAATTCAAGCAACACTCCTACCTGTGCTGATGAAAGTTCTCACCTATTAGGGAGCAAATAAACAATGTTTCTGAAGGCTGTATGTCTACTACAGTCATTTCTTCTAGCACCGATTGCGCAGTACCACAGTAACAGTGACAGTATCGTTCATACATGGGCAAAGTCTCAAACAAGCAGTCAAAGCAGTATGGGGACAGACAGACAGACACACACACACAGAACTGCAGATATGAGAAATACTTATCAATGGCTGTTAGGTTTTTTGCCTCCAATATCAAATGCTTTCTCATTCCCCTAATTTCATTAGAGAAACAGCAATTCCTGGCTGATGAAGTCACAAATATGAAAATAACTCACAAGATCACCATGTAGGCAGCAATAACACTTAGGAAAAGCCAGCCCTCAAAAATTGTTCACTAGTGATTATTCAGGAATGGTCACTGGGATCGCCTACAGTGAAAAACATTATTTGCAAATTATTTTTTCAGCACTTTGTAATTTTAGAGTGAAGAAGATTGCTCACATGTTAGCATTGCATTATCTTTATGCTGCCAGGCAACCCTGGTGGTACTGCTGCTAGAAATGACTCAGAAAGCATTTTGTTAGTTGTTAGATCTGATTGCCATAATTAACTTCTGATGATTTGTTTGTTCCTTTTTAAATTGTTATCAAATATCTACATCTTCAAAGCTTTATTCTGATCCACCTCCACTGATAGATTTGGAGGACCACCAGTGGCCTGTTTCGCAGTGGCAGAGCACATGCACCAAAACCATCAATGTCCTGGGTTCTCCCTTTTCAAAGCAGGCCCTTCAAATGTAAACTGCAGATATTGGATGTGTGAACAATTTTTAAGGTAGATCCTTGTTTTAACATAGGTGAACTAATGTACATTCCTCATTTATTTATTTATAGAGATACAGAATCGTTATTATTGTTTAAGTATAAAGTAAGAAAAAGCTAGATTTTTCCTTACCTTTCTGGAAAGCAGGCAAAAGCTATACTGTAGGTGGAATAGTGTACCAAGTAACAGATTTTTGAACACTCTTTCTTACTGGTGGTATGCAGTCTACAGGAAAAGTAAATACATTGGTATGTATAATACGTCTGTTCACAATAAACTCTTCAAGTTTTGCCCTGTCATTGAGGCCATGACATTAATCCAACTGAAGAGCTCAGATTAAAAGCGTAATAGTGGAAAGCTTAGAGCATGGCAATATATGAAATTAGCTTTGGCCTAGAAATAAATGAACCAGTTCACAGAAGTTCAGGTACCTCTGAACATGGGAGCAGTGAACATGCTCACAAATGAGAGGGTCTGGTTGAATTCTTTTTTCCCTCCCCTGACCAAGCTCTGGAACATTTTGGCTTTAATTTAAGACTCCCCTGTCCCTTCCTCATCCATGCAGTCACTCTCAGGTTCCTCGGCATCATCAGCAACCGTTTCGTTTTTTCTCAGAAAGATGAAATACGCTATGTCATGTCCGCGATGCTGAGAATCAACATGAATGACTAGACAAAAACAACAGAGCACGGCACAGTAGCGTTTGCATAGCAGTGTGTGCGAGTCTCGCTGCGATGTGAGATGTTTTCATTTCATATACACTATTCACAGCTTATGGATGGGAATCCACAAAGTCAATGTGTATTCACAACACATGGAGAAAAATGAGGATTGACACTCTGCTCTTATTCTCTTGCTGTTCTGAGACAGACAAGCCCACTGACGGGGGCTTTCATTTTGGATCCGTTCATGCTAATATTACTTCAATATACAGGAAAGCACCATTTAAAATGGGAAAATGCAAATGGTTCATATTTTGGGGGGGACAATGGGCAGCAATTACACTTCACTATCGACCATCAAATCAACTGCCAAGTAATTTCTACTTAGTGCTATGTAAAAGAGAAAGGAAAAAAAAAAACATCTTGAATGTGCCTACATAGGTACTGACCACTCAAAGCATTGGCAGACTTCTAAGTCTGCAGACTTACAACCTTACTGAAAATCACACCTGATTAGATTTCTGGCTAGTATATGGTGACACCATTCTTTCACCCCTTCTCCACAAATGAGAATATCTCAGCTAGCCTCCACGGGGAAACCAGTCCCCTCCTGTGAGCTTTCTTCCTCACCAGCTGGTGTTGGTCACCTTGCTTAATGCACATGGTCTTGGCTACAGAGATGCTCACGCCTCCTATTCACCATTATATACTAATGGACTATTCTACAGAACGCTTCTTGATCTCAGACCTTTCCCTCACGATAGCAGAGAAAAGCAAAAAATGTGAGTAAACCTGACTACAGCCATTCTCACAAATCATGAGACCTCCCAGGAGACCGATAACGGGAACGCTGGAAGACCAACATTCTCTATGCTGCTGAGCCCCAAACAGTCCGAAGCCTCTTCGTGTGATGGAAGCCTCTTTCCACATGAGTAGCTCCCGAGCTCCCCAGAAACCCCACACACTGTGTGCTTGAAGTATGTGCCTTTGAGAGCAACAGAAAAGTCGCACACAGCAAACTTCGGCTGGCAAAGGCAGGATAAGAAAGCCAGTGGGCAGCCACATTTCAGCAAGAGGGAACCCGGCTGCCGGCCAAGGTAATGCCCTCAAGCCCTCCTGAACCACCGCCTTGCCCATCAGCGGTGCCCTCTGAGCAAACCCTGCAGACCTTGCAGCGTGTTAGTACACCTTTTCACCATGAGAACTGCTATATGAAGAAGACACTGAAAAATGCTAAGAAAGGAGATGGTGTTCGTGTCGCTTTGATGCATGAGAATACAGGTTGCTTTGCTCCTCAAGGGTTCTTAAAGAGTGAAATGCTTGAAAAGCAAATGCCCTCACAGTAAGGCCTGCTACACCCAGCTTGTGAGAAGCACAACCTCCTCGTTACCAAACAACTGAGATCCTGATTTTGTTGGTAAAGCCATAAATTACAGCAAGTTGCTAAGGAAAAGGAGTAATTACATGTAAATCTTCAATATAAGTTAAGTATGGGTTGGAGGTTCAAATGTTTTTCTCAAAGTCTGACACACTGCTCTTGCAGCAGAAACAAACACACCACTGAAGAGGAGAGGCACTCGCTATCTGTTCAACTCGAGACTTGATGAGAAGTGTCTTTTCAAATAGTGTGAAATTCAACCAAAGACACATGAAGGAAGAATGAACTTGTTACAATGAAGTAAGCTGCTGTGCACCAAATTCTGCTCATCTTAGTCTGCTGCAAAACATTTTAGATGCAAACATGTATTAGCAGAAAAAAGCTGTTGAATGAGTAGAAGCATGCACATACCAGATGGCAAACTGGAATGATTAACGGAATTGTCAGAAGTAACAGAGTTTTACACAGAAAAGCTTGGCCTTAATATATCCCATTCAGCGTGAAACCTCTCTCAGGTCATGGCAGGGGAGCTCAACTTGTGAAATTTCCCACTTCAAATATATCCTGAATCAAAATCTGTAGCACAGCGACTGCCTATTCCTCCTGATGGGTGGGATATAAGGTGACTGCATTTCAAATGGTTTTCCTCCCACATTAGTAAAATTTCACCTTTTATGTTCACTTTTAGACCTCAGCACCTGGCCCCAGCTCTGCCAAGTTCTCAGTACCTTTCTACTGAGCTGCAAATTCCTGCAAATCCCAAGAGCCTTGTGGGTGCAGCATTTTTCACATGATGCTCAGCCTCATGGCAGAGTATCATGTGCTCTTAGGAGGCCACTGAGGTAATTTATAGGCCTTCCAGTTTTACAGGAAAATCTTCAGTTCATTAGGTATTCTTTTCAAGTTAATACTAAAACATGGAGGTTTTGTTCAGGCTATTTTTTCTGTAAAACCATCCACATTTTGCTTTTGATCCTGGGCACGGGGCATTTAAGTAGGACGGACCACAAATTTAGGCTCAGGCACAAGATTCCCCAATGTTTGGAGGTACATGAATCCTGTGCTGGTGGCTCAATATCAATCTGTCCTTATGAGATATGAAATATCTGTATGCTTTCAATAGAAATGGCAACTTCAGTCTTCAGTACCTGAACAAGCCATTAACAGAAGCATCACCAGGAAACAGAATAGAAAATCAAACTGGAAAACCCAACTGTACTTACGCACTGACAAGAAAACATTGAAAGCTAAGCTGGAGCTGCACCTCTGTTAGCATTACATAGTGTCGACGAGTCTCAGCCTCGTGCTTCAGCCAGTTTACTGGCAGCCTGGTGCACTGCGGAGCAGAGGAGCCCGACTGACACGGCGGGAACAAGCAGCGCTTCCTCGTCGCTGTGCTCCCACCGAGCAGCAGTGCAGAGCTAAAGGGCGCCCGCTGCACCGGCTCCAGAGCTGCATCTCCTCTCCTCTTCTTCTCTATATAATTATTGGCTATGGTCAGTGGATCTAATATTAAAAGCAATTTTAAAATGGAAGATACTGAAAAAACACTCTGTTTTCTTTTGAAATAAAGTAAAAAAAAATATCCCTAGCACTAATTGAAAAGTCTGGGGCAATCTTTTTTCATAGTTCCTATTTCCCAATTGGTAAAATTTCCCCATCAGAGGTACGAAATACTTTTTGAAATTAAATTGATATGAAAAATTCAAAACCTTATTTATTTATGGAGATCTTTTTCAACATTTCATTGGAATTGTGGGAGTTTTCTTTGGATGACACTTCTTTTTTGAGCTCTATGCATTAATATTGTTTTAAAATTTTCCATGGAAAATTGGAATTGCAAGCATTTTTTGACCAAAATATTAGAATTCCAAAAAATACAATCCATTTCAGATATTGCAATAAATTACTTACATGGGCACTCATGCAGAATGTTGGCTGATCAGGGCTGGATTGACAGCCTCTTGAACACAATAGCAAAGCTCCCACTAACTATAGTACTAGCCTATGCTGGGACTAAATATACACAAGGATTTAAAGTACAGCAGTAGTTTAGTTCATTTGATTTTCTAGTAATTTTTATTAATGCACATGTCTAGGAAATGAAATAATAATAGTAATTGCATGTGATAATATGAACACATGGTGTTATGTATATAAATAATTAAAAGATTTAAAATAAAATACATTTTGCAAACCATAAAATCTTTTTTTTAAAACTGTCTTTGGGAAAAGACATATAAATTAATACTATTACACATTTCCTGGCTGGCTACGTTTAACAAACATACTTACATGCTTTAGAAGCTGACATGTAAGCAAAAGAATTTACAGAAAACGTTTTCCCTTCATGCACACTAATTGCAAAGTTCTGAGGGTTTCACTCTCAGTGCAGTTTACACTAGGTTAAATCAGTGTAAACAAAAACAGGACTGAGGACTAGATCGTAAGGCAGAAACCCATACATCATGGCAGCCAGGGGGATTTTGTCTCTTACTTCTTTTACTGGCTCTTAGAAGTGCATTCTAGCATATAGCCCTGGCCAAAAAAAAAATGTATTATAAAAAATTCGGCTTTTTAACCAACTTTATTTTTTAATGAAAGTATCTCAATTTCAAGGAAAAACATGACTGTTCTTTGGAAATCAAAAAAAAAAAGAATTTTCAGAAGTCTGAAAACAGCACTAAAATGCAGCACAGGAGAATGAGACCACAAAGGCAAACTAAGATTATGAAACCCCCAAACTGTAATTCCCACAAGACAACACCTATATTTTTAAACTAAGCATTTCAGCATCAAAACTTTTATGTTGGTCTTGCTGTTGATAATTTTGAGTGGGAATTTTTAGATCTCAGTTTTTCTGGAGGAGAAACTAATTCCAACCCTTTTGACTACAACAGGAATTAGTAAAATGCAGTTCAGCTACATATAGTCACATTCCCTTCCTAATTGTCTTTCAAAATCCCATTCCCTCCTCCCCTCCATTTGTTCCTCCTTCTTTCTCTCCCTCCATCCTCAAAGGCCTCTTTAGACTTGGCCATATGAGTGGCGGTCCTCCCTGGACGCCGCTAGGAGTTGTAGTAGCTCCTACGCTGAAGGATTAGATCTCAGTAGTAGCAACACTCACAGCAAGGAGTAGATTTAGAGACAAGAGCTAATGGAAAGGATTTCTTGCAGTGCCCTATATTACCTAACAGAAATTTGACTAAGCAGGAGATTCTGCAACTCTCATTCTTGCTGGGTAATATCCTGGCCCAGGAAATACATTTATTTCCTTTTGGAATGATGGTTCTGTTCAGTATGATTAGAGGAAGCAGAATATGATCCTCAATTTACTAGAAACATTTCCTTGCAGTCTTGTAAATCTGACATTCAGTTTTAATAAGGTAGCTTGTAATTTCTGAAGACAAATTTTGTTTTTCCATTCAGGATATATTTTCTATACCTGCATGACAAGACATCACAGAAAAATACTCACTGGGTGAATAAAGGGAGGAAAAGTGCTGTGTCAGTGATTTGCTAGCTGCTTCCGCTTTGCTTTGACAGCAGAGTTTTTGCTTTGAGGCAGATATTCAGGCAGTAGTTTAACAGACAAGAAGTGGCAGGGATTTCAGCAGCAAATGGATGAACGGAACATGGGCAAGGAAAGGGCATTTCTTCACATTCAGATTTGGTTTTCGTAAAAACTGCAGACATGCCTAAACCTTTCCAATATGCTACAACGTTGTGCAGCTGTCTCCTTCCCCAACTCCTTCCAGATTCAGATGCAAATCAAATTTGATGGCCTTAGTGTGTAATTTTGTGCTACAATATACCATGCTATGCACATTAAGGAAATTGGAAGCATCTTTTCGATCTTTTTTCCTTTTAAATCAATGGCAAGATCTGCATTAACTTTTACAGGACTCGATAAAATGCTTAAATGGGAATCTTCAAGGTTTGTGAGATTTTTGCAAAGAAACTCTGCTAAAATCATAGCTGTGACTCAGGTTAACACAGGCAGGAAAGGGAATACCATTTGATCCCTAACAGTGATTTTGGTACCTGTCCCCGTTGTTCATCCTGGAAATGCCACAGGTTAGATTTTGACACATCAGGGAGTAAGTTCAGACTGACGGGGTTGCACTCAAGGATGCTGCTGCTCCCTTATCCACAGAGGAGGGAAAGGAGGAGGAGTTACTTACAGCTATCAGACATTTTGTGAGGAGTTGCTGCAACTGGTGCATCTCAAAAAAGTGAGGAGAAAATAGAGAATTTACAAGAATTATGAGACACATCAAAAATCTTTAACTGAGGAGGTCAAATAGTATTAAGACCCTAAAAGTCAAATATTGGTCAGTGTCTCCAAAACACACAAACACCCAATGAATAGGTTTAGAAGTACTTACTGTTTGGATCTACGTTTTCACAAAGTTCTGTTTTTGCTTCGCCATTGGGCCTGTCACTAGGTTTGTGCGAAAGCCGTGACGACATGGTCGCTGCTGTTACCACAGCCTTGAAGCTGCGTTTCCGTTTCTGGACATTTAGTTCAGGATGGAAGATGATGATGTACACTTTCGGCATGTAAAGCATCCCCAGGGCCACTGAAGCACTTAAGTTCATGGATATTGTAAGTGTGGTAGTTTGTATGTAGAGCTAGGAGACATAACACATGAGACACTATTACAAATAAAATGACTGGGAAACAGGTTGTAGTATTTAAAGACAAAGCATTAAATATAACCAAACTAACTGAGATGGGCTAAACACGTAGGCAACAGAGCATTGCACTTTGTGAAATGCATCAGAAAGAGCAAAGCAGATAGGAACCAGCAGGCAAAGCCAGCCAGCACAGGCTGGCCTGTCCTCCTGGGGTGCAAAGAGGTTTGGCAGCGTTACTGCATCAAACTCAAGAGCACCAGACTCGGATTTTTTTGACCCACCAGTGTTTCTCAGTATTCATACTGGTATTTTGACTCGGGGCCACAATGCTGTACGCTAGCCTTGTTAACCATTTAAAACCATTTTTATTGACTTGGCAAGCAAAGATACACGAGCCTCTCCACGGCAAACTACTGTGAGTTCCCATATGCATCAGTTATTTGTGATACCAATGGCCACTTCAAAAGCTCAATCCTAGGAACTTTCAGTGTTCTTACTGATATGATTTCTGTGGTACTCCTACAGTATAGCTCCACTTTATTTATCTACAGAGTGAAGATCAGCTTTGGATTTCAATAATGCTGGTATAAGGTCTACTGAAAATTACAGAAGAGGAACACTAAAAATACAATAATATGGATTAGTAAAAAAACCCAAAAAACTTAGCTATCTTTTTTTAATTCCAAGAAGGGTTTTTTTTTTCCCTGTACTTCAATTCTCTGCAAGTCGTTGAAATAACTGTGCAGAGAATACACAATAATTTGTATGCTGCTGACATTCAGCTGTGCTTATTACAACAAATAGTATATATGCAAGTCAGAGAATAACTACTACCATGAGATGAGAATTCAAAGAACCCACAATGCTTTTAAAATGTACTCTGCAAATATACAGTGAAAGAAAAGCCTTTCTTTTTTTTTTTTTGTTATCTTTTCAGAGAACACACCTGATAGATGAAATAGAACCATTCTCATGACTTAAGAGAATCGTCCTAAGTTGAAAGGCACAGAGACAGTGCCCTAGCGGTGTGAGAGCTAGAAAGGGCGCAAAATCTCTACAGCTCCTCCTCAAAGATCAACATACATGGTAAGTCCATACACATGGGGAAATCCTTACACATTGTGGGTGATTCCTTCGAAACACAATTTCCTCTTCTCCTCCTAATCAGTGCTAATCAGTGAATTTCTGACAGAGAAACCCCATAAATAAATATAATGGCAGAGTAAAATGCTGACCTTGCCCACATTTGTCCAAATTTATAAAATTATAAATGTTTTCAGACTTGCTAGGTCTATCTACATAGCAGTTGCTATCATACTGATTAAGAAGACCACTAGAAGCAATAAAATGCCTTATGAGATACATAAAAAACATGCTTGGCATAGACAGGTCTCTATAAAGGTGCACACAATCAGAAAATAAAGTGCCTTCTCAGTTTCTGTTTACTCTTCATCAGAAGTGAACGACAGATATTATCACAAGTTTTGCAAAAGTCAGGACATGAGGGTATAACCAATCATCTTATGAAAAAATACGCTGGGCCAAATCACCCAATTTAAGGCCGGAAGGGAGCTTGAGGGGTCACCTAGTGTAGCTGTACGATTTACGCCAGAGCTGACAGACAACTTTGTCTACCCCGTCTCAAAACCATCCTCTGGGAGAGGTTTCACCACTTCCCAAGCCACCTCCTCCAGAGCACTCCGGTCTCCATAATTTTCAGTCTGTGCCTCCCGGCCGGAGCGGAGCTGGGCCTTGTCTTCTCCCAGAGGACAAGCCATCACCTTTCCATTACCTTCCCATCTTTTATGTATTTAAAGAGTTATCATGCTTCCCCTCGGTCTTTGAGAGAGAACTGGGCCATTTCTTCCAACGGCAGTCACTGGAAAGACCTCGGAACCTGCCTCCTGCTCTAATCTGGAGGCTACGGTTGACCCGCCCCACCGAAATGTGAGGCTCTCAACCAACCACAGCACCCTACTGAAGGCCTCATTGCTGTACAATTAATTTCTGAATTTATCTCATAGCACTGCTGTTAAACATGATGCTTATTTTTCGCAGTCATGTAGTACCGTTGCCCCCCGTTCTTCCCTGCAGAGTCACTGTTTAGCTAGTTATTCCTCACTTTATATTGCACGGTTGAATGTTACTGCAATATATACATATTCTCTATACCTTTATCTCTATGTACATAAGCACTGTGTATACTTATCTTATACTGTATAAGGACATTTCAAAGAGAAGACAGTTTACAAGGCATTTGTTTCTTTGGAGCTGATTCTCACTTCAGTAATGTTCATGTAAATCGCCTGTAACTCAATGGGAGTCACTTGCACTGCACTGACATAAATAGCACTGATTCAAATATTTATTGAATGAACTTAATAGTTCTTTAAAAATCGGAAATGAAACACATAACATGTAAGGGCTGAAGGATAAACAGGAAGACACCCTCTTTATCTTCAAAATGTTCGTAAATGAATAGCAACTTTTATCTTTGCTAAATAAGGTAATCGTTATTTCTATTTTATCAAGAGCTCCTACAATAGTTACAGGAGCTGCAGGTACACAACACCTCTGCCGGCCAGGAAAATGCCGTGGACTGCATAAACCACAAACGACATTAAATCAGGGCTAGTTTTCAGCCCTGTATTCAGACCACACATTGCTCTGCTAATAATTCAGAATAAAGCTTGCTAAAATAATGGCTGCAGAGCTTCTGGTTTAGTCCGAGAAGGATGCAGCTCTACAACATGGTTTTAATGTGAATTCTCTCTGTATATATATACAAGATCTGTAGCTAAAACTGAATACATACTAAGCAGTATTACTGAATGAAATCTACATTTCTAAAAGGTTAGAAAAGATCTGTATTAGTGAGGAGTTCTTTTATATATAAATAACATACCAGGATTTTAAAGTGATATTTTGTTCAAGAGCCACCTTAAATGACTTTAACTCACAGAAAGTCTATTCAAGTAGCCATACGCATGATAAAAATGCATGGTAATATTTTGACTCACTTTTCTAGGGAACAAAAAAACCTTTATAGAGAAAGAGCAAATTTGGACTACAGCAAAAAGAAAGAAAAGATAAAAAGAAAAAAAGAAGAAAAGAAAGGAAAAAAAGGAAAAGGAAAAGAAAAAAGGAGAAAAAAAGAAAAAGAGAAAAGAGAAAAAAGAAAAAAGAAGCTAATGACAGAAACTGTTTAATGGCTTATTAGTTTACACTTTACAAATAGAAATGTTTGAATATGAATTTTGCCCATCCAAATCCAATTTCTATTTCTGCAACTAAAGCAACAGTTCCCCATAGGAATTTTAACAGAGTCGTAAGTTAAGCAATGTAACTGTATATAACTGTATATCATCACAATACGAGGAGGAGCAGATGGTTGCCATAGACACAGTGCATTTGACAGCAGTGAAAAAATCTTAGAAAAGCAGAAGAAAAGACGTATTTTAAGGTAAGGTTTTTAAGGTAAGGCAAGGTAAGGCTATTTTAAGGTAAAAAGCATTATGTTGCAAGAATTTTTCAAACAGATCCTCAAATAGAAAACTATTTATTCGATAGGCATGGCATTTTCTGAATTTTGGAACAGCTGATTATTTTGATATGTGACACTGATGTTTTCTTTTCAGAAGCAGAAGATAAGAACAAGTCTAGATTTTAAACACCAAGAAAAAAATGGGATCCTTATGTTCGCAGCTCCCCTGGAGTATGACGCATGATGCTCATTAAGGCCATATCCTCTTGCAGAGAAGCGTGATAACTGAATTTGATGAGCTTGTGGTTTTGCAGATACTATCAGTTAGAGGCAAAAATCCACTGCTGGAGCCGTTCAGTGCTCTCCAGTCGGCTGCTCGGGATACGGGGCGTTTGGGGTGAGCCAGCTCAGCGGCGCGTCCCGCGAGATTGTGGCGGGTCTCTCCGGCAAGCAGAAGGCAGACTTCTCCCAGGGAGGCAAGCACATGCACGGCCGCCCTCAGTGATCGGTGCTTGCCTACGCCGCCACATGCCACCTTTTCCGTGGGGCTACACTGGAGTGGATGTGGCCTTACTGATCCCGTACGAGCTGCCCAGCAGCAAGCTACCGTTGCTCCAAGTTCCTCGTTTCTAACGAGGCCTGAATTTACTAACAGACGAAAGAAGCAGTCGGCTCCGCTGGTCTGTGCCTCCCGTGTCGCCTAACGAAAACAGGAGCGTGACGGGGTGGCGCTGCCCCCCGCCTCCGTCAGCGCAGCAGCTGAGCCCCAGTTTGGCAGCTGGGCTGCCGTTGCTCTTCCCGTTAAAAGGTCATTATGGATCGTGGTATACAGGCACCAAAGTCGCGGCAGACCTGCTCACTCTCTCACGCAGGCCATTTTGTGAGTGCGCTTGGTCGACGGCAGAGGCTTTCGTGGATGAACGGCGGCGCGCTGCCACCAGGACCTGGATGTCTGCTGACAGGTGCCATGTCTGAAAAGAGGCGTCCGAGCCGCGGAGCATCTGACTCTTCCTTTGCTCACGTCCCAGGACCAGAGCTGACTTGCACCGGAGAAGATCAACCCCAAATCCTCTACTTAAACCAGTGCTGCTGGGATTGCAAAAGCTGCAAACCATCTGCCTGACACACAGCATAGCGCACTAGGAACATTTCTATCTAGGGGCACGTAGGTATTAACTTTCATTTCCTTCTGCTATTAAAGGGGTTGAAGGTTAAATTACTACTTAGTCAACAGGGTCCTTTGCAGCACAACGCCAGCAAAGTTTCCTACCTTGCAAATGCAGATGGGAGACAAAAGCAGAGTGAGAAAAGCGCTTCTGTAGAACAAGACGAGATGAGTGGCACACAATGCTCCTCATGACGAATGGGAGCTTTAGAAAGATAAGGGAAACTAATAGATATGCTTATTATGCAGAACCTTAGTTTTATGTATTTTATCTCTGCTTTGTGGCTTTACCAGTCAAACATAAAAATACAGTTTACATGAAATTGTTTCATTTCTTATTTCACTTCTCTGATAAACTCTCTGAAAGCATTTTAGATGAATGCAAATTGGTGGCTTAAAATACAAAGGATAAGATTTAACTAACAGTGGAAGTCTAATAATTCATGCATGCCTTTTACAGATGGGTAGTGAAACCTGGTAGCTTCCAAATCTGAGATCAAATTAAGAAATTAAGATGCAGATTTTAGTAAGAGATGTTCTAACTTGACATGAATGAGAATTGGGATTGAGCTAAATGTTTCCAGTAAAAAGCAAAACTCTCTCAAAATAATGCCATTTTGGTCTCTGCAAGCCCACTGCCACAGCGGTTTGAAGCCATATCTGCTATGCCACAAGGACAGTCCGAGCCGTTCAGGATGGTCACCCTCACTTACATGTCTCTCTCTCAAAGACTAGCTCACAATATACAGCGGGACACTTTTACATTTCTTGCCAGGAAGACGTGGGTTCAGATCCCCATAGGCAGAGATGACAACTGAGCCCAGCGCTCTCATCCTCACCAACAGCATCAGTTCACGATGTCCTGGCTTGCTGCCCCCCTTCCTGTGCCCTGCTTGCTTCTTACAAATGCACAGAATGCATCTTTTTATGACACTAGGAAAGATCATGTCAAGTGAAACGAATTTAGGGACTTTCATTACAGGTTTCTCGATTGCTTTATTTGGCCGTCGGAATAATGTCCTGCTCCTGGAAGGAGCTCCATGGCAGCTCCTTTGTGCCAGCTGTGCCCAGCTCACGGGAGAGCCTCACGGCTAAGTAAATGCTAGTTACAGCCGGTCTCCATCACCCTGCGGCATAATACGGCTTTCCGACAAGTGCCTGTCCCTGAAGTGCCCTCGGCCAAACCGCCCCGCTGCCAGCCGTGCCGCACCGTGCCGTGCTGTGCCGTGCCATGCCAGGAGCTCTTGGGACAGGCTGCCCAGGCCCAGGGCCTCCGCGGGCCGCGACCCGGGTTTACCCCCCGTGCCAGGTATTGCTTCGGCATTCGTCACATCAGGCAGTTGTTGAGATAAAGGATTCAACTAAGTTACGGCCAATGGAGTTAATAACAAAGCAGAGCGGTTTGGGGGGACAGGGAACCGTCCTAACGCCGGTTCTGGAGAGCCTGCGCTACCGCCGGGAGCGTGCTCCGGTGCGTAGCTGGGGTGCGGGGAGCCCCGCCGAGCGGCCGGGCACAGGCAGCACCGCGCAACCACAGCTCGCCTGCGCGAAGGCCGGCGGCGATCCGCTGCCCCCGCCGTCACGCACCCGCCGGGCTGCCGGCCAGCCCGCTGCGCCGGGACGCGCCGGGCTTCATTCGAAGCTGCGTAAAGCTAGCTAAAGACATGGCTAAGCCTGCAGCTTCCCTACATTTATTGGTAACCGACAAAGATGATTTGGATGTGCCCACTGCTTTGGAGCATCGTGCTGAGGGGAAAGCTAACCTAACTTGGCCTAGCGTTTATTTAGTATTAGGCTGTAAACCAGACCTAGGATTATCATGTATTTCTTATGTGTTTGCATCACTACTGTTGGCAAATAATGGACTGTTCAGATAAAACAGGAATGGCAAAATCAGGCTCCAAATTTTGAAAAATTTTAACTTAGTGTTAAACATACTACACTGCCATTAGAAATGCACCAAACTTTGAAGCAGTGCATTGGAGAAAGCTAAGCCCTAAGGATTGCATTCACATGCAAAGGCACCTAGATTTTGTCATTTATTTTACATAAAGGATTTCCATTTGAATTTTAGATTCCCATGTTTTCCAGATTCTTGCTTTATTCATGCAAATGATGAAAATTGCCTTAAAAACCTTGAGAGAAAATCAGACTGATCCTGAATACAAACATCTAAAAACTAGCAAGTTTTACAGCCCAAACAACATCACTGGACAATTTTGCGTGAGCGCAGATGAGCCGCAGAAGTAAAGCGCTCCAGGATCAGGCCTTTCGCTCTTCTCTAAGCCAGTGGACAGATCTCCAACTGCTCAGGCACAAAAACTGAAGTTATAGCAATATTGCTTATAAAAGCCTTTTTACGAGTTAGAAATACTTTTTGTAGGCTAATGCTTTGCATTCATAGTCTAATCAGGGGCAACTGCTCCTTTTATGTAATTCAGCTTTTTAATCATGCTGTGAATTGTGTTATTTTATAATATGGAAATAAATTGGTAAACTGAGATATTTTTGGACTTGTGTTATCACAAACTAATTTATCTCATTTTTATATGGGAATTAAAACAAATGTTTTTACATATCAAGTAGACAGCTCATAGATCTCCCAGAAGACTCTTTCAGGTCATCTGAAGATTTCATTGCATTCCTTACATTATGTTACGCAAATATAAGGATGGGAAATATTTTGTAATAAAAATTAAAATTGGCTCCCAGTGTATTATGTGGCTGCAAAACTACGGAAATCAAAAAACCTTGAACATAAATACCAGACATACCAGACATCCTAGTGTCTAATGCCCCCATCCACTGAAGTTACTGCGGCATTAAAGGCAAATAAAAACAGAGGAAAGTATCTTTTTTCAGAGAATCCTATGTTTCTTATATTTTGATTTTAACTCAGCTTTGCTTTGGAAGTGCCACTGCCTTCTGCATCCAAAAAGGTGCTGGCCCCTTGCTACCCAAGCTACTACAGGGGGATACCAGACACTTCATGCAGAGCAAAACTAGCTGTTGTTACCGGGGCCTGCTGCTAGGTCCTGGGGCAAATTTCACTGCGTAGAAATCTGGAGCTGCAAAGTGCCCTAACTGCAGCAGCTGCCCGGCGCCCAGCCCCTCGGCGCCCTGCCCCGGGGCTGCGCCCGGTGGGGAGGGCAGGCTGAGCCCCGTGGGGCCGCGGAGGCCCCAGGCGAGTCCTCCTTGGGCAGCACCGTAGCCTTGTCCAAATCCGCCCCCGGCTGTAGGAGCAAACGCTCTCCTCGTTTCTTTGACAGCTGGATTTATGGGCGTTTCAGGCAACTGCAACTTTACTCAGGCAACCATGGCTCTTCACAAGGATTGTACACTCTCTCTGTCTGAGAAATATAAAATATACGTGTGAAGCAATCCTGTCAGCTCTCTTTACTGTCCTGGCTCAGTAATCCTCTTTTCGTGCCCCACTGACACTTTCCAAGAGCCCAAGCACATCTCAGGCACTCGCCGCTGGCTCTCAAGGCTACAGACACATTCGCTCTCTTCCCTTGGATGGGACCAGTTCAACTGCAAATAACACCAAACCACCCTGACGCTCATCTCCTGACGACTTTCCGAACCCCTGCCTCCATCCCCAGCCTTTTAAGCAAGATAATCTGCTAAAGTTATTTAGCAGTGCCCTTTAGAGAATAGAGCAGTTTGAAAAAATCCAAACTCTTTTCCGAGATAAGAAGGGTTTAGCAGCGCTTAGGGAAAGCAGCTTCCCTTTCTTTCAGCAAGTTAACATGATTTTGGAAAAAACAACGGACTCCAGGCTCCAGCATTCCCTTGGTTCATTTTCAGGAAGATCACATTTTTAGACAAAAGTGGAAAACATCTGGCAAATGATCCAGAAGACAGATCTGCAGTTGCAAGAGGGCGTTTAATAGACGAGAAAGAGTGACTTCACCATTTCCCACTCTTCTAACCTGACCACTCCTAATGGCATTAGGATAATCCACAGGTATATCAGCAGTTCATTACACAGCACTCAAATATTTTCTAGAGCAGAAATACAGGCGGAGGCCACCATGCACACCCCCCTTACGCTTACAACAACCACTACAAGAATTCGATTAAGGCTGCGAAGCCAAGCAATCCCATGCCATAGTGTCAGATCACGGCTGCTTGTGCTGCTTTAATTCGGTCCCTTGGTATGTGAGCGCTACGATGCAGCTGGTAACTACATGATCACACACATGTATCCCCGAGATCTCTCGCTTCGCTCAGGGGTATGAATGGATGATGCTTGTTTAATATGCTCGTTCCTCCTCACTTTTCAATCTGCTAACTCCATTGCTTAATAACTATATGCATTGACCCCTGTGGTGAAGATAAAATACTTATTTTTTCATAAGACTTATGCAAGACAGAATCTTGCAACATCACAAATATAACAGTATTCTTTACAATACTCTTGAATCTTAGGGGAAAATCATTAACGTTTTACACTGCTGGGGGCAGGATGCAATGTGATGCAGGAGAAACGGACCAGTATGACATGATTTCCAGGCAAAAAAGGCTGTGTCTAGCGGGGCTGTTCGGTGCCAGTGGGCACCTTGACAGGGTGCGGGACAGAGCAGCGGGTTCCCCTCGGTGGTGCGCCAGAAACACGACTGAACAGCAACGTGAGACTGCCAACAGCACGCAAGCTGTGATGCACGCTAAGTCTTACAAATGACAACAGATGCTACCCAGGGGACATTTGATAAACAAATCATAGTAGTTACGATGATTGCAGTTATTACTGTACAAAATAGCAAGGCATGCAAATAGCCTTTGTGAAATATCTATGGGAATGTCACAGAATCAGTCATACCATCTAATTATAAATTCTGTGCTTAGTAATTATACGAAAGGTGACACTGAGGGAAATGATGGGATTTCAGTTTCAGCAAACCTCCCTTTAGCAGTCGGTCGTTTTGCAAGCTGACAGCAGCGGGCTGCATAAGGAAGGTGCCCAGCCGTTGTGGCGCGGCAAACCCGCTGCACACCAACAGCCGAGGCCCGACCTGTACCTGTCGCAGGGTTGAGACGCAAGGGACGCGCTGCATGTCCCAGCCGCCCGGCGGCACTTACGGCGCCTGCGAGGAGGGTTTGCTGCACCCGCAGCCCCACGGCATGGTATGCATATAGTAGTTCTGGGGTTGGACCCCTTGGAAGAAATCTACCCAAAGAGACCGACTTGTTTCTTTAAAGACTGCCCTTTTCTTGAAATTAGATTTGTACTTTGTCTTAAGAAGTCCAGAAATTAAGCGGGATCAGACTTTGTTTTTTCTGACCTCGTAGATTGCAATGTTCAAAGCAATTCTCAGATTAGAAGGTCTCAGGTTTCAGCGAATCCACCTGAAATGCCGTTCTTACAGACGCCTCACTCACCTGCTCAGGGCTACAGCACACGGTGCATATTAGCTGTTATATCTGATACGCTTGTCCACACTGCGCAGAGGTACGTGATACACTTATGGTTAAGTCAATTAAACAGATATCAAATGGATCGAAGTAGAATTAATAGGTGATGAAGTAAGCGTTTATTTCTCTTTGTAAACTGATTTTCAAACTAAAAAAGTATGTTTTTCTGCTGCTCAAAATGGAGGTTTGTGTGTCCGACAGGAACTATTTTACCGGCTAGTTGCAGCAGATCTGAGGTTGGATGGTTTTTATCAGTGAAAATAGCTGGTCTATTAAGTTAGTGTCCCTTGGAAATTCTCACAGTATTATATCTGGTAGATCAGAAAAATCTGTGGGTTAAGTTTGTGGATATACTTCAGTGTAATGGAAAAACAAAATAGTTTCACAGAAACAGCAGGAAACTACAGAGTAACATCACAATTCTTTCAGCGATATGAAAGGAAGGAAGATTGAAGTTTTGAAAGCAGCTCCCCAAATTACTGTTCTTTTATACCCAGTAATAACAATCATATCTCACTCTTTCAAGAGGTCATCAGCTATCTGCCGGCCCTCACTAAACTGGAGTTCACATCAGTGCAACGCAGAAATCCTGCAGCAGGAGCAATAAATATTTATCTTGTGACAGCCATAGAGCAACGAGAGGAGATGCAATCAAAACATATACTGTCGTCAGGCAGCGTGCCACTGACTCAGGACACCCCAACGGGGATGAAAGTCGTGGGTAGCAATGGAGAATTAGGCAAGCACAGAAAAAACCTTCTCACCCAGACTGGGAGAACCATTTTCCTTTTTTTTTAAGAAGCATTTTAAGCTTGCTTCCATGTGACACTCTTGCAAAGATTTGAGGAAAATTAATTTTTGTTAGGCCAGTTTAAGACAACATTTCCCTCCAACTTATTCACTGTAGGGTTTTTTCTTTACAAATAATAAAAAGGATAAATATAACAGACTCTTGAGGGTATTTTTTCAGATACGATATCTGCGTTCATCCTTACAAGACAGAAATTAAGAGTTCTAGATAAAATATAAAAACAATAAATAACATCATCACAAAAACATCAGGTGCCTAGGTGAGGTTCTTTCATGTATGTAACTGCAGACAACTATTATTCTTACTGAAAGAATGAGGTGGGAGATGGGAAAAGAATCAGATATGAAGAATCACCACCGCTGAGGCAGAAAACAAAACATGTCCTTGATGTCTTCAGGAAACTAGTCGAGCCTTGCACATTGTATACAATACAGCACTGATTCATCACTTGTGTTTCCACAGTTTTCTCTCTTGACCAAAGGTGAAGTTGCTGTTAACAATAAGTATCACATTTCATGACAATTTTCAGATGTCTCGGACAAGTAAACACACAGGGTACTTGGTCTAGGAACTACTCCTCTAAATGCTGACTTTGAGGACTATAAGTAACCATCCACTATTACTCAGTGCTGTTCTACTTCTGGCATCAGATGGGTTGAAATTCAGATTCGTGCTGTTGCTGTGGGAGCAGTAAATGGACTACGCGCGGGGAACAGGGGCTGGAGCAGCCCGGCGCCACCGCCTCCCTGGCCCGTCCACGCCAGGGCCCGCAAGGCCGCGGCCAACGGAGCTTCCCGCTGCGAGCCCTGCCCGGCTGCCTGCCAGGCCTCCGCGCAGCCGGCAGCAGAACGCGCCTCCGCCAGCTCCACCGAGGCAATGCAGGTTGCTCTAGCTGAGGATATGGCCTCCGTCCTGGCATTCAAAAACTACCTGGGGAGAGGTGAAGATGATCTTTCTGTCCTACCTGGAGAGCTGTTAGAAATTATCCCCATGGAGTAAGACACCGCTGAAAGGCAGCGGTCTTTGCTTGGGCACACTGCTCGAACAGCTCACACTGAGATCTTCACCGACGCTTGCTTGAAGCATCTGCGCAGCAGCGGCAGTCTTTCATCTGCTAGCAGAAAGCAAGCAGCAACTGGCTGAAGCTGTATTGTCAATATTCATAGCTACAAAATGAGAGCAACTGAACTACAAGAGTCTAAAAGACTGACTTGCCGAGTCAAAGCAGTGTTCTTCTAAAATTCAGCTGTCCTGACTTCCCGGGCGCTGACTACCTCCCGCCTCTGTTCAAGTCAAATCAAAGATCTGGATTCATCTAAAGGTGTCAGCACCATCGTCCCAAGTTCATCTCACCTCAGGGCCCAAATCAAGTCATTATAAACAACATTTCAAAATGAAAGTATGAACACCTTACAGTCACCTTAATTCTTACGTTGTGAAGCCTCCAAATTCATGTCAACGCTCTGGTGTCTGCCCCCAGGGATCTTGCCCTGGGACACCCCACCATCTCCCTTCAACAGGTCTCCATTTCCTTCCCCTCTCCAGCATGTGTCCTTCACGAGCAGACATGAATCTCACGCCCGGCTCAGGGACAGGAGAATAGCTGCCTTCGCACAGACCTGGGCACCACCACAATCATTTTCAGGATGTCTCACACACACTGCAAACACTAAAGGAGAACTGGATGGCAATCACTGCTGTTTTAAAAACACAGAGTTTGCTGCTGCCCAGAGAAACGGTGATGTTTAGCAAATACTACAGAAAGCTTTGAAATTGGAGCTGGTATTTCTGGCCACCTGAGGACAGTCTGTGTCATCCTGGAAAGTTGCTCTAAGTCACATCATGAAGTACAGAAGTCTGGGAGAAGAACATACCCATAGCGGTGAAATTCCACTTTTCACAAAGTATGCTTTTACCTCCAGATGGGATCATATTGCCCCCTGACAACATGGTAAAATATGACCAGCAAGAATGCATAGGTATCATGCTGGGGAAAGAGCGAGAGTGTGATAATGCTGATAAACCCCTAGACCTGCTTACAAACACTCTCCTGATTCCTGCTCCTTGTGGTCACTAGCTTGGCAATGACAACATTATATACCATAGTTATGCAGGTAATGGGTGTGATGAATTATGTTTCAATATGTTTCTTACAGCAGGAGGCTTAGCATACCAAAGGGAAAATTGGGGTCATATGCTGAAAGATTACCACCTGCAGAGGCCAAATGCAAAGGTAGACAGTACAGCAGCAAACAGGTCCAAAAGGACTCATTTTCAATTCCCTCTGCCTGCACTGTAAGAACTGTTCCTTCTAAGGTCACACTGTCACAGCCAACGTAAATTTTCATGTCCTAAATCAGAGCACCTGACACAGCTGGTTTTTCAGCTTGGATTTCACAGCCCTAAGAAATTAAAGGAAGAAGATGAGGAGCAAAGATGAAGTAAATGTATATATTTTAAGCATAATTTAGCTCTTTTGAACAAAATATTTTACATAATTTGTTCCCCTGTAATAGGAACTTCTTTATGCAAGAAATCTGCATATTTCAGAAAAAATAAATATTTACGGATTACATCTATAACTTGCATGATAATTCAAAAAACCAAATGTTAAAGCACTTGCTCTGAGGCTTATGATACAGATGCAGAAGGAGGAGAAATTTTGTCTCTCCATCCTTTGAGAGAAATTCTATGAGCTTATCTAGAAGGAAATTAAATTATTCAGATAATTGGACACAGCAGTGATGCAAAAGCATGTTGCTACTGTCATAGGGCATAAAATGGCTAAAAGAGAAATTGAAGCAGTATCAAAGAAAATCCCCAAAAGTCAAATAGTTTATGCAGAATATATATGTATAGATTCTACATCCTCTGGAAAAAACAGCCGTTTGTACTTCTGTATCAGTTGCAGAGACAATAAAGATGCCCATGAACTACGCAGAATCATTTAGGAATCACTCATCTAAGAAATAAACAGTGATCGCCTTGTCTTCAGGCAACAAAAGCTTGTCACGAGTTTGTGACACCCTGGAACTGACTGCACCTCGTGACATTACAAGGATTTACAAATGTTGTTGTCTCTTTGAAGTAGCAAGCTGGCATAGAAAGACGTGCCAGCAAAATTATCCTCTTGCAAGGATAGTAACATTTGAACCAACATTCATGCATCTCCACCTCTGAGGAAGATGAAGATCTTTGTCCTTTTGTATTCACCTGCTCTTGATGTTTGTGCCTGGAGGCATGGCACTGCAATGCAGCCATCTCCAGAGCAATGCCTGTAGCCCGGCCAGCAAGAACGGCATCCTCCAGGAGACCTTCGGGTGGTGCAGGACCAACACCTGCTGTCCAACTGCCACAGACGGCGGCTGGGCTGCTGCCCACCACAAAGCTCAAGCACGGACGGGGTCCTCCCATTCCCCATCCCAGGAGGTAGTGTTAATACACGTAACGGCTATAGAGCCATTACAGGTGCTAAACAGGTGAGCGTACCTCTTTCTATGTTTTGCTCCTGTTCTCATTACATGTCTGTGAGCTGATGGAAGAGTTTATGAACCAGATGAAGTTTGCCACCAGAGATTTCAGCTGTGATGTGCTTTTATCCAACGTAGATGTTTGTCCACTTGAGAAGTGTCCTGAGACTCACCAAGTCATTTCATTTGTATCACTAAAGGGTCTTCAGGTGGTAACAATTTCAGTCACAACTGAGTTTGGCTGTATTTCAAGCACAGAAAGAAGTGAATAGCTCAGAAATCCTATTATCAATCCTCAGAACTGTCTAATATCCCCTGCCTGACATTCTTGTTTGCTGTAATAGCTATAAAATCAGTTAGACATTACTAAAAGAGACAAATATAAAGTGCAACAAAAGTAATGTATTTCCCTAACTTCTACTATTAAAATAATGGCTTTTCCATCTCTCACTTGCTGAGCTCTTAGCTGTTTTGAGCTAGAAATAATTCTTCATCTGTCATTTTTTCAAAAGATTACATCATCGGAGAGAGCCTTCATTTCATTCTTTGCCTTCACCACTGCACTGCTAAATTGACTGACATACAATCTTGGCATTTTAGGGTATTCAGTGCCAGACTTCAGCTGCTGTTATAAATCATATTTCTCCACACTTATTG
The DNA here is from genome assembly GCF_036417845.1 of Apteryx mantelli. Lineage (NCBI taxonomy): Eukaryota > Metazoa > Chordata > Aves > Apterygiformes > Apterygidae > Apteryx > Apteryx mantelli. The sequence continues at coordinate 27,352,922 of NC_089989.1, read as the reverse complement.
CATTTTATTCATTTTATACATGACCAGAGATGAGAGTTCAAATGAAACAGATTTTGCTATCCTTCTTATATTCCAAACGTCACTAGTCTAGAAATCTTTAATTTTACTCACTTCAGCTACTGAATAATTCAATGCAAAAGGAAAAGAAAACCCTGCAATGCTCGGTTTGAAATTTTGAGCAAAATAAAGCAAGGATATTCTGACTGCAGCAACTTTATCTCTGTAACCTTATGTGTATGCATGGCACAGCTCTGCGTACCCTTCTCAAGCAACACTGATATCTCACTGCACATACGAAACTAGAACCAGCACGGAGAACAGCCACCTCAAGAGGACTCTAGGGAAGAGCAAAGTAATGTTATCCAAAACGGAAACTCCTGCAAAGAACTGGGTAAATTCAAATCCTCACCCTGGATTTTGGTAGTTAAGAAGGTGTGATCATGAAGTGATCGTGAAGTGATTCTTTTCACATAATATGATAGCTACAATTACCAAAATCCCAAACTTCTATCTTCAGCTTTCAAGAGAATATTTGCGAAAGTGGTAAAAACCTTTCAGTTAAAAGAAATCTGGGAATCTGGTAAGAAGCCAGAGCAAGAGAAATGTTATCATTACGAGACCCTGAACTTGCCAGAAATATATTAGGGAACAAAATTACTCATAACAGTAGAGACCAGACACAGCCTTACCACAGAAACAATTTTCTTCACCAAACAGTTGCTGAGTCAACATGAGGCAAAGATATTTCACGATTTTGCTTAAATTATTAATGCATTCTAGAACAGAAAATAAACTTAGGTCAAATGATTTCAAAACAATTCCATTTATATCACATGGAGAACTAAGCAAGAGTGAATCTCCAGTGAAAGCTAGTTGTCAGTTGTAGCCTGCAACTTGAAAAAACCCTAAAAATGTACAGATAGATAGGCAAGTAGACCAGGGAACTAAAGATACTATGACCTTCATAAATCTTCATGTATAATAAAACAATTTGAAAGGAAACTTAGACACATTCACCTGCAGAAGCTTTCCAGCAGTCTAGAATTTTCCTTTGTAACCATTTGGGATAAATGGTGCTACTTAATTCTTCAAAAACAAGAAAAAAAAGGTGTCACTCCTTTCATTTTTGAATTTTTAGATTCTTTATCTCAGGCTGAGAGCTAGTTAAGGTAAACCTCTCTCATCACTAGTTTAAGAATTTAAATAAAATTTCTTAGACTAGGTCCATCAGACTAAGGGAAGTGTAGTGTTTATTACTTACGAAAAGAAAACCTGTGATAGCATTTAGTTTCATCTGTCTCCCCACACTGAAGACATCCTTCTTTTGGAGCAAAAAACAAAGTTTGGAGAAAATAAGGAGCAAGCCTGTAAGCATTGCCATGCTTAAGACCCTCCTCCACTTCCAGTGAAGATCTGACTAACGTGCAACACTAGCTCGGATACTCGACTGTGCAGAGAAAACTTCTTATGAAAACTGTATCACAAATCTGCAACTGAGTTCACAGAAGATGATGTACTAAGTGAAAAAACTTTTGACAAAAATACAGATGTGCAAAGTATCAATTGCCTGAGGCTATATGACATTCTGCTAAAAGAGTGCATCAGCCCTGAGACTCGAAGCCCAGAACATCATTTTGTAATGACGGCATGGCCTGCAAGCTATGATTTTCACTCTCCCTTCATTTCTTCTTACATGTTACTTTTCTCTGGTGGAGCCAAAAGGTTTGTCTGTATGACACGGGGTTGGGTTAAGGTTACATAGATACCATATCAATAGCACAGCATTTGTATATAAATAAAATATGTCTACTTAAGTATTGCACTGATAGTATGGACCTTAGGACGAGTGTACAAACTGTGGGTTACGTATGTTTAGAATGCAGGCACAAGGTGCTGCACGTCATTTCTATCTACACTAAGAGAAGACAGTAAACACAGAATTAATAATTTCTCCTTCTGTAGTGGATGAGCTAACTAATTTTATTTGCCTCCTTAGAACATGTTTCTGTACCCTTTCTTAATCTACGCAGAAAGCACAAATAAATGTGAAAAAGTAACTGAATAACCTTTCTATTTATTTAGAGCCAGATTTTCATAGTTGTGAGCAAACTGTGCATCAACATAATGCAGCGACCTTTCCAAGATGTAAGTATAGCAATGGTGGTAAATATATGCAATCCCACATTCACTTGCACTCTGACATATAACCAGGTTTATTCTGTAAGGATGGGGACTCGTGCTACCACACACAGCAGCAACTATGCAAAGAGAAAAATATAACACATGTAACTAGCTGATCCCAATGATGTGCCCAGCAGAAGGAGCCCCTAACACTCAGTGGTGTGCAAAGGCCCCAGCCGAAGGAAGGCTGCCCTCTGAAAGCTTTGCAAGCTCCAGCTCAGGGCATTGCCTAGCAGCACGGAAGTAGGCATTTATTCAGCAAAACTTCTGTTCACCTTCTCTTCAGCCGATTTGATTACACAACTTAGAGTGCCAAAAAAAGTCATGAGCAATTCTGTGTGTCTATACTTCAGGATATGTAACTTAACCTTCCCCCCAACAAGGGATGTGATGTCCAGAGCACAGCCTCTTTCTGAAAATCACAGCCCTTCAGAGGTGCTTCATGGTGGGCAGTCAGAAGTGTAGAGAGACTAAAAACCTCTAGGCATACCACATTAAGTACTTTTCTATGGGTCTTCTGTGCTCGTGATGAAATTAGAATGACCAAGGCAAACATATGCTAGGCCTCACTACAATAGTTTATCAGGATACACATGCCAGAAGGATCAAAACATTTTTCTTCCATCGTTTGCATGCACAATTATTACACGAAGCCTGTTGGAAGCTGAACGGGAAAGACATGGCATAAAGTATCTTGATAAACTGTAAAGAATCAACCTCTAAGTAAAAGCTGAATGGAAATCCAGAGACAGAAGGAGCTTCTGAAATTCCCTGTAGTTCTCAGGTTGTCTCTTTGTACTTTGTATAATTTATCTGTATGGGCAAATGAGATAACAGCTTGCAACACGGCATGTGCTATGCAGGTAGGTTTTTTTGTGAAGTTGCAGGTCACAACTGATGACTAGCTTGACAATCGGCAACAGCTCACATATTTGCACAAGGTTGTCATGGCAATGAAGTGCCTGGGAATGAAGCTGATACATACTGCTGCTTTGCCGTGACAGTGCTGAAAAAATACTGCAAAAACTACTCATAGCCTGGAAATAAGAAAGGAGCAAATGCCCTAATGGTTTCCCCCCCACTGTATACTTTTAACCATTTGGGGATTTGCAATTTTCTTTATTCCTGTTGGAGAGCAAATCAGTCAGCCTTACACTATGAAGGTAAGCAATGCTTTCATTTCACTGTATTCAATTTTTGCAAAATAAAATTTCTAATTCAAATTAAATACAACAGTTTTCGTAGTTTTGCAATCATACACAGTAACCTAGTAAGTTAGTATCACCAAAAACCCAGGCCCCAAACCCCTCTGACAACAGGAGCCAGCCAAAGGCTGCCGTGCTGGGAAGCAGCGGCGCCCTGAATTTGCATCCGCCTCTCCCACGAGGGTGTCTCTCCTGGGGCGCTGGCGGTTCAGGCACGGCCATACGCACCTCCTGCCGGTGCCCATCCTGCTCTGGGGAGGCTAGGCTTTCTTGAGCTGTCAATTCAGAGTCTTAATGTGGAAAAAAAAAAAGCTATTTCAGCCCATGCTATGCTCCTAATGAAAAGCAGGAACTCCATGCAGAAGATTTATTTTACAGAGCAAGCGTCAACATTTTTTTCTGTCCTTTCACTTTCAATTTTGTTTTCCCCATTCCAGCCATATGAATGTTTTATTTATACCCAGTCACTTTCACCCAGCTGGAAGGCATCCTCTGAAATAAAACTGCTTTTTCTCATACAGTCCACATTAACACAACCCCTTCGCATCCACCATCCTCAGTAACTGAACTGCTTTGATCTACAAACATACCAGGCTTACAAAAAAACCACTAAAAACCCAAACCAACCCCCTCGGACCAGCGAAACCTCTACCTCCCAGAGAAAAACATGAGTTACTCTCCTCCGGAGTTGCATGTTATATCTTTAATACCTAATTAGATATTTCTGAACATATAGCTTGGTTATACTGACTTTTGATTTCTCAAAGACATTTCCATGAAGTTACACCCAATAAGATTGAAGTAAGATGCTACACTGCCACTGGATAGTTATTTTGCCTGCATCACCAGAATTTTTGAGTTATTTACTGTATACAAACCTGGTAACATTTTCTGGAGCATTTATCTCATTTCCTCAGAATTCTATTGGCTTCTTGCTTATTAAACTTCTCTGTCAGCTTGAATTCTTTAAAGGATAAATACTTGTTCTGTCCCTATATTATGTTTTATCTCAGAGCAGGTTCCACCTAATGGACAAGGAAAGTCTTCACCTAAAGCTTTGCTGCTGGTTGTTAAAGCAACTAAATATTCTTCTACGTAAGAGCAGCAGGTGTGCAAAACTGAAGATCAATCTCAGAAAAAAATTCTTTTGCTCTTCTATCATATCAAAGAACTGGACTATCTCAACAACACAGTCCATTTCAATACTAAATATGTTGTCACAAGTTTTCTCTACCACTGTGGCCCTGCTATAAACTCAAAAAAGTCAGTGGGAATTTTTCTGTCAATGTCAGTGAAGTTTGACTGAGATCTATATTGAGAATATATTCCATATATTTGCATAAAAAGTGTGATCTAACTTTGCTTGGAGACCTTCAGGAGAACTCAAAGTGGAAAACTGGTGTCAGCAAAGGAGGGGTGAGGAAAAAGGCTAACCCTCCTCCTATTACTCCTCTGCAGAACACTGGTTATTAAAAAGCACTGATATACATATAAAGCAAGTCAGCTCTTCAATGACTTTTTAAATTATAATGCAATTATTATTTAAAGCAGAGCATTTACATATTGCTTTTGCTACTTTGAAACAAACTTGTTATTGCTGGTAGCGTCCTTTCTGTTTAACAATGTTATCTCAGTGCTGCATAGAGAGTGTATGTGGCAATGCAGTTGGAATGTTTTGTGATCTAAAGGCTGTATTAAAGTATAAAGATCATATTGTAATTCTAGCCGATCCGTTATATTTACTGCATTCAGATTTGTTTATTGCTACTACTTTATAAGCCTGAAAGTGTTTTTACTTTCTCAAGTATAAATGCAGAGGATGTTTTAGCGATGCACAAAAGAATGGTTGGACTCATGAGAGTAAGCAGTGGTAGCAAAAGCTTCATTCCTGACCAGCTGTCATTGGGAATTCAAACCATGGCAAAATAAAGACAAAGAATGCATCCTATAAAAAAAAAGCTAAAAGTTTTCCTTTTCCATTAGTTATGCCAGGGTACATCACTGTTTTGATGGAGTCTGATTTCTCAAAAGCATCTACAGGCAACACAGTGCACTGCAGGATGAGACTGGGGCAGAAAGCAGCCTGAAAGAGCTGTGTTTGGGCTCTTCTCTTTGCAAGACTCAATGAGCAGCCCTAAACTAAAGGCTTCTTGACATAATCTCCTTTCACCAGGAGAAAAGTTTCCACTGCTCGCTAGGATGCAAGCGCTCATTTTGCAGTGTAACCAGTTCGGTGTTACTCATGGGCAGAAAATCACACAGTAAGGTCTGAGTATTTTTGCTTTCATTCTGTTTTGATCCACTTGTTCTCAAAACATCGTATTCCTCAATAACTCAAAGTTTAAAGTTTATTATTTTAACAGTGCTAGCAGTAAACTGAAACCTTCCCGCCCTCAAAAAACCCCATGGATCTGCAGATACTGGACGTGGGCAGCAGACTAAGTCCCCATGCAGGTTTTGTCCTCGAACCATTACTGACAACAGCTCCTGCCAAGTGCTTCTGCAATTATGGTGACCCAAATCTTTTACCTCAGGTGTAACTCTTAAATTCTGCCAGCAAACTTCAGCATTTTCCTTTGTGAAAACAAGATTTGGCTTTCTCTGATGTTAGAATGTATTTGTGACATTACAGTAAGGTTTGTGTCAGCCTTTTCCATTATAAATCCCTATTTTCAGTACCTAAATGTGTTAGTCGAGGAACTGTGGATTCATCATCTGGTATAATTGCTGTAAGTCACACTTCCCCCCAGCTAAAGTCTAACACGTTTTATTGGCTTGAACCATGGAACATGTTTCATTGATCAGCACCGTCATTCTTCTTCTCAGCAAGTAGTTTAAAATAAATTACAGAACATTGCCATAGTAAAACATGTAAGGCTATGAAAGACGTGTCAAGAATACGTAAATACTTTGTAATTTTTAAGACAAATTATTCACATTTTACAGGTGTATGCTAGTAGGTGTTAATTTTATCTATTATTCCTTTGGAACTGTCCAAGTTTGCATTTAATTAACTAAATGACTTGAGCCATCCAATTCTTGTTGCTACTAATGTATCACAATTAGAACAAACCGTAGCCATGGAAACTGCTAAATCTATCATAATTCATAAACCGGAGTAAGCTTGCTTTGTAGCTTAGGCAATCCTTGAGTTTCTGTGACATGTAATGGGCATTCACTGTTATGTTAAATCAGGAATGGGTAATCCCAGAATACAAGATGATTTAGGTGCTCATTTAAATGAGATGTAATTATAAGAAGTCTGTCTTTTCAGGACCTGCCAAATTCCAGTCATTCCATGATCCCTCACACTGGCATATGGTTAGCAGATATCCATGCACACAAACCCTGATGCAGAACATTGAGAAAGAGCTTCCTCTCTTAATCATCAAACATTGCATTTATTTTACAGTAAGAATAAACAGAATCTCTGTCTGAAGCCTGATGCTACAGTGGCAATTTATAGTAATATCCAAACCATTTTCCAGTACATTCTTACTAGGTGATACTGCATCCTGCATTACCATATGACAGGTCACAATTTCTTGCTACCAGCTCTGAGTTAACTCAGAAATTACCTCCTATGCATCATACCTCAGAGATAACACTACAAATAGCTATGAATTATTTAGAGCTTCTTATCTGCAGTTTCATTTGGGTATTTTACAAAAAGCAATCTGGAATATTAAGGGGTAAGAAAACGCGAGTGGTGAGCCAAGTCAGCTCACGTTTAACTAATCCGTGAACTGACAAAAGTTAATGACTCACACACCCTATTCTATACCTTGTTAAATATATTTTTGACAGGATAAAAATATATTGCTGTCTTCATAACGATGCACGGCATACCTGCTTTTCAACCTAACTGAGATTTATTTACTTTCTTCTATCCCTTATTATGTATCAACAAATAAATGCTAAATATATAGCAGGTCCCTTATCGCTGCATGAGGAAGCCAAAAGGAAGCTTGTAAATACAAGGCTGAATTTGTGAAAAGCTATACCTTATGTCAGTGAATGTAACCCCTAGGCCTCAAGAGAAAAAAAGCATCAAAAGAAGGAATTTTTCTGTGTGTATGATTGCAATCAAATCAAGACATTTCTTCTCCCAGAGGGAAGTTTACTTTAATAATGGTTGTCTTCCGCTTATTACCTTCTGGAGTCACAGTAACACAGCGCTGGGCACTGAATAACCCTCCCGTGTTCTGCAGAGACTGCCTGGGCATACGTCCAGAAGATGTATTTATTTTCTCCCAAACAAGTTCTTGCTCAGTTTCAAGTCAGACTAAATCTCTCCTTGTACTAACGTTGTGTTTGAATGTCAGTGCTCTGCTCTGCGCTCGCGAAGCAAGTGCTGGGGCTGAAGTACGGGGGAACAATTATAAACAGGTTATTCAGAGGGCCCAACCTTTCTCTCTTATCTTGAGCCATTACCAGATTTCAGTTTCCAGTCAATAAAATGAGCTAAAACTACATTGATTTTGAAGTTCTGGAAAATCAAATCACTTGATCTTTCCACTTAAAATTCCCCAGCCCTCCAATTAAGGTACCAGGATAAATTTTAACCTAGTACCTAGTATCAGTTTTCACCGTGCTCTCTCACCACCTGCGATCATGTGCAAGCACTGACCACCGCAGTTACACTAATCGATTTGCATTCCTCCCTGTTAGCAGCATCTAACACAATCTGGTGCTTAAGCTTTTAAATGCATCTTCCTCTTTAACTTTCTGGTGAATTATTGTCGCTAGCTAAGTTTGTTAGTAGGATCTGCTTCACTACTAAAAAAGAGCTATCTTGTCTTCAAATTATATTTAATTATCTCCATCAAACTTTACAGCTTGCTCTGATGTGAAAAATGTAAATCACACGGAATAAGAGAAAGATGATAACATATTGTTCATCTAATACTTTATCCTCCTACTCCCTCTGCATTCCCTTAAATAAATATCCCTCCCTCTAACCTTAAGTCCAATGAAGATCTTATGAATACTTAATATATTCAGTTTATAATACATATATTTTCCCCAATTTTTATAAACCCAACACGAACATTACTTAATCAGTGAAAATATATGACTAGGGGCATGGACATGGGTTAAACCTTAGGTTTCCTTACTGTAGCAGAAGGTGGTTAATGACTGAATGGATCCCATCTAATGGGCAATTAGTAGAGTAAGAAAAATGGCTAAAGCTGAGTGAAAAACACGTTCTTTGTAAATATGAGTTTCACCTTATTCCCCCTTTCTGGGTTCCGTCACCACAGATACTTCAGTGACTTAAAGGCCAAATGCCAATGGAGATTGAAGCATCTGTTGTTGAAGTGCTTGACATCATTAACTGGAAAGTGCTAAAGCTGCAAAACTCTTCATAAAACCTTGACAATTGAAGAGATCAAAAAGGTTGTGCTGCGCCACCCCGGCTAACCCCAATCAACACCCATTTGGCTGGGAAATCCCTGCCAGATGAGGCCGCCTGTCTTGCACAGTAGTCCTTTTAACAGTAGAGCTTGTGGGCTAAATTTCCAGTTGCAGTCTCCCCCTTTCCTGCCCCCAATATTCAATTTAGAAAACTGAATGTATTTTGTTCAGAAAAACATATGGGTCTTTAGTCTCCTTGTTGCTGAGAGGATACGAGGACAGGCACACTAGCAATAGCAAAGGCAAAGTCTAAGACCGAAACGATGTCAAACCAGTATTCTCCAGAAAGGAAGTCTTCCTTTTTTTCTTTTCTCCCTATGCGGACAAGGCACTGCGCTGGTCGTGCAAGGCCCTGCGGCTGGAGGTTATGCCATGGCTCCCAGCAGCGCTGAAACGCTGCGTCCCGCACGCCCCCAAGCCTCTCGCAGGCCTGGTACGGCCGCAGACCCAAGCAAAGCTACGGCTGCCGCGGCGCTTGCTCAGCGCGCCACCGCGGTGCTTGGCTTCTCCCAGACGCGCCAAGCAGAGTGCTTCCCCTGCGGGACCCCTTCCCTACCAGGAGAGAAGAATGGAGAAAAATCATCTCTCTTCGATCCTTCTCCTAGGCTCCCCTTCCTCTTCCAGCTTTTTGTCTCTTAGCCTATTCATCCGAAACAGCCCTTCCTGTACATGCCTGTGGGCAGCTTTGCTTTAGCAGTCGCGGACAAACCTCCTTCTCTTTGCGAGGCTTTTTGTTCTTCAGAAGGTATCACTCCCCAACAACAGTTTTTAGCTGCCTTCTGTAGTAGAGCAACACAACAAATTTCTAAAGCTATGCAGGACGTATGGACGGCCCCGGTCTCCACAGCACAGATACAACCTCTGTCACAGCAACCTTCAAACTGTCCTCAGACGTCAGCTGGACCCGGGCACCAGCAGGACCTCTGCTTGTGCACGTCATCCAGCAGGGTCTCTTCTTGGGCTTTTGTGGCTCCGCTCCTCCCCGACCAGGTGCCAGCCCTCGCCAGGCAGGGGAACGTGCTGCTCCCAGGACCTGGAGAGCACCGTGCTAGCGCGCTCGCGGCAAGCGGCGCCAGCCCCGCGCCTGGCCTGCGGCGCGGGTTTTGAGCTGGCGGGACCGCAGGGCGCATTCTGCTGCCCACGGGGAGCTGCTCACAGCTGCCCTGCCGTGGCACGGCCGTCAGCCCCCGGCCCGCGGCACGGCCGCCAGCCGCAGCCCTCCTCCCCACCACACAAGGCCCCCAGCAGCGAGAGAAATACTCGGCATGAGCACGACACAACCGGTTCTGCCAGGACAACTGGACGGGTCTCCTGCATGACAAAGGAGGAGCTTCACCAACCTTTTTTGATGAGTGCATACACAGATATGAAAGAAAAAAAAAGCCATTATTTCCAAATGCAGAAGAATAAACATGCCCATAACCACATTTGACAGGGTCCATTTGCGACACACAATTTTTACTTTAGTCTATGAGAACTTTTTGTATTATCTTTGTAACCTTCTGCTAACTTTACACCTCAAAGACAGAATATGAGGCAATTGCTTTGACTGGAGCATGATGATTTTTACGTTATTATTACTATGTGGCTGCTTAAACCATTTAAAACAACAAATAAATCCTTCAGGTCAGTATTTTTGCAGGCAGTTTTTATGTATAATGAAATCTATTTTTTGCTTTGCATTAAAGTGGCCTCACTAGGCTGAAAATGCACTTTCAAAATAGCTTTTCTTCCTCTCTGCAAATCCCGCTATATTTAGCTCACTGGTAAGCACAGGAGACCTGACATTTTTGTGTGAGAGGGTTTTACTCACAACAACCTGCAACAATCTTCATGATCAACAAAGGTTTTGCTTTGCAAGCAGGGTGGGGTTTCATTAGCAGCGACACTACAGTTCCCACAACTTTGGATAAGAGCAAACTTTTACTGTTTTTTTTTTCTTTTTTTAGAAAAACAACTTCTGCCTTACTCTCTTGGGTAAAATAACGGTTGAATTCCTAGCTCCAAATCTCGGGATTCTCTCTTTTCCACACCATGTGGCGCAGGGGCAATACGATTCCTACAGCACGTCGTCCCACATCACTTCTCCACGGCACCTGCCCCCCAGGCTCCCTCCTACTGGAGCAACGGGAAGGCTGCTTTCGACGCACGCTTGCCACGGGCTCCCCGTACAGCTGGCCTAGCAGGCTTGTTTTCAGCTTCCATTTTGTTTCTGTTTATTCTAAAACGAACAGAAGAAGAATTGAGCTATGAATGCGTGACCCAAGTAAGGGCAACAAAAGGAGCCCCTGCTGCGTCCAATTGACAAGGGTACTTGATTCAGTACCCTTCCTCTACTGCTTGCATAATCCCTCCATATGCAGTGACAAAAGTACTTAAGGACCCATTCTTTCTGTTGAAATGGTTTGATCAAATGAAACCCTGACTCCTGCATAAAAGTTCAGCAAGAAAATTGAGAAACATCTGCATAACTTACATTGTATTGAATAAGCCCTTCATGGTTCTCTTTTTGTTCCTGGATGAGCTTAGAATCAGCAACCATTATTTCTCACTCAAAATAACATTATTATGTTTCTACAATACCCATGGGGTTCAGAAACTGGTTAGGATCTGCTCTCACAAAATGATACTTTAGTTCCTCGCATTTGGCTTGTAATGTTAGCCGTGTTCTACAGGATTTTTCTGAAAAGATGATTAACTCTTGTTCAAACAAAGAAGCATTAATGGGAACTGAGGTTTACTAATGCAAAAATCAAACTGCACTATATATAGCACAGGTCTAGTAGAACACACCATTCTTTGGCCAACTGTTGTGGAAAACTGCTATACAATATGGCACAGGGAACTGACCTTTCAATACAGTCCTAAATCATCCTACCTAAATCCCTAGAACAGAATTCTCAGAAAAAATATATACCAGAAGAAAATCAAGGTTGTAGGAATATATCGACACTACAAGGAAATTACAACATCTTTGTAATGCAGTTACCTCATACACCAGAAGTCTCACATACACCAGAAATTCAAAATAATCACTGAAATACATTAAGACAAAATAAAACTGTATCTATAGACATCCAAACAAACATACCCCTCCTTTTTCTGACTGAATACAATAGTTTCATGATTTCTGCCCTATAAACTAACTCTGAAGAGCTGTTTTATAATTATAGTTACCACTTATTCATATATGTGTAGCTACCTTACAGTATGTGTGATTATTCACATTACTCATAAGTGCTATTCATGTAAATGGGTTTTGCAAGACTAAGATTTTAATGTTGGTAGTATCGAAATACAGCAAGACGGAAAGAATCCTCCACTGACACCAAACAGCAGCTGCATGGCCGATGCAACAGCTCTGCTGGAGAAATTATGTTGTCAGTTCAAGTGAGTTTGACATTGCAAAGATATCAAAACGCAAGCAAAGAGAAAAGTTTCATCAACAAAGTAATTACTCTTCTGGACTCAATGGAACTGCAATTATTTCGCATTAAGGTGTTGTCAGTTTATACTGCAGATAAAAACTGTTACGTAACACTGTTACATGCATATGCAGAGAATGCTTTTCATATGTAAAAGTCTTCTGGCACTTTTACACTTTCTAAAAAGGGGAAGCAAAAAAGTACATGTCAACACTATGCATTAAACACCTACACATTCTTCCCTTTAAAAACTATGTTGCTTTTTAGCCAGAGGCAGTTAAATATGCACCAGAAACCACAAAGCAAAGATGAACTTCTTACTCACTCTTCCTTAGTATGTTTTTGAAATGATTTTAGTGCTACTGTAAATCCGCAAGATGGTGCAACGTCCACCGAACAAAACTGAACGGAGGCAGAAACTCTTCCGAGCACAGATTCAAACTCAAACTCTTCCGAGCGCACGCAGGCCCACGAGAGGCAGCCGAGCGAGGAGCACCGGGCGCTGGTGCCTTCGCAGCAGCCCCTGCTGCCCCACAACGGCCTTCCCTCAGCAAGAACACACAGAGCCACTGCGTCACGGGCATGGTTTTCTCTACAGGGTTAACTCAAGTCTTTCCGCACTCTGAGATGACTTCCTGCAGCCATTAAGCCGCTCTAGGCTACGCCAGCGGCATGGGAGAACCCTTCCACCCAGGCGCCAATGACTGATTCTCACGGTTTTGCCCCCGGACACCCTCTGCTCCCTGCCCAGCCGGTGCCTGCACTAGCACAGCCTGCGGAGACCCATCCTTGCAGACCCAGAGATCCTCTTCATAAAAGAGGGGGCATTTTCAGTTATGCATTTTTGGTCTGCTCAAGTGGTCCAAAGAGGGAAACCACAAAATAAGCTGGAATTGGGCACACCTGTAGCGTTGTGCCCCCAGGCTGTCCTGCCTTCCGCTGAGGCAAACCGCGACAAGGGTGACCCTGCCTAGAATCTGGGTCACAATACGTATTTTTTTCCCTTTATAATGCACACTCCTTTGGGGGTTCCATTTATTTTTCCATGCTCCAAACCAGATTTTTTCTCTCTCAGCACAGAGGGGAATGGAAATGGCTAGGATTATCACAGTGAAAAGATCCCTTCCTTTCTACATCAGACATCAAAGCAGCGTGCTTGCAGGCTTCCAAGAATCCCTCAGTGACTGCAGAACTACCTCGGGGTTGCTAACTCGAAGTAATTTCTGTTTAAATGAATACATCTCTGTTACGAGACAGCCACGTACAAATTTAAATGCAGTATTATTACTTCATTCTGGAGATACCTGTTCCAATTATTGAAAATTTCACAAAATGAATTGATTGTTAATTACTTTTTAGCGTTCACCTATACATCCCTGGCAGGCTCTTACTGTGACTGCAGTGAATGCAGCGACTGCACTGCTCGCAGCTCACTGACGGCTGGGGGCACCTCTTCCCTGGAAATGCACGCCCGCTCCTTCGGTAATTAGGCGGAGCAGGAGTGTGGCCTTGGGCTCTGCCTGCTCAGTGTTTCCAATTAGATTTTACTACAGAAGTACATATTAACATTAAAGGAGCATTACAATGCAGCAAATGTGATGAAACAGATCAATGGTAGTTCTGTTGTTTCAAGAATCATAATTGCCATTAATTTATGGTCTTCTCAGGAGGATCTAATTACTCTAATCATCTCTTATTTCACCCAGAGTATGAACTTTCTCTATTATCTAGCTTTAAATACCTGCCTTGAAAAAACAGGCAATGTAGACCCGCAGTTTTACCAGTCCTGCAGTCTTTTACAAGCTTGTCTGAACCTAAAAGGTGCTAAATGCAGTCAGACCCAGCCTACGCGCAGATGGGAGATCTCCAAGAAAGGATCAGGTGCTGCAGCAGCTTGTTCCCTCCCTAAGGTAGGATGACTCCCTCTTTTGGGAGAGTCCTGATGGGAATATGACACAGCGCCGTGGGCATGTAGTGCCCTTTTGGATATATTCATCACCAAAATTCTCTGAGTCCTTTACTCTTCCAATCATTAAAGCCGCCTTTATGAAGAGTAAAGGTGTCAACTCCTATATCCCAGCCAAAGCCTGGGTGATCATTTTCTGCCCAGTTTAAATTCCCCAAGCTTCTCCACTTGATAACGTCATTATTAATGTGGTTAACACAATCTAGGACGGCACTCAACATATGCCAGTGAGGAATACGGTCTGAGAACATAGAGAATTAAATACAACTGCCTGCCTTAAACTATATTTCTGAGTGCTGTTAAAATTGCTACATAATAGCTTATACAATGCTTCTAACTTGTAGTTTATAAATCCATCTGTAAAATGCTTTAGGTTTCCTCTGCATGCAAGGAACTGTTATTACCTTTATTGCTGTATTCATTTCTGAAACATTCAGACCTTTGCCTGGCTGTATATTATATAAATTAGTGGTGGGTAAAAACCCGAGTCACTATATACTTCCAGAAATAAGCGTAAATTAAAGCTTTTAAAACAAATTTAAATGTACAGAGATATTTTCCCACCGCTTCTTGTTTTCTACCCAAAGTAGAAATGCAACTACAAGAAATTTCATGGTAACATGTATTAATTTATCATTTTAGTATTACTTCACAGTGTAGTGAAACTTAAGGAAATATTTAATACTTTACACAAGTGACTCAAAGTGCTTCTGAAATACTGCGTGTCAAACCCAGTTTATAAAAACGCCATGCCACTAGTGTAAATGAAATAGCATTAGGATTCACAGTGCAATGGAGCCAGGTTCTGTTTCTCACAGGACTGCTCCTTTTCTCGACTTGCTCCCTGCGAAGACCCGCTCGCCTGGTGAACTGCGCAGGCCTTGGGGCACTTGGGCTGCTGAGGCCGCACGCCCGGCAGCGGGAACGGCTTCACAGCTGAACTCTCCATCAGAGAAGTTACTCTGCTGCTCTCATCTTTGTAGTGCCCGAGCGCCTCCCGCGACTGCAGGAAGTGATGGGCTGGCATCCGTCGGGATCATCCCTCTATCACACCCTCTAGGAGAATTCTGCACAGCAGGCAGTGATTTGTTATGAATGAGACATGGTTTTCATCCACCTTTTAATGCTAGAGAAAGCAGAACAAAAGCATAGACTGCAACGGAGGCAGAAGGGCTGTGCTCGGAGCGCTGCAAAATTTCTTCTGAATATTTTGCAAGAAAGAGAATAGCAGTTCACCCAGCTAAGGAATTAGGCCATCGCCGCCCCCGCCAGAGCCCTGACACAGACAGGGCTAAGTAAGCGGGACGCGCTCCGGACTGGACTCTGCACCTCAGCTCGCACACAGCCTGACACACACCGAACACCAGCGACTCTGCTAACGACAGCAAAGGCAGTGCCCGGCTAACTGGCATATGGGATGGGATACAGTTTGACACATCAGGGGCACTGGCAACTACACAGAAAGAAAAAACCCAACCACGCTCTTCACTTCACATGCACAGCTCTTCTGTGACAAGAGGAAAGATGCATTTAAAGCTTGAGACCAGCCAATAAAACTACAAAATGGCCTGTCTTTTCTAGAACCGTCGCCTCAGGCACATCCTGCATAGCCACAAAGCAAAATAGTTTCAGGTTTTAAAAATACAACAATCACAAGAAATAAATCTATTTATCTTCCATCAGGTATCTCCTCATGAATCTTAGAACGGAACAGGCTTCACCCAATCCCTCCTGCTAATGAGAGTTACACTCCTCCTCCAAGGGAGCAGATACAGCATGGTGTCACAACAGCCTCGGCGTCCCCGAAGCGAGCACTGCACACTCAGTCACTCACTGCACCTCAGCCATGGAGAGCAAGAGCAGGACAGTGGTGGTATCCAACCTCTTATCCTTTCTGGCATCGACCAGTCTAACAACTTTTGCTATCTATCTGGGCTTTCATTTGACTTCCTCTTTGTGAGCCCTAAGGTATCCCACTGATGTCAAACAGAAGTACCAACTCATTGCCTTCCTTCCTTATAAGCCAAGCGTTAGGGTATGGTGTATTCTATTTTACAGGATTTTCTGATTTTTAGCATGTCTGGGTAAACGCTTACACACATAAGGCTATGAATGTGGTGAAATGCGCAGTCACTAGTTGCAGTATACTCAGGAACTTGGCTTTTCTCAGTCTCTTAGCTGCACGTGTATTTTAGAACACGGCATCAAAGAAAATAGCAACTACCGGTGAGTGGGTTTTGAGACATTTTCCATTCTCTTTTACCATCCCAAAATGAGAACTGGCAGAGTCTGTGACCCTGTATGGTGCTATGGCTTCTAGTTCTGCCAGACGCAACAATAAGCCAATATCTTGGCAGGAACATAAGATCCTGAGCCTGCGCTCGACTTGTTGATCTTCCCAGATTATGTGCTATACATTGATAATTTATTGTACTCAGACTGTCTGCTCAGGTTGAGTATAGGTAGCCAATATTTAGCAAAGTATTTTTGTTCAAAAGAAGCGTATTAAGGCACGTATCTACCGTTGCTGCAGTGTAAGGTAAGGTCTCTTTTACCCCATTTGGCCCTACGTTTAACAGAGGAGTTCCGGTGCAGAGAAGTTCAACCAGGCAGGCTTTTACATTTGCTGCAGATGAAAACAACATCTTTTTTTGTTTTAATCAGAGCAGTATTCTAAATCTGCACAAATCCTAAGTGTCTGAGTTGATGCTGCTATAATTTTGCTTCCCTTCTGCCTTCTTATGTGATTTACAGTAAGCTAATAACCAGAGAGAGAAATGTGGGCAGGTATTGCTGATGAGGCCATCTAAACTGCAGCCAGAGAGGAGCTGCAGCACTGAAGTATTTAATAAACACTTTGAAGCAATCCAGTCAGGAATATTATATTTTTCATGACTTGTACTCTCCTGTAGGAGTTCTCAAAAGCAGCCGCTAAAGGCCATAAGTCAGCTACACTCAGTAAGTGGTGGGTCTACGAGTATCTGTTTAGAAAAGAAACCTCCCACCAAAACACTGGTGAGAGAGAAACAAGCGTGTGGGAAAAGATCAATGACTCCAGAACTCAAAATCCCTGTCATGCTTACTGCTTCAATGATATATATGTAAATCCTGATTTTTTTTCAGGGTTAAATTATTGGTGTCAGTGACCTACCACATGCCTTCACTGATAACAGAATCCCTTTCCTGTTGAAAGAAAAATGCATGCCAAAAGTAATAAAATAAATATTATTGGTATCCTTTACCAAAAAGCTGCACATTGAAGATTTTGAATGTTTCTATAAAATCTAACTCCTTGAAACTCTATAGTCACTTAAAGGTATTCACAAGTTTTTTCATATACTTTTAAAGTAGTGATCTTATTCCTGATACAATATAGGACACTAGGATCATCGTTGCCATAAAGGCTATCACTAAAAAAAAAAAAAAAAATTCCACTGATTAGTTCTTCATTTGCGCATTTCAAAGAACACTTAAATTTCTCTTAATTAAAATGAAACACTAGGTTCTCATTGCAAATAGCCCAGTACTCCACAAAAGTGGAATTTATAGTATATTCTTTTCCTAGAGGGCCTCCAGGCTGGAGGGCCTTAACTGAAATTAAGTAAAGATGCTTTTCCGCTTGGGCTTGTCTCAGAACCACTCTAAGGGTCAGGTCATTACATTCCATGATTTCTTCAGAGATACAATCTTGAGGCTGAATAAAATTACGAACTTCAGTATCCGAACACTCAGACCCCTAACAGCTACTGAAAATATAATGTAGCAATACATGAACTGAATAATGACGAGAGAAATGAATATTTCTGGTTAAAGAGTTTTATGTAGCTACTATTATTATAGACAGTCTTCATTTGTGTTTTGAAATGCAAGGGAATATAAAGAGTAAATCATTACCATTATTTAAAGCTATTCATTTCAAAGGGTTATAAATTACATTTTTTTAAGGAAAGCTACAATTCACAATTGTCCTTCTGTGTGCTCCAAATTATGGTAGATTCATAGTCACATTATATATGAGCTTCAAAGCCTGATTTTCTCAGCCATCCTACAGTGCAACTCCAACAAATGCTGCATTAAAATCCTCATAACTCCAAAATTCACATATGTATAGTTGCTATAGCAACTGTCATTTCAAGTGTTCCTGGGGGAGAAAATAAATGTGTGTCCTACCTGGCTAATCAGTATTTGTATTACAGAGAATTGAAGGATAACTTAGTTTCACCAAAAAACAGAATAGGTACTGAAGGGCTATCACATTAATGTGGCATTATTTAATCTGAATAAGGATCCACTTTGCGTGTGCCTTCAAATTATAGTATTTACATAACATTCAACAGAATAAGTAAAAATATTGCTGCAAAATATACCTGACTTACCCTGCTTATTGATTTGAATAAAATGGGCATTTAAAAATATAACAGAGAAATAGGAAGGAAGGTGGAAAAGTAGATGGGATTAAGGACTTCAAATTTCACAGAGGCCGTATTGTAATGAAAAAAAATGACAGAGGTTCATGCAATCTGGAAGGAAAAGCAAGCTGATGGAAAATGAAGAACGTATGGTCAATGTGTCCCCATTTCTCTTCATTTCGAGATTAAAATAAAACTCTCAAGCAGAAACACCATACTATACCGGCAGAGAAACCACTGCTGCTCATTTGGAGTCATAATTACAACTTTACTTTAAGAAGTACTCAAAATACTTTAAGAAAAAAAACCCATTTGGATAATATATTCAGGAGCATGTTGACAGTTATTACTGGGTTGTAGACATATGCAGAAATTTATTATTTTAGTCTTAGCAATTACTAAATAAAAGTAATCATAGCTAGTGGGCAATAAAATCTCCATGAAACATAAAAATATAATGATGACATATCCCTGCATATTATTTCAATGATATAATCTGAGAAAATAAGATCTTAGGGGAATATTTAACATGCCCAACTACATCTGTACATAGTTAAAGAGTGCAGATATGGACTTCAAACTTGGGGAGACAATGATTCCTTTTAATCTAACAGTTATAGATCGGGCAAGTTTCCAAATTGCATTCCTTCTTCAACACAGTAAGCGCACAGTCACAGGAAGCCATATATCTGTACATACCAGTAAGTTATGCAGGCCTTCCGAATAAAGTGCCAAATGTTCTTGTGTAGTGATGCAAGGCAGCATTATATTCCCAGGAACCTAAGTGCCCAAGTGGATTCTGGCATGTCTGCTACATAAAGCAGATTGATATTCAGGTTTGCTCTTAAAAGGATCTAATTTTTCAGTATTACATTCTAGAGATTCAAGGAATTTAATTTAAGCAACAGTGTATATATATATGGTAATACTAAATAACCATAGGAGAAGAAAATTTGTGATTTCACAAAGCCTAGATAATCAAAGCTGAACATCATGAGAAGAAAGGATGAAGACAGTGATAGGAAAAAAACCCAAATGAGACTATTAAAAACAAACAAACAAACAAACAAACAAACAGTTCTTCCTGCACCATTAGCCTGCTTAGAATGTGAACAGTGTACTGAAATTCAGCATTTCTGTAGTCTCTCACTGCACCCTTCCTGTCCAAATTAAAAAATATCCCAAACCATATCCAAAAACTTACTTTAAATATGGGATATGCTATTTATCTCAGCTACCTTCTTAGGAGGTTTTCCTGCAAACAAGGAGAAGGAAATGAATGAAGCATTCATCTGGGAAGACTACTGCTTATTTAGGCTTTGCCACTAGACTGTGAAGAGACTCTTCTGACTGTGATCTTTGAGGAAGCACCAAGGAGGTGCTCTGACTGCTCTGAAAGTCTCCAATGAAATAAATCTCCATCTTTTACAACTGCCAATCGTGGTGCAAAAGCTGGCACAGAGACCTTACTCAAAAAAAAAAAAAAAAAAAAAAAAAAAAAAAAATCGAAATTCATTCCTTTAACCTGAATCTGTGCTGGACTAGGCACAAGGGTGCCCCTCATCACGTCGGGAACTCAGTGCTAGCAGGGCCCCCGGGTCAGCCAGCCCCTCACCACAAAACCGCTTCTCCCCAGGCTAACCACATGCAAAAGACCGTGCTGCTTCGGGCTTACAGACTGGGGAGATTTTGTGTCACTTTGGTCAGACAACAACGAAGAGGAATTTCCATTAGTATTGCTTCTGAATGCATCGACTGAGGATGTTGTGCATAGGTTTGGGAGGTATATTTCTGTCTGCCAGTCTTGGTTATCTTTTAATATTCACTTAATCAGAAATATAACAATAATATACTAAAAAGCAAAAACGTTAAAAAAAAGTAATAAAAAGTATAGGAAAGCGTTGTTTTTTCTAACAATAAACTGACGATTTTTTAGATGCAGAAAAAGTACAGCACGCATTAAGACCTCCACCTATCACATTGATTTAACTACAGATGCTTTTCCCCACTCTTTGCTTCATTTTTCTTTGCTTTTAATACAAAAGTGTTGCCTCAGATAATCCTCAGAGATGTAAGTTTTTAAAATATTTACATTAAGAGATAGTAATAATAAAAAAGCAAACTGTTAGTACCACCCAAGAACTGGGAAGTATTTCCAAGTTGTGTCAGAATGTACCACATGTTCCGCCATGCTGTTTCTCTGCAACACAACATCTGCAAAAGGAATATAATCAAAACAAAGAGAACCGAAAAGGTGTGACTTTGTGAAACCATGTTAATCTAAAACACATCTTCTGAAACATTGTTTGAACGTGAACACGCTGCCAGAGAACCAAACTTCACTCTGAAGGACCACGCCACGTCCTACGCGGGGATGCCGCCTCGCACAGCCAGGCCCATGTCGGCACTGCGCACCCTGGCACTACTACGTCCTTGCAATGTCACACGCTGGATACGCTTCCTCATCGCTACCGGACACACAGAAGGAGATTCTGAGTTAAAATCAGAAAGAGACAACCAAAGTAAAAACTGATTAACAAATAAACAGCAAACTGCAAGGGAATAATTATGATCCAGGGCAGAGCACAAGCAGAGTGAAAACCAGAACTTTCCAGAGGAACATGTTCTTATACAAGCACCTTGCATTCCTTCCTATCCTTTTACTTTTGTACTCTAATATTTTGACTCAATTTGGCTTATTGATTTAGCTGTGCTTCACCTGACCTTACAGAGCAATCTGTGCTCTTTTCAAGTGCCACTTCGTATTGACTCCAGCATGAAACTATGACTCCTGTAATTGGCTTAACAGTTCTTTGAGGCCACTTTGTTTCTGATAAGATACCCACACATCCACTGAGAATTTAAAATAGTTTTGTTGTCAAAAACAATTACACCAGAAGAGTAAAGCCAGCGTTTCATCTCTACAGTCCCTCTCCAAAGGCACAGGTTATAACAGGCTGAGCAGCACCAAGGCACCTTGCCGGCTGCAGGCAGGGAACGAACGCCACCGGCTCGCCTCCCCGGCCACGCGGGCACTGCCGCCGAGGACACTCTGGGTCATTAAAGCTGCTCAGAGTGCACTGCTAGGTGACCCGCTGTTCTCAGCAGGAACTAGCTGGCTCCAGATTTAGCGGCTTTCTACCAAATGTATCTTGAAGGAAGGATCTTTCGGAGCAAAGACATGCTACGATTGCAGTCCCTGGTACTGTGTCATAGTTGCTGAGCAAAAGGTACCACGGTGTTTTAGAATATACGCTAGTAGTTACAGAAAAACACCAAAGAGGCCCCTAGACAACGACAGAGTTTCACAGGTGTGACAAAATGGGTAGGCGAATGCTGCAGCAAAGCCAAAGAAACTCGAGGCACGGTAAAACCTCCTAAGTCCCAGTACATACCGCACCCACCAGAAAGAACACGCGACGTTATCAAACGAAGCCTATGAACTGCAACTGGCCATGCGCTTTTTGCGTTTTTAACTAGCACACAGAGAAACTGTCTGCCTAAACGCAAGCTGTGGAAAGGACAGGAATTAACGCTTTGCACGGGCCGCCTCACCTACATTCGGAACGTTTTCAGCTCTATCCTGTACCACAAGCTCTTTGATATCTGGCCCTCCGCAAACACACACCACCTCCCTCCAGGCTCCTGCGAACACTACTGCTTAAATTATTTTCCTTTGATGAATTACCTGCAACATACTTTTATTCTGTTTTTTTCCCCAAGTTATTTTCTACACTGAACAAGAGAAGTATTCTCAATATGCTTCCAACCAAATGACATTATGCTTGTATTTATTGCTAAGATAAAATAAGTCCATACAATGAAAATCACAACATTATATATAGCACCATTTCTCAGTTTAAAAGATTGTGTTGCCTGAGATTTTCAGCAGATGCAATTTCCATTCCAGTTAAGACCTGTGTGGCTAAGCTTCCACACAATCTTTTCCAGAGAAAATATCTGGCAGGAAGTCACTAGCAATCACAAAAAAGTACAATTCAAAAAAAAAAAAAAAAGAGAGAGAGAAAATAAAGCAAAGAACTAAAGCTACTGCAGATTGATCTCTGTAGACAAGAAGGTTTTTCTGGGGGGGGGGGGGGAACCCCAACAAATCCATAGGTATGGCATTCAAATTTGGCACATCTCACTGCTTGTACATTACAGCCTACATCAGGGAATGACTATAGGCTATAGGTGCCGGACAGACCCTCTGTTGGGGAATACAAAACTATATTCAGCTATTTTGCATGTGTGCATGTGGCACAAGTATGATCGTGCTGAGTTGTTTGCTGGATAGAAGAAAGGGGCCTACGGATAAGGAACGGCAGAGACGCCCTAGCAGCGCTCGAGGAGCACCTGCACAGCTGTGCCTCCACAAATGGCCAAGGGCGTTCTCCCACCGGCTGACACAGACGGTGCGCTTTAAGCACAGAAAGCAAAAGACTTTGCTTTTCCTAGTACCATCTTCTGTGCTCTGAGGTTAAGCTAATAACCGTCTCTTTTGATGTAGTACATGAATTTGTACAAGAATCTCATGCTTGCAAAGAAGTACTAGTTAATTTAGCTCTGTGACTACATGGAAATCTAAAACTCTGACTTCTAAATGATTTTCAATTCTGGCAGCAGCCTTTGAGATTATTTGGATCTATTATCTGGTTAAATCTTTGCAGGCAACAATTTAAATCAACGCTTGATCCTTGCCCCCTGCCGACCCACAGCATTCCCAGGCAAACACTGCAAACCCTACACTGTACTTGCTGCATCCCAACGAAGTTACAAATGGAGCCTACGGTGTTCAAAGCTGCTTGTGCTAGTTCTTATCTCTCCCTCGACAGGGAGGGCTGAAGGATTTGAAATCTTTGTGAGACTTTTCCAGTTGAAATTATTTCCCTTTAGGGATGTAGTGACTGCCTGAAAAGCAGAGGTGAGCCAATACTTGAGAAACCACATACACCTCCGTAACCTCTCTTATACATAACCTCTCATATACCGCTACTGGGGTATCACTTCTTCCACCAGTAAACTGAGGCTGAAACAAATTGCAAATCTCTGTATGACAAACTTCTTGAATTATAAAGAATAAAATTCTTACGAAAAAGACATGTAGTCAAAGTATGGACCTGTCTGAACAATGTTTGTCTTACTGAGATTTTATTTCAATAATCCACGCCTTTAATGTGTACAAATTTGGAAGTGACATCCCTTCTATCATGGTACAAAATGAGATATGTTAGCTGGGATCTGAAATTTCCTTAGTCATTCAAAAAATGATATAATTCTACCCATACTAGTGAGCTTGCCCTAGTCTTATGCTAAAGATAAGCGTTAAACGAAGATACCGGGAGAAAAGGAGCAAGAAGCCAAAGCTCTTTCCTACACAAGGAAGTTTGGGTACGGTAAGGGAGGATAACTGACAGTACACTACTTAATCCATGCAAAATCTCTGTGAAAACATTTGAAGTGAAGTAAATTACCTTGCTTTTCTGTCTAGATTGTGCACAAGTACACATTTCTGTTGCTTCCTTTTGGCTGGCTGCATGCCTTCAGAATTGCCTAGTCAACACAAAAGGCCAAATACATGGATTAAGGAGGAGCTCTGACTAGCTAAATCCAGGTCTTAGAGTACAGTAAGTGGTTTCATTTAGAGAGCTGGTAAAAGGCATTTACAGTGCTAAATCCATACCCTACTTTGGATCATTACTACTCAATGTAGACATGGCTTATTTCCACGCTCTTCTAAGAAGAAGACAGGGTCATGGCTGGGGAGGGCACAATGTTCTGAGAACAACTCAGTACAGCCTAATATTTCCACTTCTCCAGGTATTTGCCAAACCACTTTGAAATCGCAGCTATCACCAAACATGATTTGGAGAAGAGTAAAATCAGATCTGTATCACCAAGC
Source organism: Apteryx mantelli (assembly GCF_036417845.1). NCBI lineage: Eukaryota > Metazoa > Chordata > Aves > Apterygiformes > Apterygidae > Apteryx > Apteryx mantelli. The sequence continues at coordinate 27,328,416 of NC_089989.1, read as the reverse complement.
ATCAGCTGGAGCTACTTTGGCAGCAACAGGGAAGTGCAGAAAGGGCCTAAGACACAGGAGGCAACCAAAGGTGTAATGCTTAGTTAATCAGAATTTGATTTAGCCCTCCACATTGTAATAGCTGATCAGTTTTTCACCCCTTGAATACTGTTTATTCAAAATGCACAGAGCAACTGAATGTCCCCTTTCTAAGGGCAAATCTGCAAAAATTTTCTCTTGCCAATAGAGCTTTGGGCAATGTTTTGGAAAACAAATCATACTGTCCTTTGGTTGTTTTTTGCCTTCCTTCTCCAGGGCCATCGTCCCCACTACTAAATATAATGGGAAGAAGGGAGTAATTTTCTCCTTGTTATTTTGTACAAGGAAAAAGCAAGGCTGCTAATGTTTGTATCTAAACCATTAACAGCATCAACTGCAAAACACTGGGTCAGGATCCCAGGTAACCGGAATGGTTCTACTAGCTTCAGCAGAGCTGATTTGATTTATCCTGTACTTTTAAATTAACAAAAAGCACTTTAAAACTGATTTCTATTGGCAGCAAAGCCCAAAGTTGACCACTTTTTGCATCTCTTCACATGCATGTCTTTGCTTTGCTTGTAGGGACATATTTTCCTAAGCCGTCCAGTTCCTCTCCTAAGCTGCTCAGTGTGTCCATGGACAGAAATTCAAGCTAAGTGCATGCAAGCTTTGTAATCAAAAGATAAAAATGCAGAGTCATGTTGAAACACATTCAAAGCCTCTCAAGGCCAATAGGAATCTTTTAATTTAGTCTGAGATCACTTTGGAATAATTCATTTTTATAATAATCCATATAATGGATTAGATCCCAATGTTTGGGTGCTTTTTTTAATGTAGTATATTTATAACATTTTGGACTGGCTTTTAGTAAAGGAACTCCATTGGCTTAAATGCAAGTGACTTATGAAGACAGGCAATTTAGTATTTCACCCCAGGACTCTGGCTATACCCATGCCATGAGCTAGGGCAAGTCTACCTGGGCTAGTTTGTCTGCACAACTAGTGCAGACGATAGTGTCAGTCTAGCCTCAGGCTCTGGAGCTCATGACAGACTATTTACCCTGCGGTGCAAATATGCCCTGAGGCTGCTATCTGTGAAGCAGAGCACTCATCAGACAACTACTCACTGCCCCCAGAGCTGAACTCTAGAAGTGCCGACATCTACAAGAGTACTTTTTGACAGATTTGTAGCTTGTATCTTGTGATCAAAATGATTTAGTTAAGAGATGTCTCTTTGGGTGATGAGACAGCTAATTCCCATTTTGACTACTGAAAAGATACTATTGAAATGGATGCAACAATAAAACTAATGGCTCATCTGATTGCTATTGATCATTTGCCAGTTTAGCAAATGACTAGCCCACCAGCTAACTGCAAAAGGAAAGTAGTGCTATATATTGCACATATCTCAGTAATGAGTTTAACTGGATAGCTCATTTTTAAATCTGCTTAAACTTTAGTGCATAATTCATAACTGCAATGAATCCTGATACATCAGATGCACATTTGTTCATTTTCACCTACCTTTTCAGCTGACTGGGCAGTGCCAAAAAATATTGGAATGAAGGCAAGCCATACTATACAGGTAGTGTACATAGTGAATCCAATGGGTTTAGCTTCGTTAAAATTCTCTGGGACACCCCGAGTCTTGATGGCATACACAGTACATGTAACCATTAGAAGAATGCTATACCCCAAGGAACAAATGATTTGTAGATCCGTAATATCACATTTGAGAACTCCTCTGGCTTGATCAGGGTTCATAGTTTTCTGCTCATCATAATCTATGATGATGTTTGGTGGGTCAACTGCAAACCAAATAAAGACACCTAGAAGCTGAACAGATATTAAACTCGACGTGATTGCCAGCTGTGATGTTGGGCTTATAAGCCTAGGTGCTGTCACTGATTTTTTGCCCTGTTCAAATATGCGGTAGATGCGGTTTGTTTTCGTTAACAGGGCTGCATAGCTGATGCACATCCCCAAGCCCAAGAAGATACGCCGGAAGGAGCATACTGCAACATTTGGTTTGGCAATCATCAGGAAAGTAATTATGTAACAAAGAAATATTCCTGTTAATAGGACATAGCTGAGTTCCCTTCCGGAAGCCCGGACAATGGGAGTGTCATTATATCGAATGAACGTTGCCATTACAAAAATGGTGGCAATAATTCCAAGCATAGCCAAAAAGACTGGTATCACGGCCCACGGGGAATGCCATTCCAGCTTGACAATGGGTATCGAACGGCAGCCAGTCCGGTTCTCATTGGGTCGCTCGTTATACGAGCAGAGCAAACAAGTCACCTCATCAGCTTGGTACTGGTACCCATCACAGAGCTCACAGTGCCAACAGCAAGGCATCCCTTTGACCATCTTCTTCCTCTCTCCTGGTTTGCAAGGCAGACTGCAGACTGAGGATGGGATTTCACGCACTCCTTTACCCCACTGCATTTCCTCAATCTACAAGAAATTTGAAACAGAAAGAGGCTGGTTATTTAGACATCACTGTCTGACACTGGGAGGGGACTGCACCTACAACAGAAATAAAGCGACCAGAAAGCTTGGCACACAATATGTTGTGCATTTCCAAGAACTACGGATGCCAGTGTCTTCCTGTGGAATTATACATGCATGACTATATTTACTGCTGTAATTTTCATTTTTATCAGTTGTGAATTCTGGTAATACACAACATCACAACATTAGAGCAAATACCTGTTAAACCACCTTCTCGCTTCATGAAAATTAGTAAGAATACTGTAATGGCTTAAGGGAAGGCAAGAGTTACATTTGCAATGCTACTTTTCATGCATTGAGAGCTTGGGGCTTCTAACTGAAACCAGATCTACAGAGTTCTCACCTCTTGGAAATGCTACTGACCAAGCTCATAATTTAAAGGAGGTGGAAATGTGTCTTATATAGGGCACGGAATCAGAGAGAAAATGGCAAGATCTCCAATACTATGAGCCGTGTAAGAAATATGAAGTACACAGAAAATATTTATCAATGACAGACATAATAATTAGGTAATACTACATTTCAAAGTCACGTATTATTCTGCTTTTGAAATACCACATATGCTTCTGGGAATGCAAATTAAAAGTGATTACATTAAATAAATGGAATGTCTCATTTGTTCTGTAGTTTTAAGAATCCTAAACTCTCAAGCGTGTGCATGATGTTCCCCTAAGTGCTGCAGAAAACTAGACTCTCAAATAATTTCAAAGTATTCTAAACTAAAGCCGCTTTCTGCCTATGCACAAAGTTTTCAAGAACAAGAGCAGTTTAGAATTGGAGACCCCTTCAAAGAGTCTAAACTAGAACTACTCAAAAGGCTCTAACATTCCCAGTGTCAATTTACTGCACCAAATTCCAACTCAGCTGCACAGCAAAATTCAGAGTGCTTCCACTATTTGCTCTGTGCACGTGTGTGCGTGTGTGGCTTTTCCAAACATAAAACCTGATCTACTGGCATATATGTAAATAGGTATTATTAAGAACAACATTTCAGGTAGTATTTTTAGGTTACTTAAATGCTTGCAAGCTCCACTATTTTCCTCACACAACTAAAATTCTAAGATGAGCTTCCTGAATCAGCTGTCTGTGATTATTAACGCATACAAGGAAGACTGGGATTTGCATGTCTTAAATTGAAGGATTAGGTTGCACTTTCCTAATTTAATTCAAAATAGTTCCTGTATCAACTTCATTTCATATACTAGAAAAGAAACCCAAAGCTACACACTGTTCCAAATACTATATTATCAAGAGACTCCGCTGCGTGTTACAAAAATAATCCCTCAATAACAGATATTCTGAAGGTCTGCCACTGCATGAGGAACTTGATTAACCTTCAATACTCACAACTTATACAGAAAGAAAAAAAGGTCCATGAACTCTTCTTTCATATTCTGCTGAGCTGAAGGTATGTGACTTATAGAAGCCAAAGGAATACTGATGATAAATGAGAATAAAAATACTTATTTAACTGTAATGATAAACAGTGGTTAGGTCTTACTGAATGAGCATGCACAAGGAGCCAGGAAATCCATTTCTAAGCCTGACTGTCACTGCTCCAACTCATAAACAGTGGCAAGTCCTTTACAAACTTTGAGTTGAATTCCTACATTGTGTGTAATATTTGCAAGAAAGCTCGAGTGAACTGACATGTTTGCATGTAACTTACTTGCTAAAGAGGCATGACATAGTCTGGCAAGAAACAGAACCAAAAAGATGGTGAGCAAATTGGAATAGGGCTGAGATTTCTAACTGAAACAAGCACAGATTCAGGTTCCCATTAAAAAAGGATGTGAAAGTTTCATGAAAATTCCTTAAGAAACCTACTGAGTGACAGTTTACCTCTTCTTTAAGTCTTCTTATTCACTGATCTGTATTACGCCCCTTTAAAAAGAAGTAGACTGAGACATGATAACTATAACTCACCTGGGTTGGTACAACAAGAGTGTCAGACGCATCAATGCAGTCTGGTGCCTCTCATTTATATTGTAACTATTTTATATTTATGTATTTGATGTAATTTTTACAGCATGGATTGATATGAAATAAGAAATGCATCCTAACTATATGTATTTCAACCCAGTCTGCAGTAATAAAAGGATTCTCACCAATCTGCATGCTAATATCTCAAAGAATCACAGAATCATTAATGTGCTATCATATCCCTCCCCCCCCCCACACCATTATAAGTGTAAAAGGGTGAATTTCCATATTCTCAGAAGTATTCCATGCCTGATCTTTGGGACAGCCTAAAGGTATCTTATTCTATACAGATACTGTGTGTAAAGAGATAAATAGAAGATCAGGTAAAATTACGAAAAGTCCTTTTTCTGCTCTACTGGGAATACACCATGATAACTCTATATCATTTGCCTCATAAAGATTTGTTACTGTTCCGTTGCTTCTGGCTAGAAAATTAATAATGAAAAAGCGCCTGTCAGATAAGCCAGCTGGCACAGAAGCCTGGCGCAGCGAGACTGGAATCAGATTCAAACGAGAGGCCCCATCCCCACAAAGAAAACAATGTTTTTGAGACTTTTTTGTCTTTAAATAAATTATTGGTTCCTAACTCCTTGAAGAAATGCAAACAAAAGCAATAAAATCTTTGTCTGTGGTTTCGGCTGCCTTAGCATCTAATAATTGTGCCTAACATATAACTTTCTATCCCCCTTTTTCCTTCCCTTCTCCTCCTGTGTTTTGCTGCAGTTTCCTTGAAATAACTTAACTTTTGAAAACTTGAATCTGAAAAAGACTTCTATTCTGACAAGGAATTGATATATTCAGCCATTTCTTGCATTTATTTAAATCTAAATCTGCTTGTATTTAATGATTTTTTCCAGTATTTTTAGTCACTGTAAATTGGAAACTGCTTACTTGAAGTTTTTGCTGAGTTCAGAGTTTCAGGATCAGGACCATGAAATCCTGATAAAATAGCAAGGATAACTTTTTTCCACAATTTCTGTAAGAGGATCTTCAATAAAAACAAAATAGCAGAGCATTTAATTCACCACAATCTAATTTTAGCAAGTCAAGGGACTGTTAGGTTTTATATAAAAAACAATATTTTTCAAAAAGTTCATTTGGAAACAAATACTTTTGGACTTTACTTCTGCTGTTACTTAAAAACAAACAAACAGGTGAGCTGAAATGTCAATTTAGTAATAATTTAATGCAATTGGTTAAAACTCAACATAATCTGTCATATTGAAGAGCCTTATGATTTACAAATATGTGACTTGAAAAATTCTTCTTCCCCTACATCTGCTCCTTGTCCGTTTACACATTAGAGCAAGAGCTTACGGGTCTTCTGCCCCCGTTTCAACTAACGGTGTCACAATTCCCAAAAGAAATGTAAGAAATAGGGATTTTTACATGTCCAGGAATGCAATTCACTGAGTACTGGCAAGCACCGGCCCCATGTTTTATCCAGATGAAACGCCTTTCATTTCGCTGGCACACAGAAGTGTCTTTGTCGCTGCGACGTGCCGGGCCCGGGGCGCTCCCCTGCCGCAGCGCAGTGGGGCCGGCCACGACCTGCCGGGCCGGCTTGTGCCTTCCTCTCTTCCCGAGACACGCTGCCACCCACCGCTGCCGGCTTCGGCGCGCTCCCGCTCCCTGCCCAAGCTGCTGCTGACGGCAAGCTAACGGTACGAAAGGCTGAGCAGCATTCGCAGATGCAAAATGCAGAGCAGCAGTCTGCCATGACAAGCATAAGCTTTATGCACATTATCCATCCTATTTCCAAAGGAGATAACTGGCAGAAGTAAAAATGGTTTTGTGGATGATGATTGTTTTAACGTGCAACCAGCCATACCCACCAGGATTTAGTAACGAAACTGCATTTATTAAAAATAAAGATGACAGATGACATGATTAACTGCAGAAAGAACAGTTCCTGTATTTGGTAGATTTAGGTTCTTCTGCTGACTCTGCCACTAGCTTGTTTGATCAGCTTGGGCAAGGCATTTCATGTATTTTACCTCAGTTTCCCCATATATAAACTGGAGATCATTTTAATGATATTTATAACAAAGACTTCTGTAAAACTCTCTGAGATCCATGGAGAAGGAGTGCTATACAATTATAGAAATAGAATACATATAAGTAAATATAATAAACACTGCATAATCAAAAAGTAACTCTGAAAATACTAATTTTCTAGTTTAGAAAGCAGTAAATAAGCAATTTTATAAAATATGATAAAGTACTCTTGCAATTAATATCGATGTTGCTTTTTTATGTATAACTTTCCATTTCAATAATATATAGAAATAGCACACAAAGGATTAGGAGTGTTATTTTTTTAAACATACACCAAATACAGATGTAGTTAGACACACTATATTTACAGCTATACAACAATTTTGCATCTTGAACTAAGCGCTTGACCACATTAGTATTGTGGGTCACAGTGAACTCCTCCGTTACTCCTCAGCTACTGTAGTTCATCCACTAAACAAACTGAGCTGATAAATAGAAAAAAATGGTTCATTTCAGGACATTCCAAATAACTGATAAAAAAAAAAAAAAGGCTTCAAAGCTGGCCCCGCTTTGAGCAGGGGGGTTGAAGCAGCGTCCGCCAGAGGTCCCGTCCAACCAAGCTCATTCTGTGATCCCGTGATACTTGGATCCACTATGTCTCAGCTATTTTTGCCTTGCTATCAAAGTACAAAGGCAAACGTGGAGGGAAAAAAACATGAAATGGATAGAAAATAACAGGAGATTAAAGATAAGAAAATACACAATTCTGCTCAGAGAAAGTCTGCTCTAATGAAAAGTACTGTCTCCCCCACAGTCCTCTGAAGCACTAAATACTGGCACGAAAAGTATCTGCTGCATCTTGACACTTGAATTACTTCACTGTAACAAAGGGTTGAGGCTGGTGCAAGTATGCGTAGGAGGATGAGTTTATTTTGAGAAAGCTGAGGCTGAACTCATCACCTGATTTCTCCTGCACTTATGATCTAGAGTTACTTCTTTGATAATTTTATCTACTTTAATTCAGACATTTATGATAGATTCTCTTAAGCACACAGAAATAATATTCTCTTTGCGCCTGGCCCCCCTGTGTCCTGGAACGGTTCGGGGTTAGCGAAGAGCTCGGCTCAGACAATCCCCTCGGAGCAGAAACGCCTTTGGAACGGGCAGGGAGGCCCACCTTTCCCGGGCAAGGAAAACACTCCTCGCTCCTCTCTTTGCAGCGAAACAAAAAAGAAGAAAAGAGAAAGAAACACCTATGAACCCTCTATCCGGGATGGTTCTTTTTCCCTGACTCATGAATATCTGAATTTCAGTTTGAACTAAAATTTTGTGTCTTTGGGTCAGACTGCATCATGTTTTGTATAAGCCACTGGAGAAGATACAAACCGGAAATACCAATCCTTTCCTATTCAGTCAGTTGAAACATGTAGATGTTTACAGCCATAAATCCAAATATGTAGAACTGTATGGCTGATTTTGGCCAAAAAAACCCCCTCTATACTTACATGTGAAAACTTCATGATGGTACGATAGTAAAGACGAATAACAATTTCTCACTAGAGTTTCAATTTTATTTATTCCTCCAGTCCAGTACTTCGTTGTAATGGGAGAGTGATGAACAAAAGTCAATTCCAAACGTACCAAGCTAAAGACGCCAGTGACGCATTTCAGAGAGCGACAACACATTAACTAACCTATCTGCAAGGGGAGGCGTCCCAGGAGCACTGAACACCCCGGCACGTGAGCTACCTCCGTGGGTACTGCTGCACTGAGGTGGTTTTAGCAATTTGCTTCCAACTAAAACTTGATGTTGTCATCAACTCCAGATACCCTGCACACAGGTTTCTATGTTAAATTTTCTCTCTCGTTTTAATCTGTAGGCAAAGTTAGGCATGGGCACTACCAATACCACAGTCACAAAGGAGATAACAGTTATAAAAATGCATATATTAAAATACTTTGCTCTCTAAATTCTCAAAAGTGTGCTCCTGGTTCAGAACTGTGGAAACCCTTTCGCGCGGTTAGGTTAGCCGTTGACTCCCCCCTTACAGCCATTTCAGGGAGCTGCCAGCACTTCTGCTTTCAGCGTATCGCCCTCGCGGCTGCTAGCCAGGGAGCGGGCGACCAGCAGGCTCCTCCAGCTGGCCTCCCCGCAGCCCCCCTTGCCCTCGCTCCCCGCGCGCCAGGGGCTGCTCGGGGCCGACTACGGGGCCCGGCCCGGTGACCAGCACCACCCCGAACGCCTGCCGGGAAGCGGTGCGGAGACTCTGCTCCTTCTCGCAGGCTGCACACACCTCTGGTCTGCGTTACTTATTATTTTGTTCTCTGGGTTCATTTCAAGATGCTAATTATAATAAATAAAGCTGCAAATTGGTTTGGGCCCTGGCTGCTTGAAAGACTGACTCTCCGCTCGTGGGGACCGCGGCAGTGAGAATTAGTGAAGGCGATCAAGCCGGTGCTCGTGTAGCTTTTGGTGAGGGGCCAAAACCAAAGCAAGGGAGACTCGACGGCTCGCACAAGGTCAGAGGCAATCTGTGGGCTGGGACTGAACTCTGCGCTCTGGAGCTCTTCTCCAGGGCTTTCTCCACATGCCTGTATTTCTCAGGACTTATTTTCTCCCCAAGGCAAAGATCCTTTCTGGTTACGGGCTGATTGCAACTCTTTTTTCCCAAGCTCTCTCAACTTCTGCATATTGCCCAGTTCATAAATGCTTCAGGCTAGAACTATGGGAGCCTTTTCTAATATAAATTCTAATTACGTTCACTACAGAATAAACACTAAGAAGAAATGCTTAGTCTCTCTCAAATGGCCAAACATAATTGTTCATTTTAATGAATAAAGTAACTCAATATACGTGTATAATTTAAACATCGTTGCTTTTTTTCTGCCCATCACAAATGTTCCTATAATAAGCTATTTGTCCTGAACTAAATTGTTTCATGCAATGTTTGATTAAAATAAAAATCAGTACAAAAATAATTACATTAATGATAATTAACCTACTCAGAAAAAAAATAGCCACTGTCCCTGATATGACTTTCATAACAACTGTGCCATTAATTTCATGGACACATTAGAAAACAATTGCTGAGGATTGCTCTCAGATTTATTGCTACCTTGCAGATTGCTTTTAGACTCTACTTACTAAGTCAGCAATTCAAACAGTTTTTATATATTCAACTTCACAGATAGCAATATTTGCATGACTTAGCTCTCTCTTATGGCTTAGCTGTTAATGTCTTGTAATTAGTTTCTAAATCCAGGGCTTTAAAATGATAAAGGTTTTAAGCTAAGAATATGTCAATAACATAGTCAATAAAGCCTTCTGCAAAATATCAACTAAAATCCCTTAAATAGATAACTACAGAGATAAGCCAAACTACCAGATAAAGATGTACATCTACTCCAGTAAATTGCCCACGTATTACAACTAAGGTGTTTTTATCTCATACTGTAACTTATTTTAACTTCATTGCCTCGGCAGGAGTGACTGAAAGGTCTTAATAAGAACCTGGAGGCCAGAAAAATGATGGAGGCAAAAAATCTCAATGATTTTGGATGGTGACTAACAACTACTCGATTACAAACAGCTCAAGCTTACAACATTTTCAGGATAGCACATACAACAGAAACAAGATACCCTACCTAAACTGATCCTCAGTTTCCTTAAGAACATTTTTTGCTATGAGAAAGCTCCAGTGGGCACCAGTAGAGCCCTAGGCACCATTATTTATTCCAGGGGAATATTGATTAGACCATCAGCAATCTGATCATGACTTCTGCAGCTAACCACTGCATCAGAACATCTTTTTTCGTCCCTGCACTTTGAATGCAATTCTACAGGAACACTTTACCTCCCTTGATTTCCTGAGAAACTTTAATGCTGGTGTCAGGATTTTCCTCTTTCTTATTAGCCGGCACTTCTACCCTTCTGAATGAAAACACCGCTGCTTTGCAATACTTCTTGTTTCCTGCTCTTAGCTGAAGGAGCTCGTTTCTCCTCCATCTCTAGGCTCCCTGTGTGCCGCTGCACGGAAGGGAGCGCCCATGCCCTCTGTTGCGCCCTGCAGATCCGAAACGACCTGTCTGTCACACTGCCAGAGACGTAACTTGTCGTTGACCTTCATCCTGACTCTACAGGAGACATCTTTGTGCTAGTAAATATTCTTAGTTATCTTGGGACACTTCTGAAGAAAGTAACATTAGAAGCAACAGTAAAATCTCCCATGTTTTCCTGCTCTGTTGTACAGACAATGTTAAATCCTTCTGATCTATTTTCTTTGTAAACAGAAGTTAAATGCCCCTATATATATTTTCAGTCCTGGTTTCTCCTACTGCTGCTTTTTTTTGATTTTGCTCTAATGTTAAAGTGACTGCCACTGGAAAAGACATTGACATGCCCATAAAGAAAAGACATGACCAGGAAATCACAACTTTCAGATTGAAGGTAATGGGAAACTCATTGGTTCTCAAAATCTTCCAGTTAAAAAACTTGCAATTTTTTGTTGTCAGTACAAATCAGAAGTGCTATCAAGAAATCTTGACAACATTCCCATAATGCCCAGCCCCTACTCCTCACACCTGATGACTCAGATAATTATTAATAAGCTTTTCAGGAGAAAAACGCCCTGAATGATTCCAGGATCAGTCTCATCCAGAAACGGCATTGCTCCAATTTCTTCCTCTTTTCCTCTTACTTCCCCTGTGACAGTTCCTCGGAAACGCAGCTGTGGGCAGGGCCCCCATAATGCTACATGCTGTATAAACACACACAGAAAAGAAGTTTCCTTAGACCTTTCACAGGACTTAGGACCAGCTTATAGGTTTACTCTGCTGCAAATACTATGTGGAAGTTGCTAGGATGGGAAGTGTGGCGCTCTCCACAGGTTTGGGAGATGGTGCTAGGGTGTTAGACTGGCCCTGGGGCTTGCTCTTTTTATTATTATTACTATTATTCCTTGTGCCTCCTGTGATAATATATCAATATTTTACAGTCTAACTGGTGGAGGTTTCAATGGAAATATCAGAGGTTGTTTTTTTTAATCTGTATTTTTCTGTTGTAAGAAAGTTTTAATTTCATTTTAACACCTTGCCACTTACTCAGGAACTCTGCATAAACCCCCCTGAATTTTCAGTCTTTCTTTAGCCTCTCGATCAACATGCAGACCTCTGCTCCCTTTGGCTTTCCCGAGCTGGCGGTGTGGTTCTGGGGAAAGAAGGATGCTGCGCAAACAGCCAAAGTCAGCCAAAGCACATGTGAGGGGCCTGTGACCTCATCCAGACCCACTGCTATATTTTATTTCCAAGGTAGTTTACAAATATTGAGATAGAGAAATGCATGAAAAAATACTAAAGAACAACTGCTGAGAAAGAAGAGAGAACCCAAAACAGGGAACTTCTCCTGGGCTCAGAAAAGTGAACGACACTTGCTCCCATCTTGCAATGGTGACGGCTTCCCTAGTAAGGAATATCCTCAAACGCAACAGAGGAGAGGTTCCCACCTGCCCCATTCTTTTTTACAATGAATTTTCAGCTATATATTACCTAGCACGGTTAAAAATGTCACTGGAACTAGTTCTTGAAACCTAGAGTAAAGGATAGTTAGTATTTGGGTACAGGTATAGAAACCTGCACAGCATCTGAATCACCGTTTATTTAATATGTTAAATTAATTATGATCAACTGAAAACATCACTTCTGTTTCCGCACTGCAAGTCCTTTTGGGTGATCTCTCAAAGTAAGTAGTTCTTAACCTACATATAACTTAACTTACTTTTCTCTCTCCTTTCCTGATCTTACTTTTTCCGTAGTTTAATATTTGTCATCATTTCCCACCAATCTTACCTGCTTTAAGAACACCAGAGGTAAGTTACACCGAGCACTTCTAATGTCTTTAATGAGATGCAAAGGCTATTTGTTCTACATTACACCAAGGACATTTTTAGCACAATACTGATGTAAGAAAAATGCTTAATCTACAGTTTTTGAGAAAAAGCTTATTATCATATATTTTTGTTGATGCACAATAGAAATGTAAATTAATTATTTCAGTGCTTTTGTATCTGACTACAGCTTTGCGCTGTCTTCCCAGTAATAGCAGTGGATGCAACATGCATCTTAGCACTTCAGTATTCTTCCTGCAGCCCCCACATAATTGTTTTTTAATTAAAAAAGAGCATACACTTCCAAACGTGCATTTATAATACACAATTCAAATATATTTAAGTTGGTATGTTAGAGCAAATCTGCCTTCTGAAAATAGAGGAAATTAAGACAATTTTTGGTCCCTAAATAGGTGGCACAGAATTACAGAGCTCCTGCAGTCAGCCCCAAGCCGAGCCCTTGGCCTGACAGAAGGCTCGTTTGGTTCGTGGTGCTGCCCGGCGCGGCACACCTAGCATTTCAGTCCCAGTACATCTCATTGTCAAACATGTCAAAACAAAATCCAATCTAGTAGTCATCTTCTACATTGCACAAAATATGCTAAGCTTATAGTGCCCTTATATTTTACATGCAGAAAATAGTATCTCCCATGTGGAGAGCAATACTCCGCACTCTTACATGCTGGGTTTAATTTCAGAATGTAATGTATTCATTTGAAAATTAATAAAACCAACCCTTGCTGTCTATCACTGTTCATTCTGCTGCGGTCTTTTTTTCCCCTCAACAAACAAGAGAAGTGTGTAGGGGAAAATTTGCTCTCAGATGTTCCTTCCTTAATTCCTGCCACAACTAGTGTAGTGCAAACCTGCGCAACACATAAATTATCTGATTTTTTTCCTTTTTATTGAAGAGCTCTGAAGGCCTCTATTGTTTGAAAGGGAAGAAAACCTATTGCACTGCATTAAGAGGATATTTACACATCAGATTTCAGCCTCATACAGAGAAAATGACAGCTCACTATGGGACCAACCCTGAACGCCTTAATCAAGTAACGTTCCCACTGATTTCAACTGGAACTTTGCTTCAGTGAGGAATGACAGATTCCTGTTTAATTACACTACAGATCACCCTGAAATCACCAGCAGCTTACCTTCATGTTACCCCCCAAAAACAGGTATCAGGAAAAGTTCACCAATATGCAGCTAACATTAAAAAAAAATGGGGAGGGGGGGAAAGGGAGCAGCAGCAGCAGATTTAACAAATGTGGTGCGGGGATTAGGAAAAACAAGATTCTCTTTTTAGCTCAGCTACTGGTCTGTACTGTGTGGACCACAGACAAGTAATCTGCCTGAGTTTGCCTATTACTGAAATTGGAATAATATTTAACCAAGTATCCTGTATCTTGAGAGAATCACTGAACCTTACCTAGCAATGGAAAGTCACACATTGAAAAATGCCTTTCCTTTGTATATATTCCCTAACAAACATTAGGCACAGGAATATCTTTCACTGAAGCTGAAAAGCTAAGAAGTGAAAACACAAGTTAGCCTTAGCTTATCCCCAGCAGATGCATTCTGATAGTGTTTAATTACATACTCATTAACTATTTTTTCCCCATAAAATACCCATCTCCTTAATGCATAAGGCAGTTTAACTTTAGTATCTAATAACTTCTCAGGCATTCATTCTGCAGCCTCAATCCCCTTTTAAGAAGGGTGCACCTGTGTACTTTCCTAGGATTTAAAACAAAGCGTAACTGGTAACAGTGATATGATGCAGCCCCATCTCCAAAAAGCTAAGACAGAGGGTATTCAGAGAGATTTCCAGACAGGGGCAGAACGGGGAGATTCTGGAATTGTGTAAGCACAAACAATTCTCGTCTTCATTCCTTGAATTTTCTTATCCCAGTGTCAGGTTTGAAGTCCGGCAAATGCTATTCATCGGGGGCCTTACTCCACTCCCAGGAAGTTTCAGCTCTTCCCAGCTCAGTTGTCCCATTTCTGCCAGCCCCCTTAACCGGCTTAACTTTAGGCCGGGCTTAACTTTAAGCCTGACCCTGCTCACCAGGATGCTCCAAGGGACTGGCAAAAAGGAAGTCTCAACTGAACATAGGGAAAGCACAATTCTTCAAAGTCCTTTAGCTGAGCCTAATGAGGACAGCTTTTAACAGCCATAATCAAAGGCAACACCTTGCCATAAAGGATCTGCACACATTCTTGATTCAAGACATCGCTTTGGCAGCATTATTAAACATTGATTGGAAAAACAATGTCATTATTTCTAGATTCAATCTCAGGAACAGGTAGGTATTTTTGGCAATCTTTTTGCAGATGTTCCAAAAAAAAAATCTCAGAGAGATAATCTGTTCAGAGGAAAGGTCAGTGACTAAAGTTTTGCAGTGACTGACAGAACTACTAGCATCAGGCATGTTTTACTAGTCAGTGATACAACAGCCTTCTTTCACAGCACTGCCCAAATGCTGGTTGTAACAACCAAGCACCAACAGGTTATAGTGAGGGTATGGATTTACTGAACGTTGGCTACTCCAGCCCAGATGCTCGCACGCCATGCAGCAAACACGAGGGAGGTTAACACGTTTTCAAAACACTCACGCCTTTCAGCTGGTTAAGAATGGATTCACTGGTACTCATCTAGATGGACGGAGTAGCTAAAGCACTGTACATGCACGTTTCCCATCTTATATCCCAGTACTTTGTCCATACTGTCAGACATATGTCCAAAGATGTCACTCCCATACGCTAGAACAGAGCAACACACCACAAAATGTTGGGACTTACCTCAAACTTCTCTGAAGGAAGATTCAGTTATTATCATATTTCTAGCTATAAAGCCAGTCCCAGTGGCTGAGCAGCGCTCGGTAATTCACCAAACTGAACTGATCTTCATTAACATCAGCCTGTTACACTACCGCACTGAACTTCAAATCCATGAGACACCGTGTTAGAGAGTCACGCAGCATTTGCTGTTAGAAGGACAGGCAAGCAATACCACTGTACACTAATGATAGGAGTTCATTTTACTTCTTTAAAATGGTTGATCTGCCAGTCAGATACTTCTTAGAAAAAGTAATTGTAGGATGTGGGTCAAAAATACCAAAGTCTTGACAGCTAATATTCCTGTGAAAAAGTGAGTACATGTCGTCCTGATTAACAACTGCACAAACTCAGAGTAGGAATTAGAGTTTTCACTCAGAGGTATTTAGAGCAGATATGCCTAAGTATATTCTCAGAAATTTAGGTAAAACAATCAATTAAACAATATCAAGACCTTTTAAAAAACTATGTTTTTTAATAAATGGGAATATGAACAGAATGCTTAAGGAAATCATCCAAGCTCAGTGTGTCGTTGGCAGAATTTGCAAGCCATAGACTGCAGCCTGGAAAAACTTCTGTCTGTCCCACTGATTCACAGGCTGCATTTTGCCAACTCCTGATGTTTCTCTGGTCATATATAACAGGATAAAATTCTGCTTAATTAAAGGAGTAATTTACAGCTCTTCTGGCTACTAATTGGGACAATGAAAGCAGACCTACAAAAATGGTAGTCCGGACACCCCTTAAGCAACTTTTGCTTTTTGGCATGAGATAGCCTGTCCCTCAGTGTCATGATCTTAGATGAACCGCAGCTGAAACAGTGAAACCTGGCACCTTTGATGAATGAGAACAGCGTCTGTAACGAGGAACCTACTCCTTCGTAATGACGACGGTCACGGTGCCTCACTCTCAGTGACCACTGCACGCAACTCAGGAGCGGGCCTCTCTCGACCTACGCAGCACTCAGCAGCTGCTACCAGACAGACGAAGCACTACTGAGTTGTGCCCACAACCATCCTGCACACATCAAATACCAAACTGCGCAATACAAATGGTCTGATCACAACAGGATTCATTTACGCTGTGATACAAAACAAAGAGGAAAAAGATCAAAGATTTCCTTTCAAAGTGAGGTGGCCCAGTTACATACTCACATAAGAAAAAATGTTCAGCATTTTACTATTCTGCTGGAAAGAGCCTTAATGAAGTTCTTATTCAAAGTTATTTCAGATCTTAATTTTCTAGTGTATTTTGAGATGGTTGGACATGTTTGCACGTATCTCATTTCAAATATAGCCACATTGCAGCTAGAATAAATAACAAATGTCATGAGATACACAATAAATAATCAGCTATGGCTACCTTACATATGACACTTAACAGAGAAGGCTAAAATGGTCTAGCCGACTCCCACATCATTTTGCATCCGAAGATCTCAAAAGGGTATAAAAATGCAGTAGTACCTGCTAAGTAGGAAGAAGGAAACTATATCCAGTATAATGAAACCAAGGCACAGTGAGCTAAGGATCAAAGTCAGCAGCACACATAATTTTCAGTCTGTGACCACTGACTGTAACAGAACGCCCTGCACATTTGAAGTTACGTACACGCTTAGTGCATATCCTATAGAACCAAGATTAACGGGATCCATTGCACAGGATGATGAGAAACCCTCAATGTGAGCCACCAAAGTAGCTAAAAACTACATCAACATTAGGTCAATGTGATTGCTCATGTATTTAAGTGAACAGTTGAAATTAAATGCTCATTTCTGACATGTCTGCAGTGGCCAGTAATTTGCAAGTTCAAGCCCTGAATAACAAGATTGCATGGCAGAAACACATCTAGGGGCAGAATCCAGGAGTTCTGATTTTCTCCTGAAACTCCTTTTCTGAGTCATTTCTCATAGTACAGCCATGAGTTGGGCCAGGCTTTGAGAAAAGGATTAGCCCTTTATGTTTATTTATCTCTTCTTATGAGCTAACAACTTCTTTTTCTGCTATTTATGGTTGTGAAAAATGAATATGTCCGCCAAATCTGATATGCTACTTTCAAAATGGAAAGGGTAATAACTAGAGATGTACCAAATGGCATGTGTGTAATTTGGATAGCATTTATCCTGAAGTGCCTGCCAACTCAAAAGGCTTTAGACTATTTATCATACTAATTCCCAAACTGATTCAAAGACCAGTATTTGCTATTCAAATTATTTGGTCCTGGTTTTCTCCTTCTAAAGGATCAACATCAATGGTACAGTGACTTTCCCATCATGTCTAGTTTCCATGGCATAATGACACACAGGCCAGGGAAACCTAAGGAAAGAAATATAAAATTCCGAGCGAAACTCAGCACCTGATTTCTCTAGGACCTAATGGGATGCTGCAGCATTACTAAAACTATTAAATTATCTGACTCAAGTTACACTCAGTCAATCAGTCCATAAGACAACTACAGTTGACACACAGAAAAGCAGAGGTGGCTGACTGGACTTTAATTATACTTCATTTAGGGATACTCTTCCATCAGCACGGTAGTCATGTCTCGCTGACACAGCACAGGGAAAGGAAAAGGAAAACTCTGTTGCTCATGACAGACAGTTACTAAAAGGGAAGTTGGACAAATACGAACATTAGAAGCTACTATTCCTTTGAAAGCTATATGAGATAAGATACTGATTTGGTCTATGCTTTGAAAGGTAGACAGAATTGGCACATCCCAGCAGTTAGACTAAAACAGCATGTAAAAAAACCCTGTAACACAGGTTGAAAATGAAGATCATTCCATGTATTTAGTATTTAAATAAGTATGAATAAATACACAGGCCCTCCAATCCCACCCTCCCTAAAATGATGATGTTTGTTGAATTTCCACTAAAATACTGCAAATAAATTCGGGGGGGGGGGGGGTTGTTTTTTTTTTTCTACATTAACCTTGCAAAGCTAAGGAATTTTGCTCCTCACCAAGCTTTTTGTATACTAAAGCAGTAATAACATAACACCTTTCCTTTTTTCCTCACTATCCACCTCCATCTCTTTCCAAAGCAAAACAGAGACCGGAATTGATAACGTATGCCCTCCAATCGAGCATCCTAAGTACTTAGTTGCAAGACACACTCCCACTCACAAACTTTCTTTCTAGTGCAGTGAATCTTCTTTCCCAAGTCCTTCCCAGGAGTAGGGTCGTGTCCTTGCTAAAAACATGGAGCGTATCCCTTTGTGCTGTCCTTCTCCCTTCCAGCCCTCCTGTAGCCAACAGCCGGTGCCCAGACCATCATGAGGGAAGGCAGGAGAAGGATTTGGCTGCCTCCCGTGGGTAAGGGGGAATCATGCATAAAGCTCCCATGCAGAAGGAGCCCAGACCTCTAAAATTCCATGTAATGGTGACAGAGGAGAAAAGCCTGTACCATCTTTTACAGTTGCATTTTTTAAAGGAGAAAGGGTCCAACTTTTGCTTTAGAAATAGAAGGTTTAAACACCTTCTTTCTGGGACCAGATCTTAAGCCACAGTCCAAACATAAGATGTTTCTTCCTGCTGCCCGAGAGAGGTGTCTATGCCCCAGAAATGGAAGGGATTTCAGGTGCAATTCTGTCCTCAACTTAACTTACTAGCTCATGTCAGGCATGCTGATGTGTGGCAAGATCCCTGGTATGCTGATATATTACAGCACATTTTGAGATACATTACAGCACATTTTGAAGTCTTGTAAGTTGAATGGACAATCAACATCACCAAATCTGTACTCTGTATTTACCTTCATTAGCCAGTGCCTAAAAGACAAGTATTGCAAGCATTTTTGATCTACTCCTAAAACATCTAATTATAGGTACAATTTCTAGGTACCGTTAGGAGCTGGATATTCAGGTACTACATTTAGTGGTCATATACATAACTTCCATGTCATTAAAAGGCATAATTAATAATCAAACAAGGTTGTCTTGTGGGCATCATCTAATGCAGCATTTCCATATAAACAGTACATTTTCAGATCAGTGGAAGAAGAAAAACAAACAAAAAAGGAAAATAAAACAAATAAAAAAGTCTCCCCCCCAAATTTTAAGAGCAGGCTAAAGACACTTTACAGCTGTTTACTTGTGGCTATTAATTCCTATCATGTGAATGATTAGCTCGAGACACATTAAAATGCTATAGATCCAATGTAATTGTCCTGCCACAAACCACTTCAATTTTCTATGCAAGTCAGTATTCAGGGACATCTTAAAAATGATTATTTTTGACCCACTCAATGCATGGAGTCCTCTGGGAACCATTATGCTTTGCTTAATTGTTGGAAACACTAAGGATTGTTCGCGTGGTGCTGATGTGTGCAAAGCTTTTTAAATACCCTTTAAGGAATTTCTTTTTCCCTTTAAAGAAAACAAGAACAGCATTATGCCATCATCCTAATTTCTATTCTAATATCCTTGGCACTTGCATCTCTATGGTTTCAAAATTTCATTTTACAAAACACAGCTGGATTGTGTTTTATGCCTACAAAAATAGCATGAAGTCAATAGCTCCTGTATCTCTTAATACAATACATTAAAACATTTTACATGCAAACTTGATAATAAAAATGGAGACAAAAGAGCAAAGCTTCAGCTGCTGTTAACTGCCACAGCACTACTGACGTCACTGGAGAACGTCAAGTTACACCTGCTGAGGAGCTGCTGAACTCAAATCTTACCAAGGGAGAGCTGAGTCCACACATCCGTAATTCTGCTCACTAGTCTTGCTTCCAGAGTTTACACATGGAAAGCATGCCTCAATTCTCTAAGAATTAAAATCTCAACAGAAAATACTGAATTTCAGGCTTTTTCTGTATACAAGCACAGTAACAAAGTACTTTTGCTCTTTACATTATAAAGCACTGTTTGCCTGTAGCTCTCTGGTACGTTCTGCTAGATCAGCTCAGCAAAGTGCCCTCCCTGCCTCACAGCTCACGTCAGGCGCTTTCACTGCGGTTTCCCGGCCACGGGGCCGACCGAGAGCCGGGCCCTCCCCGTCAGCCCTCCCGCACCCCCGCTACGTCCTGACCTTTCGGAGCGCAATACACATCGCTCACGGCTCACAGAGATAAAGATATTAAACAAGCACTGTCTATCACACCAGACATATTTCAAGAGGAGAGATAACGTATATAAAAAAGGAGATGTCAAGCAAGAAACGTAACAAATGTCTGCTCCCTTAATGAATGGGACTGAGCCCATTCAACACATGGGCGCCGTCCCGCACCCGCGGCTCCCCCACGCAGAGGAGCAGCGGACTAGCTGATGTGTAACCCCAGAAGAGCACAACGGCACGCCACGCGCTGGGAACAAGGTGGCCACCAGCCGTACTGTCATTATTGTGTTGCACCAACGCCAAAAGGCCTCAATGAATATCAGCGCCTGACAGGGCCAGGCCTGTCCAAAGCGAGTGTTGGTGCAAGTTCTGGTTATGAAGGCTACCGTGTGAAGCCAGGCAGCCCAGCCACGCTCTCCTCCTCCCTTGCGCCAGGGCTGGTCCAGGGAGCGCAAACAACAGGAACCTACACACACTTTGACAGCGTTTTTCTTCTGCTGGCTTTGCGCCTTAAATTAGCAGGTAGCAAGCTCAAACGAGCGCTAGCACAAGGAAGAGGCAGGAGCACATGGTCAGGGACTGGGCTCTGCCCTTTGGCCGCGGCAGCAGCACGAAGTCCCGGTGGCAGGTGCTGCCGCGAGCCCTTTCCTCCAGCGCCCCATCTCGCCACTCTTGCCCTCGGCACCCTGAGCTGGCCAGGCGCAGGGCCGGGCCGGCGGATACGTGACGCTGGTTCAGCAACCGAGGCAGAGGCTGCCTTCTGGGCTTGGGCTGGGGACAAAAGGAAGGGGCCCTTCCCTTCCCCAGGGCAACCAGAGCTAAAGCTTGGGGAGCTGAACCAAAAGGGTTCGAGCCCAAGCTTGCTCGCGCTCTCCACAGCCCTCTGGGTATACAGGATTTATCTAATTACCTCAGTCAGATGCAGCATATGGATTTGTGATGAAAGACGGAGTAAAGGCATCCATCGCATGCCGTAGGTTTAATTGTATTTAAACCTCCAAGTGGATCTCTGGAACTGTTTCAAGAACCTTAAAACAGACAGAGAGTGTTGAGCCCCTGTCCTTTTCAAACCACTGAGATATTCTGCAAAAAGCATCTTTCACCTTTTAATGAAGGGGCGCCCTGTAGCTGCAGCTTCTGATGCCAATCCCCATGTGATAGCCTGTAGATACTATTCACAAAGAAAACTGCAGGGAAAAAAAACAAAACAAAACAAAACAGTGAATGTGTTTTCCCTGTACTGTCATTTTCTCTGCTGTATTGGGAGGTTTTATGTTCCAGAATCTCTTTCTTCTTTGTCAATGCCATGAAGAATAAAAAACCCACAAATCTTAACTGCTGAACAAAATATGTAAGAAGAAAGTATATTTTGACAGGATTTTATGTGCACTTGCTTTCTCATCACTAGCAACAAAATATTGGGACAGTGAACAATTCTGAACGCTTCCCTGAACTCCCTACCACCACTTCAACCTCCCCTGCTGCCACGCTCCTTCTTGCTGGGCAGCCAGGAGCCTGCTGCTACGCAGCGGAGCTTTCTCAGACCTGAACCTCCATGGGGGTGCCACCCATCTGGGCCAAAAAAGTGCATATATTTTGCAAAGGAAAAGAGGAAACTAAACATGTTTGATCTATAAGCAGAAATCCAATCACTATATTTTGCTGATACTTCTGAGATTCTCTCTCTTTTTCAGACACGTTATCTTTTACTAGCATCCAGCCTTGGCTTACCAGTGTTTATTGTGCTAATCGCTACTGTTCCTGTCTCATCGTATCTTCTGCCTCCAGTTCAAGGACTTAAAATACGGATAATATTTTCTGTCAAACTTCCCTTGCCAGCGCAAGGATGAGACACAAACAGATAAGCTGCTATGGCAACCCTCTGTCATTAAAGATTATCCACTCAAAAAGAACCCCTCATTTGCTGGTTGCATTAAAGGTGCATAAAGCCACTTAAACTGAAGCTACGAGGTAACCGATGCTGCACCTTTATAACTGATGTAAGGGGTGGGTCCTGCTGAACCGGAACAGGGAGTGAGAAAGAAGAGAACAATTTGATTCATTTAAAATCTACAGCAAAGCTACAGCTGATGTTGGCGCAGGCAAAGCGTTACCAGGAAGGCACGCTCCTGCGCCCAGCGCCGCTTTCTGGGCAGAGTGCAGTGGTTTGGGGTCGGGATGGTGGGGACAGTCCCTGCAGTCTTTGAGGAACTGGAAGGTATCAGACACAAAAATACACCTGCTGGATATGCTGAGAGTTTCCCTGCATAGCAGTTATTACCAATTTAAAAAATATGTTTAACTAAAATAAAATGAAGCCAAAGTAAATCTCTTTAGAGACGTTTTCACCCAGCACAAGTCCCATAAGCTAACCTAACCAGAAAACTGAGTTTTCTACTTGATTTCATGACAGGTATTTGCAAAATTCCGAATGTTCAGCCATTCTTGGGTGTATTGTGTATTGTTGTATTCTGCTTTCTACGCACTGAACGGCTGTAGAGTAGGTGCTCGGTGAGCAAAAAAACAGCTTTGTCTCACACATATAGTATTTTTCTTTATGTAGCTGGATGAACTTTTCCAAATGCAACAAGCATCTGTCACTGAAAAGCATTTTTGCATTTTCAGGTATTAAAAAAGAATATTACGCCCTCAATAAAACACAAACTGACATTACTACCCCCACCAAAAGCAGCCAAACCTGTTATCTGTAAAAATCCCAGCAAAGTATTTGCTCTTGAATATATCTGCTGACAAATATACATTAGACTTGCAAAAAAGGATTTAAGAAGTGATGTGTAGGGGAAGAAACATCACCGATTTTAAAAACATAAGTTATTTATTTTTTGACCTTCTCTTTCTTATGTTACTCATTCTCAGAGCATAAGTCTGACTGCCTACAGGTTCATGGATATTTAAGAGAATAACGCAAGATGAGGCAAATTGTGAAGTCATATGTGTCTTCTGCTACGTAATCTTTTTTTTCTTTATAGCTCTCAGTCTGATTTTCCTTTAGCATTTATATCCCTACAAACATTTTACCTTGTGACATTCTTAGACCTCCACAAAAATTATAACGATGGTCAGAGTTGCCAAAAGCTGATGCAGCTTAATTCACTTTGCATTGCCCATGGTAGCACCGCTCATACAGCGTATGTTACCAGCAAGGCAAAATGGGCCAATAACAAAGAGGAAATGACATTTCACATCTTTAATCCTACG
This sequence comes from Apteryx mantelli, assembly GCF_036417845.1. Taxonomy (NCBI): domain Eukaryota; kingdom Metazoa; phylum Chordata; class Aves; order Apterygiformes; family Apterygidae; genus Apteryx; species Apteryx mantelli. Next base: position 27,304,904 of record NC_089989.1, on the reverse strand, counting down.
TCTGAGCCAGTTTTCCAAGTGAGGTGTAAGCTTAAACTACATAGCAAAACATCTACACAGAAAGCTCAACTTACTGAATAACTCTTCTTTTTAAGAAATACAGTTTTTAGGATTTTCAAGGAGGGCAAGTAACAGACAGGAAATGGGTCCACACTGGTCTGATTTTTCTCTCTTTGTGAATTATTTTCTAATTCTACAGACGCAGCTGGCTGAAGGGAGGATGTATTTGTTCTTCTACATTCTGTTACGCTATTCACACCTAGCCATATCAAAGCTTCCTACAGCTAGAATTCTCTCTTTAAATTATTCTCTTCATAACAAAAAATGACACCTTGGCAGGATTTCTGATTCACCTCATATAATATCTTGCTTCGGGACAATTACACAGGACTACCAGATCAGTAACTCAGCTGCAGCAGGATACGTTAAAACTATTTGCTAATGTGATAGAGACCAATCCTCAGCTTTCTATTATATATATCTGGATGTTAATCCATTCAACATCATGCTACTCCCAAGATTTTCTGGTTTAATTTGGCATTACATGACAAATGTCTGGGACAAATACATTGAAGGAAATTCTGAGACACTTACAACATTCTCTGGCTTACAATACGCATTAACTGAGATTTTTTTATTAGGAAAACCCAGGTACTAATGTGATTATCTGCACTTATTGACATTTTGGAATAAATTGTTTAGGTCTCTTCTGTGATACAGAATAACTGCTGCATGGTTCACACAGTTACTGTCATGTATTTTGAGGCTTTGCCCTTATCTGGCAAAAAAATTATTTACTGCAGCAATTTATAAAACTAATGCATCAAAAATGTCTGTGGTACTACAATCTGCATCAGTTTTATTCCAAGAGAAATTACCAAGTCAGACTGTAACCACAGCATGTGAGCAGGACTTTGGTGACTTCAGTCCCGCTGCCTATTAGTATACATTTTAGACACATCATCGAGGACTAAGGAATTAGCATATGGTCATTCAGCGGGCCAGTGGTTTGAAAAATTCCCTTCCAGTTGGCTGAGAGAAAATTAATTCTGCAAGTTAAGATAATTAAAGGTGTTCATGCCAGTCAGGGTTGACATGAGCAATGAAAGATTACAGAATCTAATGACAGAACAAAATAAACAACATTTATTATTAATGTATACATTATAGCCATTGACATGTTGGGCACGGTAACTTGCTAAACCCAAATATGTAATTAGGATGAATTTTAGTAACACACTGATGTACTTATCCACCTTTACATTTTTGACGGATTGCACACAATTTGGCTGAGGGCCTAATGAAGAATGCATTCACAAATGCCAACGAATACCAAAGAACTTTGAAAACAGGCTGCAGACCTTTCAGAAAGGACTTTGCATTTAGTAGTGTATATTCTGTGAAATAATTCCCACAAAGCTAGACACCTGTGACCACAAAAGTGAGACCATTTCTCATTTTTTCCAATGACTAATTGCTGTAACACTGCTAAGCAGGAAGAGAGAAAGAACCTCAAAGCAAGGCTCCGCACTGTCGTGACCGCTTGGTTGCACAGTTGGTTGCTCTCCTCTTGGCCCCATGAAGCTTTTATTCCTGGCTACACTGCAAACTCGCACTGCCGGATGGAGCAGGTCGTCCCCATACCTACCCCATAGTTGAGACGCTTGTCTTAGGCTGCTAGGTTTGAATCCTTGAAGATCCAAGGGCACCTGAGCCACCCAGACAACGCTTGTGCTCCAGCCATTAGCTCGCACACAAAGGACGACTGGCACCTCCTTTTCCGGTGCCTTTGGCAAGCCGTCTACCCAGGAACTCAAGGAGACCAGTTTGAGCCTGGTCTCTGCCTGGCATCACAAAGGGGAAAAGGTGGATAAGGACGTCACTGCTAGGTTATAGCAGGGAAAAAAGAGGGACGGTCATTCGTTCAGGTGCCATGAAATCTGGTCTCAGGCTAGGGCCACAGCTCAATAAACTAGACACTGTGGAATGGCACTAAGACTGATATAAGCCAGCACCCCCCAAGGTAAACTTAGGACAGCAGTTACCATGTTGCTGAAGGAGAAAGGTCTCCTAGTGCTCCCGCGTGCCTAGACTCAGCCCCCTGTTAGCAGTAGCATAAAGGCTAAGGTTTAGTAAAGTAGGAGATATGAAATGTAAGAGAAGTGGGAGAAGAGGCCAAAGTCAGATTAGGACAGCAGTCATGAGGCCATCATGTGAGAAAACAGAGCATCATTCCTCCAGGTGCCACTGAATTCAGTCTCAGTTTCGGCTCAGGGTTAGAATTAGAGTTCAGGAAAACGGAAGATACAGAGTGAGAGTAAAAGTGCCATGGGGGAGAAAAGCCTGAAGAGGTTTATCTCAGCTAAATCAGGTGTAAATGGCTAAAGAATAAGTCCAGATTTTTTTTTTTAATGTATCATTAAACTAGCTATTTTGGACACAGTAACATTTCCAAATTACTCCCTGGGAAAACAAGGAATGTCATTTCATTTAGGTACTGTGGAACATAGTCTCAGTCTAGGGTCAGTCAGAGGCAGTTTTAGTTCACCAGGAACTGCAGAGAATGAGTAATATTTCCATGTGAAATAAGAGCCCATATTAAGTTACTTTCAGAAAACACAGATGACACATCAATGGCTAAAATGATACTTTTTTTTTCCATTTAGCATAAACCTTGTTATTTTTGGACACAATTGCATCTCCATGTATGTCAATATACTGTCATGTACAGTTAATTAAATCTAAGAATTTAGCTGATTTCATTAAAAATGTAAACTGTGGTAATTTTCAACAACTGGCTGCATCAGCTGAAAGCTTAAGATACTGCAGTGACATATGAAAACAAAACATACTAATCATACTTAATACTTAAAATCTTAATTTTAAATAACATCCTGACCTCATTTGCTGAATTTATTTAATGAGCCTGTCTAACACCTGAATAATGCATACCTCCTGTCAACCTACCATCTTACAAGATTCCAGTCTCAAGGTTGCAATATAAATGTATTATCTTCATATCAGCTACTCATTACAGTCAGTAACAGGAATGTGAAATGACACTACAAGGGCCAATTTATGTGACAATAACTGAAATGGGAAAGTAAATTGATACCAATTTTTATCCATCTTGATGCAATCTTTAAATGATTTCAAGCTCTCTTAGATGTTGCAAACCAATACAAACCATAAGGATTTGACATTGCAAAGGTCTATGCATGTGTATACATCCATCCATAGACCCACACATATACATACATACAAACACATACACATACATATGTAAATATACACTTGCAAACAGGGGTTTTGCAATTATATATTACATGCATATAGGAGCTAGAACTGGTAATGCTATCAATATTTGCTTTCAGTTACTTATAACTTTACTAAGTGAAATTGTTTAAGCTGAAATTTTCTAGGCTGGTATATGTCAATGGTTTTAAATTTCAGACAAAATGGTTCAACATAGTAGGTCAAATACATTCTTTTACAAACGTAACTAACCTATGATCATTGCCTTGAAATTATCTCATGTCTCCCTATGTGAAGCAAAAACTTCTAATCGGCCAGATATGTGCCTTTTTGCACATTGGTGCAAATTGGTGAAATCACAAGCTTTTAAATTTTTAAATTTGCATATGCTCCAGAAAGATTTAACCGTTGCTGTAAAATATTCTGAAAAATCCTTCTGCTCTGAACATGCTCCATCCCCAAGAAAAAAATAGAAAACAATGGACAGAAATAAATCTGAACACATTATTTCAGAAAACTACCATCTGTTGGCAGAATATTGTTCAGCGTCAAACTTCACTGAGTAAATCAGTTCCTTGGATCTAATTGTCTTTCTGAATATTTTACCAAAAATGTCAGGTATATATAGATCTCTTACCAGAATGCTAGATGTTTAATTACTCTTTTCATTAGCCTGCTATTCACAACATTTATTTCCAAAATCTCTAACAGAGATGTTTATAGCATTTAAATAGATTAGTCAGAGGACAAATAGATGCAATAGGTGTTGAAGTGTGCAGGATTTGCATAAACTACACAGATGATTACAAAGCTATTTTATATTTTGGGGGGAGAATTGCAGTATACAAGTCACATTGTTCTCTTTGGCAGTCACTGCCTTTGAAATCTGCCTCTCTCCCGGCAGTGTCGGAGGTGGCTCCCGGTTTCTTCCTTGCCATTTTTCTTTGTAGGATAAGAAGTTGACCACTAAGCTCTAAGCAGTGCCTATTTGCTCTAAGACCAGAGAGACTCTGAGGTCTATGAATGTTATGTTCTATAAAGCAAGACTTTTTTTCATCCTCCTGTTCCTCTAAAATACTGAACTGAACCTACACAGAAGAAAATAACATAGCTATTTCCCCAAAGAGGACAGAGTTTACTAACAAACACGCGGCTGTTTTCCTAACACTATATATAATGTGAACCAGGATTTATAGACAGAGTTAGATCTATGTAATGTACATGTTTATGGAACCATATTGAAAATTATCAATACTATTAATCTTCTAAGCACTTGTTTAGAAAGATTGCACTAATATATCACTTATTGCTGGAGGAAAGTACAAAAAGACTAAGGAATTCCTAGGCAGCCACAGCATTCTGCATTCTGCACGCAAAAGACTCCATATAACTAGCAGTCATGTATCAAGCTGTACACTTCTTAATGTTACTGAACAATTTACAATTCAGGGGCACGTCTCTAAAACAATACAGATTTTTTTGTTTCTCTCTGCACACAGAGGGTTTGGGCATCTTTAGTATGTAACTGTTTCTGTTTATAAACAAATTAATTAGAGAGACATTTAAATTTTATCTGGAGCTAACATTTAACCCCATCTGATGCTTTGGAAATGAAAGATGTTTCACGTAAGAGCTACCTGAAATCTCTACAGTACAATGGGCAGAGCATCATGTATTCCACCACTGGTTTTTATCAATCCAGGATGCACCTTCTTCAGTCATCCTGAAAATGTGCTGCAGAGTCTGGTCAGTACCCGAGTGCCCAGTGGCACCCTCCTAAGCTATAACAGTGAGCTGAAAGAGTACACTTGACAAGCTGGAGATACCGATGCATTTAAAACAAAATGATGCAACCTATAAAGACACTAACAGGCCAGAAGTACAGCACTAATTAAGTGACGGAACTGAAAAAAAAGTTAGTTGCTCTAGGAAGATATCCTGTAATGACAAAGAAATAGGTCTCTTGTAATCATTTCGGTACTCACCAACACTAACTTGAAGGTGAAGCAGAAAGTCACATCTGCCATAGCACTGCAAGTTGCAGAAGGAACGTTACGAGATTAAAACCACAGCTTAGCTGGGCATTCGGCCACAAAATGAAGGCAGGCACCCCTCCTTCACAGAGAGTTTGATTCTTGATATTCAGTCAAGACCTCGATTCCATTGCGCAGGAACTCAGTACCCCAACAACTTATTTGTTATTAGATGATAGAAAGCACGTTAGCGTCTTTATGCAACAGCCTTCCACACTGTTCTCTCCAGCTCCACACTGCAAATTCCTTCCACACTGTTCCCTCCAGCTTATTGAAGGTTCAACCTCAATGGTGGTGGCATATCCAAACCAAAGCCAAGCGAAAGACTAAGTCACTTATCAAAGTGAAAACTTTAAATAGTGTTACCCTGGGATGCTTACTGACCCCAAGATGTTTGTCAATATGAAATAGGAAAGCAGGATAGAAACGGAAGAAAATTCTTGCTTTTCTGTCAAATGGAAGTCTGCCATCCACTTCAGTGATACCAGAGATTGAATCAGTATGCCTACTTGTCCAAATCCAGTAACAGTCTACTTACTGGGCAACACTTTTGTGCTCACGACATTTTGAACAATAATTACTAACAGCAAGACAGGTTTTACTTAACTGTGCTTTCTGCAGAATTGTTGGGGATTTCTACATTTTGCCATATTTTTTAGAGCAAAATTTGAAGGAAGAGGAACATATGTATACACTGCCTGCTTATCCATCCGTAATAACTTCCTTCCTGTTAACTTTGGAACTTGATGACCAATTTGAGACATAATTGGGAGAAGTAGAGAGATTTCTGGAGCATGAGTCTGCAGGATTAGTAAAAACCAATGGATGGCTAGAAGAAAGACATCCACCAACCCTGAGTGTCTCTCTCATCCTTTCTGTTTGGCCAGCTAGCTGGCCAGTTGGCATATGGATAACTCAAAGACAGCCACAATATGGCTGTCACTCGCACAGCAAATTATACAGGGATGTGGGAGGGAGTTCAGGCACTGCTGGGAAATTGTGGAATCACAGGAAATATAATGGGAAAGCTGCTGGGAGAGGATATGCAGAAGACAATTCCTTGGAAAATTAAGATTCACAGGGATTTTTTTTATTTTGGGGTTTTGATAGTTCAAGGATACTTGCAGAGGTTTGGATGTGAAAACATAATAAACCTAGGACTGCTGGGTTAACTACATAGAGAGGAAGAGAAGCAGTATCACCAAATTTTCCTGAGAACCTTCAGCTCCTCTAGGAGTGATCCATTTCTTTCTCCTTCGAGCACATCAGTTCCTCTGGGAGACAGAGGTTTCTGTCTTTTTCAGGCACTTCAAAGCACTGGAAGCTACATTCATAGAGCTCAGCCACGTAACAGAGCTGGCCAACCAGTTCCTTGCATATCTATAGTGCCTTCTATTGATAGACCTCAAAGTGCTTCACAAAGACTAACAAATAAGGGCACACAAGTCAAGAAGGTACCCACTGCTGTTGTGTCTATGGCATAGATGAGGTAGACCAGAGCAGCGAGACTTAATTATCTTTCTAAAAGTCAAACAGAAACTGAAGAGATGGAAGCAGAACCCATATCTTTTGGCCACTCTATCTTCATGCTTCACCCACAGAATCATCTTCCTATTGCTTGAACAGCACAAGTGTTAGTGATCTAACTATTGTAAAAACTGAAATATTACTCAGTTGAAAAGCAAACCAAACAAAAACCATCTGGTACCATGACTCACCTCCCTTCCCTCATGGTAAATTTGCTCCTTTTCACCATTAGCATGTCTTGCTTCTAAAACACACCATCAAACAACAGCCATAATAATGGATAATCTTATGACCAAAAGAATGTAAATATATAGGTAGCCTGAGACTTAATAAATAAGCTCATTAAAAAATGCTTTTCTGATGTTGTATTTAACAAGTCTGACAGCTTTCAAGTATGGGAAAAATGTGTATGCATCTTTGAGACAAATAAGAAAAATCTGAAGTGAAAGTTAAACTGTACAATTACCACCGTAATCTAAAAATACACCAGTTCAATAGAATAATACTTCTGAGAAAGACAACCAACACAGGTTTTCTTACTATTTGTTTCTCTTCTCCTCTTCTTTTAAAGGAACAGACAATCTACAGGCATGCAGCTTGAACATATGAGTTTAAATCATGGCTTTTTTAATGCATTAAAATATAATAAAACCATAGTCTTTGGTAACATACATTGAAAGCACCTTCTGTAGTTCAGTAAGTGCACTGACATTCCAAAATGCTGCCTTAATCAACTGTATTTCTGATCAATTTAAAGCTAAGTATGGACAACGTATTTCTATCTCCTTGGGATGATGTGACTGCCTTTAATACATGAGTGTCCCCTCAATACTGGCATAGTAAAATACAGACCTGGTTTCAGATGCTAATATTACTGTGGTTAACAGTTTTATTGTCTAATTGAATTAGCACTATCTTTGCTATTAGGCAGGTGCTGCGGGTCAAGATACCAGATTTCAGTGAGGATGCAGCTGGCCAAACTTTGCCCTGAATTCAGGGCAAAGCATTTCAAATTGTAGCAGGAAGCAAAGTATAAATATTGCATACCAAATCTGCATGCAGAGGGCCAAAAAGGGCTGGCCAGAGCTTTCCGTAATTTTCATAAAACAGAGAGAGGCAGAAGGTGCTCTTCCATGACCTCCTATGGGAGGTGAATGGATATTCTTGTAATCAGAACTTCACTGCAGGATGAACAAAGCACTGCAGCATTTTTTTCAGTGGAATACTGGCCAAACCATTTAAAATTAGACATCTGCTCATTTTATCCTTGCGTAGATATCTATGAAATACAGCCAGAATTGTCACTAAATCACGCCCTGAGTGCTAGGCATAGTTGTGTTAGGTTGCTTGAGATCAAGCAAGCAAAAGGAAATTTGGTGATTATACTGCCCCTGCCTAAAAACTACATTATGTCCTAAGTTTGTTGCAGTGAAAAGTCACAAAATATTTTCTTGGTAGTTGACCAAATTCTGACCTCAGATACAGAAATGTAAATCCAGTCAACTCCACTCAGAGGAGACACTTCACATATAAACTTGTTAAAGGGAGATCAGAATCTGGTCCTGTATGTGCACAGAATAAAGTCATCTGCCTTTACTGAACATTTCTGCCAGGCACAAAAAAGCAAAGGCGATACAAAGATGTGGAGAAGCAATCAGGATTGAGACAAATATACTGACGTAGTCTCAGATATTTCATAAAACCAGGTTTATAAGTTGGTGATGAGAAAAAGAAAACAAAGTGATAAGGCATATTTTTAAGACTTGTGAATATATGTTGTTAAAGATCTCTTCAGTCTATCCAATAAGTGCCTCATGCAATAGAAAAAGAAATGAAAAAAGAACGAACTCCTCATTTTACTTTAAAAATACAGAAGAAAATGTCCATCATATTAATATATAAATATCTGAAAAATACCAAGAGCAATCAGTCCCCTGTCCCCCATACTTCTGCCTCGCATTCTAAAATGTGAAGGAGAAGATAAAGTATACCACTGTGAGATTAGACTGACCATAGATTTAACAGTAGTACTTCCATGGAAATACATGTCCTTGCTCATTCTTTGAATGAAGATGATGATAAGAGAAGGAAACAAATATTTTACTTACCTATGAGAGTCTTCAGCACTTAATTTCCTACCATCTTTGAGATGTGGAGTGTACGACTGCCTGATAGTGCAGTACAACTTTTGTCTTTTGTAACTGAGGAAATTCAAACGCACAGAACTAAGAGATCTGCCCAAGATGACAAGTCGCTTGTAAAATGGAGTACCCCCTCAGCATTTTCTAAGTTAGAATTAGCAATCTCTCACCAAACCATCATTTCTTGCTGTTTTTTTTTCTTTTTTTCATCTTATGTCGGTATTAAAGAAATGAGAACTGGAGAAATATCTCCTAAAGTGTTATCTCCAACAATAATTACCGAAGACAACTTAGAGCCTATGGCAGTTTTTCCTGGGACATATTTAACAGTATCTATTATTTTGATTGGCTTCTCTAGGAAGGAAACCTTGGCTTCTCTAAACGCCACAATTTTATTTTTGTAAGAAAATATGCACGTGGACTACCTTAACAATGCTAATCCCTGTGTGGATTCTGGCGAGAAATTAAGACCAATAAGTGCGTAGAAGGGAAGTTACTGTGACAATCTCAGCTACTGATATAACACTGTAGGCGCGTGAGGATATGAGGGTGAGGAGGGTGTGCTTTTTATGGAAACATTTAACACAACAACAGGAATACAAATCAAGCTCCATTAATTTAGTTTTAAATTTTAATGAATCAGGATGAGTAGTTTCTGTAAAGTAGGATTTACTTAATGAAATATTAATATTTTTGCTAAAAGAATTGTAAATTGCAAGTTAATATAGCAGTTTGCCTTAAATAGAACGTCACAAGTTGAAAAACACTGAAATAGCATATGACAAATCAAAACGAGTCAGAATTTAAGAGTAAAATATTGTGTTCAGTCTTGAAAACTGAACCTTGGTAAACCAAATTAATTATTTCATTTAAAAAAGACACAAGTACATTAAAAGCAGCAGAAGAAATCATTCTGGATTCTGTTATAGCTCAAATTATAATACTTTGATCTGCCTAAGCAGTATATAGTTTGAATACTAGCTATATAGCTTGATTAGTAGCTCAGACTTCCCAGTGATTAATAGATTTCATTCTCGGAATGAAGGAACTGTTATGCAGTATTTACATACAAAAAACTGAAGCCCAAGTTACAGTTGCTATCCCAGGTACATCCTGGTCATCTCTTGACTGTGTGTCAGGATTGGACCATGGTCACACCAGTCTTTCTTTTTCCCTTCCACACTGGTTTCCTTCCAAAGGAAATCCACATGCACAGGCAGAGAAAGAGCCATAATACACTCAAGGATGTCTTCCCTTTAGATGACGCTGAACAGGGAACTTCTTGCAACAGAAAGTAACACAACCAGTGAATTCCTGACCTCCTAGGCAAGTTCCTCTAGTAAAATCTCAGGTATGAACTTTAACTGAGAAAGAAAACCCTTCGGTAGCAATTGTCATTTCACTTTAGGAATACCTTGATTTTATGCAGGTTCTACTGCTGAAAAACTGTTAAACTGAACCGAATATATGGCCTTTGTGCTTTAATAACAACATCTACAAAGAGTCACATAACTATAAGGTTAAACTGGCACCTCTTCTGCATGCATTCAAGGCCCAAGTAACTTGCACAAAGTCAAGCAGGAAGCCTGTGCCAGGGCCAAAGAGCAAACTCATAGATCTCCAGAGATCTAAGCTAGGGACCTATCACAAAACGTCCTTGTCTGGATGAAGTTGCAAAAAGAGTTTCTAGCTTTCTCTGTTACCAGTCACATTTGTTTTTTTCACCTGGGAAACAACAAAGTATTTTGGGGGTCTTTGATCCTCTGTTCTTACATGCTTACAGAAGGACCATCTCATTCATATGGCTATCTTTGATGCATGTATAAAAGTAATGCAGGAAAAGTGAATAACACAAAAAAACATTTAATTTCAGCTTTCCCAAAACTAGAAAAACTGAAGACCATCAAAAAATAAAAGCCCATTGGTTTCAAACAACAATGCATTACTGGCTCATTTTCCTAGCTGGCAACTAAGTACTTCAGACATGCAAAAGCAATAAAATCTGCATAATCATCTGATGTCTCTATTAGTCTGAAGAGCTTGGGTACTCAGCATACAGAAGAGAGATGGCAAGATGGAGTAAAAGAAGATACTATAAAAAAATATATTGTGTAGCTGTGAAGAAACAGTAGAGCTCCATGTATTAATTCTTGCAGGGTGACAAAAAATATTTAGTGATTGTACCTGATAAAGAAGAGCAAGTAAAGAATAAAATGGACTCACATTGAGCTGAAGGTCATCTGTCCACTGGCCAACGAGCCGGTAGCCTGGGGTGCTGGTGTTTGTTGTATGGTACTGAAAGATGTCATAGCGCCCTGGTGCATCACCATTTTTATTAAACATCACTGGAGTGCCAGCACTGCCTGAGGAAAGAAACAAGACAAAATCCAACCAAACAAAAAAAGCCAAAGCTTTACAGTATCTGCTTTATTTATTTAGTCACAGTTGAGAGCTTTCAGACTGGCAACGTGTTTCAGGCAACTGTCATCTATCAGCCCAGCCATTTAAAATAAACACACTAGGACATTGTGGCATAATCCTAGCCCTCTTTCTGTGATTAATGATCACTACCCAATTCCACTGACTGAAAACAAAATGAAGCAAAACCAAATCAGCTTTACTTCACTCTAGCCTTGCATGCAGCAAGAAACAGCAGAAGGCTCTTCTCTCTGCCCTCCAGCCTTCCTCCCCATCTTTCTTTCCTTAGGGAGTTCTTTAGTGAAAATCAGCCCTGTGAATGGAGCTTCTAAATGATTTTTTTCCCCAGAAAATGTTCCATCTGCTTCTGAGAGATACTGCTGTCAGAAGTCAGCCCAGGTCTAGTGAATCTTGACTGGCATCCAGAAATAGCTTCCTCCTCCACAATATGTTCTTATTCCAGTAATCAGCATACAGTTGAGATGGAAAAGAACAGAGTAAACTACAGGAAGACTATTCCTTGCATGCTCCCTTATTTAGCCTCTACGACACTGATACAGGCTGAAGAGTATTTCAGTCAGGACCAGCTCAGGATCAGGGTCTGCCACCCTTCACTGCTGATGGGCAGGAGGTGAAGCCTCCAGCACATCCAAATACACTGCACAGAATTGGTTCTCCTCAGGGCAAAGTAAGTCCACAGACTGGAAGTATGTTGATAATTGAACTACATTACAGATGATTCCTTAGACAGGAAAGTTCTGACCAGAAAATCTGCATTTTAATTACAACAGCAATAGTGAATCCTTTCTTAAACAAGAATTCAAAGCAATGTTGTATTTTCTCAGAGCTCTAGGTAAAATCTTCAAGGATGACATTTATTTCAGGATACATTAAAACAGGTTTCAGCGGGGTAGAGTAATATTGTGTCAAGATTGAAGATTATGACAATGCTCCAGTATATCTATATTCAAAGCTTCCTCCTACTGTGTAACTTTCTTTTCCCCAAAGCAAAGAAAAATCTCTCCTGTAGTAGCACTGAACTTTAAGGTTACGGTTTTCTTCACAATTCCCATTCTTCATTGAATTCTGGCAAGTGAAAGAAGATTTGAAGGAGTGAATTAGCATAGTTTCCATTCTAGCCCTGGTAAATTGTTTTTTGTCTATTCTACAATCCTTCTGAGATCACATATAGATTAAGTTCAAAGACTGGTACAGAAAATCTTCCACTGAAATCTCTCCTCACTAGTTCCCTATGAACACTAGGCAGATATTTAATTGTCATTACAGATTAATGTAGCCAGAACACATTTACAGTGAAAACACTTAAAGTGAATAAGAAGGAATGGCCATAACTCCTAGGCTCCTCCTGAAAGTTGCCACAAATGGGATTTAGCCAATCATGACTTTTAAGAGGGCATATATTATTAGTTGAGCTTGGCTTTGCCAGAGCTGACATAAAAGAATACAGTTCAAAGTGCAGGAGCTCAAGTGAGGCTCCCAAAATGCAGCATCCACATTTGTGGATTCCCTAGATCCTGGCAAAACCCCAGGATTGACATGATCAAGCGAACGTGTTTGCAGGTTAGGAGGCAGACTTAGAACTGGTGCCATTTGTCAGGGCCCTGCCAAACTCAAAGGAGCTGAGACAAGTTCTGCTACCTCCAGCTCGCTGACAAACAGGAGAAAGGGCAGCAGCTAACAGCACACCTGGGTCACCTTCATGAGCCATCTGAAACGTCCCCTGGAAATCTTCCCGGTCAAACCATGGCTGCTCCAACACGGCTGCACTGGGGTAAAGTGAAGCTGCTATCGATTTCACGGCTGGGAAAGCAAAATGGGCTATTTGCCTGTCTGCACATGATGCTGATACGAATTCGGTGCTGACAAACACCCAGCACCATGTCAGGAGAGGTGTGGGAAAGGGTCAATAAAAAGAAGACCAATATAAAAAATAGGTGCTATTATGGAGTATCCTTTACACAGAAAAGGCCTAAATAGATAACGTATCAGGATCTATCACTCAGAAATGTGCTGTGCTGTTTCTGTGTTTCACGGGAGCAATGAAACTCTTTGTAGGTCACTGCTAATTGTTTCTTTGTATAACTCCTTGCAGACAGCTTTTAAACACTGACATTTAAAATAATCCCTAACAGCAGTGGATGTACTTGGATGTTCCAGGGCTGCAGGCTCCACAAGGCACAAGGTGGCCTTACGTGCTGCGCCACTTCTACAGGCCTCTAAGTGCACAGTTCCTCGGGACACCTACATCATGCATGGATATAAACACTTGACAGTTAATAGTAAGCACCTGTTGCTATTTTCAGATATATCTTCATTCTGCTATAAAATTATATAGAAAAAATATCTGTGAAAAGTCTGGGATCTACAGGGAAGATTAGTATCTGCAGGAATGTAAAGAACTGTGATAATCTGAGGTCACAAGTCAAGCAGGAGCTTCCAGTTTCCTGACTTTGAAGATGAAGTAATTGGACTCCCAGCCAAGGATCTGCTTAGTAAAGTGCAAAACTTCTTTAACCTCCGTGTGGGCTCTGGTGCTTGTTTTGGTGCTTCCTTTACACTATCTGTCTGTCAGGACCTTAACTCTTTCAGTCCTGCTTGAAATTGTTACAGCATTTCATTCTGCTCTTGCAATTCCAGTTTCATTGTGCACTCATGAAAATAATAAAAAGTAATACGCAAAAACCTCATTACAAAGAAGGAGTATTTTCATAAATAATCTTTTAATAACACATAATTATTATTAGACTTCTTGATCCTATAATTATTAAAATATCTGGTTGTTTAGTTGTTTTTTAACAATTTAGGATTTATTTTTTCTTCTCCTAGGATTTGTAAGAATTTTGCTACAGCCCCATCAGGGACTTCAGAAACCGAGAATTAGCCTCTAGTCTGTAGCTTCTTGATCATTCAGAGGTTATGAAATTTGAATTCATCTTCCGTTCCCAGCAAGAGCCTAAGTATCCTCTTACTACACAGACACAGAAAGTACATAACCTTTCACCTGCAAAATGCACTTGAAAAAAAGACACAATCTAATTGGTTTTGTAGGCTTTCTGTGTCTTCACCATGAGATGACAACTGAATTAATAGGAAAAGGATAGGGTGCCAGATAGGTGTAACTAGCTAAGGTGTTTCTTTATTACTCAGTTCACATTTAATGCAGCTTGAGAACTGGAAGGAGTCACATGAAAAGAATCTTTTGCTTTTTGCTGGGGAAAAATACAATCATTTTGCATTGTGAGAGTTTCAGAATCTCACTGCATGAGCACTTGGGGTTTTAAGTTTTCTGTATTTTTAGAGTTTTCTGCACTTAGGATAGTGAGACAATACCAGAATCATACTGAGCTCCTAGTATAAATCCAGACTCTCTTCATTAAAATGCCTTTCTTTATGAATGTCATTATCTTTGTGAGAAAGAAAAGAATCCAGAAGCATGTACAGACAGCATGATTTCAACTGCATAGTTACAAGGAGATCTATTACGTACAAAGAGGATCTCATCTCAGGATGCTTGAAAATGGGATATATTTTTTCTCTCTGGCAGAGGCAGAATTTGGACAAAGCATTCGCACTGTTCTACTTTCTGTTTTTACTGCAGATTTAGTTAGAAGACTGGAAGAACAGGATTTTAATGATGGGTAGCCCACATGTTGGTTTCCAAGCCCTAACCATGATGAGACAGAGTTGCACTGCTGTACCAGTGACCCAGAGAAGGGAAAGTTAAGCCCAGAAGTGTACTTCTCTGCCACCCCTGGAGTGGCAACACAATGGCCGAGGAAGGCTTGGGTAGTAGCACTTGTGTCCCACAAGCCCAGGGGCTTCAAAACAACAGAAATACACCACACAGACCAGCAAAAAAGCCTCTCACGTTACTCCTTCCATTGCCTCGTCCCTGCGACTTATCAGCCTGGCCTCGTCTATTGGGTGAATTACATGGCAGCTCTTTAGCTTGCATCACAAGGAAGACTGAACTGATCCACAACAATCCTGAGAATTTACTTGATTGTTCCTGCTTCCTCCTGTTGAATAGCCTTGGTTTTTGTTTGTTGGTGTGGTTTCTTGTATTAATGCCAACACAATGTGCAATCAGACGCTGTAGTATCACACACAGCAAGTGAGACACGTTAACACTGGGACACAGGCTGGCCTAGCAGGGAGGCACGGCTGCCAAAATCCTATCAGAGAGACACCTGAACAAGACATCTAGTTCTCTTCCTTGAAAGTCATAAGCCTGCCTGCAATAACAAAGAGAGCATTTGAGATTACTGCACTTTTATATAGTATAATACTGAAAAGAAGTAGGTCTCCCAAAACACCTCTCCGCAGCCCCAGGAACGAGCCCCAGAAGCATCACAGTGCAGCGCTGAGCCTGGATATGCAAACACATGCGCAATTACACCCCAGGAATGTGACAAAAATGCTAAACTGCCCCTGGATAATACACTTACAGAAATTGGTTCTTTCCCCATGGGAAAGGCCAGTACTGAATAGCCAAAAGAAAATAAAAAGGTTTAGAACTGGATCAGTTTTGCCATCATTCTTCCTCTCCTGCTAAAAAGCAAATCACTTCTTCAAGCCCCTGTGCTGGCCATGAGTCACATGTATACAACCAAAGAAAAACGCCATATGGCTGTGTAAATCACAAATGAAGAAAAATAGTCATCTTTTAAAACGCTGACCAAGGAAACACAAATAAGGAAACCAAAGTTACTGCAAACTAATTCTAGGAGCTGAACAGTATGCAAAATTAGCTGGGCACCTATTTTCTCACAAATTATTTCTCAGCTCTAATAAAATGATAGAACGACCATTCATTCTCTTTATCATCTCTAGACAGCTTTTGCATATAATGTATGAGCTGTTCTCAAGTACTAAAATGGCCAAAGTACAATGCCGTATATGAGTACTGTACTTCTATCTAATCTTTGTCCTTTGTAACTTTTTTTTTATAGTCACCTTCCAAAATGAGGAAAGTAGAACTCTCCAGACTTTCTCAGATTATTCATCTTGAAAGATGCAGTTAACACCATTTCCTTCAAAAGAGGAAATAAAAATCTCCTGTAATACACTTCGCCATTCATAAGACAATTTATACAGAAAGGAAAAATATCCCTGGCACAAATGACCAAACCTGATCATGAAAGACCAGCTTTGTTCCTACCTTTAAATCCCTCTGTTCCTATTTATGTGGGTTTTTTACTTTATTAATAAAAATGTTTATTAGTAAATTGCAGCAAGAATCCCAGAGGATGTGGCCAAAATTTTCAGGATTCAGGAACCTAAATCTGAACATTCCTATCTCTATGTAGGTGCTGAAGCAGCTGTAGCAGAACATAAGCTGTTGCGTCACAGGCATGAGCCGTGCCGTACGTCTGCCAGCGTCTGTTTGGTGCACAGCGCTCTTCCAGCACTCACCCATGGGGCCCGTGGCCTCAGGCCACAGTGCGCCCTGTGGCTGCTCTGGAGGCATCTCTGTGTCATCCGCAGAGCAGGGATGTCCGTGCGAGCTGGTGTTCCACGGGATCGACATCTGTGGCTACCTCAGCCATTTCCAAAGGACATTTTCATTACTTTTCAAAATCTGTTCTAACTATGGATTTGGAGGTCTAACTTTTGGCCTTTAGTTAAATCCAGGATCTGTGTCTTACAGAGAGCTACAGCAGAGCACTGAGCCCCCTAGTACCTACATCAGCAAGGTTTATGAAGGGGAAATAACATTAGATTGCTTGTAACGTTACCTGCTATGAGTGATCTGCTCTGGTGACTCTGGGGCTGGGCTCAGGTGAATCTCCCCCATGGATATTAATGAAGTCAATAAAATTTCAGTAAAACATACAGAGGCAAGGAAATTCTGCCAGTACTTAGGCTTGATTCATACAGCGCAATGCAGAGGAAAGGAAGTGGAAGCCATGGAACTGTATGAAAGGGACGGCTGGTATTGTAACCATCACTGCCACTCTTCGGCAGCATAGAATAGAATAGAAAAATTCTCCCATCCTCATTCCCAGGAGGTTCTGTGTTTTTACTTCCACACCTCTAAAGTCTAACTGGAGGAAGGAAAGTTGAAGTAACCAGTTGGTCTAAATCACACAGTTCTGACTCTGCAAATGAACCTGTCCCTTTAGCTGTCCTCTCCCTTGGCTGGAACATGAAGCTCAGCTGGGTTTAGGGTACTAGAATTTCATCCAGTTAGTTTTCTCCAAGTAAAGGAAACAATGTGAATAAATAAGAAAAAAGATATGTGATGTTAACAAACTTCTGGGGCTTAAATAGGCATATTTAATCAGAGACAAGCTGAAGTTTTTACCCAACTGTCTCTTTCTCCTATAGAAAATCACAGGCTTCTGGAAAGTATTTTAAAATAGCAGCAGCAATTTCTGTCTTTGCACAGTATTAGCCTATTTGCCTTGGCTACCTGGGGTCCTGCAAGACTCAAATGTTTTACAAAACATCTACATCAAGTAAAGCAACACCATGCTTTCAAACAGATACTAAATAAATATGGTCTTTTGCCACAAACTCTAGTAAAACAATAAAAAAACTCAAATTAAATGAAAAAACACATTAAGTAAAATTCAATAAAAAAAAACCCTACAGGGGTCAAAATGCTACTGATAAAATAGTCTTTCAGCTCACCGTTGAAGTTAACGCTGCGTATGTACTTCAACAACTTTTTGCCTCCTGCTTGCTCCATCTCCGGACAGACCCCTGGGTAATCCGCACAAAGGTCCTTGTTCATGTGATGGAGGGCGTGAGCCATGGCATAGACAGCATCAATCACAAACTGAACTTTCCCTTCTTGCTCGTAATGGGAGTCTTTGCCAATTCTCTCCTGCCCTGCACATTAAAAACAAACACACATACACACACACAGAAGGACAATAAGGAACAGTATTTTCCTGATACCAAATACAAATTAATCCTCTTCGAGCACATTTAA
The DNA here is from genome assembly GCF_036417845.1 of Apteryx mantelli. Classification (NCBI taxonomy): domain Eukaryota; kingdom Metazoa; phylum Chordata; class Aves; order Apterygiformes; family Apterygidae; genus Apteryx; species Apteryx mantelli. Next base: position 27,286,569 of record NC_089989.1, on the reverse strand, counting down.
AGAATTAGCCAATACAATACAAAGTTTTGAGTTATGATTTTACTAACCTAAAAAAAAAAAAAATCCTTCTTTCCTGATAGTGGAATCATCAGCCCTTATTCTTGCAAGTTATTTACCATAATCCAAAAAGACAAATCCTACTGTAATCACAAGCTTGGAACTATAATCTACAGGGACCATCTTAGGGAAAGTACAAAAAACACCGGGTTCTGTACGCTCCCAAAGTATGTCTTTGAGTGAAGAAAGCATTTAAAATAAAGCACAGCTGGTATTTTAAAGTCTGATGTTTTGTTCTGTTTCAAATCCCAGTCTCTAATTGAAAGCCATAGCCAGATTGAGGGAAGAAAGAATCACTTCAGATGCAACCTAAGGGGCGCTCCGGAGAATTCAGGCAACATGCCTACTATTAATGTAACCTCAGGAGCTCAGTATGTTTGCATTAACTATGCACCCCCCTTCTCCTGAACCTGCCGAGATTCAAATGTCCTTCTGAATTCACTGACTGCCTTTAAAATATTCTAGCAGTGGAGAATTTGGAGGAATTCAAACCCTTAATGTCATCTGAACTGCAACTGGGGGAAAGCAGTGCTTTGAAAATCATTCCTTTATTACTGTTGCACCCAGTGCGTTAGAAACTGCAAACCCTCTGCCTCAGAGATCTAATCTAACAGGCCAAGACAGAAAATGTCTGAGAAAGCAAAGTGTTATACAGATGGAAAACTGTAACACACAGAAATTAAACCACAAAGATCCTGAAGAACTCAATAGCAGTGACACAAAAAAGTCAATCTAAGTGTTTTAAACAATAGACTAGTGCCTTAAATATTCTCTCTCTCTCAGATTCAAGATGAAAAAGTAGTCTGGTGATATGACTGTAAAAACAGGCAGTCAGGCGGCTTGCTTGGTTTTGTTGTTGTGTGAGCGGATAACTGGGGGCCTCTGCAATTAAGCAGCAAACAGAATAGTCTTTTCAGAGGGTAAAGCAAGGCATAACGGGTTACGAATTAGGAGCCCTTGATTTTTATTCTGAAATTGTCCACGGACTTCTTGTTTTACTTTGGGCAAGTAACACCTGCATGATTCAATCTGTCCAGCTGCAAAATGTGTGATTATACTTACCTATCTCACCAGGGTTTGGTGAAATGTAATTACTGTTTGTTAAGTGTTCTGAGATGCTCTGATGAAAGCAGCAGAGGTGTAATCTATTATTTTCGAAGGGTGGCAACACCACAGTCCACTTGTTCCATTTACAGTGTGACACTCTTCTAACCTCAGATCAGTCCTGATCGTCTTTCTGCAGTGCCTACAGGTCTGGATACCATGAGGAGCTCCGAGAAACCAGCCTTCAAAAACCACCTCTTGTGAATATTTCAGAGATCTTCAATCAAAGTAAATATTCAGTTGGAGGATACAAGGCAGAAAAAAGTGCTTTATTTGAAATAGGGCACAGTGAATTCAAATTGTTGACTGAAACCAGTAAGGAAAGGAAATCAAATTGTTAATGAATTTGTGAGAACTCATGATTTTAGCAGAGGAAAAAGCCCATTTTCCTGTTGCTGCTCAAGTCAAACGTTTGCATCTTTCCCTCCTGTACCAATGAACTAGAGCTTTACCAGCACAGGACCAGAATCTATTATCTAAAACCAGACTCAGCCACTGCGTTCTTCCAAAGAAGTACTAAGTTTTCTGAAAACTATCATGAAAGAGCAGTTAAGGCCTTCTCAGCAGAGATGTCCCTCCAGGCACTCTAAATCAGTCTGAAGATCATTTTGTAGCCAGTGTATGAGCAAAGCTTTTCAAGTCTTTTCAGTCTGTAAGAGAAAGATATACTGTAGCCAAAGCTCCCTCCCACAGGCCAAACTTGGCAAAAAGAGATCCAGACAACTGGCAGCAAGTTCTGCCCACATCTTACCTCTGCCCTACCCTTACTCTAGTTCACCTAGATCGCTTGCACAGTTCTTGTGATGTCAGCCATTTATACAAATATGCACACGCACACACACAGATATACAGAGATATATATATGTGTATACACACTGTATACAGTCCAACAGTGAGGTTCCATTTGTTATTAAAATAGTTAATAGAAGCAACTTCAATTTATGGTCTGTTACAAATCAATATGCCCTAGGAAAAATCCCACTTCCCGTAATTTCTGCGCTGAAGTAGCATACTTTTTGTACTGGATTCACTAAAAGATTAGACACGCGTCCCCAAAAGGTAATTGACCTACATCATCAAATACACGTTAGTCTCAATCCATCCTCTCTCTCTTCTCTGGGTGGAGAGATGGTGGACTAGAATTATGAATAAATACAATCAAAGAGATCACCAACTTCTTATAGAAATTCTACGAGCACAAAGAATATCTAAAAATATCCACAGAACCATCTGCTTGGAAATAAGCAAAAATATAATTCCCCTATATATACATCTTTAATTATGTGCACTTTCCCCCCTTCTTTGGCTCCCTCAGTAATTACCAAACTGCATCACTTGAGTCGGATCCATACAACCTACGCACTGTGTTTAAGATGCTCTCTACCACTCCCTCCCCAACCCCCCCAGTTTTAAATCTCAGCTACACTGGAAACATTGAAATCCTAATTTGCAACTAATTCAGCAGGGTGAGAGAGCTTCCAGATTTTGAAAATTCACCTTCAGTCTCCTCTCATTGATTACAGACCATATTACATTTCCAGACCCTGACAAGGAAAATGCTTTCAAGTGGTTTTAGCTCAGCTACATAACTAAATTAACAATGCAACAGAAATGCATGCCAAGGGAAGTGAATTTGGAATTGAAATTCTGGACACAGGCAATACTGATTAGGCATACTACGTTCCAGGAGCATAGCTGGCCATAAACACAGCAAAGAGAAAACTTTTAGCAGCAAAGACATCCGTGAAAGAAATCTGAGCAAAATCCACTTAAAAAAAACAAGAGCTGTGTTAACAATGTTGAGATATGAAAATAAGAAATAATAAAATAAACGCTTGAAAAAACTTAATAGAATTTCTAGTAATGAGAAAATAGCCATTCAGTTGAATATTAAACATCCAGAATTTTTGTACAGTAAAGTCCAGATATGGAGCCAATTGTAACTATCCACCCAAAAGGCATGCATGAATTTATTTATACAATTAAAGAAAATAAGAATACATATTAACATAAGGATGAGTTAGTTTTCGAAGGGGACTTATTTTAATTGTGATCAGAAGTTTAGCTCAAATTTGAACCAGCAAAGAATGCACAAGACAGCTGCTATATTCTACATATGTCAAAAATAGTCTTCAGACTTTAACATTAAAACATCCAAATAACTGGGCCTGATTGAACTTAGTGTTCCCCTAGTTTACATCAAACTAACATCATAGTAACCCAGTGAGCAGTAAATTGGACACGAAGTCCATTCTTGAGCTGGTGTAAAATGAAGCGATGGGCACAACTTTAACTCCAGCTTCAGCATTAGTTTGACAAATATTTTACCCTCTTGGTTTTGGCTGGAAAAAACAAGCAGACTGTTACACCACATACTTCAGGAACAGCTCGTGCATACAAATTCAGTTATTCTTATCTATTCTTGGAAGAGAAGGAAACCCACAGAAGTCATTAGATTATTACAGATAAGCTGGTAGCTTCCACACTGCACTTTGTGTGTCTCCTGGCAATCTTGAACCCACAGCTGAACAGTATTGGGACATCACTGGAGGATCTTGGGACAGCAAAGCTTCGTGTAAGAGGAAGAACCAACAGACAAACTCAAGCTCCAGGTACAGTAAGAAACCATACAACTCTCCACACTATCAAAAGACACTAAGAAACACAGGGAAATATCAACTCCATTTGCACTGAGATGTGGAAATCTGTTATTCTTTCATGCTCCAGTTCTTTACTGGTTGCTTTTTTTCTTTTTATAACTTGGTGATCTCAGAGGAACCATGCAATAACATTATTTTCTTCATCAATGAAGTAGCTGACACCTGAGACGTATGCACACAAAGTGATTTCAAGAAAATGCACTTTTGTTCCATGGATTTGAAATGGAGTACCTTGGGATGTCAGGGGAAGGAAGAAACACAAAAGCAATTTATTGACACGAGCATTTTTTTGCTTCCAAAAGATCTATTTCAAGGTGATGACATATAATTTAACCTCACTTCCTACTAGAGTCTCAAGTGCTCATCATCATGATTCCTAAGAGACTGAGTAGCTAGGTTTCTTGCTTCAGGCAAAACTTCGGAAGAGGAAAATACTGCAACAAAGAACAGAGGAAAAAAACCCCAAACCCAGTGCAGTGAGAATACACAGAGGAAGAAGTCCTCTTGTATGACCTCCTTTGGATGACGCAGAAATGAAATGCAAGTTGAAGAATTCCTGGTCATACTTTCTGCTTCTACATAATGGCAACACTTAATGCCTCCCTGTATGAAAAAGGAGCTGGCAACATTGTTTTTCACAGTGCAGTTTCTCAACATCCCTTTTTCAGTTGATTCTTCTGGATTAGTCACTGATCTTCATATATTGTAGGGCGATATGATATGAAGTGTAAATAATGCTGTGAGTATGATTTTTTTGACATATAATTCATACAACGGACAAACATCAAAAACCCACTTCATTGGTGCTTACGTTAGATGAATTCCAGACATTAGTTCAAATACTGAAGGATTAAACACATCTTCAAAGGAACTCAAATAATAATACTGTTGGGAACTTGTTGATAGTCATCATTAACAAGAGATTTAATTTAAAAATTGCAGAATGCTCACAGTATCAAACAACAAGCTATTATTTGTACAAATAAGAATTCAGCAGCTGGTTAAGTACTGACAGAAAAATATATACTCTTCATACATCTATAGCATATTTAGCAGCATTAAATACCCAATGCCTGTGAACAAAGAAACATCAATGATATAACAGCTACAATTACTAGTCTATAACCATTTAAATGCCTACAGATGCTGTTTCATAATGACACTGGAAGTCCCATGAGCTACACACAATGCAGAGAGCTCAGCCTGTGCAACTGCTCCTGCTGCACTCTTGGCTTTGCAGCGCATGCACAGAGCAGCTGGATAAGACTGACCCCCGGTTCAGAGACAAGCAGGCAGACCCAGGGCTCTCCGCAATAACCTCACAGATATTACTCGTCTGAAATTCACTCATGAAATGGACCCTACTATACACACAGGAGGTGTAAAATCTGAAGGCTTCTTCAAATAAGCTCTTTATTTGAATGTAGCTGAATACTAGAGCTTGAGAAAAACTAACAAAATGCTGGAGTAAATATTGCAATTCAAACATGAGGGCTATGACGATCAGGCCTCTTTACAATATAATACATGTATTGTCTTTTTACAAAGAAATACAAAATAAAACTATGCAGTTATAGTCATCTATTCAGCCCACTCCAAATCAGAAGATCTTATTACAGACAAAAGTCTTTATCTGAAAACCATCAAACCACCACCCATGGATTTTCTTAGGGAAAGCAAATGAACTTTCAGATTTCCACTGCTAATCAAACAAGAACATCTTTCTGGGCTAGGACAAAATTCCAGCCTAAACTTCGTCAGAGTAGCGACACAGCCTCAGGAAACAAAGAGCAAACCCCTCTCTGATGCAGGTGCAAGCCATTTGTGCCACTTTTATAACGATTAAGTAAACCTCTCCTTAATCTCCTCTATAATCTCCAGTATCAAAGTAGCTCTACAGCCTCCTGTGGCTCTAATAAAGAGCGACAGCTCATATTGCAAGACAAATGTGGAAATCAGACTGATTGTTCTGTAGTAACAACAGACAGGAATGCCTTTTATAACGAAAAAGTTTCTTAAACTGGCACACAACCGGACACGCTGTCAGACATTTGCAATAATAGATATACAGAGATCAACAGAGATATAGCTGTACTCTCATTGGCACTAGTAACCCACTGAAATCATTAGAAAGCAGATACAGTCAGCTTTACCTATGCCTACACGGCTAACGCTCTTTAATCAAACTTAGGGCATCGGGCTTTCACAACGCCTTACAATGCAGTCCTGTACTGGTCTTCACAAATTAGTATTAAAGTTAAAACCAAAAAGAGCACAGTGCAGCAGAAATTCCTACCAAGACTTTGTTATTCCAATACCACTGGTAACAATACTCCATAATAAGGAACATCATAATAATTCATAACACACTGATTAATGAAAGATTTAATATTACATGCTTTTAATGATGCTCATCTTTCTATATCCTATCTGCATCTTAGAATTGGCTAGTCCAGGTCTGAAAGCAGGCTAAACCTTAGAGGTAATGGGGAGTAAGCTCAGGATCATAGGAGCTGTGGGGGTCTCATATTAGGAAACCTGTACAAGCCCCATTCCAGAACAGCTGATGGAAAACCTTGATGCAATGAGTTTTTTGAAGCTACACCTGCCTTGATGCAATGAGTTTTTGAAGCTGTATCTGCCTTGATGCAATGAGTTTTTTGAAGCTATATCCACTTTCATTTGTCAGACCATGCTTTATTCTCAGTCACTGAGACAACCCACTGTAATACTTTCTGATCTCAGGCGTGAATGTGTGTCCAAGAGGATAGACTTTAGATTAGAAAATTGACCTCATTTTCTTATCTTAGATATATTCTGTGCATTCAGCATTTCTAATAAAACATCTGTAGTAGGTGCCATTTATACTTCAATGTTGAAATACTAGTCACAAAAAATTGACACCATGCTAGCTGACACCGTATTGTAAATCATAGACACTAAACAGTTCTAACTTGCAAACTTGCAAATGAAGTAGCAATAATTGCCAGTGAAGTCAGTGATCAAGAAAAGGTAAAGAAGAAGCACTTTTTAAATACCAGAAGGCCTAAACTGGAGCCATCTTTATACTTGGGCACTTGGGTAAAAATGCAGCTTGCAAATAGAGGAATATGCATGTAAATAGCAAGGAGACATTCATTGAACCACGGGGGCTTTATTGGCGAATCATCTTGGCAATCTAGAAATATAAGCAATGCAAAGAAATATATTTCAGAAAGGTAATAGAGTTTAGAAATCCATGAAACTGGTTTATCTTAAGAATAAACTCTTCAAGGCTGGTTATATGTTGGTTGAATCAACCATTGCAGGGTTCTTTTAGGAATTTCAGGTATATATTTTTGAAGCACTGAAACGCTAAATGAGATTAACTTTCTGAAATGAACGTATACATATCATTAAGCTACAGGGCAGATTTGGACAATTTGATACTATACGGAAAATATTTTGTTTAGAAAGAGTTGCACATAGCCAGTCACCTTGCAAACTAGCACATAACATCATTCATTTGTTCCTGAATTTGTCCACATCACATTTTTCTTAAAAAAAAAAAAAAAAAAGTTGACTTTTCTTTCTCATGGGTGTTAGCGTTGGTATATTTAGGCAGACTAAAGATTGCTGAAGTATTTACAAAATAAGACATAATGAAATCTAATAAGAAAACGAAGAACTTGAAACCCTGGGTTTCGATTTCAACTCAAACACTGGCAAACCATGCATCCTTATATAAGTCTTAGTATAAGTGAGGTGCAACTATGTCTGTATTTGCCCAGAGCAGTTAAAGGAGCTGCCCAAAGATGAACTGAACTTGGTAAGAAGCAGTTTACTGGAGAGTATATTGTTTCATTCATGAGATGCATGTTGTTTTTTTTCCCCTTAAACATCACATTTTGTGAGGGAGCCTGTAATAAAGATCATATATAACATGAAAGAAAATCATCATTTGAAAGAAAAAAAAAGCAAAAGCTATCAATGGAATCAAATTACAAAAATATAGATCAGCCACTCACTGCCAAGAAAGTATTATGTAGCAGTGCTGAGAATGGAGCAAAAGGAAGATGAGACAGAGAGAGAGAAACGGAAGGGGCAGGCTACACTAGGAAAACAGAAAAACAACTACCTAGAGCACTTATTTACCTGTATCAGAGCATAGGATGTAACTGAGAAGACACATTTCCCAACCTGGGCTGTCCTTTAACCTTATCTGTAGCTTGCAGGGCAAGCAACAGAAGATTAATGTTACTTCTTACACTCTATGCACTGAAATATTATACACCTTGCACACACATGCATAAACACACAGAGTCTCAGTTCACACCTCAGACCTGCAAGGAGAAAATGCACAGAGCAATCTTTACAAAAATTCCTAGCCAAGAGCTTTCTTGCTGCCTCTCAAAGCATCAATCATGTAACACTCTGGGCCAAAATGCACTCTGCGAAATGGGCACGTAACTGCTGCTGTGTTCAGTGGCAGCTGGGAAAGGGTATCCAAGCAGAGAATTTGATCCACTGTGAATTACTTTACAGTTTGTAAATAGGACCCAAATCCACCAGCTTTACTGTAAGTATTTCTGTATGTCAGCACCTTGACTAACTACTGTTTAGGACTAGGTCACAGTTTAGGACTAGTGTGTAAACAGGATTTATTATAGAAGATGATGACAGTGGGCACTAAAAGGACTTGGACAGATAGAAAGATCTAACACCATTGGTCAAGATTTGGAAAAAAATGCTGCTGACTACTGTATTATTTTAAACATATTTTGTAGAAGAAAAAAGTAGTAAAAAAGATGGCAAGAGAACCTGCACCTCTGAAGTCTTAGCCACTCAATCACAGCACTTATAAGTCAATCAGCTCATCCCTTCTGTTACACACAGAGATAATAAGGCTCATCCCACCTTTATGAAGCATAGCAACAGAAAAAATCATCTTGATATGCAGAAAATTGACTGATAATTAAGCAGAGCTGACTGAACTGCTCAACCTCTGTGTGATCTTGGAATGTATTTTTCATCTAAGGCCTCTTTAATCCAGTTAAAGCTGTAAAATATTACTTTATTTGATTGTTTTGGAGACTTCACAGTCAAGGCAGCCTTTACCATATCATAAAACAGCTCTGACAATCAACGTGACATGACCCTGATCGTTGCCCTGCTTACACCAGTAACCTTTTGCAGTTAGCATATTTTCTATTTATATTTTGCTGTGTATTAGCAATGGGGACTTCTCTTACTGTTCTGCATTTGTGTTTGGTGCAATTCTATTGTGTTACTATCAGTAGATAAGGACCAGTGAACATTCAAGAGATGGCTGAACTGAGGCTTACATTCCCTTTCAAAATTTCAAGAATAGCCATTTGATTGAACTTATTGCAAACTTTTCTCTCATTTTAAACAAACATTAAAGCATACCCTCCCTCAACAAGGGACACAGTTTTTCAAACTGCAGAAGAATATATCATGGTTGGTTTGGACCCTCCCTAACCTGTTTTTTTCCGCACAGTTCTTGATATTTGCCATAGGGCCTGGACACAGCAATATCCATTTATCACCACAAACATCATCACTAAAGGCAGGATGGTGCTGGGGAGAACCCAGAACACATCCACGCGTTCCCTTCATTGCCGTCCATCGACAGGAGGCAGCTTTGCAATGGAGGTCAGATTTTGCCCTTGTATCCCAGAGACAGGACGTCAGCCTGAACCTTGAGCGGCTCTGGAAGGGGACACTCTGCACTCACAGCCCTCATATACTGTCAGTAGGAATCAGTCTAAATTTAGCCCCTCTTCCTGACATGATTTATAGGGCAACGTTAACAGTTCAGGTCTTCAGACACCCTGAAGTCCAATAGATTTTCATTCTAATGAATATCATAAAGCTGTTCTCATAAAAAGTGAATCATGCACACCATGGCTCCTGGCAATTGTTTAAAAAAAATGTTTTAAATATTGGCCATATGTCATTAAGTTGCTTGGAACATCTCAGACAATTTACTTTTTTCCTGAGATGGCAAACTTTGATAGCATTTTGAAAACTATTTTTCTTTCTATAGTAAATTGCACTTTGCTAATCCGTTAATGCACTAGGTTCACTTGTTGTAGTCAAATTATAAATAACATTCTGATATCCTCAGGCTCCATTATTTGTTACCTCTTTTGTTTCTCATTATTTTTCTTTCCCTAACATATGGCTTCATAGTACAAGCCATCTTGACTGCTAGAGAAGAAGGAAGTGATATTGCTATTAGCTTTCTTATCCTTAAAAAACACAACTGATATAACTTCAAACCAAGCCACAGATAATTAAATGGTTTTCCAAATCATCTGGGTTTTCTTCCTCCACCCCTCCATTTCTATGGTCATGATCCACTGTGCAGTGTCACATTTAGGGTGATTTGCCAAAACTTGGCTATCTAGACTTGGACTTCTAGCATTTTTGATACATAATGTATTTCTCATGAGGATTTGGGTCAGAAGTTCAAAACCATCATTTATTTTGAGAAAATCCAGACCAAGTGTAGCCCTGAGCACTATGTATTGCATCTTTCTTTTCAAAGGATAAATCCCCTCTCATACAAAACCAGTCACAGGAAATTCTGACAGATGCATGACACACGGTGCACGACTTCACTGTCAAATATAAATATGTAGGACAACTACTGCTTTGTTACTTTTTTAGATGGAAATCTGACCTTTTCTTCCCTCCTTAAACAACAGTTCTATCTGAAGTGCCCTGGGATACAAGGCAGGACACTCACCAGTCTTGTAGTAAGTCTGGGACACACTTCAGAACACTAGTCGTGCTCTCCACGACTTCAGAAGCAAGCGTGTGTGTGTGTGTGTGTGTGTGTGTAAAAAATCACTTTGAAAAAAACATTACTCTGTAAGTCAGAAGTGCTCACCTAATTGCTGGTGCCTGATGGTTCTATATCTGATTTAAACCAAGCATTAGACACCTTAGGTAGCCAAAGGAGAATGAGATAGGTGCCTCTTTTAAGGTAATTTGGACCACTATGTTAGGATCTAAAGTTAAGTGAGATAAACTCAGGTCTCAGAATGGCTCTTCTTGACGCTCCTTACACTTGAAAATTAATTCAGGTTCTCTGAGCTTTGCCCAGTAAAATCCTGCTGGCAAAGTCAGTCACCTCACAGTGTCCCTATACCTTACTCCATCTTTTTCTTTTATTTTTCCTATATGAACACAGCCCTGCTGTGGCCTCTGAGATAAAGGCCCTAACTCAGAGATCCCACAGCATAGTCTAATTTGGAAGTTCACCTCCCAATTTGCGCAGCACATGAATTTGATTAAACAAAGCTGTAAGAAACACTTATCAATGCAGTACGCACGCGCAAACCAAATACACAGGAGTCCTCAGTCTATTCCTGTCTACGCTCCTCAAAAGCCAATAAACTAAGCAGGAAAGTAAATCTGGGTCTTTGTGACTTTTTTTCTACTCCAATTTAAATTCTAAGCACAACACTCACTCTTTTGCAAACCCTTTTGCTAAATTTCTGTCGCTTCAGCTTGTAAGGAGCTTTCTCCCAACATTTTCTTTAGAGCGACTCATGGCTTGAGCCATCATCTTCAGACTGATTGCATTGGCAGATAATTAGAAAAGCTCTAAGTAATCTACATTCTGATAGATGACATCCAAGGTGACATCACGCTTCTATCACTTCATTAAGTCTCCTCATGTGTAAAGCCATTTGAATTAAAAACTATGTTTAATAAGTGAAAACAGTCAAGTGTTGCAATTTCCTTTTCAGTCAGTATCGCACGCAAAGGAGGCAGTCCCTAAAAATGCAGTCTTTCTCTGTAGAGCGGATACCTCCGTGCATTCGAATACTTGCGTTTCTCTTTTGGGAACACCTCTTTACGCCACCCATGAGCACAGGTGCTTCTGATGTAGAAGGAAATATTTATATTCACACATGAAGACACTGCTATTATAACTTCCACTGGTGCTAAATACCATACAAATGACTGTGTTTTACAAATTTAGAGCTGAAGAATATTCTGAAATCTTCATTTAATAATTAACCATTTCCATGAACATTCTCAGTAATAAACTACGGCATATTTACAGAAAGCAAATAAAAAGCCCATCACCAGTATCCAGAGTTAAGTGTGGAAGCTAGTTGCTTCTTTATATATATTTCTTAATTGCTATATGTTTTTATTTCCTGCTGAATTCAGGACAGACCAAAATGCAGCTGAAGCTATCCAATCTGTTGTCATTCATAATTCAGTCACTGAATTTGGCCAATGTGGGTATTTGGGGCTTCAGTTCTAAATTAGCAGACAGCATGAATGACCAGGCAGCGAACCCTCACAGCTAGCACCCCCGAGGCCCACACACCAATGCTGGTCAGCAGCAAAGCAACCTGCAGGCACAGTAGAGCTGTCTGCACGGAGACGTTTGGATGCAATGGACTGTTACCTATGCTGCAGTGCATATTTGATTTCAATAATCACTTTGAAAATTATGGTCAACCCAGTTCACGACATATCTACACGAAAAAACCTGTTTTATCATCTGCTAATTCTAACTCCATCGATAAATCTCAGAGCACTGAGAATATCAGTAGCATGTGTATTAGTTTAATGAAAAAGCTTCAATCGAGCTCGTAATCAAAACACAGGCCCATTTCTGTGAGGAATACTGTGCAAGTGGAGAATTCAGCTAGCATGGTTCTCTGCAGAATCATAGCTATTAACTGCAGTATTCTTCTTCTATACAAAGATAATTACTTTCTTATGCTAATTTTTTTCTACAAAAACATTTTTAGTAGAACACACAGTACTTCAAACTGCTTTTTTCAAAATCTGTGCTAACCTGACATAACCTGTTACAAGTGAGTACGTCTAATATTCATAAACATAAACACCGAGAAGTAATGCAGCAATTAACTCTCTAAAAACAGTGTTTTTTAATACTGTGCTGTTTCAGTGATTACATTAGATTCCCCACAGAGTTTGCTGAAGTATCCTTGAAAGCAAATGGCAGTGCACCTCATGGGTGGAGGCAGCAGCTCCAGGCTCTGGGCAAGCACAGAAGGCAGCATTTGCCTGAAGAGTTACCATTTATTGTATAAAGAACCAATCCCTCTCTTCGGGGACCAGCAACGGACTTGGCTGTTCCTGTTAGGTGTGTGCATAGTTTGCAATGGCTTGTATCCCAGGAGAAATTATCTGCACATCAATATAGGTGTCCTTGGCAGGAGTACAGTTTAGCAGCATTGAATCATGCCCTGAACCATGATAAAGTCAATCACTAGTAACAGAATTATTAATTACAGTGATAAGTTATATTAAATTTTATCTAGAAATAAGGCAGGGTAGGGTAAATGTATTTTTGTTTTCTCATGCTACATTTAATCCATCATGATCAGGACAAATTTTTCAAGCTTAAATAAGTACAAATGGCATTAATTTAAAAACTCTGCCTGGACAACTATTTTAAAAAGTTGTGATATTAAAAGTTAAGTTGTCCACAAGAGTGTTCTTGGAGACGCTTCCCTTCTTGATCAAAATTTTCAAGAAACCTAAAAGAAGGAGTAAAGCTTAAAGCTCTTTTTCAGAAATGAAATTAATACCAAATATATAGCTGACAGCTGGCCAGATGAGTAATAGGCAAATAATATCTTCTATTCTTTAAATAAAACATACAACTGAGATTTTATGATGGCAAAGCCTCAGAAGGAGGAGGAGGAGAATAATATGGTGTATTCTGGATAACTGCTACAAAGATTTTTGGATGCATCATTCTTGTTTTGTGTCCAAGTGAAATTTGCTTCCTTTTGCACTCAGGGTAAGTGGCTTTTCTGCAGGCTGAACTGCCAAGTGCTCGGGCAGGGAGCTCCCGTACGCCTGTCAAAGTGATGCTCCCCCAGTGCTGAAGGCGGGGGGACGGGCTAGCGTCCTTCAAGGTTCAGACCCGACACTCTTCCTGGCCTCCAGGTGACTAGAAATTGCTGACAATTGTCCATGGACCTCTTAAAACCTTCAGAGGAACCCTACTGTGACGGGCAGCTACCCAACGGCCGTTGGGTGGCAATCAAATGGGCAGTGCTACCAGCTTAGTGCCAACGCAGGAGGTAGGCTGGGAAGCCTGCCGAGGACCGCCACGACTTCCTACAGCAGGAATGCCCCCGCAAAGAGGCCGGGGAGCTCGACAGGTTGGCATCAGCAGCAAGAACATCCTCCCGCACACCAAAACAAGCTTGAATCCACTTCACATTTTTTACATGAATAACACCATCAATGTCAGTGTTTACCTCCCTCCCACCAGCTTAGAGAATTTAATAGAAAAATGGTATATTTTCAATTTTATTTTAAGCTTCAGGAAAAAGAAATGTAAAAAACAATATTCTGGCTACAGACCTCTGTAGGATTGAAACCCCACTCTCCCTCTTTGCAGGTGGGCAACCCTGATGATTAAGCCGGGGAATTACCAGGCTTCCAGCCTCCCTCCATCCTCCAACTGTCCCAATGGACAGGGAATCATTAAATGCAACAGCTTCAACAGAGGAGAATGAGCTTCCCACGTCTCACACTGGCACTCTGCAACTTCATTCCTGTCAAACTGATGGCCTATAGCCCAGTACCTGACTGCGTTACAAATTATCAATCAAATTTTAAAAGAATGATGATGATCATTCAAAATATTATTATATCAGTGGGACATTAAAGCTCTCATACTGGCAATATAATTCAACGTTAATGCTTTTTCTGATGCACAATTTACTTCAGTTTGTACAAGAGGAAAGGAAGATGTCTGAGGTCAGCGCATGTCACTTGCTGCAATATCTAACTATAATGCGATACTTCAGTTCAACAGTTAGCCATCAAAAAATAAATACTTCTGCTGAACCTATGCTGAGGGAAGGCAGAATGCCATGTCTGTGTTCACACGAGAAAGTACAGATTGCAAGCAATTCACCCTCTTTCGTAATAAGATAAAGGCATAAACAATAAGGGCAATAGACTTTTTTTGAAATTATCTTAAAGATATTTTAATGACTGCTCGTCAAATGCCAAATTTACTGGCAACATATTCCCACCTGTAACTGCACTGTTCCTATGCACAAGACTCCCACTGCCCTCCATAAAATGAAACCAAAAGCAGACAATGTAAAAAATGAAGGTTTTGATCAAGTTTCAACCAAAGTGAAATATATTGTGCTATGAACTCATTTCCTTTGATCAAAATTCAACACAATTATTCAACACAACACTTTAAACTACTGCTATGAAAAGGGGAGGGGTGGGGCAAAGATATCTTATGGCTTTACTACGTTAATAATCAAATGGCTTTACTTATCTTATACAGGAGATAAGTAATACAATTGGTAAGTCCATGCAAACCCTAAAGAAAACTTCCTGTGAAAAGTTTGTAATACAGTTGGCTATTTTTAATGTCAAGGCTGGCTCTACTCAAATCATGGAGACAGGAAACTGCTTGCCCATTTCTAAGGAATGCAATTATTAAGCTTGGGGGAGCCCTTTGGGAAATGTAGGAGTGTAGCATTTGCAGATGGACCATGCAATAGTTCCTAGTCTGCTCCGAGAATACAATTGAAAACTATTATCCAGACTCAGTTCAGCAGAAGAGTAATACTTATAAATGGCTTACCAACCTCTAAACATCCCCAGTTAGTTTAATAAATGTGCTATCCTGAGGAAGAAGAGAAGCCACAAATCATTATGAAATCACTCCCACTGTCATTTTGGCAGTGTTCTAACTAAAACAAATTCCTTGAATCTGCATGTGATCAGAAACAGAACTGCCTGGAAAATATTATACTTTGAATATATTTTAGAATGGTAAGAGGTAGCTCATAAGAGGAAAAGAGGAGCGAATCTGGTAGTCACCAGAAAATAATGGAGCTTGAACAAGACAAAAGGTCACAGTTACAAATGCAGACACTGGGTTTTCTGTATTACTGTGTAGAGGCTGCAAGAACGTATTTAACTCCCAGTGTTTAAATAACATTAGTGAGAACAAAAATCTGATCAACAATTTTATGCCATCTAAAATCAAAACATTTAATTCTGTGCTGATATGTTCCTATAGGAGCATTTCCCCCAAAATTAAATTCAAAAGCACATACTTAGTATACAATCATTCCTCTGAATCATAAGCAGATAGTGCTTTAATACAGTAGGTGGCCACTTCATGATTTGTGCACAGACAACAAGATAGAAGTTGTGAAGATATAATCTATTTAAAATAAACAAACAAAGACCCCCCAAGTCACCCTATACTCAAATAAAAGTACTTCTGGGCCCCACGAAAAATATTGATTTTCCTGCTGGATGGACAGGCAGAAAGAGAAGAAATACAAGAATGTATTTTTGTCTCTCCATCTACTGCTCTTGTCCTGCAAGGCTTATGCTGCTGTTCCATTTTCTCTACAACCTACCAAAATTCAATTTATTTTTTCAATCTGTCTCCAACCAAGCTTCCTTGCATCAGCTATGCAGTCCACGTAGAGTAGCAAGAGAAGGGTGAAGTGAAAGAAATTACCTGTGCATTTACGATCTGTGTCTTCCTTTTTTGATCCGCTGATCGTTAGCTTGCAGTTGAAGTTCTCCTCCCAGTATTCTGCAAACCACACGTTCCTTCTGTTGTTCTCCAGGGTACGCGAGGTAAAATAGGCATCAAACCCTAGAAAAGGAGACAAGCAAAAAGCTGAAGCCTAGCTCATACTTTACAGGAACTCCCACAATGTGAAAAACAAATAGGCTGGTTGCATCCTCTTCAATACCCTGCACACGATTATGCATCTATCCACAAGGGATGACTACAGAAAAGAAGGAAATCAGCTGTATGTCTTATCTTATCAACTGCACCTTACAAGTAAATTACTCTGCTACTAACTGTGAGCTATAAAACTAAGTAAACTATCTGTAAAACAGAGATAAATATTAAAAAGAAAGTATTATAAGCAGTAAGTGTGGATTAGATATATACTGATAAAGAATGCAGATAAATGGTATTGTGCAGCTGGTATTAGACTGAGCTCAGTACAATGGTAATTTTATAATTAACATCTCCAGTCCCCCGCCAAGGGTGCAGTTTCATCTCACTGTGTTGGCCACACAGTACAACTCCTTATTCCTGTATTGTATGTTTTCCTCTTCATTTGCGTTCACACAGGTGTAGATATATTCAGAAAGCAAAACTTCTAAGAGACAACTGTAAATCACTGCTATTCACCGGATTCTTGGATTAGACATTCTAAAGGGGGAAAAAAATTAAAAGTTTCCCAGCTTAGATTTGTGAGATTCAGTTTGTTATGGAACCAGTGAAGCCACGAAGAGCTTTCAGCACTGTAAGAGTAAAGCAACATACAACACAACTGCATTATAAAAAGCATGGGGAAAAAAAACTTAAAAGCCCAGTTAAAGTTTAATAAAGAAGTCTGAAGTTGCTGTCTGAGGCTTCTTTCGTTTCAAAAATACACGGACTTTTGTTCTCTGAAGGAAACTGCATGATACCTATCGAATAGCTGTATAGAGTCAACGAGTCTCAAAATTTTCACACGGATCTTACTCATATTCGATCTCTTTAGCACTTCACTAACTGGCCAGAAGCAGTTTCTTTTGCTTTGTGACTTTTTTTGCAGGAATATATATCTGTAGCTATATGTATATTGTTATTAAAGAAAGAAAAAGCATGGCCAAAGGCTCAATAATGGGGGTGGGTGAAAAGAATTCATACTGTACTATAAAATTATACAGTTCATTAACTTCTGAAAAGAAATCACACCTGCCATGGTGTAGGGATTTTCCCTATCAAGTTTTCAAATTCTATAGTTTTAAACAAGTCAAATAATCCCTTAACATTTGAGACAATACCCCTTCAAAGGTCATGGTTTATTTTAATGGATTTTTCTCACAACAGAGAGCTCTGAAACAAATGTTTACTTTCCCAATAAATAACATTAGGCTAAATTTTAGGCTAAAGGAACATCTCATTACTAATTACACTGGGAAATACTGCTTTGCCTTTGTTGTATTTAACTACTCTATCACATATCTTATTTCAGAGCTGAGATAACTCCTTTAGAGCCTGAAAAAACCTTTGCGAATGCGAATACTTGCAAATCAATAGATACATAACCCATGTACCAGCATGATGTCAGAAATTTGACCTTTATTCATGTAATGGAGAAAACTCACGTGAGAGTGCGACATGAAAAGAGACACAAGTGAATGCCAGGGAGGGTCAGAGGCTCGGACACCGCCAGCTGGGTGTCGCTGCTCCTGGCACACGCAGGGGTCCTCACGCAGCTTGAGAGGGCAACAACTAGCAGAGATCACTGTGCTCTCCAAACAAGTCATGCATTGCAGGATCAGAAATCTCTTGCCAAGCTAAATGGTGTAGCGTGCCTCAGGCTTAGCTGCCTGGCCAACAAATGAAACCTTGCTTCAATCCATATTTTTATTTTATCACTATCCCAGTATATTTTTTGGTTTTGCTGGACTGTTTGGCAAAAAAATGATTTGCATGGGAATAAATATATTAGTGCATGTGCACACAGTCATCCACACAGTCTTTTTTTTCCCCTTTATATAGCCAATAGAAGATATATTCTGTAATCTATTCAGAAAGAGAGTAAACAAAATGAGAATAAAAGAATTCAACAGATCAATACACTGCAACCTAACTTCAAATTTGAGCTGAAAGGTGAATGTAATTAAAACCTACTTGAGTCCATGGTACTTCCTTTCTCAACCCCGTGCCAGTGACAGGGGCTTCCGAGCAGGAGGGGAACGCGCAGCGATGTCACAGCACGGCTCCGGCCTGGGAACCTGCAGCACCCACAGCCCCTTCACCCCACGTGCCCCATTCCACCCTCAGAAAACAAGCTCTTGCATGTGCTAAGAAAAGGAGTGGGAGAAGATAAGAGAAAGGAGAACTTTTACTTGTTGAAATTTTTCGTCAAGCACCTGACATGGGGAATGTTTTCAGTCTGTGATGTGACACAGGCAAGTTCTTCTGGCACATAATATGGAAAAGGTTTGTCACCTTTGCATCAAAGGTACCAGAGAAATGGACAGTCGCTGTTTCAGTTCCATAGCGCTGCTCCTTTAGCCAGGTTATAGACTCCTGTGTCTGAAACACCTGTTTAATTTTACAGGCTAAGCAAGATAACACTGCCTCAACATTTACATGAGAGAAGCCCAAAGCCATGAAGTAGGAAATGATGAAGAATATGGAGATGGTGTTCACAGAAGGCCATTCTTCATCTTTAATAAACATTAAAACATCAGTATCACAGCATTTTGCAAGGGGGAACACTGAAGTGAAGACGATAGCTTTCAGATGCAGGTATAACCCATTATAGTCATTCTAGTCCCATGCTAGAGCAGGAATACTAACCTCAAAATGGACACACTCCTGTTCAAGCAATGCTGTCGTGCATCCTCCAGTTTTAAAATGATAATTTGTTTTCCTAAATGCTTTCACGGTATCTCTTTGTGCTACTGCAGAGCTTTTCCCCTTTTGCTTTTGCTTTTCAGTGCTATGTTACATACATACACACACATATATATATACACACACACACATGCATGTATGTACCATGTATACATGCAGTACATAGAGTACAAGCACTCTATATACACACACACAACATAAAAAATTTGCAGTAGTTATGGGTTTACTGTATAATTTTGTCCATTTTAAGGAAAAAACTTCTATTAGTTATTCCCAGTCAACAGTATTATTCTTGTTTTATTGACTCAGAAATCTAAGGAATGAACTAGACAAATTTCCTTCTTAAGTTTCATAAATCAGTGGAAAAGTCAGCACCACAATCTAGACCCTCCCAGCCAACTTAGTCCATTGCTCAGTGCATTAACCTGTAGGTACACCTTAATGCACTTCTGTGAGAAATGTGATATATTGGTACATCACTGTTAAAAGCCACTGTACTCACATCTGAGTCACTAAGCAGTAAGGTTGCTGTGCCCACTCTCTTCAGAAGAGCGATATTATAATAAGCATGCTTCAATAGCAGGGTATCCACCACTATTAACTGTAGTGGTCTGTAGTTTTCTCAAGTCCTTCCAGTCACCTGTCCTTAGCCTGCAATTAGTAATATCAGAGCTTTTGTTTATGAAATCAGTTTAGATTCAGTATTTTTAAAGTAACTTTCCAGAATTGCAGTCACTTTTCAAGATTCAGGTTACAGGAGACAGTTTTGCCTTTTATTAAGCAGGTTGTTCAAGTAGTCATACCATGCAAATCTGAAGCCTGTAAAAAGCAGATCACTAATAGAGGATTTCAAAAATGCTGGCTGCACACAGAGAGGCTCGGAGGTGAATTATATGGCATCCTAAAGGGTGAAACTCCACTGAGGATGCAAATCTCAGAATTTCTATTCTGTCCCTTTACTTGGGTTTACAACTTGCACTAGCATTGCAAAAGAGAGAGTCAACAGGAAAACAGTGAGCTAAACCTCTTCTGTATCCTGTATAAACACATGGTTTCTTGTGATTTTGCAGTTAGAAATTAGAGTAAATACATATTCCATTGAGGAAGAGATAAGGAGGTTCCTAGTACCATGGCCAACAATTTCTCTCAATAAAATAGGTGGGTAAATTGGCTCAATCTGGCACCCTGCACAATGAAATGGAGTCACAGGAAAAACATATGGCTTCATTAAACTAGTACAGCAATCCATCAAGTATGGGACAAAAACAGAAAGCATGCAAACAGATGTTTTCAAACAAGAAAGAAGATTAGGAGTGGGGTGGACCCTTCTCCCTGTATTAGCTTTGTGTATTACTGACCCAACTGCAATATATGCATTTCCTAACCCTGAACTCACTGCTTAATAACTCATATCCAAAGCCCACTGCTCATATGACATGATGTATATCAAACCCAAAAATCAAACTACAAAAAGAAATACTAGTGTTCTTCAGAAACAGCCTGAAAGCAAATTCAATTTTACCTTGCAACCACACTAGAAAACATGCATGGCTCTCTTCTGCAGCAAACATCAGGATGTTGCAGGATGCTTCAGGATGATTACAAAACACTAAACGAAATGCTATACCAACTGAATGTCTTGCTGTCTATTTGGTAGCCAGTACTTGAAGTAACTGCCTGCACCAAATCATGGAAACCTGCAAGCAAAACACCAAAACAGGACAAGAGGAAACCTCAGTTGTGTATTGAAGCACTATTTCTACCCTGGATATGCAAGTCAAATCCAGGTACTGACTATGGCTGTCCATCCTTTAATATTGGTGCACAGCTTTCTCCTGCATATTAAAGTTTCTGATTTGACTTGAAGTCTAAGGTGATATACTGTTTTTTTTCAAGACATAATAACTATATGTTTGTGGGATATTTATTATCTTAAACTCACTGGGTTGTCTTGGGAACAAAAGGCACTATTGAACCAAATCTCACTTCATTTGGTAGCCATACACTTAGCTGCTAAAAATAGAGTGAACAGTTACAGTTACTTTATTATCAATTCAGGGTGGCTGGAAAACATAGATTACATTTCCTGGAAAATGCTGGTGTTTCTAAGCATGCTTTTATTTCCCATCTGAAAGACAATAAAACCTTTCCAGAATAAAACCACAAGAACCTGCAGGAAAAGCACTTACTTGCAATGACAGAAACCCCAGATCACCCAGATCATTTTCCTGCTGAATTTAAGACAAGGCAGGTTCTTAACCCAGGCTTCTCACATTTTAGGAAATCATTTAGTAAGACGCTCCTGCACAGCTGTTCTAGTATAAACGCGTAACCGTGGAGGGAGAGGGATGCACATCCCCGCCACCTCTCAAAGGCGCCGGAGTGGTGCTCCCCGCTCCCCGCGTGTCCAGGGCTTACCACCTCTGCCTGGCTGCAGAGGATTTGGCTCACAGCCCGGACATGCTCCCTTGGATGTGAGAGGAGCTACGGCGCTGCCTGTGGTGCCTCGAGGTGGGGATGCGAAGCTCAGCAAGATTAGCTCTTCCCAGCCAGACTGCTGGAGCCTCGGGTCTTGCTAGACAGAAGTTCTGTCAAAAACTGTATGATGCTAAAAAGGACAACTTAGAAAATCCCAGATTGTGCTTATGATCAACAGGATGTTTTCTGGAGACAGAGGGAAATGGAGACTTTTATACTTCAAGAGAGTAGAAGTACAAATAACATTCACACCGGTAGATTGTATTTCCACTTAAACAGACACGTGACCCTTCTGTTCTCCCATTACTTCTTCACTATCTGTCAACTAATGACAAATTAGTGACTCTTATAAATGTTTCTTCCTGCTGTCTCTAAAAAGGACAAAACTACTGTGCTTAGTAAGCTTCAAATTGGTAGCAAAATATTCATATGGGTCAGAAGAAAATTTATAAAATATGCTTAGATTTTAGTTTAAAATGATTTCCTGTAAGCCTATTTGTATTAGTTTTACTCATAATTAAAAGAGCATTTCTAAGGATATATTCAGTCATAAGATCTGCAATATATGGCAGAAAGAGAAAAAAATATACTTTACTAATGTGCCAAACTAACTGACCTCTGGAAAAACAGTTATATAACTTAATAAGATAAAATCAATAAGTCTTGATAAAACTGTAATAGAATTCCATAAGAATTATGCTAAACCTTTACAGATTTAATAACAAAAAATAACATTTCTATTGATCTTGTTAATGATTCCTCAGCATTCTCAAGAGGGAGTATACAACTCTATTAGAGTTTACATTTTTTATCATTATTTTCTATTGATCAAGACAAGCAGGCAAACGACTGACTGACAGAGGGATGGAGTTAAGTAGCAGGCCAAATCTTTACTAATTTCCCCCTGGATAGAAGTACTGTGCACCTATCCTCCGGTTCTGACATAGCTGGAACAAAGCTGGCTGCACTGCAGATTATAGGACTACTGCCGTCACATGGCCAAAAACCTGGAGAAGGTCTCTAGAAGGCATCACCTTTGTGAATTGTCCTCCTTCCCTACATACCTGGGACCAAGGAAAGTCCCCCATAGTCACGACTAAGGGGAAGGAGTTCTGTGATTTGAGTCAACAGTTAATCACTACCATTGAATGTTTTTTGACAGTTATTTTTGGAGGGGTAATTGAGCTAGATGTACTTCAAAGCAACTTTAAAAAAATCAACAAACTAGAGGTGAGAGATATTATTCAATTAAGAAGAAATATGAACAATTTAAAAATCTTACTGTTTCTATACTTTACATTAGATGCACAGCTGATAAATAAAGCAAAACCCAAATACTCAGTCCATAGAAGCATTTGCTGACTATTTGTCAGTGTGGCAGTATTGCTGCCTTGCAACCAACTATGTCAGTGGACTATAACCAAACCCTGGGAATCACATGATGAGTTTCAGGGTTTAAATTCCTATTAAAGAACAGACTGTACAGTAATTACACACTTCAGTATTATTGTATTTTGAACACTAATCATAGGGTTAGGCTGGTACCGTGCAAAGATTTGTGCCACGTAATTGTTGTAAGATAACGTGCAAGGATTTATACCACACAAGCTTTAACAGCTATGGCTATAATACGTGTTCATCCTTGCCAATAATAACAATCAACAGCTTCTTCTTCAATTTAAACGTGATGAAAACTTTTCACATGAACACAAAGTATTAATTTTTTCTTCAGCTTGTTGGATATGAATGGTTTCAAATGTAATCAAGCAACTCTGATCCTTTGTCCTACTCAAAGATTATACTCCCATTGACAGGAGGGCTTTAAACTAGGAAAGATGGGGGAAGGGGAGAGTTATAGTGACAGGGTAGTTGGCAAAAGACTGCTCAAGTCAGGATGCCTCCAACAGGTGAATGCAGCCAGGGAAGTGCGCATGGGATGTGGCTATGGAGGACCCTCTTTTAGCCCTCCTGGGAAACCTGCATGCTCGATCACCTCCCTGAAATGCCTGTACACCAATGCACGCAGCTTGGGGAACAAACAGGAAGAACTAGAGATATCTGTGCGGTCGCAGGGCCATGATCTCATTGCCATTACAGAGACATGGTGGGATAGCTCACATGACTGCAGTGCTGTCATGGATGGCTACGTGCTTTTTAGGAAAGACAGGCCAGGAAAGCGAGGTGGTGGAGTTGCTCTTTATGTGAGAGAGCAACTGGAATGTATTGAGCTGTGCCTAGGGGTGGATGAAGAGCGAGTCGAGAGCTTATGGGTAAGGATCAAAGGGCAGGCTAATAGAGGTGACACTGTTGTGGGTGTTTACTACAGGCCACCTGATCAGGATGAGGAAGTTGATGAGGCCTTCTACAGACAGCTGGAAGTAGCCTCACGATCCCAGGCCCTGGTTCTCATGGGGGACTTCAACCACCCCGATATCTGCTGGAAAGACAACACAGCTAGGCACAAACAGTCCTGGAGGTTCCTGAAGAGCATTGGTGACAACTTCTTGACCCAGGTGGTGGAGGAGCCAACAAGGAGAGGTGTGCTGCTGGACCTCATACTAACAAACAAAGAAGGACTGGTGGAAGATGTGAAGGTTGGGGGCTGCCTTGGCTGCAGTGACCATGAGATGGTGGAGTTCAGGATCCTGCGAGAAGGAAGCAGGGCACTAAGTAGGATCGCAACCCTGGACTTCAGGAGAGCAAACTTTGTCCTCTTCAGGGACCTACTTGGAGGAATCCCATGGGTGAGGGCCCTGGAAGGAAGGAGTGTTCAAGAGAGTTGGTTAATATTCAAACATCACTTCCTCCAGGCTCAAGAGCGGTGCATCCCTATGAGTAGGAAGTCAAGCAAAGGAGGTAGGAGACCTGCATGGATGAGCAAGGAGCTCCTGGCAAAACTCAACCAGAAGAAGGAAGTCTACAGAAAGTGGAAAGGGGGACAGGCCACTTGGGATGAATATAGGAATGTTGTCAGAGTATGCAGGGATGCGACGAGGAAGGCTAAGGCCCGTTTGGAATTAAATCTGGCGAGAGATGTCAAGGACAACAAGAAGGGCTTCTTCAAATACATCAGCAGCAAGAGGAAGACTAGGGAAAATGTGGGCCCTTTGCTGAATGGGGTGGGTGCCCTGGTGACGAAGGATGCAGAGAAGGCAGAGTTACTGAATGCCTTCTTTGCTTCAGTCTTTACTGGTCAGGCCAGCCCTCAGGAACCCCAGACCCTGGAGGCAAGAGAGAAAGTCTGGAGAGAGGAAGACTTTCCCTTGGTGGAGGAGGATCGGGTTAGAGATCATTTAAGCAAACTTGACACCCACAAATCCATGGGCCCTGATGGGATGCACCCACGAGTGCTGAGGGAGCTGGCGGACATTATTGCTAAGCCACTCTCCATCATCTTTGAAAGGTCATGGAGAACAGGAGAGGTGCCCGAGGACTGGAAGAAAGCCAATGTCACCCCAGTCTTTAAAAAGGGCAAGGAGGACCCAGGGAACTACAGGCCAGTCAGCCTCACCTCCATCCCTGGAAAGGTGATGGAGCAGCTCATCCTGGAAGCCATCTCCACGCATGTGGAGGAAAAGAAGGTGATCAGGAGTAGTCAGCATGGCTTCACCAAGGGGAAATCATGCCTAACCAATCTGATAGCCTTCTATGATGGAATGACTGGCTGGGTAGATGAGGGGAGAGCAGTGGATGTTGTCTACCTAGACTTCAGCAAGGCTTTTGACACTGTCTCCCATAACATCCTCATAGACAAGCTCAGGAAGTGTGGGTTAGATGAGTGGACAGTGAGGTGGATTGAGAACTGGCTGAATGGCAGAGCTCAGAGGGTTGTGCTCGGTGGCACAGAGTCTAGTTGGAGGCCTGTGGCTAGCGGTGTCCCCCAGGGGTCAGTCCTGGGTCCAGTCTTGTTCAACTTCTTCATCAATGACCTGGATGAAGGCACAGAGTGCACCCTCAGCAAGTTTGCTGACGATACAAAACTGGGAGGAGTGGCCGATACGCCAGAGGGCTGTGCTGCCATTCAAAGAGACTTGGACAGGCTGGAGAGGTGGGCAGAGAGGAACCTCATGAAATTCAACAAAGGGAAGTGCAGGGTCCTGCACCTGGGGAGGAATAACCCCACGCACCAGTACAGGTTGGGGGTTGACCTGCTGGAAAGCAGCTCTGCTGAGAAGGACCTGGGAGTGCTGGTGGACACCAAGTTAAGTATGAGGCAGCAATGTGCCCTTGTGGCCAAGAAGGCCAATGGTATCCTGGGCTGCATCAGAGTGTTGCCAGCAGGTCGAGGGAGGTGATTCTCCCCCTCTACTCAGCCCTGCTGAGGCCCCATCTGGAGTACTGCGTCCAGTCCTGGGCTCCCCAGGACAAGAGGGATGTGGCACTACTGGAGCAAGTCCAGCGAAGGGCCACAAAGATGATTAGGGGACTGGAGCATCTCTCTTATGAGGAAAGGCTGAGAGAGCTGGGCCTGTTTAGCTTGGAGAAGAGAAGGCTGAGAGGAGATCTTATCAATGTGTACAAGTATCTGAAGGGAGGGTGTCGAGAGGATGGGGCCGGACTCTTTTCAGTGGTGCCGAGCGACAGGACGCGAGGCAATGGGCACAAACTGAAACACAGACACTTCCATCTTAACATGAGGAAAAACTTTTTCACTGTGAGGGTGACAGAGCACTGGAACAGGTTGCCCCGAGAGGTGGGGGAGTCTCCTTCTCTGGAGATATTCAAAATGCACCTGGATGCAATCCTGTGCAATGTGCTCTAGGTGACCCTGCTTGAGCAGGGGGGTTGGACTAGATGATCTCCAGAGGTCCCTTCCAACCTCAGTGATTCTGTGATTCTGTGATTCTGTGACAGTGGAAATTCTCCATTTTTGTAAGTTAGCCTCATACAGCCTTCACATCTCATAAGCTGATGAGCACAGGCTCACTTCTACCTCCGTTTTTGGTAGAAAGCCTTTTTGTACAGAACCGCACCAGGCAATCAGACTAGAGCTGCGCCGTCGCTCTCGCTCTCCCTGTGTCTGACGTCTCCCTCCTTTTTATCACTTCAGCATCTCACACGCTACGCTACCAGCACACTCGCTCTTGCTAACTAGATGAAAGGGACTGAGTTTCTTCATGTGGGAACTACCAGTGATACAGCTATCACAGGGAGCAGAGACGCTGTAATTACTGCTTCATAAACTCCGTATTTTGTTGCTAATTCCCTCTCTTCCTGCCCTTCTGCCCACAGTATTGCCTGGGGCCTTCCAAGAGCTCTTTTGGCTTGGTATTATTTATCGCAGCATTCAGGCCTGTGGTCAGGGGACCGATCCTTCCTAAGCATGTGAATTCACCCACTGCAGACATGACTTCATCTCAGCGGTGATGCTCGAAAGCATGCGCACCTTGCCAGGACCAGAGTGGTACAAAGCCTCCCAAAACACATCGTAAGACAAGAGTTTTCCAAGCCCCTAGGAAGTGGCTTGTGGTGGGGGGGGATTCATTTTCAGAACAGGCAAATGACAAAATATCTGCAAACAGGAGCTTCTCCATCATTTTTTCAGTTATGGATTACAGGTGACAAAAATATGTAGTTATATACTATAAAATACATACCTTATTTTTTCAGATTTCTGTAAGACTAAGGAAACTTCTCACATCTCTGAGGGATTAATGCTGAATCCAATATCAGGTAATTTTTCATCAGATTCCAACTAACCTGTAATTTGCTACCTCTTGGAAAAAGCCAATGTTTGTAATTGCCTCAAAAATATACAAAAGATGTTTCTGTTGTGGGGGGCAGAGAGTTTTCTGTCTTAAATTTCTATCAGTCAGCACCATTTCCACACTTCCTACGAACTGAAAAGCTGTCCTGCAAACACAAACAATTCTATCAAAATCAACAGTTTTGTATCAGAGGAACATCTTAATTACTCACCTAATTTTAGACAGGTTTTTTGAATTAAGGTGATTTAAAATCATATTAAAATTGAAATACAGGCAAATGCAGTCTCTGTAATAAGGACAGACTTAAGCCTGTGCTTAAGCTTAATCTTTTTGAACTGAAGCCAATGAGACAACTTACAGGCATAACATTAAACATAAGAGTAACAGTTTTGAGTTCAGGGACTCAGGGAATTAGACGACTCAAGTAAAGAAGCAGAATGCTTACATGTAAAAGTACGAATAATCACTTCTTACTCTTGTACATGGCCAAGCATTACACTTGTATAGCACATTTTAGTAATTTCTGAATGTTCCCCATATATCATATTTAAGAAAATTACTTTTTTCAGCAAATACCTCTAAGAGAGAGAGTTATTTTATGAGATTTTAATAACGAAAGTAAATCTGTTATTACTTTACATCTCTGTGATTTGATTAAATCATTATTTCTACACATAGAGAGATGATATAATCTAATGGGTTCATTTATTCTCCACCCAGGGGGATTAATATGTAAATTAACTACATGGCAAAGAAACAGACTTTAAGAAAATGGGGGCAGGGGGAAGGAGAAAGAGGAAGAAAGAAGAAAGGTTCAGAAGCACTAGGGATGACTGGTGATCTCCGGGCGAGGGGAAGGACAGACTCTCACTTGGCTCCGCTGCCACAAAGTCCAAGTACCTCTGCCCGCTCCCATGCTCCAACAGTGATACTCGTGACGCCTCCCTAAGCTCCTGCTTGAGCACGTACAAGACTAAGGCTTTCCTGAAACAAGGCAAAGTGTGATTCAAAGCACACATTTCATCGCCATCGTGCTAGTTTACTACACTGCTTTAAAAAAAAAGTTTAATTTTGGCTATATTGCCTAATTTTTAAGCAATTGATTCTATAATGATGCAACAGCTATCAAAAATCACTTACATGGAATCACAATTGATTTTGACTGTGATAAAAATTTTCAGCAGTTCCTAAGTAACTCAAGTCAGAAAATATCTGAGAAAGACAGAGGCCTAAGTCTCATCCCCAGTCAGCTGGAATTCACTCTGTACATAATGTGTTATCTAGGTATTTTATTCTGTGCTAATTGTTTATGATCAGTCATCCAAAGTGAAAATGAACACCAGTCAACACCCGACTATCTCCTAACATGACATGCGGCGTTGCCCTAGGAAACGTTCATAGTGCTCCAACCTTCCCATCAATTTTCAGAAATATTTCTTAGGTCTTCCAGAAAGCAGTATATACCATTAACTACAAAAGAAAGAAAAATCCTGACAAAAATCTGAAATGTTCAGAACAACAGCTTGATTCTCAACTGGAAAATGAGGGTCTCTGACTTGTGGCTGCTTTTTAAACCAAAAAATAACAAAATGATTTATCTCCAACATGAATCTCACATTTTCCCTTCCATCTGATGTCACATGTTGTCCATTTTTTGCCCCAAAGCATAATATTCAGCTTCTATGGCAGAGATGGTCAAGGGAATTATATGTGCTTAGAGGATAAACGAGGCTCCAAGACTAACGATGTAGATTTCCATGGTCAGCTGCATTAGGGAGAAAAAGGCAGGCTCACAGCTGAGGCGCTTCTCATGGGGAGGGCGCCAGGCAGTGACGGCAAGGAGTCGCGCGAGGCCAGATGGTGCCTCCAAACCACTGCCTGGCTCTGCCCTCCTCTGCAGCTTTCCTGCCGGCCCCAGGCAAGCGTGGGCAAAAAGGACATGGGCAGAAAACTAAGCAATTCTTTAGGAAAACAAAGGTGAAAATGCCTCAGCCAGCATTCAACTGGCTCCTCTGAAACAAATAGTGGCCAAATTAAATTTCCAAAACAGCAGAATGCAATCTCTGCAGCTTCCTGTTTAAAAATGTGGGCTGGTTCCTGAAGATTCACAACGCTAAGATTTTATTGGTGTGAATGAACTAGGTATTTTTAAATAAGAGTTCTATATCACTTCTTGTTTATTACACTGTTAGTATACACTATGAAACATTTATTTCATGTGTCAGCAGTAACTTACAGGGCTAGTAGGATATAGGCAGTTGTTATTTAATAAGGAAAATAATGAAGCCTAATTCAAAGACAAAAGTTGTTGACCTACTATATTTCTTTTGTGCCTAAAGTGTTTTCATTCTCAGGCAATACGTGGTTTGTGAGCAAACATAACATACTGACCCAATTTTACATGAGCAGTGTTTTTATGTTCTCTATTTTGTCCAAAGTACGTCAACAGTTATGATGGATAGTTATACAAATTTTATTTACCCAGATACTAAATCATCACTTACTATGAGTACTGATGCCAAGTGAGTTGAAAGCTACTCTCAGTCTTCTGATTTCCTTTGCCCTCAAGCCAAAATAGTTTAATTTAGTGACATTAAATCTAGGATAAAAGCATTAGATGTGGAATGATAAGATCAATTTTAGAGGTACCCAGTATTTTTTCCAATTTTATGATGTTGCCTATGCCATACACTACACAGTTTTATGGAACCATTAAGAGAGTTTACAGATACTTTCCTGACTTCCTTACCCAATAAAAAGGCCATACAATTGAGTGATTTTTTATAATTTCTTTCATGCCCTAAATATGCTTTACATTTGTTTTCTTTTTTAATATTTGCTGAAAGGAACATTAAAAAAGGTTATTTTTGTTCATGTCACCTGTTTGACATGTTCTTGATATAAAATACATAAAGCATGTACAAAGAAATTCTGCTTGTCATGCTTAGGGCAAATCTGAGATTTAAGCTATAAAGCTTTACTATAGAAGCAACTGGCTAAGTATCATTATTATCATTTTTTACAAAATTATACAGCTGCTATGACAGTGAGGCCATGACCTAGGTAGTGTCTAGACAGCACTGTAACAGAAAGGTTAATATGTAAGTATATTATTATTCATTATTCTACATTTTATGGCCCTCAGGCACTTCCTACTTCCACAGAGCTCCCATTTATATCAATGTAAGGAGTTAATAGAGAAACCTAAATTTATTTCAACTATTTGTTATTTTTATTGTCGTACCAGCTACAGGCTCCAACCGAGAATCAGGCGCCTGCTGTAACAGGCACTGGGGACACATGGACACACACATGGACACAATAAGGAGCGAGTCCTGGGCCCCTGGTGCGTGAAGTCCTTCTTGCTGATGTGGTCCTTTGGTGCCTCCAGGTAGGTAGGTCCTCTTATCAGAGGAAGAGGCTGATGGTTTGATCCACAGGGAACAATTGTTTTCTTTATAAACAGGAAAAAACCTAAACTCAGCACCAGAGCATCAAGAGAGTTGTTACAGGGCAGAAGACAACCACAGCTTGTGCTTCTCTTCCCCTAACAACTACAGACTTTATAATGCGCAAGATCTTTGCATTTTAAACCACAGAGGGATATTTTAAGCTGACACTAATATAAGTCACCTGGACTGTTTAATGCATACTGTGCTCTCCTTTGAGCGAATACTTCCCTTCTCATTCAAATGACTCCTGCTGCTGGAATGAATAACTTCTTTATGAAGCGCAATATGCATAGTCCCAGCCAAGGGCGAAACGCTGCTCTTAAAAACCTACTCTTGCTACTACCTGCATCCATTGAAAAAGATTGTCACCAGAATCAGACCAAATAGAACAACTTTAAAAATACATGGAGAAGCAGAATGTCTCTCCCAGTAATTCATCCCTTCCTGCTGCCTAGTATAGCAATTGTGGCATTTGTCTTGCCAGCACTTTATCCGTGAAGCACTCTTTTCCTCATACCTGGAAACAAGTGAAAAGCATGTTTTGATATATCACAAGGCACCTAGTTAATCCCCTTCTTCCTCTCTTATGTTTTCGTACCCAGTCGTCTTTCTATTGTTCTCTGATACTGAAAGATAGATTAATTTTTGTATTAATCTCACTTGGCAGCAGAAAAAAATGAAGTGGAACAATGGCTCACCCATGTAAACTGGAGCAAAGCAGTGGCAAATCAGGCCCACAGGTCAGAATGCAGGTCGCTGTCCTCCTGTTAATAATACCCCAAATACTGACCTGTTCTTTCAATTTTTAATTTGCCACAACTATTTTTCTTCACTTAGAAGTAACTGTTTAACTAAATGCCTTTGTATGCATTGATATGTTGTTCCCATCCGTTTTCTAGGTTCTTCCTTCCCATCTTTTTCAAAACAGAAGATGCTGTTCCACGGATGGCCTATTTCATTTTAATAATGTGGAACAGTAAAATCAGAAAGATACAGAAGGTCTAAATGCAGAACATGTGAAAGCGGTTTTCTTTCCTTTGGTAAGAGCAGCAGATAAAATGTCCATTGAATATCTTTAAAAGCATTTAAACTCAAGTCATCTCTGCATGCATAATTTAACATAAGCATAAAATACAGAGATCCCCCTAACTTATGATACAAAAATAAGAGTAACCCTTAAATGTGATCAACAGGTAAAAAAAATAGTCAGCACACATAATTAACAAGAAAAAATAAAGGAAATAGAAGAACCCATTAAGAAGAGGCTGCAGTCACTCACTCTAGCATTGCACCAAGGAAGACAGTGGTTAAGCAGCACGGCCTTCTAAAGCGCTCTGATTAAACTAAACACTAACATCGTACATGTGCTCTAATTCGGCAGAAGAAGTAAGAACAGGAGTGACAGTGATGCCACACAAAAGGTAACTTTCCATCATTCTGTGACACATGACTTAAATTCTGAGATTGGAAGTCATAAATAACTACAATAACGGTAAATACCCAGCTCCCCAGCTGCGCCATTCTGATCTGCATTCTTAAAATCCATTTCCAAAAATGCTCAGTTGCATTGATACACCTTCTCAGCAAACAAAATATGAAAAGAAATCAAAGTTCATCCTTTTCCTGCCTGCAGCGGAAGTGGGAAAATAATGCACGATACGTACCGTTAGAGGCTGAGACGGACTTCCGTTCTGCGGTAAAAGAGGGAGAGCACAGCCGAGTTGTTTCTTCCCTCACCACCCTCATGGGTCAGCCACAGTCTGGGCCCCAAACTGCAGAATTCACTGGTTTTCAAATACACTTATAATCCATTTAATTCCTTGAACATAGAGTTCATATTCTCTCTCTCTGGATGTGTTTTTGTGTGTGTGCGTATCTAAAGTGTTACCATGTCAACAGGAAAATTTACAGCATGTGTAAACATATTTGTGTATCCTTAAATTTATATGCATGCACACAGACCCACATTTACACACACACACGCACTAAAACAGACATTTATAGGTGCCACTGTTGACATGGTAACACTGGCTAGAGGAAAGTAACAATGTTCCTTCAAATTCCTATTTAACATAATGCCTCTTCTTTCTGCAGAAAATCATTTAAAGAGTATACACGGCAGACATTTGCAAGCAAGAGCTGTGAATTGCAGTCAGGTAGAGCTAATATCTACAGAGGCCCAACAGTGGGCATCCATGCAGGGACGGTATTGGATGGTGCACAGGAAAGTCATGTCTCATTGTTTTAAACTAATACATATACTATCCATCTTATTTTCAAACTCTCCTTGAGATAATACCTCTAAGAAAACAGTATCATTACCTGCAATCTTAAAAAAAAAAAAAAAAAGCTCCCTGATTTTTGACAATCAACAGGCTTTAATAACTCTACCCAGCTATAGGACGTTAGGATGAAAGACAGTGTAATATAATTACTGTTCTTCTCCTCCCTCTGTACAGCCTTCTCACCTGATACTGCTAATGAAAAGTTTCAGTTTTCACTCCAACTGTGCACATTAATCATGCCAACTACAAGTTACTATCAAAAAGAAGCAGACTCATATGTGTAAAGACAATATGAAGACAAATATGAAAACAACACAGATAGTTTCTGAGGCCAGAAGGACACGTTAAAGTCATTCCTCCATCAGCCAGGCCACAGAATTCCACCCAGTAACTCCTAAACAGACCCCGCTTATTTGCAACTGAAATACAGTACATCATCTAGGGAAAAGAAAAGCCTTCCTCATTTTCATTTAAATATTTCAGGAACAGAATATTCTCTAAGCATCCACACTTCATCCTCTGATAAGCTCTGCCATTAGGAAATCTAATTTTCCCCCCATTTTGCAGGGTTATCTCCCCCTAGATTCAATGTCCAACATATGATACTGGCAAGGCCTGCATGTGCAACATGAAAAATTATCAGACAAGTACCTATTCCCAGTTCTTGGCTCAGAATCTCTCCTCATTTGTTCTGTATTTCTGATCCATACCCAAGAAGCTAGCAAGGCAGATGACTGCACTTGACAGCCTTGCCTCTAATGAGCCGCACATAGATTCTCTAAGATAAATATTTAACAATAACTCTTCTGGCTGATGAGGTGACACTGAATCCCATTTCTCTCTCACTGGCCAGAAGCTGAGCATCA
This sequence comes from Apteryx mantelli, assembly GCF_036417845.1. Taxonomy (NCBI): domain Eukaryota; kingdom Metazoa; phylum Chordata; class Aves; order Apterygiformes; family Apterygidae; genus Apteryx; species Apteryx mantelli. Next base: position 27,252,514 of record NC_089989.1, on the reverse strand, counting down.
GCAAGAGAAGAGCTTCTGGGAAATGGGACAACACAGCCTTTACAAGAGTTGGGCATACGAATGAACTTGTGGAGAGATTTTCAAACCTAACGGAGGTTCAGAGGATTCCCCTAGTCAGGAATGTCTCAGTAGAGATGAATAAAGCACTCTAAACATAAGTAAACTTTTAAACGGCTCTCAAGTTGCAAGATAATTTGTATTCCCCTCTCTTCATACCAACACATTAACTAAATACATTATTTCCATAATGAGCAGATGAACATCTGTGTGGCTTCCCAAAATTTCAAGTGGTAATACTTCAGACAAGTATTCTCTCCTTGGGGATTGACACATCAGCATTTTAAATAATTGCCAAAGCTAGAAACATAATTTAAATTCTAAGGAAACATTAAAGAATGACTTCAGGTGTGATTTAGACTTGCGGATTTTACATAAAGCACACCAATTTAATTCCACAAATTAAAGTTGCTGTAATATTGTATTAAACTTTGCACTTGGCCCTGTGTAAGCAAACTGCTTGTAACTTACTAAAGACATGCAAAAATTTACAGGGTATGAAATAAAACATAAATATCTGAAATATAATAATCTTCAGTAAAATAACACTAAGGCAGAATTCTCTTGCAAGTGCTCCAGTTTACATCTACCATTTGCACAGCGTACCGGTCAATAGGCTCCATAAGTTGCATGCCATTTCTTTATACATAAAACCCACGCCATTAGTTAGGCACAAAAATACAGTCTGCCTTTACTTCTTCATATCTTTCTTTCAATAAATCTACTAAATCTCCAGAAAAATTTTGTAAAGAAGCAATTTCACTACTTAGTTTCTGACTTAAGTAACTGCTTATTACAGCTGGAAAATTTTAGAAGCCATTTCTAGTCACAAATAATGTAAATTTATGAGGGCTTTTAGTCATTTCTGTGCACAAAGTAGCTAATGCATGCCTCCTGGCCAGCTATTACTCAAATGTTCTCTTTAGAAGCAGCTACACCATAGTCAGCTTTGGGATTTTGTTTTAACTTGATGCCTCAGTTGTGTATTACTATCTATTATTAACACGACAAAAATAGGTCTCAACATCTTTATTTCCATGATACCCCAATCATTTTCCTGTTCTCCTTGACTCCTTTTTACAGCAGCAGGCTGTAACTCTCAGCAAATTGTGAATATTAAAAGCTAAGGGATAAATCCAAAGAACAAATAGTCTGTTTCCATGCAAATATCTGTAGTAACAAAGATGAAGTGGAGAACGCAGCAGACCTACACTGCAAGCCAGAACGGATTTCAGTAATTTCCAGATGTCATTAACTTACAATAGATTCTAAAATATTTTTCTTTGGAAATTTTGACTATATGAAATGGTCATTAAACTGAGAAATACAGACAAGATTTGAAAACAAAGACTGAAAGCAATTGCACATTAAAAGGGTAATTGAAGGCTACCTAGACTATGTTAACCACTGTGAATACCAAGAAAAAAATTAGAAAGGGAAAGAAAAGCTTAGTTTCACTTAGGAAATATCTGATAAGAGCTTACACTGTTACAGATGCTTATGCAGTGGAAGCGAGTGGAAGCGAGCCGAGACCCTAACTTACTCTTTTGAGTGTGAAGAGGGTTTAAAGCCTTTGATACTGCACTTATGGAAAGAATATATTGAAGTCTACGCACTATAGGTGGAAATCATCAGTGTAATAGCCGAAGACTGACTCTAGTTAAGTGTAATCTTTATTCACAAGCAACTACATCATTCTATTTTTAGTAGCAATAATCAAATTGAGAGTGATTCCTTTCTCCTTCGTTCTTACAAATTCTAACCACTATTTTTTGGGAAGGAAAAATATATCAGGAACATGTATAACAAGCTATTGCTGAATTATAAGCAGAGCTGCATAGAGCAGTGGGAGGGCTTGTTTTGTTTGTTTTCTGCATTTTGTATATTGGATTAGTAGCAACCTTTAGTTTCCTGGCCATTCTTTTTTAAATATCTTACGTAATTAATCACATTATTAATTGTGTATAATTCTTCTACCTTAGTTGACTGGGAGGAAAGACTAGAGATGTAAAAAGCTTTGCCTGATTGTAGCTTGACTGCAGTCTTATATGGGAGCTCTTGGCCCATTTAACAGTGAATATGTATGCACTGTAAATAGAGAATAATGGCTTTTGACTATTAAGAACAGAGTTGCCACTCAAGGGAAAGCCCAGCACTCCTTGGCTCAGCCAGGAGAGGAGCTGAATACACAGCAGCTGGGTTTGGAACAGGCCAACGGACTGGTGCTCACCCAAACCAAGTTAATCTGACAGCACAGCAATAATCTGCAGTGACATACGAGACTAACAGAGGAATGGAGAGTGAGCAAGAAAAATAGAACTATTAAGCAACATTACCAGGGTGATTATAGGAGAGAAAAACTGAAAACAGCAAACAAAAAAGAGTTTCCTAGCAGAGAAAATGTCAATTAATGTGAGCTATCTCCCAGCACACACAGGGCTTAGCCAAGAGCTGCAGCAGACCTACAAAGACTTCCTTACTGACGCTAGCTGTAACACACTGCTTTCGAGGAGAGATGCTCCACAGTGCACCGCACACCTTTCAGTAAAGATGACTACAGTTCACCAGAATGACAAAAGAAGTTGCTAGAGTTACTGTGTTTTGAAGACAGTGAGAGACAGAAGACTGGTAGGGAGCAATGGAAAAAAATGTGAACCAACATCAGCTGAAAGGTCAGAGATGGGGATCAGCGACCACTGAGATCTAAGAGATGGAGCCCGTGCCTTCTGTTTCTAGACCTTTCTTTCCCCTAATTTTAACAGTGGTTTGAGACTGGTAAGAAGCAGGTGACAACAGATTCTTTTCAGGATTCATTTTTTCTAAATTTTCTAAATTTCAAGAATCTTTTTTCCTAAATTATATTCCATTTTCTTTGATCACTAGAGTGTTGTCACAGTCAGTCAACAAAATGAAAACATATTTCTGAAGGAGATCTGCAAACCCAGCATGAGTGAAGTGGGCACTTTAACATTCATCGTATCATCTTTATGGAAATTAGGTGTATTAGTTCCTAAACTATTACTTTCAAAAGCCTATAATCATGCTAACATCACCAATGCAAACTAAAAAGAAAAAAAAAACATTTTCAAATCTCTGTCCACCATCTAAAATTAGCACATATATTTTACTCTCTCAATCCATCTTACCCAATTAAGCAGAGCCTGTTTTGGAAACACACAACTGAAGTTAAAATGCATTTGTGTGCAGACCCTTACAGTTAATGGGCTAACAGTCCAGGAGCTCAGAAATTGTGGAGAAGGAATGCTGGAGCCCTCAGAGGTCTTTCCCAGGATGCTCCAAATACCCAGGTCAAGAATTAAGAAAGTATCAATATCTACTCCTGCAGGAAAACACCAAAACTAATACATGTAATACCTACAGTGAAAATAGTTTTAATGTTTAATGTAAGCATATTTGTTTGGTCACTTGCAAACATGCACATCATATTTGCATTTTACTCTAATGAAAGGCTGAAACTTAATTTTCATTTTGCTTTACTTGAGAGAGAATGAAGTAGTATTTCTTTGCAGGCTTGCTAATAAAGAGAGTGAGTGAGTCATGGAAGACTTCAGATACTAATTAAGTGGCCTAGAGAGAGAATCTTTTTAAATTCTAGTTACATAGTCAGAAATAAGAAAAAAAAATCCTTGTGAGAATTTAGTAACTTTTGCTCTCAATACCTTTCACAGACAGAGAAAAACTAAATCCTAAGCAGTAGAAGAAATAATAAACAAATTAAGACCTATTCCCATTTTGTAAAGTGCAATGGAATAGCTGATAACAAAAGATAAGAAAAAGAGAGAAATATTGAGAAGCATGAATTTAAACATAGCAGAGTGGAAATAATGTGTTACTATAAATATATTAGACAATGTTATCTTGGTAGAGGATCTAACATATGTGAATAAATTACACATGAGATTTTAATACATATTTCTGAAAATACATGTGCAGTTTCTTAGAGGAGCAGAACTGATGAGCACTTGAACACTTATAAATACATACTTGCCCTTTTATCTACCAGACAGCTAGATGTGAAAGACAGGTCATTAACAGCACAGAGTGCTTTAAAGAGTGCAACAAATAATGAAGCAAGTCTTTTGGATGCCCTGAGGTTCAAATGGCAATGTATGTTTAATGTACCTCACCTCTTCTTTGCCACCAAATAGGAACCTGTCTTGTTTCGTGACCTACATGAACTGCATATAAACATAGAAGCACTGCTGTTTTCGGTGGCTACGATGAGCAGGCCCGGCCCAGCTCCACAACCAGGAGACCCTTTCCTTCCTGGCTTCTTCCTTTCCCTGCACAGATGCTCCGCCAATGGGCTACACTGGTAGTTACGTAGCAGATGGCAGGGGGATCTTGTTTCTTTCATTTTAATTTCTAATATATTAATGTTATTTTAATTTCTTGTTGCAAAAAATATCCCTTGTAGAAAAGACTGATGACTGAACCTTTTATTTCTTCCATCACCTTATGGCACAAGCAGATTGTATTTGTATTCTGTGTTTTACTGTCCCCAATTTCAGAGTCTGAAGCTTCACAAATTAAAATATTGTAATAATTGCAGAGGAAAATAAACAGTCACCTAGTATCTATGGACCTAATCCCAAAGTCCTTACCCAGAACTCTTTCTTGAGTCCAATTTTTTTTACAAATGTGACTAAACATTACAAGAAACCACCAGTCCTTCTGCTCAAATAAGTGTCATTTTTGATTCCTATTTTGCAGCAGCTATGGCTAGTCCACCAGGCATTGGACTGGACATATCTATGTTACACATTGTATTAAATAAACTCCTTTCTGTTACTAACCTCAGTCAAAGCAGTACATCAGAGATGAAAAGTTATCATCTGTTTTATTAGCAACAATCCACGGTCTCCATCCCTCCTGCTGAACTATATTTTTTAAACTATGTATTTGGGATCATTCATGGATATTTTTATCTAAAATAGAAACAGTTTATTTGAGAAAGCTCCTGCAATTCCTAGCCTCTTTATGTGAAGAATAAACATGAAGAATATGTGAAATATGAATGGCAAAATGAGTACCCTGCTAACAGGCTTCTTGTGAAGTAGAAAAATGTGTTAAAATGTTAATTAATAGTGTAACAAATATCAGGCCAGATGCAACTCACCAGCAAACAGCAGAGGGGAGCTCTTTCCTCTCCCTCTCCTTGACAGTGACAGGCACACATTTAATGCGAAGCTTCGGACGGCTATAGGAACACCTTACCCCTCTGCTCCCGCACGCCTTAACTCCCTTCTCCCACTCCTCTGTTCCAGCAATGATAGCTCTTCCGCTTTTAGCACAGTACTGTAACATCGCTTCAGCTCCCTAAACTTGGTGGATCAAGTCAAGGAGTCAAACACAATGCGGGTGCTGTGTCTGGTATGGTATCGGTGCCAGTTCTTCTCTAAGGGAGTGGGAGAAGTGGCAAAATCTTTTCTTGACTTCTCTTTCTAGTGTATCTATGCCTAAAAAGAATGACAAACTAAAACATTATTTTTATAATTCTCCAAGACCAAGCTCTGCTTCAGCAGCCCAGAAGTTTCATTCACATAGGGTCAGGTGAGATCCACTGAGTTTCATCATCCCCACAACATTCAGTCTCAAAAAGATACTCTTGAAAATTCAAATCAAGCTCCAATATAAAAGGTCTAATTGAGCATTGCTTATTACCAGACCTAGAGAACTTCATTGCACACAAAAGCTAACCCAGCTTCCCACACAGACTGATGTGGAACAATGCAGGTCCAAATTCCTGTGTACTTTTTAGATCATGAGACTTGTGAAAAGTCTCTTTGCATGTAGTCGGGATTCTTCTTTACTTTTTGGTATTACCTAATGGTCTTCCCTGAGGACAAAGAATGAGAGGAATGATTGTTACAGCTTCCTAGATAAATTGTAGATTCTGGAAATCCTGTCAATTTTACAAACAAACAGAAAATGAATCCCTATCAAATATATGAGTCTTGCAACTCTGTGTGGTGACAAAAGCAAAGACTAACAGCATTAGAAAACATTATGGTTTCCTAAGGATATGTTTTGGGGGCTTTATACCTATAGGATACAGTCATTGCCTTCTTCATGTGCTTCCCGACATGCTACTCACATGTTGCTCAACATGTTTCCCAAAGATGGAAAGTTCGGTTGCCAGCCTAAGCTGCCTTTGGCTCTGCTTCCTTGCAAAAATGCTGGAAAGCAACATATGGCTGTCTCCAGTGTGGAGGAAGAAACACTTCCTTGCGAACCCTCTCTAATCTAGCATACCCGTTAATGCCTTCTGTGCAGAGCAAACCTTCAGAGGAATACTTGGAGTTTCTTACCACATCACATGCCAATCAGGAGCTGGCACACAACAACAGTCTGCTTTCTAAAAATAACGGTCCTTGTTTCTGGATGGAAATGCTCTGCCTGACCATGTTCAACAGACAACTTCAGGATTAGATCATTGAGAGGAATACTGCTGTTTAGAAGATGGATAACTCAAAACAAAGACCACTGACTACATATCTGAACAGTGATCAACAGCTAAATATTTTTAATCTACAGATTATGCCTTCTTACTGTGTCAATCATTCAGCAGGGGGGAGAGGGGACACATGTCTCTCTCAACACCACCACCCAAGAAAATCTACAGTGTCCTGAAATAACAGTTAAACATGAACACCAAAGGAATTGCCCACACAAGCCCTAGTAACAATACACAGAATATAGAAATATATATATATGCATATATCCATAGAATGAGTAACAGATGGCTCAAATCAGAGAAGTACCTCTATTATGAGCAAGCCAGGTCTTTCATTTCAATAGCCAAAGAGAAAGCACCCTAAATCTTAATTTTACACTCGTTTTTTGTGGTCCAATTAAACTTCCTACCAAATTCCTTTTTTATGAAGCGGTAGTGCCCTTTGAAAATGTCCTGGTTCAAACTCCATTTGAGATAAAATTTCTTGCTAATGCTGTGTCTGGCAAAAACTGTGTCTTGTATTGAGCAAGGCAGATAACTCTCTCTAATGTTCTAAAGACCAGACCTTCAAACTTTCAAAGAAGATCAAAAAGAATCTCAACAACTGATCACCAAAAAACAGCCAGATGTGTAACGTTTAGCAAAATACTATTCTATAATTATGTCTCAATCAACTATGTAGAAGTTTACATTTTAACCTGCAACCGTATGTGGGTTTTTTGAACATGTTCCTTATGGAACCACAGGCCTGGAGTTCCAGGGGACATTTGCTTTGAGTCTGTAGCAGTACAAAGATCAAGTTTGACATTTTATTTCTGAGTGAATAACAGTTACAGGGAATCTTAAACAAAAGAAGAAAAGAAAGCTTCAATGCCTTAAGTTAAAAGGAAACTACAAAAATTACATTAATTTGAAACTTTCTAAAACTGTGTTGCTTAACTTTCCCATATCTGCATATTAAAAAATAATGCTCCCCTTAAGCTACTGGCTCTTTGAACTTACTAAACCTCTCCCCAAAGCCTTCTTTTCAACCTTTTAAAGCTAAGCACTGCATTGCTACTGAAACACCACAGTGAATATACAAATTCTTTCTACAGTTAGAGAATAGGCCCTGTTTGGCTGAATCTCAACAGCATTACCATATCTATCAATCTCAGGAGACTGCATCACTGCAGAGTGGTATTAAAGCCAAGATTTAATTGCACTGCACTTTTCATGAGGAAGCTTCAAACTGGCAGAGCATGAAAGAACGTATAAAAAGAAGCATCACATGACACCTGGCTTACTAAACATCCCCTGTGAAGAGTGCATGCGTCGGTAGTGCTCAGCCAAGCCCACGGCCTGGCCACATCCGGACACTTGCCTGGGCTGCCTCTGCTGCACACGCTGCGCTCCCGCAAGCACGACGGAGCCCGTATGAATGGGGCAAGAGGAAATGAGATTCAGCGCTAAGCATGGAGGAATCCAAGCAGATCTTAGCTCCCAGCGTGACTTTTCAACATGCTTAAATCGACATGCAATAAGCTTTTCACGGCTGCAAGGGTGTCTTGGATTCCCAGGTAACTGCAGTATTAATTTAAATTCAATTAATGGGTTCATCAGCATTGGGAAGGATATATTCCCAACAAATTTGCAGGCAGAATGACTATAAACACTGTGTGATTGATAGAGAAGAGCAAAAGGTAAATACTTCCTTCACCTGTCCTTGGACAACTTACATGTTTTCTATAAGGGACAAGAAGGGGGACTTGAGAGGATCTTTTTGACAAAATGTACTGGATGAACAAACATGTATCTTAAAAGATGGTTTCTGCACTTACTTACTTAATAAATATGAGCACAAAATACTCTTAGCATTTTAACTCCAAAGCTGGTAAATATTATTTACTCGAGAGGAAAAGATGCAAATAAACAAATATATGTATATATAGTCCCTCATGCAAACTTTACTTGTAAGATAGTGTCCAAAAACAAGTCACTCTTTCAAACTACTGACATGAAAAGGACTTTGAGCAGAACTTCAAGTGCATTTCCAGACTGCTGTTGCCTTTAATTGTATTATTTAAACCAGAAGACTAAAACCCTGTGTGAAGTATCCCGGACTCCCTTGCAGGGACCACCCTCCCAGCTCCCATTCTGTTGACGATAGTGGGGAAAGGGAAGATTTCTTTACTGGTCTCAGTGTTCTCAAAACAGCCAAAATGAAGAGGCTAAAGATGACTAAATCTGCCTATGTTAGAGCCTTTTCAGCAGTACAGAAAGAAAATCAAATCAGATGGGTGTTAGCAAGAGGATGATAGGAAAATTCAGAGGAGGTAACAGGAAGAATGAGTAAAATTATGGAGAGACTGTCTGTGCTATTTCTTTTAAGACTTTTCTCTTATGATTTGTTTCCCTGTTTCCCCTCCGGCACTTAGAGTTTACAGCCACTCCTGTACATTGGCTGCACAAATTCCCACACTTGGGCAGCCCTTGGCAGCCTCTCACCGCAGGACTGGCACAACAGCACAGCAGCTTGGAACAAAACAAACCCCAAAGCTACATCTTTCCATCTCACTTACTTTCTTAAAAGCACAGTCTGAGGCCTCAGGGTACAGAGAAAAAACTTGAGAACCTAATGACAGAGCCCTGTAAAAGACTCGTAACAAGATGGTAAATAAAGAGTTCCACACTGATTATTTTATAATTATTATTATGAGATATAAGACAGTCTTCTGTTCAGAGAGGGAGATAAAAGGACACTGAGATATCAGCAGCTATAGCTAGTTACAGAACAGCATTTCTGTATTTTATTTATATTGGATAAAATTCAATATTGTCTGTAAAACAGAAAAAAATTAACCCTGAGCTCTTTTGCTTTGCTAGACTAGGGATGTGAAAGTAAGATGTTTGAAAGCTGCTAAACAATGTGCTACTAACTTACATCTGGGCCCTTTTGTAAATATTTTTAAATTTAAGCCGTCTTACTCCTTTTTTCATGAGCTAAAGACTAAATTGTGAAGGCCCGGTATCTATGGAATAGCTTTTTGTCCCAGTAAAATAACATGGAAAAATTAAAAAAGGACTTAAGGATCTTCCCACTTGCAGTCCTCTTAGAATCTAGTTTTCTAAAGAGGATTCAGGTAACTATTTAAAACTATTTTAAAACATTACCTTCTTTTGAATAGGAGAAAAGACTGAGGCTCTTACTGTTGATTTTTTAATTTCTGACTTTTAATTAAAATCTTTATTGTACTTGTCCTCTTAATCATAAGACAATCAGGAAAGTACAAATATCTTGATAGTTTGATTATTCTCTTTTCACCCAAAAGCACATTAAAAAGAAGAGTTTCGAAATCTAAAAGAGATAATCCAGAGAAACAAATAGTGAGATATACTTTCATTCTCACTTTCCATAAATTGCTATTCTTTTATTGTTTTTTGCAGATGTAGCACTGCCCAAACAAACAAAAAAAGAAAATCAATTCTTACTGGAAATAAAAAGAGAACATTAAAAACTTGATTCACCATTTCTTTGGAAGCTGAGCAAATAAAGAGATAACTGAAAAATTCAAGGACAGCTATGCTGGTTTACAGCTTTTGCAACACTTCTCTTTTTTTAAATAATTATGTACTTACTTGTGCTGAATTTGAGCCATCCTTAAACCTCATAGCTGAGAATTTCACCAGATTGCAAATCTAGGTCACATCCATGTTTTCAGTTCACTGGAATTGAATCATTGATCTTAAATTCTGGGTTCAGACCATAAATGCAATTTTTTCACTACTGGCAAAATATTTTGCCAAACATTCAAAATAATTACTACTGCAATAAATATTAGCCTCTGTGTTTCTCATCTTACATCTCTTCCACTCCTGGTCTTTATTTCAGTGTCAGCTGGCATCCATGAAAAGACACATATAAGTAAGAAAAAGATCACGTATAAGTAAGAAAAATGAGGAAGACTCTTTTAAAAGAAAAAGAAAGTTAAACAAAGAACAAGATATTTGAAAGTGCCAAGCCAGTCGCATGGATGCTAACAAGGCGAAATACAATGTAGCAGCCTGATTAGACAATTTTCTGACAGAAAATGGGAACAGAAAAATAGAAAACAAGAGTTAGATACTGTTTATCTTCTTTATAGTTGAAGTTAAAGAGAAAGAAGTTTCTAAGAAGTATCTGACTACAGAGGCACTTTTAATTCATGAAAGTTATATACATTTAGTTTTGAAACCTTGCAGGAGTTCTTCGAAGCATTTGCAAAACCTAATGAATTTACCGGTAGCACTAGATTACTTAAAAATATAGCTATGATTTTCAGAAATCCTTAGTTATACCTAGTTTTACCTGACTTCTGCACTGCTGATGATACTACTTAAAGAGAAGGTGCTCAGTATTTTCTCAAGATCCTATTAACCTCAGTGTTTATCAGAGCAGGTAGATAAAAAGAAGCATGCAAAAATCACTAGTCTCTTGAAAATAGTAGTTTTTGCTACATCACATGTCATGCTTAACAAAGTACATATTAGTTCTTCCTATGCAAAAACTCGGACAAGAAGATTTGAGGTTGGAAGAAAAAGCAGAGGTGTCACTGTCCGGTGATCCCCAGCCAAGCCCAGAATGCTTCACCCAATGTCTGGATGGGGTTAAGGAGGAAAGGACAAATCTTGGAGCTGCAGGACAGGGTCATTTCTGCAGAAATAAAGCTGCTCTGCTTGTTTGCTGATTTCAGCTGTGACACTGCCTTTGCTAAAAAAGTATTGCTGGACCATGATGTAGAGCTCTAGCCACAAAATCCCCTCTCAGCTCCACACTCTCTTCCCTAAAATTCCACAAGGTTCGATCAAAATCCTAAATTTTACTGTTCTACCTATTATGAGGGGCCTCTCCTGTCACAGTCCTGAAGGATTTTAAAGTATCATTTATAACATGAATAGATACTTGGGACTGGTATAAGAAAATTTAAAATCTGAAGTTTGGAAATTGCTTAGGCTAAAAGAAAAGGTGGGAAAGAAAAAAAAAGGGGGGGGGGGGACACCATCACCTTGAAACCCAAGACCATCTTGGGCTTGAATATCTTCTGTAGATGTATTATCTGATCACTTTCCATATTCATTCAGCAAGTACTGCATAAATCTATCCTAAAGGATCAGGTCTTTCCTTCCTTCATGCCACAGATACTTTCTTATCACTGGCAAAAAGAACTGCTTTTCCTCCAGGGACAAAATTTAGGAACTCATGACTTTAAAACTACATGCTAGGGAGAACTTAAATTGGTGTCAGGACCAGCAGTGTTACTGCCTTTAATCAGAGGGTCATCCAAGTAACTCCTATATATATATATGTATATGGTGTAATGAAGAGAGCTACCCCAGGCAGTTAAAAAGTATAGTTAGATTTGGGTACACTAGTGATAACAAGAGAAGGAAATGCTCCGAAGTTTATTAAATCTACTGAAAAATGAAGAGCTAAAGTGGCAGTGGAGTTCTTAAAGGTCAGTTTGTGATTAAAAAGATTACTGTGGAAGAAGTTCGTTTAAATCTACAAAGAAATAGGCTTGAAGCTGTTCGGCCCAGCCATGATTTAGCAGAACTCCATTGCTGGATTGATGTTATGACCTACAGGAATCCAGGGTGCATTCATTTCCACATTATATTTCTTGCTGTATTGAATGGTCTACAATGCTTCCAGGACTTCATATGTACAGTAATTTGCTAGTCCAAAGGCAAGCAGTCCATCTAAGCTGCAAGAACGAAACACTTGTTTTTTTGAAATCTCAACCTTTCTTTTGATTTTCCACATGGCTTCCACCTTCCCTGTGGCACTTGAAATTTTGGAGACTTTTTGTATTTGCCTCAACGTCTCCCATTTTACCATGATCCCGATCACATTGTTGCTTCAAAATAGCCTGGTTTTGCTCACCTGAACCCTTCCTGTACTTCACGTTGACACTTCTTTATTGAATCACGCCTTTCCCTAGAAAAGCACAGGATTCTTTCTGTTCCTAATGAAAAATTCATACAGGAATTTCCCCAATGCACAAGGTTTGTCTCTTTGTTCAGGTGGCTGAAGAAGAGTAAGGATATCTGGTGAACAAAGTAGCAGTGGGTAAAAATCAACCAAAAGGATTGCGGAGAAAGAGTTTTTTCTGCTTTTTTGTTGTTGTTGTGGTGTTGTTTTAATTAACGTCAAAGGCATGCAGAGCAGCAGATGTTCATCATTTTTATATTACTGTAAAATGAAAATAAAGTAATAATAAGAATATACCTCATTCAAATATTAATTAGAAAATACATCTTTTTTTTCTGTTGTTTAAACTGATTAATTTTTCTCACCCTCTGGCACTAATATGCACTCTGTGATTACATTAGACCTTTTTACAGCAAGGTTACAAGTATATACTCTGAGTAAAAGACTAACATACGGCACCTGACTAGAAAATCTTACTTCCATAAGCACTGGTACTTGCAGTATTGCAACGCAACATAAAATACTGTCTTTGCTCTTGTGTGCATACGTTGAGTTTCAGGACTGGGTAGCTGTTTCAGTAATCTACTGTGAACCTGAGGACACAACACCACAACCTTTTTTTTGGAAGAATTCAAAGTAATAATAACCAGAATACAGTATTCTGCCGCAACGGTTGTTCCAAAAATAAACACCTCTGCCTTTTTCCTTACAAACCTTGGAAAGCCTTTCAGCTCAGCTGATACTTGGTTGAAGTTGGCTGTGGAGCCTGTTTCCAACACAAGTTTTTATGAAGTGATTACTATTTAAGTGTGCACTTCCTCTGGCTCACTGTCTACTGCAATTATGCAAATAAGATGCAACTTTATCCAGCATAATTACATCAAACACAATTGTGCTATATTAAGACTGACTTAAGATGAATGAATTCGGTTCATGTAATGATTTCCCAAATCACCCCATGGGACTAATGTAAAGAAAATTTTGTCCCAAGAGTGACATCCAGTATCAAGACAAGCAACTGCATATCTGGGGCCTGATTCTACAGGAAACCAAATGCTTTAAACTCCCTGTGGAGTCACAGGCTACTAAGCCACTGCCATGAAAAATAGGGAATGCTCTTCAAGTCGCGTATGTGTAAACAAGTGTGAATATACCAACACACCTGCATTTAAAGCTTGTGTTTAGAACAGAGGAGCCATGATTTGAAGAAATGTTATTTTAAATGTTTTTCCTGTATGTTTTTTTTCTGTTTCAGTTTATGATTTATGTGAACGATAGATTTACAGACTTTAAATGTTTGATAATCCAAAGTGTACTATATACATTTCAATATGCTAGCACATTAATTTTCAATGAAATTTAACACCTTCTGGCTTATTAGATTAGGATTTGTCCCCTGAAGTCTAAGAAGAGGCTAGCAGAATCACATATTTAAGATTAAGGTATGGTATTCTTCCACCATCAGCAACCCTTTTAGAAGAAGAAGCTACAAAGCTCTGTGTTTCCAATGAAGTTTGTTAGGAAACTTTTTTTAATATATTGTAAGTACTACTTAACATAGTGATAAAAAATAAGAAATAAAATTAAGATGATCTTGAGGAGCAAAATAAGGGTAACCCCCTTATTCATCCCTACAGAAGCAGGTATTTCAGTTCAATGCTTAAGTCTCACAAACCTCAGTGGGAATTAAGTCGGTGCTTAACTATTTTCTTGAACCGGAGCCTATGAGCTGTAGGGGCAGACTGCAGCCTTGTTGCAGAGCACTATATAAAGAGGAGACTGTGCCAGACTATGATATTGCTCAAGATATGTTCCTTTAGGGCAAATTCAGTTCCATTTTGCTAATTTAGTTTGTTTCCATCAATTTATAGGGAAAAATCAGGGCTTATTTCATTTATTTTATGTATTCATCAAAAGAAATGCATTAGTAAATTTTAGGAAGCAGATGTTCATTGCTTGATGATAAAAGAATGACATTAAGATGTCTGTTTCCAGTTCTCTTGGATTCATAGCCAAATGAAATTACAACAACAGGAAAAAAACAAAACAAAACAAAATACAGCAGCCTAAATGCAAGACAACCAGACAATCCAAACGGATAACAGCTTCACTAAGTAAGAAAACGCTAACACCTAAGGATTACTTACTTCCTCTAAGTAACAGATTTCACTGAACATTTCTCATAATGCATGAACTAGAAATGGAATCCGTCTGAAAGGATAAATGTGTAGTTCTGGAAAAACACTTCCTACAAAGAGAAACAGTTACTAGGATAGCGCTAAAAATTCTGCCTGTGAAGGACAATATGAAAATTACTGTGCAGGAGAACAGGAATTTGCTGTGTGTTCTTAACCATCTCTTTACTCTTCTTCCTGATAGGACTAAGCAGATGGCAAATACAGATGGTAATTAAGGATGGATGAACGGGATTGAAAAAGGTAAGAACCAGCCTGAACCTTTCTGAGTGGTTACAAAGCATTCAGGGAGCATTTGCTATTGACATTGTAACTTTTATTCTAGGACATTTTTGCTTTGCCTCTCCTTTAATACCAAGCAAAGTACCTTTTTTTTTTTTGCTGAGTGTTTTTCCCTTTCAGAGAATAACACACAATTCATGGACCTCAAAATATGTATCTGCCCATATGCCACCAGTTCTTGAGGAATGAACACAAATAGATACATAGGCAAAATATAATTTAAGCATCACAAACTCAAGTAGTCATGCAATCTACGTAACTACAAGTACAAAATGCAACTAACCAACTTTCAGGCAATTGCCGAATTTCATATTCTGAAGGAGTTATTTGTGAGCTCAATGGAAACATTTTTTCTTTGTAGAGGCACTGAATTTGCTGATGTTTGAATCTGTTAACAGACCTTCTATACCTGAACCCTTCCATTCTGTAATCGCCACTTATTGTTTCCAAAAGGAAATTACATATTTCCCATTATGTCTAATGTGTTTAGTGTGTAATATAGAAGGAATATATTCTAAAACAAGTAAATTTGGAAAATTTTTATTTGTGTGTGTGCGTCTTGCTGGCAGACCTTTAGTTTCTAGGTCAAAAACCCTCAAGGATGAACATAGACAGTATGATAGGATAATTAAAATATCCTGTTTGTTTCAGAAAAAAACGCTTAATTGTCTATCAACTTTATGCCATTATGGAAAAGTAACATGCAAAAATGCCTCCTTGATTTCAAAAATATGAAAGGATGAGGCATATTATAGATCTGAGAATAATAATTAATGAGGTAGTAGTGCAGACACAGTAAAAAGGAATGCAAATATTTGGTCCTCCTGTGAGTGAAGATACCAGAGCTTATTTTAATGCAGGAAACATGTTCCAAAGACTCTGTGGAGACTCGGTCTGGCAGATGAGGAACACAAAGCCATATACTAGCAGAGGAGATCTTTTTCATCACTTTTGTCTCCCTTATAAAGGATTTTTAAAGGAGAACACAGATTCTAATCAGCAGGTTTGGGTTGCCCTGGAGGAAGCCATTAGAATTGTTAAGCACCTATGCAGACAAAGGGGATAACAAATTGAAGAAGGATCAGAAAATAAAGACTTCAGGAAAAAAAGAAATGCTGCAAAAGGAAGAAATTGCACAAGGAAAATAAAGTGTCCCTAAATTTTTATATACCTGTGTATGTACAAATACATATATTATGAACAACATGAGTAATATATAAAAATATGTGGTGCTTGATCTGAATGAAATATAAATTAAACTGATTTTAAATATAGGGACACTATTCATCTGAAAATGAATTTTTACTTCTTCATTAGGAAACACATCCACTGAATAAGATGTGACATGTAAATTGCAACAGATTTTTTCTTCCTATCCTTCAGACACACATACATATATTATACACTAAGATCATTTTATTTTACTTTCAGGCAGTAAGGGCCTTGTGTTATTACCAAACCTTAATATAAGCTCTGAAATCATGCTTTTAATAAATAACTGCTGGTAGGTTTTCAACTGTGGAAATAACATACACCTTTCAGATCAGGAATACATTTAGGAAAATCTCAGGGGATGAAGACTTATTTAATTTATTTTATACTCATTGTACCTTACCATGTCTATACATATTTATTCACATAAGATATGACAAAATATATGGGCAATCAATTTTGTACCACTGGAGTTTCATGAAACAGGAAAAGAAGGTGAGACACTGTGACAGAAAGACAATCAGGAGCTCTTACCCTCTATGGTTGCTCTCTTGGGCAGAATGGTGATTGCTCCCTCAGCAACATCTTCTTGCTGAATTAACGGACTCACTTTGGAGCCCCAAGTGTCTGAGCCCACCCACAGAAAATGACCGACTTGATCGGCCCTTTTAGCAGCTGCAAGGATTTGCCTGTGGAAAAGAACATTTTGTTCACAAATGAATTTAACTGAAGCATTTACTTGCTTAGTAAAAACAGTGTGTTGCAAGACTGCAGAATGAACAGAAATGGCATATTCCTGTAACTAACAGAGTCCAGAAATTTTACAATAGACAGTGTCGTGATCCATGCAGCACTGACTGACTCTTTTGTTTAACTCACTTTGTATACTAAGAATGAAATCCTGATTCCACTAAAACTTAAAATGTTGCCCTTGACTTTACTGACACTTTATCCTAACTTCTCATTAGTGTTGTTCTGTATAACTGAGCCACTCAGGGATATACAAATTAAAACTTTAAGCTAATTTAAAACTTACAGACAGAGAAGATGTAACAAAGGCAAGTAAGAAATGAGAGTCACACTGTTTTAAGATACTTTTTATATTATTTTTAAGGGCAAATGGTATCTGATTTGCGTGGCTTAACCTTGAGCATCCAAGCCATTTTATAACTAGTAACCACCATTTGCCATAAAACTGCCTGCATTAATGAATAATACATAGTATTATTAGTATGAAGAGAGGGGCATAATGTCTCTTTGAAAGGTAAGGTCAGGTCTGCTATCAAACGCATGAGTAATCTTATGACATTGTTTGTAATCACAGGAAAATCATTCAGACCTTGCTCAGCACTCCCTTTCCCTGCTGCTGTGATAAGGTGTAAACTCCATGTTCCCACAATGTTTTTACCAACAGATATTTCCACGCCATTATTTGCATTCTTACTTGCTTTCTTTTTTCTGTATAGCTACCAACAACAAATGAATTCCCTCAATCATCCTTACTTTATGTCCTCATCATTGGCAAAAATAACGATGGCCCTGGCATTGGGAGTTTCTAGAAGCTGCTTGATAATTTTATCAAAGTCGATGGTCTTGTCTTTGCGATCCTGTGGGATTTTCAAGGACTGAGCAATGCAGAGCCCACCTGTTCAAGAAAGAAGAAAAGAAGTCTGTAAATGATGAGCAAAGGAAAGACAGTGGGAAATAAACATGAACTGGAAGGGGAGCCTAGGAGGAAGAAAACTCTCAAATCTGATTACCATTCTTATGGAGCAGTTAATCTTCATGCTAGGCCTTTCAAGGCATTCTTACAATTAATTTTCCTTTTGGGAAGCATAGACCACTCATCAGGATACATACAATATGCATGGCTGGGTAGGGTCACAGATTAAACAGATGGGCAAAAATAACATCATAGAAAAGCAAAACAAACAAACGAGACAACAGAGGGATAAAAACTGAACAAGTTCAAACTGAATGAAATGAAGAAAAAAAAAAACAAGCTGAAAGGCAAAAGACAGGGACAATGCATTAGACAAACTATCTCGGTGAAGAGCCAGGATTCTTTTTAATGTTGCGAGTTGAAGGATATTGAGAGAAAATGTTTCCACTGAAACAGGAACAACTTCTGAAATAGGAACAGCACAGGAGTTGAAACTGAAATATTTGCAAAGCAAAGATTGTTCATGAAAATCTTGACTCATTCAAGTGTCCATCTTGGAATGGGGTGGAGCTGCCCAAGCAAGTGAAACCTCAAGACAAAGTAAATGTCTGTGAACTATAATTCTCATAAGTACACAGGTAATATTAAAAAAGTAGTATCAATACAGTAATAGTGATAAATACATCCATACCACAGAACTATACAAAATACGTTAAAACTGCATATTACATACAAAACATACATTTAGTTTGTTTTAGGGAAAAAAATATTAAAAAAAAAAAATCACATCAGCAGTAACCTTCTCCCTGTCATTGTAGGAAGCTGAAAACACTTTTACTTTTATTATTTTGTTTCTCAGAGATAAACTCTTTCATCTTTTATGGCATCTTAGATACTAACTTCTTCCTTCAGTATACTGCACAGTGTGTTAAGTATTAGAGATGCATAATAAAAACAGCAGTGGGGATGAGCTAATTAAAAGACAGCAGGACAAAGGAGATATTCACAGATATGCTTTAAAAATATAGATTAAAAAGTACAGTTAAACGAAGAAATAGAAAAGGTGTTCTATGGTAAAGGATTTCTAGAGTCTATGGTAAAGGATTTCTAGAGAAGAAGGCGCATGTACCATCAGCACAGCCTATCTGCCTGTGATCTGTCAAAGAACAACACAATCTTCCTAAAATACAGCAAAACAGACATATGAACACCTAGAGGAAACCTACTGAACAACTGCGCATGGTTTTAAAATTACAAAAGATCGCTCTCTTATAGCACGTCCCATCAGCAGATCTCTAAGCACTTTACAAAGTAGGTCAGTATCATTATTCCTTATTTTAGATGTAGAGAAGCTGACAGGGAGGTTGCCTGGTAGCAGGTCAGGTCTGTTGGTGCTAGGTGACCCAAAAACTCTGGGGAAGAAAAGAATAGTTTCTGTGGGGAAAAAAACGTTGGAGAAAAGGAAAGGCTGAGAAAAGATAAAACAGAAAAATAATCCCCAAGATTTTCTCTGACTCACATAAATGTTTCATTTTGTTTTACAATTATTATAACTTTTTCCACCTTTTTTCTTTGAAAATAATAATGATTTTTAAACATAAACTTCATTTCAAAATGAGCAAAGAAAGGCCCATTGCTAATGCGTTCAAAACATCTAAATATGTCTCAAATGTTATAACTTGTTATTTTCCCCAGTCAAAATTAGATGAAATCAACTCAAACTCATGAACAGAGTTATCCAACTTCCCTGAAATACCCTGTTTGGTGCAGATTACCCTTTGGGTAAAAACAAATGACCCCCCGGCCAGCTCTGGTTTTGAGTCCCTGACCACTGTCCCCCAAAGACAGGGCATCCATCAGCAGAGAGGCACCAACAGAAAATAGAGGGGAAAGCAATTTATATGTCTCTCTTTGCCACTGAGTGCTTTCAGTTTGAAGACCAGCCTCTCTTTCCTTCTGCTCCTCAGGATGAAAAATCTCTCTGTCTTGGCATGCCTAAGGAGAATTTAAAGTTATTAGCTGCTACTTTAAAGTACCACTGCCCTCTCTGGCACTCCATCACTCCAAGCTAAGCTACTTTGAATCTCCCATGAGAGACTCCTATTTCTCTTGTTAAATAAGGGCTTGGGAACTTTGGAGAATTCACTGAGAGAAAAGAAAAAAAGAGCAGACTATTGCAAAGTGCCAGATTTGTCACTTGAAAATATACACATTCCTGCTACGGTATCCTTTCAAGAAGCTCCCATGTTGACACGCAGGACAGGAGAAGATATATTTTATAGTATCAAGACCAAAGAGTTTTTGCATGCTGGATGGAACCATTACTTAGACGCTTCTGAAGCTACTGCAAACATCCTTTGCAATCCATCATAACTTTCGCTCTGAAAAAGTGGGCCTCTCTCCTGAGAGGGTCAGAGAAGCAATTCCAAAGACCAGAAACCAGCCGACAGGGACCCAGAGCAATATTCCTCAACATCTTGTTATTTCAAAGAACTGTACCAGAAATTAAGTTTAAGAACTTTTAAATCAGGAAATAAGAATGCTTATAATTGCATTTTCCTAGATATCAAGGCTCCATCATAGGGAAAATACACATGGTGGTGTAATCTGCAGATTATTACAAGGGGTGAGCACAGAGAAACAGAAGCAATGGGACCCGAGACGTGAAATCCACAGCAGTAATACTTCTATAGTTAAGAGTATATTTGCATTAAAGAATGCTTGCATCTAGGAGGGAGGGAGGGAAACCACCCTAGACCAGATGATATATTGTTATGGTAAAACTATAAAAAAAAAAATCAGTATTTAATATTAGTTGTGGCATACACCACTTAAGTGCTTGCAAAAAATAGTTAGGAAGGCTGCTATTTCAGCAACCTATCCTGACAACAAATATACCTATTGCGTGGATCAGGCAGTCCCTATTGCCTGGCTGGAAGATTCAAAAAATCTTATTACAGTTGATAATGATTAGAGCTGTACTGAGCATCTTCGGAGAGAGAGGCAGTTGTGGCCAGACCTTCTCAACAGTGAGGAAGAAAACCTCTATTGCAATGTACAAGTTAAAGGCATGTAATTTCCCAGGATTTATTAAAGGAAAGAAGATCCAGGGAACAGGATAGAGGAAGGAAACAGTTTGGAACTGGGGGTCCACATTTCCGTTCCTTTTTGTGCTACAGACACTGTGCTAATGTGACTGTCTAAAGTAAATGGAGAATTGTTCTTACAGCCAGAGGCAGTGACACAGCTTTCCCAAATGGAGCAGCTGATGTGGTATCTTGTTAACGTGTGTGCCACCTCTGTTAAAGGTATGCAGGAATTACGAATAAATGGCAAATATCAATGGCCAAACCACAAATACATTTGCATGACTGTAGCATCAATAGTTTCAATAAAACAGCAGCTGTACTGCTGTCATTTTTTTGCAGGCTCAACTGCAAGGGGAACCTGGAGGAAAGATTTGCGTGAGAACAATGAAGACTCTGCAGATTTTCAGGGGAAGCCTCTGCAAAGTGTGAGCGCTGCTTAGAGGAAAGCAGGAAACTGTCTTTTACTGAAAATTTAGCAAGTGGGAGGAAACTACTTGCTAACCCAACACAAAGGGTTGACTGGGGGAGAGTGAATTTCCCAGTGCTGAGTGGACACAAGGCAGAGAGAGGCTAGACTGTGAAGACCCTTGAATAAAAACACCTTTAAGTGTGAGAAGATGAGGGCTAGCCAAAGGACGAGTTCAGCATTAGGAAAGCAATCTCTGAAGCACCATTAGGAATAGAAACAGTTAGGGCAATACAGAGCATGTCAAGGGTAAACAAAAAAGGCAGAGAGTAAGATGCAACAGGACCACGACCCACATGATATAATTTAGATGTGTCAGCAGATATTGAGATTTTAAATCACTGGTGTCTCTTCCAGCAAAGTGACACTATTACAAATTGACTAATATTTGCTCTCAGTCAGCAAAAGGGTCAATGTTTATCATTTTCTTCATCTGCTTTATTTTTGTTCAAGTCCACACCAAGCAGCATGTGACAACAGATTACAAGCTCTTACAGAAAAGAGAAGGTGACAGATCCCGGTCACCAGTATACCAGTCACATGAGTTTCTGTTTACATTCAAGCATATAAGCTTGTTCAAAAGTGTTTCAGCCTCTGAGAAGGACCTCATTACAGGCAGAGGCACACGTCATTTTTCATTTCTTAACAATAATAGGAATTTGGCATATATTGTCCAGATGACATATATAGAATAAGTTTAACTCTCATGTTCTCATCTTGCATTCTTATTACAGGAGGAAATACACGTGCACAGTTATTTAAACTGTCAAGTTAATTCACAGTGCTCCTGAGGTAAAAACCTCCAAGGGAATTAAGCAGTAAAAATGTGAAACTTGCAAATTAAGGATTTTGTCATAGGACTTCTGCAGTAATATATTACCCTTGACTGACTGGGGAACTGGCAAATGCTCTAAGTAGCTACAAACTGCTATATCAATTAATGGGAGTCCTCGAGCTCTTGCATCAAACTGATTCTGCTGCAGCTTCTCTGCATGCCAACAGCCCTGACAGTGCGTAAACGAAGCGGCATCAAGGAGCCTCTGAATCATCTCGTGGGCTGCTTCACTAAGAGTACTATGATTTTTATCAACTGGTTACAAAGAGGTTCCCATTGTTTGTTACATTATTTCTCTCTGGTGAATGAAGAGAACAGGTAGATAATTGAAGTTCTGCAACCAAATGCAAAGCCCATTATAAAGGATACAGGGGACACATAATAGAGATTTGAACTACAGTATTTTTGAGATACAGCACTCAGGCAATTCTGCAAGCAGACAACATGTTTCCTTACCTTGTTCTGCCTAACTCACAGTATTTGCAAGCCAGGCAGCTGATGCCTGCTCTTCCATTATGCTTGAAGAAAAAGAAATGTAGTGTTCTCAAAGCTCAAACATGGCCCCTCTCTGTACATGAGCATGCAGCTGCATCATTAAGACTTTGATTCTTTCTAGCACTAATGGCATCATCGAAATATGAAATGGAAAACTTCATGGAAATGTTTAGGAGACATAATTCAGTCTTCCTTTGATGTATATTGAGTCTCTCAGCAGTGTCAATAGGAATTATACAAACACATCAGCTTGGAGAATAGCTCCAGTTAATAAAATTAATGCTAATTTCTTTTTCTTCTCCAGAGATGCTGGCAAAACTTGTAGTTAAAAAACACCATCCATTAACCAAACATAGACTTAAGACAACCAAGACTGAACCTGGCTTCTGATTATTTCCACAAATGTTGGCACATGTTGGTGGCTAACAAAATGACTCAAACATACTGAATAGCTCTATTCCTCACTAGAACAAGCAGCTGCAATCGTCAAAGTCTCTGCATTAAAAGGAAGGCAAGGTTAGTGGTTTCATCTATGCTGTATGTGCCTATCGTCTCAACAGCCAGATACAACATTTGTACAAATGATCTTCAGAAAAACATTTCCAGTTTTCTGTATATTCGGGAAATTTATATAAATGGATCTTCTCTGGTCTTTCACTGTTATCCAAAAGGGCTTGTAGTCTTTGCTAGAAGTGATACATTGACTGATTTCATAAAGTATCTAAATATTCAAGACAAAGAGATGGATAGTGATTAATATTATTAGTGTCCTTTCCAAATTTTATTAGAACAGCTGCAATGGTCTTGGGAAAAACAGCGTAACTAAATCTGAGGAGTAGAAAAACTCTCTTCTCCTTTACCCCTCAGAAATTCTTGAGTTCCAGAAGCTGGCTAGTTTAAGTTTCTTATGATTGAGTTTTTTAGTTAAAATACTTCTGCTTATGTTGGGAAAACAGGAGTGAGAGAGCAAAAGGGGCAAATACTTAACTACTTTAAAGATGGAGTTTGGGAAATTCACAGAAATAATTATATGAAAAGTGATCACAACAGTAAAAGTTGTGTGGGTAAAAAACCCAAAGAAGTTAATTCTGCTATACCATTCTACTCTTGAAACAGTATCTTTTCTCTTCTAGGCTATGTATATATGTCTAACATTGGCATCTTTTTAATCCTTCTCTGCTGCCAACAAACATTTTTGCAATAACAAAGTTTGTGAATGCAACACCAGGAGCAGACCTGTTAGGTTCAGTCTTTCCAGATGCACCTTTGTCCAAAAAGTAAGTCATTAAAACAGCACAATAATCTACAAAAAGGATAAGAACAACACAGCAAACCATTTCCTCAAACAATAACTTTAAATTATTTGGTTTTATAGCTTCTAGTTTTCCCAATGTTTTGCGTCACTTTGGCAGACTGACCCAATTGTTTTGAATTATTCCAGTCATTAAAATTCCCCACATTACAAGCCACTGGCAGTACTTGGAGAAAACACAGAAATGCTAACATTTCAACCAGAATTATCAGCATCTCCAAATTTTTTTGGCAAACAAACAAAATGCATAGCAAAGTTGGGCCTTTTTTCCCTGTCTGGTGAAAAACTTGAAGGGCTGTCGTGATTAGTCGTGTGATGTTCTGACCAGGAGGCACAGGCCGGGGTGGAAGTTCTTGGTGATCAGCTCTCAAGTGTGAGCTGGAGGAGAGCAGAGGGTCCAGAGGGAGCAGGATTTTAATAACACAGGTGAAAGTTCAGCTTAAACTGACTGGGTGACTGATCATTTGTCATTCAAGTTGTGGATGCTTTTTTCTGTTATTCAGATAGATACCGAACATGATTAAGTATTTTTCAAGTCAGATCTGACCTCAATAAATACATTATATACAACAGATGAAAAAATTACATGACTTGTTCATTCCCAACTTTTTTCCTCACTATCATTTATTCCAAATATTCAGATGTAAGCTTTTTGAAAAGCTGAGGCTTTTCAAGGTGCTTGTCCATATGCTCTCTATTCTAGGTGCTTTCATACCTGAGATGCTGGATTCACTGCGATTACTGGACTTGCTAGAACATCACAGGCATCTTGTGTACCCTCACAGTCAACCACTGCAGCTAATGTCATCTAAGGGGAAGGACGAAAAGAACCATCACGCACTTCCTTCACCAATACGTGCCTTTAGTCCTTAGAGACACACTCAGGGGGGAAAGCTGGGAGGATGAGCAATCATTTGTCTTTTAGCCCCCGCCAACACAAATTCTAATTAACCAGTTATCATAAATGTGGGATGGGAATCCCTATTCAAAGAGCAACTGTGGGACAGCTCTACTTCCTGGCAGAGACTTCAGATCAGATGCCAGTTTTGGAAATGGGAAGTGATTACATAAGAGAAAACATCTCAAATGCCGGATGTTGAGTTCCGGGTACCCATATGGGATAGGCCTGAGAGCTCCAGCCTATTCTAACAACCTGGAAGGCTGCATGAACGCAGACAAACAATTACTACTATGAAAAGGAATTTTTAAATTCAATCTGTGCTTGCAGGGCTGTGGGTAGGTGATGGGCTGTACTGCAACCTGGAACAATCCCGGCTGTACTCGGAACAGCATTTAAAAGCCTGGTCACTTACCTGGCTAGTGAAGAGAGCTGGCCAAGTCATACTCTGGGGCTGTGCATGACTAATCCACGATCCCTAACACCTGGCAGCATGTAGCGCTCATGACAGCAGCCTATTTCATAGCTCCTGTGTCAGTGTTGATGGCACCATGATAGTGGCAGCACAGGGCAGATCCAGCGATACGACTGAGCTGTGCTCCAAAACTCTGCCAAAGGCTGTCCCCAGCCAGCAAAGCTGTCTACAGACGTGTCTCCTACCCACCTACGGAGCTACATCACGAGGCCTGAAGCAGCCAAGCATATATGCAAGTCACATTACTTACTCCAGTGTGTGCTGATGGTTATGGAAGAACTGTGCCCTGATCCAACAGGTTTGAGGCTAGTGGAGGCAGACAACAGCCCTAGCACTACCAGATGGAAATACAAGTTACTGAATAAGCATTTCTCAAGAGATCCTTAAAAGGAGTACTAAATGATGGAGACCTTATTTGGAGACATTTAGCACAATTTTTCCCCAAATTTCATTTCCAGTGGAAGATTCTCCTGAACAGCATTAAGTCACTGATGAGACTCATTTTAGCAAACTTTCTGTCAGAGAAATGTCATTTCTAGTTAATTCTTGTGCAAAAAGAACCTTCTTTAGTTTCACTTTGATCCTTACGATGGCCACTGCTTTCTCACATTCTGCTGGAGGAATTTTAATTAACTAAGCTAGGCTGGATACAGGGGAAATTTAATCTTAAAGCACTGCTCAGGCTGTTGGCAATTAGAGATGTACAAACACCTGATTTTTTTTATTTGGTTGCCAAACTGAAAAGTTACAGATCAAACTGATTTTTTCTCTTATGAAAGGCCACACAACTCATTTTCCCTGAAACAAAAAATTTAATTTAATCTGAAACAGAGAGAGTCATTGTTTGGGACTAGTACAAGGAAGGAAATGAGAAGCTACATTCACAAAACAGGAGATTCTGGTTTCTCCTTCATACCTAGTAACTAAAATATTCATCCAAAAATGTGAGACCCAAGTTTAGGTCTCTCCTTTGCTGGAGAGGTGCTGAACGTACACCCCAGACTTCCCAGTGTCCTGACCTAGCCATCACCTACTGATATTCTGCAGTGCTCTCCCTATGCCCTTCTCAGGGAGCTCTTCCATCCCCAAGTGAAATAGATGATAATGATTTTCAGTCATAATAAACAGTGCCAAAAAAGAGACCAAACCTACCATACACAGAAGGTAAATGGTTCTCCGGTACAACAGTGGATCTGAACTCTCTGGCATGGACACTGCGATACCTAACCTATTGAGATCAACAGGATGGGACTGCAACCTACAGCCCTTGCTCATGTTCTCTCCCATGCTCTTTCCAACCAAAACTACAGAATTAATTTGGTCTCAATTTACAAATAGATTTAGGAAGTGTGAAATCACATTTTCCCCCCAAATTAGTATTTGCCAGGAATTTTTGTCCATTTTTACAGACAATTGCTATTCAATTTGGAATAGAATATAACACTACTAAAGCTAAATGAAAGAATGAGTGGTAAATGGCGATCAGAAGTTAGGGCCTAGCGATAAAAACACGATGATCAGGCTAACAGAAATAAATTGAAAAAGACCACTTGCGCAACAAATGGAATGACATGATATCTGCTTTGTAGTTTCCTCCTCTTACTTTTAGCAGAATGGCTTATAGGAAGACTTCAGTTTGCTCATTTACTGTCAGGAACAATGAACTAAACCCATGCTTTCCCTGACAATATAGGATGCAGGCTTTCCTGTTTTCCCCCTTACAATAAGACTACATATGTCAGATTCTTATTAGCCTCAAAAAAATGTTTTACTATGAAAACTGGTACTGAGACATTCAAATAAGTTGATTTTGATCTCTGATTATATAAAAGATATTTTTGTGAATAAAAAAACCCAGAAAAATAAACTAGCAAAAACAGTAATCTTTGCAAAAGGTGAAAAAAAGAAGGCAAAAATATCTCCTCACATTTTTGCAAACTTCAACCTCTTGAATCACATTCTTGCATTTTTATGATGCAAAACTACTCAAAATTGCACAGACAGTGCAAATGCCAGCACCAAGCCTCACACCACAGCATACCAGAGCAGGAAGGGAGCACCGGAATAAGAATTTCATGGTACCTGCCTGTTGAGATGTCCACGGCCTAAAAACCACCAGAGCCACCATTACAAAATCACTGTTAAACAATCATACTCTAGAAGCTTATTATCAAAGCACTTTAAAAAATACATGTTTTACTTCTTTCTTACAGAGTTCAGATTCACTGTCATAACCCTTCCTTTCTTTCCTTCCAAATAAAAAAAATATTTTTTTCATTAGCAGCATTAGCAAAGAGGACTGGATTCTGTCAGCCAACGAAAAGGAAAAAAGCCAGGCTGCTGGACACAGGCCCCGTTCAAACCACACACATGTATCAGAAGCCCCACATACCCCTCTCCTGAGATGCCTCCAGTAGCTTTAGCAGCTTCTGTAGAGAGCAGACTTTTTTCTATGGTTCCCAATCCTGCTCTGCAAAACAAATAGAGAAGTCAGAACTGCTGTGAAGAAATTGTGACTTCAACCTCGCTATTGGTCCTATGCCATGAAATTACTAACCTTGCTGTGATAAAAGGTCTAGTACAGCAGAGTAACAACATAAAGATCCATTCAGAGTGGAGTGCATCCTAACAGCACAAGCACTACAAATGGTTATCATAAGACTTTTTTCATGGGAATCCCACTCATGTGTCATCGAAGTGGAATGGAGATTGGGCCTTATCACACAATGCTTCAGTTCACAGGCAGCTTGAGGACAGACAGTCGAATTAAACCATCTGTGTGGCAGCAGTTGCAAAGCACACCAGAACTTGGAAGAAGAAAGTCTTAAAAATATCATAACTGCCTTCCTTTCCCCTGCTGACAGATTATGTGCTGTGCCTCTGAAAGGCAAACCTCAGGAGAATTCTTTGTGCGAGTTCAAGCAGTCATGCATTAAATTGTTCAGGGCATTAAACACCTAACTTATTTAAGGGTAATGGATGTATCTAGTAATCAAAGTGTTGCTTCAGTATCCATGGATACCCATGATTATGTGGTATTTTGATTCTGGTACAACACTAAGTGTATTATTCTGGTTCCCTGAAATTCTGCAAGAGCTATTTTTCTTATCACTACTTAATTGGATTATCAGGTAGCAAAAGAGACCATTTAATTTTTTTTCAGATGATTTCTCTACAAAGATACTCCTCTTGGTAGAATCACTTTCAGTAATATTCAAAACATTGCTTCAGAAAGTTATCTTTGCTGTTTCTAATTATTAAAAGGAACTCTCAATTAATTTGATTAATATGTTACTTTAAAATTAGCAGCCGTTGAAAGCTGCCTCCTGGATGTTTATTAGAATTTGAACAACACATGAAGCAATGGGCTCATATGGCTTCCTCTTGAAAAAAAGAGCAGCTGATTGCTTTTAAAGACTTTTTTCCCCTATGGATTTATCATGCTTACAAGTCTGATATCAGAGTAATTACAAGACCTGACATTTGTTCAGTTTTGTACCAAACAACAGCGGCAGCTGCAACTGTTTGAGCCTCTCTGTCCCTGCCAGTGCCGCGCACCTTCTCTGCTCTCAGCCCCCCTATCCAGGGCGGAGCTCCACTCCCTTTCGCTGCCCAGGGTGCAGCTTCACTTCTGCTGCCGTTCACCTGACAGCTTCAGCACTTGCGTTTCCGCGACACTTCTCTTGGCACCCTGCAGGCAGTGCTGGACCCTTCGAGGAGCGTGGCGCCTGCAGAGCGCCCCAGAAGAGCGGGGCCATGGTGCCTGGGCTGGGCAACTGCCAAGCAGGGGGAGAGGAGAGGGGTGTTTTTGTGCTGTTTTGTCATTAAAACAGGTTGGAGCCTCCGTTAGAAGGAGCAACTGTCCACAACAGACTCATTTTCACCACATCCATGTCCCCAAGGAAGCCTGCTCACTGTGTACAGCTGTGGGAAGCATTTCAAACCTCTCTGGATGTCAGTGCCCCTGGACTTGCCCTGCTCGCCTTACTGAACACGCCGGCCTGCATCCATCTCCGACACAGGCACGTGAGCTCAACTATGTGGGCTCTTCTTCATGCAGGGAAATCCTGAGGTATCAAGGAGCAGTCACGCATCATAACAAGCTCACTGTGGCTAAGTAAAGTTCACATTTTTGCCTTAAATCTTTTCTTTTTCTTTCTTCGCTACTTGAGGCCAGCCTGCCCCAGACTCCCAGCCGTCGGCAGCGCATCTCGGCAGGGCACATCACAGGACAGCTTGGCACAGCATGACTGCTCTTCCACCCACAGGACTTGAAGAGCTCTCTCATGGCACACCAAAAGCTACAAAAAACTCTAAATATAGCCTATACAAACAGAAAACATCCTAAAATTGGGGGGTTTGGGCAAGGTGAATTGGGAAGGGCAGGAAAAGGCCAGCCAAAGTACAGATTCTATCTGGATTTTTTTTAATATAGACAACAAAAATATCAACTCCTCAAGCACTGAGGAGTTCCTAAAAGAAAACTGTCAACTTCTTATGCAATTGAGGTGATACCTTTGCCACTCATGTGCAGGATGCACTCAGTGAAGCCCTGCAGTGAAAGCTCTATGAAATTAAACTAATGAAAAGTAAGCCCCATGTTTCACAGGGGGAGCACAGAGTAAGGAAAACAGCTCCGGTAAGTTTGGGATTGCCCAAGGGGGAAGGAATTACTTGGTAACAGGATATAATAAACATCAAAGGCATACAGTAAATTTTTGGTTTTGTTGTACTGTTTATCATATATGTCACTGCTGAGTTTTGGCATATATTTATATATTCTGCACCTAAAATTTATTAGCTACAACGACTTTTACTTCTAAATTTTGTATATTCTATGAAAGAGATATTTTGCACTAAAAAGAAATCAGTGGCAGTAATCCTGAAGACCAAGTTTAAAGAAAACAGTATTCTCCCTGTGTGAAGACTTTCATACCACTATTCAGGATATTTCCATGAAAAAAATGAACTACATCCTAAAGGAACCGCAATGATAAAAATTACTTCATATTCTTGAAATATAACCGAGCTTGCAAGTTTTCTTCCAGACAGCTTATTACCAATTGAAGGAGTTATTCAAACAATTCACACAAAACCCACAAAATCTTCTAAAAACAATCACTGGAAAGTTAATACATAACTCACATGTTTGTTTTACAGAAAGAATGAAAGTTATGAGGCATGAGGTTGTGTGTGAAGAGGATATTTTAAGGTGATTCTTTGGTATATGTGCATGTGGGAATTGTCATTTATTGTTTTAAATCAAAAACGGAAGAAAAAAAACTTTGATATTTCCTACTGGGACACTCATTTCTTCAAAGCAATCTGGGAAGATACTTTCTCTCCTTCCTGCTGTAGACAGCTTGTTCAGAGACTTCCATCGAAACTTCCCTAACCCACAGGAACGTGTGCATGTTCTCTCAGACTGATTTTTGGGCCCAGAACAGTGGGAACAGACTGGTCCTCAGCCCACTCAGGGCACTCCTCTCCCCCCCAAATCAGTGTGTTCACACATCTTCACCACTGCAGCCACCATGTGGTCTGCTGAAGAGGCAGGGCTGGACGCTCCCCCAGCATGGCATGTACCCAAATACAGCCAAACTAACCAGCAATGCTTGGCCCAGCTTGCAAAAGGATTTTACAGCAATTCCAGGCTATTTCACAAAGACACAAACAGCTGCTTCAGGCACTCCAGCCATCCCAGCTGCAAGCCCTGAATTCCTGTACCCACTTCCTCCTCCTTTCCCTCTTCCAGCTGACATGACACTTTGCAGTAAACTCACAGGTCTGTGTTTGAATTGAAAAAGAAAAGCAAAAAATCTGGTGTGTGATACGTGTGTCACACATCATCTGATCAGCCAAGGCCATTCTCACACTCCTCCAGGCTGAAACCTCCTGTCCATGATCTTCATACCACCTTCCTCCACAAATCAATGAAAAAAAACAGTGCACAACACCATTCCTTACTGCTCTTCTTTCTCCAAAACACACTGCAGGAAACACTATCAGGACAAGAGAGAGTATGAAAAAGCAGTGGAAAAAACCCTGTCTTCCATGGCTTCCCTATTTAATTATTTCCTTAGTACCTCTCCTCTGCATACAAGATCTCCATGCCAAGTCTGCTCAGGCTGTGTTAATACCTGGCTCCTTGGAAACTATTACACAAAAAATAAACAAACGGAAGTGCTTGTCTCCAGTGACACATGTTGGTAAGAGTTGTCCTAGAGGACAAAGTTCACCTCTGCCAGATTCCATATGTCACCGAGGAAGCATGCCCCAAGATCTACTCTGGAGATTCTTGTTCGGAGAACTAGGCTTCAAGGAATCGGTAAGGTCACTTTCTAGATATTCCCAAACCCTTTAAATGACAGGAAGTTGGGCATGCAAAATATCCAGTACGTCCCCAAATCACTAGTCATTGTTGGAAGTCCTTCATTTGGAGATTTACAGTGGAAGAGACAATGCCCATTTTATAGGGCTTCTAATCACCAAGTGCAGAAAGTAATATGAATTTTAGTAAGTTAATCTAGTTTAGGAAAATTTCCAATCCCAGACCTGTAAATTCACCATAAACTGCATAAGTAAAAGAAATTCTAACTATATTACTGAACTCTAAACTTCACCTTTTCCCTAGCAAGAGATGAGGATTGCTGTAAGAGAGAAAGTTCACTAAGAACTGGCCTGAGGCCATCAGTACACTTCATATATAAGCTCTTAAACAGTCATCCAACAGCAAAGGTTTTAATTTACTACTGATCCATCTTCTATTTAAGACAGTAACAAACAGCCAAAAGCTGATGCATCACCTTCCCAACAGTCCATTCCATAACACCAACTTTGGCATATAAGATGCACAGAAACTTTTACCTATTAAAATTAGCTCATAGTTAGACATGTTCTTGGCATTCTGGCCAGCCATGAATGAAAAGAAAATAACTTATTCTGACCCAAACAATTAAGATATACCGAGGCATTTTATCCAGAGAAAACAATCTGAACCTGATTCTGACTGCATCTGTGGGTGTAACTTAGCAGCAGCTCTACCTATAACAAATACAGACATATAAAATGAAAAATTCGGGAATACTAAATTATCACATTTAAAGGAAATAAAAGGGTCAGAGTATGTGGAACTCTCAAGAAAAAAGATTTATATCAAACACACTGGCTTGTAGAGAGATTCGGAAATGACATTTAGGTCCTTATGTCCAAAACCAAAGTTCTAAAGATTCAAGAGGCTACGGATCAGGCTCTTGTTTCTTCACTTTAAATAGTTAATATCCTTGTTATGAAGAGTTATGAAGAAGTTTTTGGATATATCATTAAAAGAAGTTTACAGCTGCACTGGTGTACAGATTGGCTAGAATTTAAATTAAGTCTCCATAGTATCAGAATTCAGTTGTAAAAATAAAATGTGCACCCATAATAAAACAGAATTAAAACATGAAACCGTGACAATCTATGCAAGAGAAGGCATCCTTGTGGATATTCAACAAGCATAATTTAGAAGCTTTCTATACAGAGAGATTCTACTGAATCATTTTAAGATTCTGTTTGTGCTAAGCTTGTTTATCGAGTCCCATTTTTTCATGTTTCGTCATAACCAAACAACAGAAGACTTAAACTGGTACTAAAGACTAATATTTCTAGTACATGTTACTCATTAATACTTAATTCGTTTGTACCATAGATTTGCTGCCTATTTAATGACATTCCTAGTATGTTTTATCACCTCAAAAATTGTCTTTTATTATGACAATTAAACTCCAGCAATATACAAAAATCAAGACTGGAAGACTAAATTAAATTTTAAGAATGGTATAAGATCATCCTTATGAAAGATTTAGCAAAGTTCTGTTTGCTGGATAGAAAATAAAGAAAACAAGGAAAACTCTTGCAATGTCTCATATCCTATTGCATCAACAGCTATCCGTGCTCAAGAACTCACATTTACTCTCTTTGCAATACTCCAAAGTAGCTGAAAACAGACTCAGTTTAAATACTTGCACTAGAAGGGACTGACGATATATTGGCTTCCCAAAATCTGTACTACAAAAAGTACATTTGAGCCATACAGTGTAACCATTTAGAAAAAAGCAATATAAATGTTGCATTTCTGCTTCAAACATTTAAAACAATCTTCTTGATTTTTTTTTTTTTCAATAGTGCTTAAATGACCCAGCTAATATAAGGACTGCCCTGTAAAAACCTGGAAAAGGAGACAGTCTCTACCCCAAAGGAGCTCTAGATGAAGACCCAGGGCTGGAGTCTGAACAACTAGATTCCTGGCTAAATAGCATTGTTTTTCAAATGTTGTCATATATCTATTTCTAACAAGAAATGCCTATTACCAAATAGAAAAGAGGGACTCCAAACTCAGACATCAAGCTTACATTGAAAGGAATATAACTAAAGATCTGAAAAGAAGTCCTGGGCGCATCTGCCGATCCACTGGATGAACAATGACTGCAAAATAATGTATAATCTAGTGGGGCGTAAATCCAAAAATAATGCAGTCTTCCCTCTGTCTTTCAGGAGTCTGATTTAGTCAGACTAAGACCGGCTCCACTGTGCTGTGCATAAAAATAGTAAAGGCGAAGTTTTTGGAAATAGTGTCGGAACACTTTATAAAACACGGTTCCTTTAGGAACAACTGTAGGTCGTAAGATCTCTGGCTGCAGTAAGAGACAGAAACTAAGTACTAATAATACCATGTTTAAAAGCATAATGTACAGCCAACAGTGAAATAAATCAGAACCACGCTCAACACAAAACACCATTTAAGTATCTCAATCTTGCAACTGGTTCATAAATCCTCAAAACTGGCAAATTTCAAGTCCTAAACTGAAATTTGCAATAAGAACAAAACAAAACAGTCATTTACAATAGCATTTCTAACGCTATGTGTGAAGCTTCTGGCTCCAAAGAGCTCCAAGTGGGTAAAAAGATTTTCTTAAATACATCCAGTTGCACATGGTACCAGAACCCTAAAGAGAGGATAAGCCAGGAATGTTACCTTCCTAAAATGCAAGTAACCATAGGATTCAAATTTAAAAGGAGATTGAGTTTCAGTGAACCAAGTAAGGAACAAACAAACTGATAAAACATTTTCTATTTTCCTGTAATAAGTGTTAAGATTAAGATAGATACATTCAAAATCTGATTTTATATATCTGAGATTCTGTGCCATGAAGGCAAATGAAAAACAGACATGTTACCTGTCATAAAAACTTCCAGGCTGGATGCTTCTCACCTCCCAGCAAACAATAAATGTGGGCAGTGAGCAGCTAGTCTCACCCATTTCTAATCTCCAGTTATTTGTTTGCTTCCTAAAATGCCTGACTGCAACACTGCTCACAAACAATAGCTTCCGAGGCTGATTTGGCTCCCTTGCAAAAAGCAATTTCCTGCAACCTTCACATACACTAAAGAGTCCCATGCTCTATGACATGGTTTTATTTGTCTGAACTGCCTCTTGGAACTCCACACTGTAATTTAGGAGCCTGCTTAGTGCTGTGCCACTCTTGCTGGGATATTCCTCCCCCTAGTAATAATGGTGCCACCTCTGGATAGCGAGTCATTATAAATTGCAAGCACAAAATGATCTCTAATGACAAAGCTTTTCTAACTATAATTTGGAGTGTTCCCATGTTCCTAATTCATTTTTTCTTGGAGAGGTAACAGTATTTTAGCCTTCTCTCAGTTAATGGTATTTTCCTGTTGTTATATATCTCTTAGGGCAAGTAAAGACTTGTCAATTCTTCAAAGAATGAGAAATCCAGAGAATAGCAATGACAAAATGACAAATATAGGTGGGAAGACAGGGAGGATTAGATTTCTTTTAAGTATACTTTCGGAAGGAAACTTGTTTTCTCATTTTTCCACCACAGAAGAGACCTGCATTTACAACATGAAAAAATCATTCATGAATCAAGTGTCTGGTTTGCAAAGGCTCTGCAATATACAGGGTACATGAAAATAGACTGATAGGAACTTCTTGGCTTTGTGTTACTGAGGACAAAAAAGCAAGGCAGAGGACCAGAATAGAGAACTACAAAGGTAAGCACCCAAAAGCAAACAGAATCTGGCATTCACCTATCTTTGCTAGAAATATCAACTAACGTTTTGGCAGGAAAACAAAAGAAAACAGAACAGCAGGACAGGGGGCATGAAGGGTTAGAGGAAGGAGAAAGGAAAGGTATTTCTACTTCTTGAAAAAAGAAAAGAAAAGGAATGTAGCTTCCATAACTTGTTGTTTAACCTCCAATTCCTTGCATCTTAGCCAAACCAAGACAGAAGAGATTTGCTTATTACTCCTATGTACAACAAACAGGATGAAGGTCTCCTCTCTGTATGCTTCAGCAACCATCCCAAACCTTCTTCTAGGGAACTCTTCTCTAATTAGCATATACTATTTTTCTTCCCAGTTTCCAAGTTTAACTGAAGCTCTAAGTAATTCTTTTCATATGGTGCTAATCCTGAA
This sequence comes from Apteryx mantelli, assembly GCF_036417845.1. Taxonomy (NCBI): domain Eukaryota; kingdom Metazoa; phylum Chordata; class Aves; order Apterygiformes; family Apterygidae; genus Apteryx; species Apteryx mantelli. The sequence continues at coordinate 27,216,624 of NC_089989.1, read as the reverse complement.
GTTCTCTAGAATTGTAGGTCCCTACCATAAGGAGATCGTAACTGAACAAAGTACACGTAGACCAATTTTATCGACAGACAATTTCATGAAGTATCATTAGCAAATTGGCATTTTGTTACTTACTTATATTACATATTTATATATTTGTCACATACTTATATTTCATAGCATTTTGGTGAGAGTGAATAAAGGTCTGATGCACATACACATTTTTTTAAAAGCTTATAGAAATACATCATTCTGCAAAGTCTCAAAATCAAACCATCTCTAGAGATGGGATGGGCAGATGACAGCTGGACTGACTGGAAATATCAAAAGATAATTTTCCCATTAGGTCCTGCCTGGGTTTCTGGTCAGTCCTCAGTCTCACTGTAGTCTATTTTCTCTCAAAGATTTACAAGCAAGCTCATTACTGCAGACAAGTAACAGTGCCCACTGCTTTCTGGAACTCAAAACCTTGTAAATTCAGTAAAAAAATAATATTTAAATAGCATATATTTCCATCCCTTAGAGGGGGGTATTAAAAAATAGAAACAAAACCTTTTAGAGTCCTTGGTCTCTCTTTCTCATAATCCTCATCTCCTCTACACTGAAGTAATGCTCTGAATGTACAATATTGTCTTTTAATAACCCTCTCTCAATTGACTGCTAAAAATGCAATATAGTTCAATAAAATCATCATAGCAGCATTGCAAAAAACACCCCCCATATACTGCCTGAGGATAATCTGTTCAATTTAATGGGGTTCTGTAACAAAACATTATAAAAAGCACAGAAGTTTGGAGCAAGCTCTTGGAAGGCAGCACAGATTTCATCCTAGCAGTGTTCTGTCTCAGGTAAAACAACTGCAGTTATACTGTAGTTACAGATCAAAAATATGCTAAATGCTTTGGGGACTATGGTTAGGAGAAGTTTCTCAGAGCAAACCAAGTGTAAGGTGAAGGTCAGCCATACAGTCATGAATACTCTGGGGCTTTTTACACTGGCTAAAACTTTAAGTGTGTACCAAGCAGTAAAATTTGAAGGGCAGAAAGTACACGAAGGCACCAGCCTGCCCACCGAAGGGTATTCTAAGGCATGGATCCGCTGCTGCACAAGGATCTGCCGCATGACTGGGACTCTTCAGCCTGGAAACAGGATGGCTGAACAGGAGAGAAGATGGTAGTGGGCTATTAAATCATGCTTGGCATGCAGAGGTGAACAGGGAATGTTTGTTCACTTTCTCTCTAAAACACAAAATTGGAGCCGAAGAGACAGCACTAAACACAAGCAGGTGATCTTCCACACACACGCACTTTGGCTGTGGAGCACTCCTCCAGAGGACACAGCGAATGCCAAGATCTTACACAGATTCACTAAAGAGACACATAGATTAACGCAGGGTAGACAGGATGCTGTCTGCGAAAGTATCACCATAGGTTTGCACTGCTATACTCCATTTGGGCAGTCTTTATCAGCACTAACTAGCAGGCTATAGGATATTGAACCAGACGCACATTTGCTCTGACCTGCTGAAGCAGTTCATATTAATACCATAAACCAAAGCAGTGGCTGCAGGTTTGAGTGCTGCTGTTAAGTAAACATAGAGGACATAGGTTGGAAGGCAAGTCCTGCCTTTGTAGGCCTTTGAACTGCAGAAGTGTTCTAATTCCTGAAATGTTTGAACACATAGGTATTCATCAAGCTCTCGGATAAAAGTTTGTCATATCTCAAATAGCAGACTTTTCTGATATGCGCTTGTTATTAGCAAAGTCACAGGACTGCCACAGAACTCCAGCCTCACAGTTTGATTTTGGAGCAGGGGTGGTGATTCAGCTCACCGATGTAGACACCTGGATTTTGGCATCTACATGTGAACCAAAAGTTCCCAAACTGATAGAGAACTATTGAGCTTACTCTGAAGTAGACACTTAAATTGGTCAAATGAACAGTTTTTTGAGATCCCACTGAATGTATTCACTGACTGTAAGGAGAGCCTAACAACGTAAGTACTTCACTTACACGTAGAACTCAGAATTTAGGGATTTTCCTTTGAGAGACGAATCCCCTCTGAGGTAACTGCACCTGAAAACGCATGCATTCAAGATCTGGTAAGCCAATGGGAATCTTTTCATTAACTATCATAGGTCTTAAACCAGACCATTTAGTTTTCAATCTTTTTTACCATTCAGGAAAGAGGAGAAAAGCTCTTGGAATTAATTTTTTTCATGCTTTTGCCAGGCAAGAGGAAGAAAGCAATACAGTTTGATCCTCTCCCTCTATACCGTCTCACCCAGCCAGAGGACTAGCTGGTAGGTATTAAAGCTCAAACACCTTTAACCTATAATAACTGATAAAGGGCAATATATTTTTTCTTGAAATTGTTAGGCTTATTACTTGTATGAAGGAATTTAAATGATGCTCTGAGTAATAATTAAATTAAAAACCAACAAATCAATGCAACTTCTAAGAAAACAGATGTTAACTTTTACTTCACATAAAACACCTACTTTCTTTATTTTTAGCTCATTTTGTGACCAGAAGGATGACAAAAGTTTCCTGTATTTGGCATAAACTGTTGCAACATGTGTAGGAGAAATTAGCATTTTAAACTAATTTCAAGTTTTCCTCTCAGCTTCAAAGGTTTTAAATTAATCATTCTTACCAATATTTTGACATATTGAAGGAACTTGATCAGATGGATTCAAAAACAATGACTGAAGAGACAGCTCACCAATATTATTAAATTTCTCTCTAGTATTGCATGTCTACTCATGCCTACTACAGATTGTACTAACACCACAGACAAGCTGCTTTACTATCAAAGCTATGTGAACAGAGAACATTGAATTTTCTATTTAAAATTCTTTTTCTTGAAATTGACACACATCAGTTCATTTCTTGGCTCATATTTTTGTGTTAGAACATTTATATATTTCTTTCAAGCTTTGTACATTAAAATCAAGGTAAGTCTTTATAGCCATTTGCTAACCATATCAAATCTTCCTGTCACTCACGCAGGAATGTATAACGATTTTTATATATTTGGAAAAGGGACTCTATTTTAACAGCAGGGTAGCTTTTCAGCATACCAAATCTTTGAATATTGAGACTGCACAACTCATGTCTTTAAATACCACTCAAATACAACCCTACAGGCAGTTTGCCATCTAGAGAATAAGAGGGTCTCAGCCTTGCATAGTATGGACAACCTATTCAAATTTGCTGTTGTCATTTCTGCAGCTGCTCAAAGCAGGGCTGTGATCTGCAGGGTAGGGCTGGGATTACTTAGACGGATAAACTGAGGATAACAGATGCTACCTCAGCAAAGCACAGGTCACTACTGAATAAATTACATCAGCTTGCTTTACAGATAATAGAGATACCCGTCTTGGATAAAATATAACATAAGGCATAGCACTTGCAATTATTAGAGATACTATAGCCCAAAAGCACAAGGTTCAACTAGTGATAGGTTTTGAACGTATTTGTGCAAAAGCACTGCATTTTGATACAGGTAGCACAGCAGTTATCAGGAGTGTAAGGCATTGTCCTTTAAACAAATTTGCTATCTTCCCATGACAAAAGCATAGAAACATTCTCTCACCTTGCACAAGCAGGGTTAAGTAACTTTCTAGGACGCTTCCTCTGAGGCTAGCAATGCACCATCATACCGTGCATCTGGAGCAGCTCCCGAGCTCCTCTTTACTCAGTCTTGGTGGCACTAAAGTCAGTGAGACTTTACTGCATTGTTCTAAAAATCTCCATGTTTGCTAGCAAATGTCAAGCAAAATCTGCATATGTGCCCTTAACCCTCATGGTAGAGCAATTAGTTGTTGAAGGCAGCTGTCATCGTTGGAGCATTTCCCCTGAATGTTCACAGTGCAGGAAAGGCTCTGCAGCTGCTGCCCATGAATGGAGTCTTGCCTTGCATCTAGAAAGGGGAAGGGGGAGTTTCAAAGGAAGTAGCTCCTTTTAAAAGTCAATAATCATGTCTTTACATGCCTTTATCAGAACAGTGCAATGTCCTCTGCTAAAAAAAAATATATATATATATACGCATAATTTCAGAAGATCTTGTTTAATCTGTTTGGTTCCATTTGTTCTACAGGCTTGTTATTTTGGGAAAAAAATGTTTTAATTAAGTTGACTGCAGTTACTTAGGTAATATCTGACAATCAAATATTTTGAACAGTTCCATTTTACTCAAATAGCGTATTTGCACCCATAGCTTTAGTTTATTGTGATAAAGCAATTTGTTGAGTCATGCTCTTTTTTCCCCTCTACATCCAATTTTGATTCCCCAGACAGTGTCAGTTCTCCATTTGTTAATCCATATTTAATTCTTAAATCACAAAACACCACGGTTTTAAAGATAAGCTTTTAAAATGCCCTCCTACGCAGTCTTTCTTGCTGTCTCCTGGGATATTGCTGATAACAAGCAAAAAAATCATATGCTTCAAATATTAATGAAGAAGCTGCTATTGAAAACTGGGAACTTAAAGGCCAGGTGATTATCATGTGGAGATGCGATTTAAAAATCAAACCTATATATTGCTGAAGAGAAATGATGCTAAGAAAAAAGAGCACTAAAGGCAGCCTAACAGTTTGCAAGTATCAGATATGGATCAGCAACAACAACAACAACAACAACAATCACTTCTCTTCACACTCAGTGAGAACCGGACCCAGCCCTCATTTTACAGCATGGAATTAGGAGTCCTCTCTCAAGCGCATCCTCAACATGTAGGATGAAAAGCCTCCCAAAACTAAGTTCCTCCTTTTTGGGAATGCAGAAAATGTGAAAGTAATCATTAAGCTCTTGATTTCTCCTGCTTGGAGAGTATTTGGGACACACAAATAATTTACAACATGAAACAAAGCCTTTCATCTGCCTTACTGCAATCCAGGCACTTATTAAAATCCCTTGAAAAATATTTACCACAGCATTATTTGTCTGCTTTTGTTTTCAGTGAAATATCATTTATATGGTAATTTCCTGACCACCTCAAATAATGACTGAAAGTTGCTGTCACCTGGGAACAATAGTCTGTGCCAGAAGTCTGTGGTCAAATCTTGGCTGCTGCCTGGAGGGGTAGAGCTATGAGGACACGTTCGAGGCTCTCTTCATACCACTCTGGCACTAAAGGAGCTTTCCAATGACTGTAAGAGCAACTTATATCCATCCTAAACACCCAGAAAACTATAACACAATCCTTTACGTATGGAAGAATCACCTTCTTTTCAGAGATAAGATGGGTGCAAAACCTCCACTGAAGAAGTCTTCTCTCTACATTATGATAGAAAAAGATTGGCAGGGTGTTACTGGAAATCTTCCCTCTTTATTTCTGTGATTAACTTAAAACCTTCTTTCTGGAAGTTGTCAGAAAGGAACCTTTTAAGAGCTCTGAATCCACTTAAGAACACCTGGGAAGAGGTGGAAAGGAACTCTCCTTATGCATTTTTCAGAGGAACATCATGGGATCTAGTAAAAGGTGATTTCTTCAGGCTTGCTTATAGTGATAAAAGCATACAGAAGTGCTGTTCTAAATGAATGTTTCAGTGAAGCTTTTAAATATGAACTTGGTTTCTGTTACACCAGAAAAAGATTTGTGTTAAAATTAACACCATTTTGATGAAAAATTTTAATTAGCAGTGCTATTCACGAAATACTAAAATAAGCTGATGGATAAGGAAAATTCTGGCTGAAGTAGCAGCATATGTAAAACCTATAATTGATTTACAGTTCCTGGAAGCAAATTTGGAGGAGTTTCTCCAGTCTTTCATTCAAGATTTACTTTTTATTTTTATTATAAAAGTTTTACTGCCTAGGAGATCTAATTTTTTTTTGTAGCCCCTTTTTAAAATTATTTCAGTATGCTGATTTACACATACTTTTTATTAGGGTTAAGGTCATTACCACTAGACACCTGTCTTTCAAAACATTAAAACAGTAATATATGATTCTGAGCTCTTTTATTAAAAACTACATAGTCATTTTCTACAAGAAAAAAAGTATCCCAGCATTTCACCTGGTTATTTATATGTCTGCTAGCACATTTGTATTTCTTCATGTCATATCCTCATCCTTTAGCCACCTCTAGAAAACATGGATGTATTTATATCCCTCTACTTACAAGAATGAGGCAGTGAACTGTGGAAAATCTGTAAAGGAATTCTGGCACTTAGCAACCCAGTGGCTGAAACCACAACTACACAATTGTGTTAACCCATGGTAAATCTCTGCTGCTGCTCCCACCTACCCTGGCTGCTCAATTTAGGCATCACCACTGCGCCAGCATGCGTCTACATTGTGATTTGGATCAGGGCAATGCTCTGGCAGTGACCTCTCCTTTCTCCCTTGCCTTTAATACTGAAGGCAAAGATCAGGTAGGGAGTGCCGCTGCCCCAGCTCCCTGTGCCATTGCATGGACACCGCTGCACAGGGAAGAGGCACCACAACTGCCCCTGTTTTGCAGGGGAACAAACTTGCATCAAACAAAGTGACCGCCGCAGCCTAAAGATAGCGTGAGAAAAATTCACAGAGTTCTGATACTTTTTTCTTAGAGAAGAATATTTTTAGAGGAAAGGGATACAAGTTTGAGATACTGAATTACCAGGGAAAGGTCCCCTGTAGATCTCTGCTGATTAGGTATCTGAAAAATGGTGATTCTGATCTCCTTTTAAGAGTCACATTCATGGTCACAAATAAGTCTATAACAATAAATAAGTCAAAATAAGCCTTTAAGCCTCACAAATAAGCCAAAGCTAAATTGAGACCTTGAGTCTAAGGTCTCAATAGTCACCATATTCATGTTAAGTACTGTATCTATCATCCTAATACATCGGCAAAAAAAATAATAATAAAAAAAAAAATCCCAAAGCCAAAGACTGCTTAGGTAACATTCCTTCTGCCTGCCACCCTTTAAGTCCTCTTAAGGCCTTCTCCATAAGGAGTTTGGTACAGGAGGAAAGTTAAGTGATAGATAATGACCAAATGAAAACTGTTTGCAAATTTTCTGCGAGTCTATACCAAGCTAGTATTAAATTAACAATTATTCTTCCTAAAAAGTATGACCTTGCGAGAAAGGAGTCCATCAAGTGACTTTCACTGAATGTAACAGGAGTTGGGACTTGCGTTTGCCCCATCACACATATTGGAAGAAGCGTCTACCAGGCAGCCAGGCCGGCCGTGGTGCCTCCTGGGAGACGGACAGATCTGAATCAACTAATAAACAGACAAATTAAATGAGGAATGACAACAACTTCCCTGGGGTGTTTTGTAGGAGAATCTGTAGTGGACTACAAAGACAACCACGTTTTCTTGTCACAGGCATGTGAGGATAACCCAATATGGTCTGCATGTTCTCTACTGCTTGAACAGGTAAGAATTACATGGCTATAAGCAGGCTATTAAGCCCAGACCGTTCAGTTGTGGAGCCTGGTGTTACTGTGTACTGTTAAATGGCTGTCATCATCCACTCCCAAAGCAATATCCTTTCCTTGACAAAGTCAAGGAAATAACTCCCAGATACCATTGTTTTTAGAATGCCTTGTGATCTCTCAGGATCGTTGACATTCTAGCCTTTCCCTCCCCGCAGACTCTTAGAAAAAAAGCTGTTTCATTCTATTAAACTACTGAGTAAAGTTCAAATAAAGATAGAAACATGATGTACTGTATGCTTTATGCAGCAAATGAAGAATTCAAAGATTTTCATGTCCTCTGACTGGATTTAGCGAATACTAATCTAATCTATATTTCAAGATGCTAAGCTTTTGTAGCAGAGGATGATGTAGTAAAAGAAAAAAAAAAGCCACATCAAGTATATAATGAAAGTTCCCACAGATTTTTAAATAAGCATAAGGGCTTTAAAACAGTTCTTGTGAAGGAGCTGAGGACACAGTACTGCTTTCATTGCTGAAAAGCACGAGATGCTGCTGAAAACAGGTGAAGAAAACCAAACATTTAGAATCCCATTTCTGAACCTGAACATCATTATCTCCCCCATCACACTGCAAAGTATAAGATACTCTCATGAATTTGATGTAGTGTAGTGTCAGGACAGGGAAAGAACATGAGAGGTCAAATCCTCTACACTGGTTTATAAGTCGTCTTCTGCTTCGTCATCAGATAGATAACTTCTACTAAAGCCCAAGTTCCCTTCCACCTTTCAGAACCACCACTCAATCAGAATACGCTTCATATGTTTATTTCTTTTTAAATAAATAAATGGAATTCTTAAAATGATGGTTCAAATGATTCACTTTAAGCTAGTAAAACATAGCAGCAAAAAAGGAAATCATGTTCCAACACTCAGTCTCATATTTCTTAATATCCTCTGATAAAAACATGTTTTAAAGCTTCATCAATTTCACTTTTAAAATGTCCTCAGTATCTTCATTCAAGTTCATTAAAAAAGAATATTGCTGTTTATGACAGTATTTGAATTCAAAACACAAATCACAAACTCTCTTACATGTAAACTGATGATATTGGAAATACACTTTGAGAAGATAAACAATATCCTTGTTCTTACACCATTTAAAATGCTATTGCTATTTGCATTCCTATGGCTATTTCATGTCAGCATTTAAAATACAAAAACCTTTAAATCTCAGCTACTAGCTTTCTATTTCAGATAAAATGTTTTAGACTGCTAGAGACTGTTTATTTTTTCTTAAAATTCTGAAGGGCAAAGCAGCAGAATAGTTGGAGGATTTTTTGGTTTTAATAGAAGGCATACTAATGTGGGGACATGCAACTGCTGGCATATAGCCTAAAGGGAAGGGATTCAAAAATAAATCTTTTGTATATGTACTTCTTTAGACCAATAAATATATTGGTTTTGCACAAAAGTTGTGAGCACATCTAGCACAATACCAAACAAGATTATCTAATTTGGCAAAGTCATAATTAGTAAGTCTCTGTTTTTAAATTCAGATCAAAATAAAAACTGGACTCTCCATATAATTATAAACTTCACAAAACTGCCTGTATAATCCTGTGATGATGATGAGAGACATGCAAAATGCAGCACAGTAGAGGGCTTTATGACAAAATGCCTACGCAGAAAGTGAACTGGAAAGGATTTAAAGTGAGATACTGTGTGACTAGCTGAGAACACATTTTTATGGTACTTTCCTTCTGTCCTTCTCCAAAAACAGACACCCTCCAGCAGAGAACAAGATGACAATAGAAAAAGCAGGAACGTACTTGTAACTCAAACAATATTAAATTATACAGTACAACCTCATTGCTCAAGATTTCCCATTAACTGCAGTTCCCTTATCTGATAGACTACAAATAATATATGAAAGAGGAAAAACATGATATACCATCTGATTTCTTCTCCAAATTTCTAATCAAAGTATTACTTAGTACATGGTTTCAGCAGGGTGAGAAGACGATTTTTTTTTAAATTAATCAGTCTAAAAAACCTTTTCAAATGTAAGCCCTTTAAAGAGCTAATTTCCTCTCTGTCCTTCAGGAATATTATTTACTAGGCTTATCTTTATCAGGGAAATTATCACAGACAGCTGAACATTTTTATCTTGCATTGTCTCATTAGGGAGACATTCCAATTGGACTTCCTAGAATCCTTCCCTGAATTCTCCTACCATTGCCTCCCTACAATTAACTTGGCATCTTTAATCTATTATCCTCAAGCCTGCTTTCACTTAAAAAAAATTCTAATAGGATAAAATTTCAGGATAATATGAGGATAAAAAAATCATTAGACAATGCTTTTGCCTAGAGGATCCCCTAAAAGGTCACCACAAAAATGAGGTAGGGATGAATTAAACCAAGAGTTGCTGAGAAACAGTTTCAATTATGGAGCAAAATTATTTGAGCATATTTTTCCTTCTTCATGTGCCTGTTTTTCTGCAGTTTTCCTCCTTTCTTTGTTTGCTAGAAAGGGAGCTTAAATAGCTTTAAAGAAGATAAATTAAAAAGAATAATTGGAAACTAAAACGGAGGAGTGAGATGGGTAGGGGAAGGTAACCATAAAAGACAGTTGTAATTAAGAAAAAAAAAAAAAAGTCAATTGCCATGCCAGGAAGGGTGCAGTTCAATCACATTCACTCAGCCAGAGTGCAACAAGGCCCACAGAACTGCGGGATTGAAAACTTTGAGATCCTGATTGCTTTGGAAATCCAAACCAATTCTGACATATGACATTAGGAACAGGGCATTTTCTCTTGCACATAACTTCTAGTCAGTGTAGTAGCTTGTTTTGCTGTTTGTGCAATTTTTGTTTTTTTCTCCTCTTCCCTAAAGATGACATAATACCTTCTGCAAACTTTAAAAAATAATGCTTCAAGTACGCAGAAATAAATTCTTGGTAATAGAGTTACTCTTTATGCATAAAACCAGCCCTCCTTCACACAAAATGTTCCCATAAAACAAAATGGGACAGCAAATAAAACTCTTTCATCATGAGCTCTCTGTGAGATAACTAGCTTTTAGAAGATAGTTTTGGGAGTAATACTGTGTTTTACTTTTTTGTTACCTTTATTAATACACCACTTTACCTCTGGCATGTGACAGCTCTTCACTTTCAGGAGAATTACATTTTTATGCCAGCTAAGATAAAATGTATAAAAACTTGTCATGCTTCATGGTATAAGATGAGCACTTCAGGTTGGAAGTCCCATCAAGGGTAGTTTTGAACAGTTAAGATGTTACTATGAGGTTTTTATGCCACCATCCCCCGAAACATTTGCTACTCAGCACTGGGCTAAATTTGTATCATGGTTACTCTAGAACAGGTCAACACATTTAATTCAAATTTCCAGCTATGAAATATAGAATTTATAACTATCTACTGCATTAGCAGAGTAGAATTAGATCTCGCAATTTTGTGTGGCATGAATTCCTCTACACGTGTAGAAAAATCACAGGCTGCACTTAACAGCTTCAGGAGAGCCTCCAGGGCCACTCAGTTGGGCACCCAGACTAGCAGGAAAAAGACCATCTTTTTTTCTCTACAGTTATATCTTGTTTCTACATTCAGACACCTAAGGTGATCATTTGCATTACAAGCTGGATTGCCCTATCAGTCTTTCTCCCTGGTTCTAACCCAGCAGACCCATTTTCCTTAATGCAACAATCATGATATACTTTTATTGCTAAAAAACACTACTGGTAAGCTATCTCCACTCCTGGTACCAAGGCATGGTATATATGTTAAGCTTCTGGCAGACACACTGGTTGGAGAAAGGTGCAAAGGCTCAACTTCTCAGCTGACAGTTGTCAAAAAGCTAAAAGAGCACAAAGAATAAAAACAGAGTCCATTCTTGTGATCTGCAACCCATCTCAGAAGAGTGGAAAAAAAAAAAAAAAATCCAACAGAGTGCAGACTTGGAAACCAGGTAACACAATGACTGTCTACACAGATTTAGCCATTACTAAGTCTCTTCTTTTGTGTAATTTTAGAAGGCCCCAAAGGATTTTTAATCTTTCTTTCAAATAACAGACTTTGTAATCACTCTGAACTAATCTTATTGCTGAGATTTTGCTCTGACATATACATACTTCTTCTTTTTTTTTTAATGCTCTTTTAAGGCTGAGCCCCTCTTCCTTTTCCCAAGCACTGCTAGGAAAGCTCCTCCCCTGCAGAAGTGCTGCATGCACAGCTGACACTAGAGAAAAATTAATCAACAGCAAACAGCAACAAGAAAATTTCCTTGACAGTCCATGTTAGACAGACTGAGTGCATACAAAACACCAGAAAGTCCAGAGACCACCTAATCAGTTCATCAAGCAATCAATTCATCCACCCAAAAAGAAAGACCTTTTTTTTTCTTTTTTATTATTTCATCATTTCTAATTAAGAGGAAAGGGAAAACGATTAACTTTACATATCAAAAGTAGGCCACAAATTAAATGATTGCAAACATCATTTTTTTCAGTTTCCTTTTTCTTTCAATTCACTTAATGGCCACACAGACTGATCTATATCCTTTACTTAGATAAAACTAGGTTATATGATTTTAACACCTCTTGCCCAAAACCCAAGTAGCTTTAAGGAAGAAACAGAGTCCTAGCCACAATCCAGAACCAAGTTCAAGACAACTGTGCAAGTAAGTACCATTCGCTGCTTCTGTCTGGGTGTGTTAACAGCACCTGTGACTTTCTACTAAATTCCAAGGAGAGATTGAGATTGCTGAAATGACTCATTTAGGAACACGCTGGTAACCCCTTGGTTAACCCCACTTCTGCCTCTTGTATATACCCAGGAGTTCCTCACACTGCAGCAAAACGCAGTGGTGGGCAATGGGTCTCTGCAGTATCTCCACAGTGAATTTAAAAAACTCAGCCCTGCAAGTTGTTTTCATTTGAAATCCACAAACGTGAAATTTCATGAAAACCAGCGGGAAACAGAATCATTACTGAAGAACAGATTAGCTGATTTCCATATTACTATGGAGAGATTTTCTTTTTCCTAAAAATGTGCTTTTAAAAATTAGTTGATCCATCCAGAATCAATTTTCACATCATACTGGCCTATTCAAGCAAGAAAATGTGACAACAATTTTTGGGAGGGGTGTAATCTCACTAAAGTAATTGCTACAGAGCAAGCAGTCAACATGCAAAGTTATAGACATAAATGCACAGTTTGCTGCAATCATATGAGTTACAGATGTGATTTTTATTATTTTAGGTGGGGTTTATTTTAACAGCAGCATTTCACCCATGGTTTAAAGAGAAACTGAAATGTTTTTTACCTACCAAAATATGGAGTTCAGTGTTCTGTTTCCCCTGCAACAGCTGAAGACATCACTAACACCTAAAACAGAGCAAAGAGCTGCACTTGCATATTAAATGTCTAATGACAAGATGCAGAAGTAACCATGGTTTATATGGCATCTCTCTCTTGCAATACTTATTCTAAAGCACATATAAAACTTAAAACCAAGGAACATATATCTTGTCCATACCCACTAAAGAAGTGTAGGGGAAAGATTGTTTTCTTATGTGCATTTATGGGGTAGAAGTAAAATGAAATCCTTGCCTATAACTCGGGCACTCCTGAACTGAAGAAAACTGCTATCGCAGACCCAACCTTCAAGCGCTTCAGTTCAAACCAGGCCATGGCTGTTAAAACCTCTGATGATTGTTTTGCAGAAAAAGTTGAGATTCTGAGCACTTTCTGTGGTAGAAACTCACATTTCCCCAGCATTTTTATCCAAAGCCCAGACAAAATTAGAGCCATTCAACACTAGTTGAAATATGACTGCAGCTCCTCCAAATAATCAGATGAGGCCTGTGACTTTAAAAGTTAATTCCTCTCTAGACCCAGGTGGGGAGTTAACTACATCCCACTTTGATCTACTCAAAAAAACAACTCTTGAGTAATACTCAGTGAAACAGAAAACCAGTCTCACATAAATAAGTCAGCCCACATATATTGCTATTATTAATCATTAGTACCATAGAAGGTCTACAGGAGTGCAGGAGGCTTCACTGTGCTGGGCACTGAACAAGAAAACCCAGTAACTTTATTGGCTAAATCATGGATGGTGCACAGTTAAATCTACAGGAGATTTTCTGTATATCTCAGTGAATATGTTGGCACACTCCAAAAGAAAAGACATGGGAACAAAAACAAACATGGAGAAATGCAGAAATAGAAGGAACAAGGTAACAGACCACATTTCTTTTAGTGAATATTAGCTCCATATACTGGCAATTGCTGGTAGCCAGCAAACAGTAGTCTCTGTTGAAATGTATTCTATTTTGCAACTTCACTAAGCAAAGGAATCACAGTTTTTATGCATACTGGGTAATTTTTCTGTATTAGTTCTACCTTCTGAGTGGGTTTGATATTTGCTAATATCCTCAGATTTCAAAGAGCAGATGATATTATATGTGCCTGAAAACAACAGGTTGTTTGATGCATTTTTTCAACAAGACACTCAGAATAGTTCCAGATTTCTATAAAAACTAGATAGAAACACAAAATAAGAGGGAATATCAATTTTCAGGAGGGAAAAAACAAAACAAAAAAACCCACACAAATAAAACTTGCTTGAGGTTTGGCTCTGAAGTTGGCCAGGCAAAAACATGTACAAATCAATAATTTTTTAGCCAGGTTATATCTCATTAGTAACTCATGGTTCATTTGTTGCCTTTCACACTGTTCCTCTAAACATCCCAACAACTCACAATCCTTTCAAATGAAAGTTATCTTCGATAAAAATAATGCCCAAAGAATTTTCTTAGTAAATCTGTAGAAACCAGATGCAATGAAATTCTGTTGAAAACTGCATCGATAGGTGTGTTTCTTCTTAGTCCCTCACGCTTGGTTTAAGGACTGGTGAAGAGGTCTTTCTGGATTCTCCAGCTCTACCCCTCACATTGTTCTAGCTTTGTCTGCCTTGTATCACCTGGAAAGCAGTGATGCATGAAACACAATCCTAAAGAAATTCAAAAAATAATGATAAGACAGACTCATTTCCCTTTGTGGTTGATTTTCATTTAGCTGTACCTGCACATAAAAGGGCTATCAGAGGAAGCTATCTGTTACTTGCCAATTTAAAATGACTTCAGAAAGCAGTCCCCAAACTCCCAATGATATATGTCCAACAAAACAACCTCCTAATCTCTGCAAATTGTTGGTAAGAGCTGCATTAAACCAGCCTGCCATCAATCTTTGTTCTCTTTGCTGTAACTCAACTAGATGTACTACCTCTAAGTGCTTAGAAGAAACAACAGCAGTAAGCTGCTACAGTAAAAGTCAAGCTAGCAACACAAATGAGAGCTTTACTTTCAGAATTCAGTATCTGCATTCTACTACTACCACACCAAGCAGAAATAAAAGAAAGGAAAGACTGACAGTAGTATACTTTTGCCATCATTGCAAAATTCACTGCCGCAAAATGTCTTCCCCATTCTTACATTTGGCAAAAATAATTTCCTTGGATAAATCTGTAAAAGCTTTTTTAGTGATAAATTAATTAAAATAAGTATAAAACAAACTTCCACCTACTGTAGGTCTCTGGTTCCACTCTAACTTGGTGCCTGAATGGTTAGTGTACAGTCACATTTAAATTTATCATGTGTTCTTCATGGTAAATGGTTAAAAAAAAAAATCAGTGGCACTGACTACCTCTTCCAAATTCTACTGAATGTCTTTAGATTTTTGTCTGCCAGCTGCAGTATGATCTAAACTGAAATTACAGCCCTCCTGCAAACAGCTAAGAATGACTCCCAGGAGACATTCAAGTGTTATTGGAATGATTTTATTAGTTAAACTAACTTTAATCCCTTTTACTGTGGATGGCCACTTATGTCTATTTATTTCATGGGAGGATTTCATCTTAGCTACACTGTATTTTCAACAAATTTTCTGTCTGACTTTGTCTTATTTCATTTTGCAGAATCAGAATTCAAGATTAGACAGCAAGATACCCAAAGTTTCTCACCAAATTTCCCTGTTCTTCCTGAAGTGGTGATTGATCTGGCCAGTTCAAACCCTGTCAGTCAGTTTCAACTTTAGATGTAGTAGAGATATAGTTCAGGGATCACCTGTTTCCATGGTAAATCAGAACGAACAACAATGAAGTCAAGAGAGTTAGATCTACATAAAAAAACATTACGGAGAAAGGAACAGGAACTGCACAGAATTAGGCTCATTAGGCTGCCAACAAGTATAAAAATAATCAAATCTATGTAGCTGTGACTGAATGCACAGCAGTAGACTGGGAAGGGTGTGCTGCCTGGCCTGGTGTCTTGGTTTACAAGGAACAGATGCTGACTCCTAGCTGATGCATGTGCTCCCACTGAGAGAGCTGCAAACAAATGCTTCCATATGAACAATGCTTCCTAATTATTTTCTTATAAATTGCTGAATTAGTGCAACTCTGAACCTTCTGATCTGTCAAACTCACTCTCAAAACTAGAGTTCTGGCCCCAGTGCAATAAGACTTACATATAGATAGATTGAAATTAGACATAAACCAAGTGGTCTCCTATGTGGTACAGACAGATGCATCAACCTGAAAAGTATGAGCAAGAACAAGCAGAACAAATATGGCTATGCTAACAGTACTGCACATAGACCTGGGCAAACAAAAGGCAAAGTTTCTTTAACATGTGACATGTAATGAGACCACAGTAAGATATAATTTGTAAGTTTTACTGACAAGTCCAAGCTCAATTTTGAAGTAGAAGAGACCTCATTCATCTCAAACAACTCAATAAGAAGTCTGTCAGACATCCAGAACAAGAGAAGAAAGCTTTCAAAATCAAGGCCATGATAGCTCTTTCACAAAAGTTTATATTGCTTTTGCCTACATACTTATTTAGCAGCCCTGACAGAAACTGCCTTTACTTAGGGATCATTTTATGAAGATCTATGTGATTACAGAAATCTGGCTCTGGTCAGTACATACGTTCAGCAATTAGGTATTTAGAAATGTGATCAGTGGAGCCAAACCAATTCCTCAAATCTCCGTATCAGCGAAGGTTATTGGTTGTTTACTGAGGGAGAATGATGCAGAGCACCTTGTAGACAACGAAGGCTCTTTAATATGGGCTATCCCATTAAAACTCAAGAGGTGACATTTTAAGTAACATACTTCAAACATTTAAGCTGTCATTAAATTTGTCATAAATATTTATACTCATCAGTCACAGTCATCCTAAAAGCAAGAGTTTGTCGGATTTTCCAGAGAGGCTAGTGAAACTTCATATCTCACCACGTTGTTCAAGTCAACAATGCCCGAAGGACTACGTTAGGATATAAGGTTGAGTCCAGCTGCAGCTACCATTCCAGTACTGTAATTACTTCAGCTTTACAACTTTGGCACCAGTAGACACCTCAAAAGAAAAATAAAAGGTTGACACTATTCCACAGTAACTTGGTGCTCATTAGAAACCTCTACCTTAAGTCTCACCGCATAATCATGACACATTAGTAAAACTTTTTTGTTTAAAATCAGGAGCCTTTTATGGAATGTTCTAGTCCTTACAGGAGAGTTTAATGTCTCTTCAGATAGGACTGACTCTATTTTGCATGAATAATTAATACAGACCTACATTTAGAATAAGAAGAATGGATCATACTACACAAACTGGCATTTGATGCAAGTTTTCATCTATTCTAAGAACCTTCTTTTTCCAAATCTGAAGAGAACTTAAAAAATAGTATTCAGGATGAAGGAAAATGAGGCAACAGTCAGCTTTCAAATGTGGTTAAAATCCAAATGCAAATGGAATCTGTTGATTAATCCAAAAGCCGTTTATTGAGAATTTGCTGTAATAGTCCAAACAGTATTTTCCTTAAAATGAAAAGAATAATAGGATCAAGCGCAATAGAAACAAGAAAACAGACATTTTTATTACTTCATTAAAGAGCTATGTTCTTGCCTTCTTGAAATTTTGGCTGATTGTGCTTGGAGTGCCTGGCACGTTGAAAAAGATCTAGAAAGCAGTTAGACAAATGTTCCCCAAAAAATAGGTATCAAGGGGCTTCCACCTGTGTTTCTGAAGAGGCCAAGCTCAGATCTTACCGGGAGATGGGGCCCAACAGGAACAGAATTCAATGAAAGGTGAGAGAAAAAGGGAAACCAGATGGCCTAACATGAGATGTCTTATTTAGGTGTTCTGAATTGCTCTTTGTACATTTCTGTATCTCTCCATTGGCTAATAAACATCTCATTTAGGCACTCTGTGTTTCATCTAAGTTGGCTCCTTATTAATCTAAGGTACACAGTACGATATCTCTCTCATCATGGATAAGGATTTAATATAAGGATAGGAGTGTTTAATTTATCAGAGTTGTGGTGTTTTAAAACCTCAAAATATTATTATTGAAAACACTTTGTTAAAATACTTTCCTAAAATAATAAGCATATGGATCAAATTCTCATGTCTCTTTTCCAGGCAACACTGAAAATACAAGGAAACCACAGACATATATTGGATCCAAAGTTGTCTATTAACTTCATATAAGTACAGATATAAAAGTGTAACCAGTAAATGCTTGTGCAGTACAGCTCTGTACAGTAGAGCTCTGATGGGATTTGATGCCTTCTGCAACAGAAGACAAAAGGCTCTACTGGATGCTTTGCACAGTAAGTAGTCAGTACTTGTACTATATACAGAGTCTCCAAGAAGTATTTGAAAAACACCAAGAGTCAAAGAGATATTTTAATGTAATACTTTTGTCTTGCATATTTCCCAGTATGTCCTATCCAAAAATACAATTTAGTTAATATAAAGTTGAGTTATTTTTTGACAATGCAATCTGTTATTTCCTAATAGTTTAGCACAGTACAGAACTAAACCATATGTTCCAAAAAATTTGGAAATTCTTTCCATATTTCTCAAATAATAACAGTCTGAGGCAAAAGTATTTGAACACTTGGGTTGTCTCAGTGGTTCACTGCCATTAATTTCTGTTCATGATGTAGTTACAGACAGTGCAACGTAGACTAGCTCTTTTAGGAGAATCTCAGCTGCATCTTCTTCTTGCCATCACATTTTTTTTAAACACAGTTTGTATATGAAATACAAAGAATAAATAATCCCATCATCATGGCTTTGCAAATAGACTGATCTCATAACATTCTACAGAATGAAGCTCTTCTATATTTTTAATCAACGTTTCCTTTTCATTAATGAAACTGTTTTTATTAAATGGCTATTTCAACATGAAAAATATTCATGTAAGGAAGAATAACATCTGCACTGATTAACTTATAAGGAATCTGTCTTTAAAAATAAAAGACAGTAGTTATTAGAGTTCAAAAGTTTTTTGTTTCCCAGTAAGGATAAAATTGATTCTGTTAAATACTCTCAATATTTGTATCTGAAATCCAGTTCTAGAAACACTTTAGTCCTGTCTCTGTATTTATCTAGGGCCTGATGCACTACCAGCTGAACAATTCCCCAACCTCAAAATCCCAAAGTACAAAGGACATGACAATAAAGACCATTTTCTCTTGTCACAAGAACAGATTATGCAGACAAAATAGAGTGGCAGTAGAGCCTCAAAGCACTCACTAGATTCAAAACAAAATATGCTGAAAGTTCTAGCAATTTTTGATTATTCTTTTAATGTTTCAATCCTTTTCTTAGGTATTTTTTTCTTCAAATAAGTCATTTTATCAGGTGTTAGCATGTCTTATATGGCAAACTAGCTACTCCACCTTTTCCGTACAACCTCTAAGAATCCTTCTATTTTCATCACAGCATATCTTAAAACTGCGTATCATTAACTTTGTCCACTGATTCAAAAGCGAGCAGGTAGCTGCTCCTTTCACAACTCAATCACATCTCCAAGCCCTTAATCGGTTTCAGAAAAGGCAGATCATTTTCTAAAGACATCAAGGGACTTCCAATCCCAGCCACTCAGGCAAAATGAGAGATAATCTTAAAAAAGACACACAACCCACAAACAACTACCCAACCAAACCCACACACTAGATTTCCTATAAATTAGTAGCATTATAGTAGTACACTTCTTCATCTATTTGTTTCAGGTGAAATACAATTAGTATTTTTACCACTATTCTTTAGCAGATCGAGACCAGAGGTGAGGCGAGGAAAGTATAGAGCTGAACAGGGCCTATAGAATCATTTCTGAATTAAACATGGAGCCAGTACCCACGATAATCGTCTTCAAGGCTTCTTTTATTTTCCTTTGATTTTAGCTCAGCAACAGTCACTTGTGATAACAGATTTAGATCCTAGTTGACCCACATAATAATATTTGTAGTATAGAGTAGAATATAAATGAAATTGTATATAGTTTGCTTGGTTACCATGACTCTCCTGAGTTATGGATTCCATTTTAATCACATTTGAACAAATGTTGCAAACTTGCCCAGTTTGTAAGACAAACTCATGGTTCAATTTTTTTCAAAAGAGGCACACAACAATTAAAAATAGGTTTATTATCCCCTATTGAGGCATAACTAATCTTATCGTTTTATACTATTTCACACCAATATGATGCTAAAGAAATTCAATACAGAGATGGCCATTCTGACCTCAGGGAAGGAGGAGACAGACCTTTTCTTTCCTTCCCTGTCAATATTTACCAGTGTAGCACAAGAAACAAACATGGTAAGAAAGGGAGAGGTGCATCAAAATAATTTCAAGCTTTTTTCCTATTATTTTATTACCCTCTAATTGTCATTAATTAACCCTGAAAAACAACAGCTCTTATGCTCCTTTCTTGCTCTCTCACTTCCTCTTTTCCCTAAAATTTCACAGCAGCCTCACCTGTCTGCCATTTCACAAACAGTGGAGCAACTGCTTTCAGATCCACGTTTTAAATCTCAATTCATAATAAGAAAAACCTTGGTTAGCTTAGCTGAATTAAATCTGGAAAAAAAGGTGCAAAAGATTAACAAG
Source organism: Apteryx mantelli (assembly GCF_036417845.1). Classification (NCBI taxonomy): domain Eukaryota; kingdom Metazoa; phylum Chordata; class Aves; order Apterygiformes; family Apterygidae; genus Apteryx; species Apteryx mantelli. The sequence continues at coordinate 27,196,277 of NC_089989.1, read as the reverse complement.
TAATTCTACTGGCAATCTTAGAATATGCTATTTGCAAAACAGTCATTTTCATGCCTTTATTTTGCTACATTATTCCTACAGAGCCCCATTTCCACACTGACAAAACCTGTGTGTGGTACATCATATTGAAAAGAACAAGGTAGGGTCTCTTCTTTGGCAAGAGAGGGGTAGATAAATGAAGCACATCGGTGAAGTGTTTTATATACACACAAAAACTATGGATGAGCGAAGCAAGGGGTAAATGGGATCCTGCAGCTCCAGTAGGAAAACAATGTACTACCACAAAATTATTTGAAATTGTAGAAGTAAGACTAGCAAGAAACTAGTAATGAATACATCCTTTGCAACTTGGTGACCACGCTCATTATTTATATTCCTTTTAAGCTTTGCAAATGCAATCGGAAGTGTATTATTTCTCAAGCACTGGGCATTGTCTCTTCACATTAGCTTATTGCCTATGCTTTGTTACAGCAAAGCACCCTCCAAATAACCTGCAAATATGAAGGCGATCCATGTTCATACGCAAGCCTTAAAATGATCTTCCTGTTTTAAGAGTGGAAAAACCGGGAGCACTGGAGCTGGATCATGAAGGAAGGGGCCGTTCAGGACTGCCCAGCCCTTCAGAGAGAGCAGGAGCTTTGCGATCATTGCTCTGTTTGAAGGAATAGCAAAACGCGCCATAGAAAAGCACGTCTGCCCACAGCGAGCCTCTGGGGTGTCCCCCCAGGACGATTCCAGGAGTGGGCATCCCTTCCACTGCATCCACGCTCCAATAGCAGAAAAAAAGATTGAAATGTCACAGTAGATAAAGCTATGGAATTGCAAACGCTAGATCAGAACAATGAGCTCAAAGCCCATTCCTGTTTTCCAGCACTTCATTTGTATCCACAATTATTGATATTCACCTCATGATTCAATCTATATTTTGTAAGTTCAAAAGCTTATGCATTTATAGGCATTAAGTAAAAGGCTTTTCTCAAACAAACAAAAAAATAAAAACTGGCCATGAGACTAAATACCAGAGAGAGAAGACACAACAGCAAAACAAACCTTGAAAAACAAATTACTGAAGACCTTAAAAACCGGTGATGTGCATATTTTATGGTTTGTTACAAATTGTGTGACTGAAGCCAATAAAAGTATTCCATCACTGTGGATGCACACAATGGCAACAAATATCAAAATACGGCTGAGCAGAATCAAAGAATTAAAAGAACAGGAGAAAAATACTGCCTGTTATCATTCAAACACGCTGTTATTTGAGAAGAGAGAAGCCAAAGGGGATAAATCAATTTAAAAACAAACAATCAAAACAGGATGTTTGCCAAAATAATATGTATACCTAATATAACACAGAAACTTTAATCCATCTCTGTTCATCTCAGTTTCCTTACCTTAGTATTTTCCATCCTTTCTTCTAATACTGAGAGAAAATATTTTTTCCTGTCAGTAATCTTGTTCATCTTTATTAAAGAAGTAACTAAAGCAAATTTCTGCAAATCAAATGTTGACTCAAAACTGAGAAGAAATTCCCATAAGCAAATATTTTAACTATTCTGTCCGTATGACTAATTCAATTAACACCAGCCAGAAGAAGACTATGTAAAGCCATGAAGTTATATAAACACACAAAAAAAGAAAAGCTTACAGGTTAAGGAACTTCCTTCCTTCCTTCCTTCCAGGTAAGAGTCACGTGTTTTGTATTTTGGATTTCAAATCCTGCTTCGAAAGCCTAACGACGCCCACGAGGGTTTCTGCAGGGCTTACAACGGGAGAAGGGCAAAGCGCCCCGAGCCGCGAGGAGGCGCCGCGAGGAGGCGCCGTGAGGGGCAGCCTGAGGGGCGGTTGGAGGGAGCCGCAAGGACGCGCTGTGAGGGGCAGCCCGAGGGGCGTTAGAGGGAGCCGCGAGGAGGCGCCGCGAGGGGCAGCCTGAGGGGCGGTTGGAGGGAGCTGCATGGCCCCGCGGCCCGGCCCCGCCCCGCCCCGCCCCGCCCCGCCCCGCCCTGAGTGGCGGTTAGGGAGCAGTTAGAGGGAGCCGCGTGGCCCCGCGGCCCCGCCCCGCCCTGAGTGGCGGTTAGGGAGCGGTTGGAGGGAGCCGCGTGGCCCCGCCCCGCCCTGAGTGGCGGTTAGGGAGCGGTTGGAGGGAGCCGCGTGGTCCCGCGGCCCCGCCCCGCCCCGCCCCGCCCTGAGTGGCGGTTAGGGAGCGGTTGGAGGGAGCCGCGTGGCCCCGCCCCGCCCTGAGTGGCGGTTAGGGAGCGGTTGGAGGGAGCCGCGTGGTCCCGCGGCCCCGCCCCGCCCCGCCCCGCCCTGAGTGGCGGTTAGGGAGCGGTTGGAGGGAGCCGCGTGGCCCCGCGGCCCCGCCCCGCCCCGCGTGGCGGTTGGAGGGAGCCGCGTGGCCCCGCGGGGAGGTTGGAGGGAGCCGCACAGCGCCCGGCAGGGACTTCTGCTTCGCCCCTGGAAGAAAACTGTCATTTGTCGTGTGAAAGCTCGGGGTGAAGGTAAGCGCCTCGCAGCTTTTGCCCTTGCCCTGCTGATGTAACGGGGCCCCAGGTGTCCCGGCAGGGACAATTACAGAGAAATGTGCCAATAACGAGGCCCAGGATGGCAAAAAACCTAAGCTTGCGCGGTACTTTAAATAGGCCAGGAGGCCCACTGATGTTAACACCACTATTTGGTGCTTAAATGTTTAGTGAGTTTACACTAATGAGTTCAGTGTCTCAAAGGATCAATTCTTAGATTTTTTCCTAAACTGTCATTTTTATTGCAAGTTTGACTCCAGAAAGTGTTTATGAGCTTTCACATGTGAAAATCATTTTTTTGAGCCCTAAGTTTTTAAATTCCTTTTTAAAAATTTAAATCATTATTAAAGTTGTTTTGGCAGCTGTCTGTTTCTGTTAATTGGTAATCACACACAAACACACAAATATAGTATGAAATGAAAGAAAAAATGAGCTAATTTTAATAAATACCACAAGCCTCCTTCCTTTGCCCTTCTTTTTCCTCTGTACTAATTCAAACTCTTTTCATAGAGCATATGAGAGAAAAAACACTACAAAATCAGGGCAGTGGGAAGCAGCTTATCATGTGGCCCACAGATGCAAGGAGAGAATTTAGGATTCCCCTTGAAAGAATTTTCCAGAGACTTCACAAAAACGAGAACGCAATTAAGCCTATTTAGGGAGTCCTGAAAGTTCTTGTACCAGAAAACATCTCCTTGTCCTTTTTCTTGGGCTCAAAAAAGAGATCAAAAAACAAACAAACAACTCCTCCCCCCAAACCCTTGACCACTGGGATGTGAATTAAAAGTCAAAAATACGAATTAAAATTAATGCAAATTCATAGATTAAGTTCATAGTCAATGCAGTTAATTTGGCTGTTTTTTTTCTCAAAACCAAAACACATCATGACAACCTACATATAGGAGACATGACTTTACCTAACTGAATAAGAAGTTTTCTGAACAAATCTCACATCTTCTTTTCAGTAAAAAGCATGCCTTCAGTTTTCCTTCCTTCAGGTTAATTTAAAATTCAAGATCATCCAGAGCAAATCTAAACTTGTTTTCACCAACACGCATTGACATAAAATAAAGTTCCACATTCATTTCATTTGGACTGAAAAATTAACTTACACTAAAAATGATATACTTTAAAGTACAAGTTAAACAGCCATATGGATATGCCCTGAAACACAGGGCAAGACAAGGATTAGTGCATATTATAGCATGGCGGTTTTGCGCAGGCCTGCTATAGTCACAAACTAATAACGATTTTACAGTTCTTCCAAGTTAATCTCAAAGCCATCCACTCACAACATTTCCAGAAGCCTACATGTGAAGTGAACTTAAATTACCCTTATTTTACCAGGAGGGAAGTTAAAACAGTATGGTGAAGAATTTCACTGACTTCTTTTGAGCTCAGTGAGCTTTGGAATATTCCACAAAAATTGGCCGAAGTCATGAATTTAATCTGTGGCAGAGCTACAGAATCAACATCCAATTTTTTCCCAGTGTTGGATTTTTAACCATAATGCTATTGTTGTTCCCACATACTGATTGGAGTAAGCCCAAGGATGTTCTGAACAACATGCAGCACATTATTTTAAAAATAATGAAGTAGAGGTTGGGGGAGTTGCCTTTTTTTATGTTTTTAATTATTATTTTAAACATAAGGATAACATCTGTTCTAGGAAGCCTGCCAGGCAGCAGATTGAACTAATATGGTGGTCTGCACATGTGTTAGGCCAGTGGGTATATAATTTTGATAGAGTAACGATATATTCTTACTGCTCACATACATCCTTACTCAGCAGCTTGTTTCTAAAGATTTCATATACCAAACAAATTGGTGCAGGCAGTATAGTAACAAGCACCTACTCAACTTGCTCCCTTTTATGTCCTGAGGCACTCGATTTCTCTGCATCTCTCTTCCTATCTGATCATGTTTGTTTCAAACCTGAGCAGATGACACTTCCAATCCTACCCGCTGGTGCCTCCGCAGCCTCTCAGCTGCCTAGGCTCCACTGGCATCCACCTGCGCAAAGCAATGAGATGAATAGACAGAGCTCGGCAAAAGGCACCATTTTTGCTTCATGAATTATTCACACAGAAAAATACAGGCTTTGGGGCTTTTGTATGTAAAATTGCAGGAACACAACAATGGCCACCGCTTGCCTCTGCAGTCCTTCTTCCAAATAAGAAGCTTGACAAGGGCCAAACAACAGCATTTTATTTCACAGCATAGTGCAACTAACTGGGATTATTCAGGTATCCTTGATCTCTCTCCCTCAACACCAACACCACAGACCCACAAACAAATATATAGGAATAACAGAGCCTCATCTTTGCACTTGCTTCTGAGGCCAGGTGCAAATCCGGTGTGATTATGCTATTCATCTGTGAGGTTTAAGATACACATATGCAGGGATTAAGTTGAAGAGGCTGATCTTCAAGATGCATCATACAGCTGTATGTATATATACCTATATAAACACACACACACACATGCTGGGTAAAATGGGAAAGTGGAAGACGGGAAGTGCACATTGTGTGTCAAAACAGGCTAGCTGTGCATCATTTTTAACCTTCACTTGCTTAGGATCGCTGCCACCCTATTTTTTATTTATGTCTGGGGTCAACTAGAGCGAAGGTGAATTTCTAGAGGTTTTTATTTGCTTTAACACATCCTTGAAGAAACAACAAATACATAAATTTGAAGAGGGGAACAGCAATCTCTACAGCTTAAACATAAGAATTAGTATGTCTTATATAACAACAATCTGTAATAACATGGCTTACAAAGAATAGCATTTCCAATTCTTTCAGATAAGCATCGCATTCTTGACCACTTAAAACTTTCTTGTACAGTATTTAAATTAAACACAAACATTCACAGTCTTAAATTCACTGTGCAAATTAGCAATCTGTTGGAAAGAAAATGGAAGACCTTATATCAGGTCTGGATTTTATCTGGTTCTTTTCTGACGACCCTGCTTCCTTCCATCAACATGTAATCTGTATGGCCATTTTGCCCTCTGTCTTTCCAGTGCCTATTATTTGATTTGTTTTAGAGTAAATCATTTATGGTAGATTTAATTCCTTGGAACTGATAATGAGTGGAGCTAGATATGGATCCTTTCATTTAAAAGTTTGCTTTGTGATTTAATCAGCCTTACCATGAGCTTGAAAGTAATGTGGGATGGTTGTAACTTGGAATAAAAAAATACATTTAGACAAAAATGAGACTCTTTTATTGGAAATATTGAGCTGCTCTCTATATCAAGTTTAACTGTAATGCCCTCTCTCAGCATACTCACCATGTACTTTTCTGGGGAAGATTACTTCTCTGTAACCAACCCCCAGGTGTGTCCAATGGCTGAATCATCACATACATTCTCTACACTGACCAGGCTTGCTTGCATCCTAGAGCACAGGGGCTCCTGTCAGTATGCAGGAATTGAGGACAGAAATACTATTATTTCCATGGATCTCCCCATTCCTAGGCTCCCTAACAAGCATTTTATGAATGATCTGACATGACACTCATAGACAGTCCAGCGATCAGCAGGAAGCCTGACAGGATTAACCCTTCTCCAGTCTTGCATCCTGCCTCTGTGCCATAAAATTCCCTTTGGTTGTATACAGGTACATTTTTCTCAAAACAGTACCACTCTCTATTTCCAGGCTGCATGTCCCATGTAATGAGTCTGGTCACCTTTCCCAATGCCTAATGCTGTCTGGAGTTTCAGTTTTTCAATAATAGCCTGTCTGATGTGTTGTAACAATGAATCAAACATTGATTTTAAAGCTTACGCTATGTTCTCCTAAGCACCAATTTTCTTGGCCATTTGCTATGTTCCTGCATCCGTCATGGTCAAAAGCTGGATGTGCCCCATGGGCTCAGGGAAGGTGGAGGCAGCTCTCTGAGCCGTGCTGCAACCGCGGGCCCGCACCGCACAGGACATGCGGACAGGCCGGCAGCCTGCCAGCTCCTCCCTGGGCAGGGCCCCTGGGCCCTTGAGGCACGCAGACTTGTGACTTGAGCCCCCTTTGCCCTGTCATTGAAGAACGATGTTTAAGTCGACCTGATACTCTCCTGCCTCGCCTTCCTTGGGGCTGCCGTTCACCCATCAAATGCAGTCTAGCTCTCAGGGTAACACCACAGTGCAAGCTGCAATGCAAGTGCCCTATTTAGGCAGTTCAGACAAACTACCATGATTCTTTTGTGATATTTGAGCACTAAAATGGTTGCATATAAAACAAGTATTATTTATAAAGAGCAATCACACATTTATCCTTTTTTCATCAGCACGTTACTCCCAGTGTTGGCATTTAGCACTGAATGTTTTTAATGGACACAGAAGATTTGGATCAATTGAGAGGGAAGATTCAGTTGTAAAAGGAAGAAACTACATATAAGAACTTTGGAGAAATAACAGGTGCATGAAAAAAATCATACAGGATCCAGTTTTGTTTGTGCTTCTTTTTCTGTTCATATTTCTACATTTGACCTGTTCTATTTTTGTATCTGATGTACTTTCTTGCTTTATCTTTGTGGAAAATGTGTCTCCTTGAATGTTTACAATAAGAATGATTTAACTGGTAAAAGAATGCATCTATGCAAAGGAGAGTGATATAATAAAACATTATTTAAGTAACATGGAAATGAATAATAAACAGTATCCTAACTGATGACCGAACAGGTTCTCCTTAAATATATTTGATTTGGGACTTGAAGCTTAGCAAATGAACTGACAGAATCAAATGACTTATCTCACTTATGCCATTTTTATAAAAGAGTTAATTTTTCAAGAAAAACATCAGCTGCCAAAGCAATGAGACATTTATACTTGATAAGGATGTTTAAAGACTCACAAAGAAAACTTTCACCATTCAACAGTAACAGGGTTAGAAACCTCTTGAATGACAACAGGAGCTGAAATCTTGTCCTGAACAAAGAAAATACAGCCATGGAGCAAGTGGAAGAGATGCAGGGTGGAATTTCCACGGCTAAGTTATTTAGGTGTGTAACAGCCATTTAAGAAATAGCCCACAGAACTTCAGGAAGCCCCAGCAGGGCAGCACTGCAGCATGGAGCTTCCCTTTCCTCTGCTGCTCCCACCGGGGAGCTTGGCGCATGCGGCCGCCGCGCCGCTGTGCCAATGCAGCCGGCCTGCACACCGGCCAGGCCAGCTCCCCAACTTCGCCTACCAACCCTGCCTGAAAGGAGTCTCGAAACTGCAACACAAACGGTCGGGGCTCATCTATAGTACTGCTTGGAGACACCCAAACTAGCTTTAACCCAAGTACCTTGGGGTCTTGCTGCAGTGGCAAGGCATTTGGTGCAGGTGGATTAGCCCATGCTGTCACAACAGTGCTACCACGGCCCATCCTTGCTCAGATACCTGCACGTCACTGAATCCTGCCACAGCAACTCAAAAACAAGTTCCTATAATATTTAAACTATCATTACCAGATTTGTTTGTACACATATGCTTCTGCAATTTTTTACAATACAGTTTCTTCAGTAACATATTTCTTACTGTAAACTTACAAGCTGTAAGTTTTTACAGCTGATACTACTGCAGTTTAGAAAAATTCAAGGATGGCTATATTCAAGTTCTTTATCTGCCAAATTCTCTTAGTGAGATCCTGAGAAAGTCATTTAGCTCCTCTATGTGTTATTTCTCTGTCTCTAATACAGAGATAATAGTACCCATTTACATCACAGAGGAAAAGACACATTAAGTCATGAAAGAGGTCATGTGTATATATGTATTTATATGCATATATGTATATATACAGTTTTAGACTGTATGATGCCAGAGCTTGAGAACAAACAAGTAAACAGAAACAGTTTGGTATTCCAAGCCGAAGACAGTGCAAAATGGTGCACTGATGATTTAAATGGTGAAAAAAATCACTTTGACTTAAATGATATAAATTCTTTCCTCCTTACACTTGAAAGGATATTAAAAAAATATATGTGTGAGTAGAAGAGAAGAAATTGCTCTTGCTTTCACGTAGGTAGTGTTTATATAGAAATTAGTAATAGCAATGTAAAACAGAGAACTGAGTTCAGATGTTGGTTTTTATCTGCTGTAATTCCTCACAAGTATGCAAATAAATCACTATTCCCAAAAGTCACTAATGAAGCCTTATGAATTGTTATTCATAATCTCAGTAGACTTATTTATTTGAATCAATTCTGAGAAACATTTGGGCTTCCTTAAGGATATTCAGCATATTAAATACAAGAATATATGTTTCTATTGACTGGAGGAGAGCTGGCACTATAATGGAATTAACTGTATTCACAGCAAACAATCCAAATGAAAGTGATCATGAGATCAATGGCTGTGCTGTAGGTTATAGTTCAAACAGGAACAAGAAGCCAAAGAGAAACATGGAGGGGCAAATGCCTATTAATAATGATCTGGAAATGATGCAGAAGAGGGTCCATTACTGCTTGAGTCAGAATTAATCCTCTCCAACCCCTCCTGTTAAACTGAAAGACAATCATTAAATAACCTCCCTCACTGACTAAATCAATCTTTTTAGTGCTTCATTTCCAATTCACTTTTGCTTCAAGCTTGCTTTCTCTTCTCTTTTCAGGCTCTGGCCCCATCATCTTTCTGGCAAAGAAGGGAAGTCCCAAATTACACCTACCCTTCTTCCTCAAGTGTCTCTGTGTTATCTCATTTTGGCAGGTAAGGTATCTTCTCTGATGATGTTTCCTCTCCTCCTAAAATACTCTCTAAACAATTCAAAGAAAATGTGCCTGGAAAGAGTGATGGAAAGTAACACCATGCACTACACTACGTAAAATGCAAACAGACTCAGAGCTTTGTACTTTGAAGTTACCATCTCATTCTTCATCCTCCTAAGTAATCTATCTCCTTTTGGTATAGTTTGCCACAATCAACTGAGATTTTAAAGTGCTGATTGTATGCCAAATTCTATGTGCAATGGACACAAGACTTATTAACAAGGCATGACAGACTTCTTATTGCTGATCTCAAGAGCAGAAGCTGACTTTAATTTGTTGCATGTAAATGGCCCTGCATACCTCTTTATATACAACCAGTAAGATAATCACAGTAATATGTAAATTCCAGGATTAACAGTTAAGCGCTGGCCTGCAGCACAGTCAGTCTCCCTCCTTGATCCTATCCCCACAAAATATGCTCAACCCTAACAATTATTTTTTTTTAAACAAAATATTTGGCTTTTTCTTCTCTTCAAATTCACATATGAAACTAGGAGCTACAACTCAGCAAGGAGGTCTGATCACAACTGAAGTCCTACTGTTAAGACTTTGCATGGTATGATGGCATATCATAAATATACCTGTAACCACAGCATAGAAAATACAGATTTTGCTCTTTCTTTTACATTTTGAATGGTTCTTGTTGGAGTGCTGTGGTCGCAGGTGTAGCTGGGACAGTGTCAGGCTCTACCCATGGAAGATGCTAAATTTGGCAATGTAATTAGTTTTCCTCTTTAAGAAAAATTTTATATATAAAAGGCTAAAAACGTAAACATCTGTGGAAGATAGGTAAGCTACTTTTCTGTTTTCTATTAATCGTTGAGAGACGAAGATATACTACCTTTATTGACTTGGTGTCAGCTGCCACAATTTGCAAATGGAAAATTATTACTTCAGAGATCCAAGATATACTTCAATCTTAAAGCTATCTTTATTATAATTCAAAGGTTATTCATGGAGCTGGAAGTTGTTTTTGCCAAGTATGATATATGCTTTGACAATGCCACACTTTTTTACTTGCTAGAATACCAATGACCACATCTCTGAACCCTTATTACCAATTACTCTCCTTTTTTTCCCTCTAATTAATTTAGCCTGGCAACCTTTCCATCTTCAGTCACAGTGCCCAAGACTTTACAGTAAGTCATACTGATGTAATGACAGTGCTGATCTTTGTTCTAAAACCATTCCCCCAAGCCCATACATTTGATCGTGAAAAGCAAAAGTTGAGAGGGTAATTCATTTTTTCTCACTTAGGCAGATTTAGCTACTCAGAAAATGTTCTCTCAGGCTGTTCTAAATATGGCTCTTAGTTAAAATAATGTGACTCTTTGTCTGATCGTGTCATTGTCATATACTTCACCTTTGAATATTTAAGATTTTGCACTTTCCTGATCCTGTCTCCAGATCTTTGGTTTCCTTTATATGACTGTTATTTGCATATTTTGAGCTGTCAACCAGACTTTTGCTAGATTAATTCCCTAGTAATACTCTTTTCTATAATTCAGCATATAATGAAACTCCATACCACAATAAACAAGCCTACAGATGAAAGGTACCTGTTAACCTTTAAAAAGAAATTGGTAACCATCTTTGTTTCTGTAATAAACATACATAGGCAAAAGTGTGAATTTTTTCCTTTTTCTCTCTATTCCACATCACTGTTGTGTTTCAGAAAAAGCTGAGATATGCATCATTTGTGAATCACAGCTGTCCTTTTTGCCCCACAAAACAAATACATTTAGGGGTCTCCTGCAGTAACGCCAACATATATATATCTATAATATATTACATCACAGTAATACTCTTAAAGTTATACAATAATGTAATTCATTTCTGAAGGTTTTACTTCTGTAGTCGGAGGCAAGAAAGAGAGGAAGGGAAGCTGTAAATCTACATAATTGTATGCTTTCTACTTAAAATTAAAAGTTAAATTGGAAGCAAATCCCATAAAGAGAATCTGAAGACCATGGTCAATATCACTTAGCCAGCCCCTGACCTAGCAGAGCTGCAAAAGTGGTATCAGCCATTTGTATATTTATGTATGATGATGGGTTAAGTAGTCTAGTGTCCAAGTCGATGTTTCATTTCCATACGTAGACTCGCTAGCACTCTTGCTTTTGGCAATTACGGTCACAACCTTGCAACTGACAGCGTATAGATGCAGTCATCTGTATGCACACTGTCGGTAACAGGATCAAGACCTTAGCTAGTGAAGGATTTTCTTATGCGGATTTGCCATCGCAAGGAACATGATACATATAGATCAACTGGTTAAAAAAAGAGAGAGACAGAGAGAGCGCATCCTGGATGGAGAGCAATTCATAATGAGACAGAAATGTTCAGATGAGTCAAGGACATATCTGCAAATAAGCAACCATTTTTGATACAGGATGGGGCAGGAAAAAATCCAGTATTCAAAACCAGATGCTAATACACCTGTTCACGATCATATACTAAGAGAACAGCAGCTTAAGTACTAATGACATCCAAATTACGTCTTTCTCATCTTTATTGTTTATGATTCCTAGCCTCTTTTTAAGAAAAAGGATGACACTAAAGCTTAACCAAGAGCATTCTGCTTTAAGAAAAGCTTTTTGAAGATGACAAGAACTGCACAGGTTTTGCTCTGAAACCTGTTTGAATTTGAACAATGCTAAAAGGAATGTATTTTATTTTTCATGATAGAGAGATCATTGAAATTTCTCCAGAAAATCAAACAAAAACTACAGAATATGATTTTATCTTGCTTTGTTTATGTGCAGTGCAGACCTGAGAACCATGGAAAAGAGTTGCATATGCTGAAAATGAATGCAGTTATATCATAGCTGTAGGGTGTTCTGTTGAGAAGAGTACACTTGCTGAAGCAAGAAAAGCTCAGAAGCTGAAGACAAACATTTCCGTAACTAAGAATAAAATATATTCAGCCAAAAATCAGTAAGATGGTTATGCTTCGATTCAGTCATTACATTACTCAGGGCCAGATTCTGTTTCCTCTCACTGACTTGCTTTAATAGCAAACAACGCTCTGCTCAGCATTAATGAGCGGCAAATCTGGGATCTTAAGCTTTGGAGGCAAGTGTCACCTGGTGCCTAGTGGACGTCAAGGACACGCTCAGTGCTCCGCACGGGCTAACAAGGAGCAGCGCACTCTCAACTCTTGCCTCCATGGAGGCAGCCAGGAGGCAATCAGCGGTCAATAGGTTACTTGTGCAGCTCATAAATATTAATAGAGCAATTCATAACCTGACTGATAGATTCAAATGTGCTCCAACGCATTCATCTGGCTCCTGGCCAGCTTCCGTGGCCCTCAGCTATGGGGTTTTCAGCTCAGCATCACCAAAGTGCTTGCACAAATAGGGCCCTTTAGTGGATTATTAGCTCCTGGAGCAAAAAAGATTTGCACTTCTCCAAAACACAATTTCTATAATAGAGAGTTTTGGCACAGTTCCAAGCTACAGTAATTGTGCAGTCTATCTCTCAGTGTAAGCAACTGTTTTGGCCTTTTTCTTTTCCTCCTAGTTTGACAATGCCTTTTCCCTATTTCCCAGTGAAATCCGAGGAATTGGCTAAGAAGGCCTAGAAGATGTATTTGTTATCGAGTTAAAAGAATGACTTTCTCAGATATCTGCTGCCCTTAATTTAGGTTTTCTTAGGGAGTAACACAAATGCAGAGAAAGGAAAAGGAGAGTAAAACAGAGAAAGAGTACAGTGTTGCTTTAAAAAGAGGTGGTACTTTTAATGAGTTTTGAAATTTTCAGGAAGTAGGACTGTAAATTGCAAGATTGACTGCACTGTAACTTCATCCCTCTTATTTATTACTGAAGAAGACAGAGAAAAATACTGCATCAAAGAAATCTTTAGTGAAACAGCATTATTTGCAAGAGCCTCAAGAGGCAGAAAACTAATAAAACTTTGCAAAGCACTCAAAAGTGCTAATTGCTTTTTTAGTGCATCTTACAGAATGGTGGCATTATAGGGCATCTAAGTGTGAAGAACCTAGAAAGGGGCTATACTTTCTGAGTGCTTCTGTAGAGATTTTTCAAAAGATGTTTATTTCAAGGAACAGCTTGTGTACTATATACTTTAGCTGCAATTTTGTGATGATGCTTCTGTCTTCCATCCTCATGTTAATAAATAAAAGTTATTTGATTATAGCAACTGGAAGATTGAGACAGAGTTCTGTCTGTAATGAATGTGCTGTGCTTTCATAAAGACAAAGAACATAAGAAAAGAACTGGCTCAGAGATCTACTAAAAAGCAATAGAGACTCGAACCTGGGAATACCCAAGTCCAAATTCATCCTGAGGGGGCACACAGGACACTGTTCTTATCGCTTGATTTGAGCTGGCAAAATGAGACCAATTTTAATAAACAAGTGGCCAAAGAAAATATGCCTCATTTCAACCCCCACATAAACACTCTTTGACAAACCAGCAGGCTCAAAGTAGAGATCAGTTATTTATCAAAGTGAAAAGTATTACTCTCCGGTAGCATGATTCCTTCTGGGATTTTCTCTGAGACAAGACACATCACCAGGTTGCTGCACTACAGCTACAGAGCTTCATTTTGCAGTGGTCAATCCCATACCTTACAAGAATGCGGTGGCCAAAACATTGTAACACAGCTATTTAAGGATGGATTGATTTTCATAGGTGCAGAGCAACTGCAGCTCCAACTGATTTTAATGGAAACCACAAATGCTCAGTACCTTGGAAAAATCAAGACACTTAGGTTCCTCTCCATAGATTTAGATGTCAAAACATAAGATTACAAGTGGGATTTGTTTCTGATATTGAAATACTCAGATATGAAAAAAAGCAATCCCAAGGAATAATAAAAACAAGCCTGACAAAAGGCAGATGCTGCAAAAATGAAGGCTGTTTCTTACCCACAGTCCACAGGTTATCCAGCAGTGATATATCAGCAGTATAATCTTAATTAGCTAGTAAATGTTTTTAGACAATCTGTCTAGACTTTCTTTTGCCTTGATATAAAATTGGCTTTAAAAGAAATATATAAAAAGCAATGAAAAGTCAATGAAAAGCTGTCAAAAAAGCTTCCTGCTGCTTCACATCTGCATCCTGCACTCCTCTTAAAACATGATCTTTCATATAAGTAAAATCCTTCATTCTTTAAGCAGAAAAGCTGCCACATTTTGAATGGCTACATACCGAGCTCACAGTCAGCTTCCTGACTTGCCAATGTAGAACTTAACATGAAGACATCTCCCCTACAAAGCTCTGATCAACGTAGTTCAACATAGGCCTTCATCTAACTGGTCTGGAGGAAGCAGAAGTATTAGAAATAATCATACCGCTGAGTATAGCCAAGTCTTGAGAGGTTTGGTCACACTAGTTTTGAAATGGCCTTTTTACAGATACACTAATATCATTGATGGTGAAATGCAGAGTTTTAGGTAGAGGAGACATCATTTTACATAAAAGCTAGAATTTCACCAGCTGAAAAAAACTACTTTTGACACTTCCAAGATTGGAAGAGCTAGCAAGATAAGACCCAGTTGGCCTCTAGGTTAATGCAGCAGCAAACAGATACTCCAAGCAGAAGTCGGCAAATCTGCAAAGCTGGTAGCACAGCCAGAAAGGCAGGAGTGATCCTAGCTTCTGTCTGCTCTGCTCAAGTTGCATTTTAGTGATATCTTTGGGGGGTTCATGAACAGACAGCCCAGATTTGAGCCCAAAGGAAGGCCCTAGGGGAATTTTCAAAGAAAGAACAAAGTATTTTGAGTAAAAAATATTAGGCTAGAAAAGGAACAACATACAGATACAGAATAAAATTAAAGTTAATTAAAGGTGGGATTAGACATATAGATTAGCAAAATTAAGGGGAGAAAAAAATACATTTAGAGAATTAAATTATAATTTGCATTTAACCAGTGTTTAAAGAGAGTTTTTTCTTGATTGCAAGCTGAGATAGTGATCGCCAGACTTTTGCATCTGGATAAAATCTTCAACTGCAAGGCAGCTGCCTGGAAGCACTTTTACTTTTTAATTTTCACAGAGGGCCTCTTCCTTTATAATTCCAGAACTGGGACATTAGCAGAAATGTACTTGTACCAAAACAGCAACCTGAGCTCAAGATGGGATTTATTCTGAGAGCTGTGCCTCTGTCAGCAGTGTGTTTATCAGCAGTGAGTTTAAAATACACACACACTGCTAGAAGTTTCTGCTTCAATGGGGTGAGAGTTGTAATGTATTGCTCAGGTTCAGAAAGAACATCACTGCCCTAAATTGTTAGTTTTACTGGCAGGCCCTGTGTCACCCATATGTCTTACCTTGCAGTTTTCATTTCCACAGCTCACATAGCAGAATCACCATAAGAACATGACACTCAGTCTCACAAAATAGCACCAAGACATATTGACACACCAAAGCTCAAGTTGAGAAAAGAGGAAACAATCAGAGTTGCTACCAGACTCATATGAGGTCTGCTGAACAGTGCGAAAAGCTCTGAGTTGCTATTTATCTGCTCTTTTAAATCCCACATCAGACTACATTTGCCCAAAGAAAGAAAGAAAGAAAGAAAGAAAGAAAGCTTGCTCAGGAAAGGAGACTGAGCCCCTAATGGATCCACCCTGCAACAGATTTTCCTGCAAGTGATACACATTTAACAGGCTGCAAAGACAATGTGTGTGTCTAACCTTAAGCAGAACATCTTTAAAAACAAATCTGGCATACAGATGCCTGATCTCTTTGTCATACTTGGGCTCTGTCAAACAGACAGCAATCTAACAAAGTGCTGCCATTTATCATTAGTAAGGAGACAGCTTAAATATCTATCGCACTATCCAGTGCTAGGATAAAATCCAATCCAAACTTCAAATCAGCATCAGCATGCTTGAGTTGCCTTTCTATTACCCAGAGTTCAATCTGTTTCATCTCCTTGCTTACATAATGAAATACATGTTAAGTCCTTTTTTGGTAATAAAATAATTTGCTCTGTTACCAACTTTGGGTTAGTAACAGGCCAAAAATGATGTGAGCAGTGACTACTGAGAGCACCGTGATCCATACATGGTGATTTCCTCTTGTGATTCGGAGGGAAGGTTCTGCCTGGTTCAGACACCTGCAGCATCACAAGACACAGGATCAACTGCAGCATCTGCCTGGAAACAGGGAGGGGTGCTGCCATTATTAGATTTTTGTTTTAGTAACAAAAACTGGCAAACTGTTAAAATAATTTCATTAGTCTCCATTATAAGATCAAGCTAGATAGCATCCTGATGCCTTATGGATTCAAAAGCCATGATTCTGGAAACACCAACAGGAAAGGGAACAGAACTGTCTGCTATATAAACTGTGTATATATATCTTCTCAACAGCCTGGCTGTATGTGTAAACCACTTAAAATACAGTATTACTGTTTTTGTTTTCAGCTAAGGTATCTAGTTGAATATACAGCCCTGCACTACAGCAAAAAGTCCAGGTATTTCAAACACTGTCATGATAAATAGCTTTCCTAAGAACATGTAAGAAAAAAGTAAAAACGCCTTTGATCAGAATTTATGACATCCCCACTGTGATTTTGCAAAGTGGTGTGCATATACGAGGTTAGAGTGACTTTTTCCTCTTGCTGACCTTTTTTCTACACAAGAAAGTCAGTAGGAGGAGGGCTTCAATAGCTCAGGAGCCCGGTCAGTAGTATTCAGGGAATATTTTCAGTATGCCAGTGAGATTGCTAGCAATGCACGAACGCCACCTTCCAAGAGTATGAAGGGTTTGGGACGTCTGTCGTTCTCTGTTGTCTGAGGAGGGAGAAGGAATAAAGAAGGCAGGAAAGGTGCTTCACAGAAGATGCATCTTAGAATTATTTATGTGCTGCTACTCCCCCATGGCTATGAATGCTGTTCTTTGCTTTATCACAAAGTGAAAAGGGACTGTGCAATATGGAAGGTATAAGATGAGGCAGTATTTTGTACTTCCTCCTGGGATGCAGGATTTCAACACCAGAAACTTGAATACCTTACTGCAATTGATTATATATTACCCTAAGATGCAGAACTGCATTTAGAGATGGTCCAGAGTGATGTACCAACAAAGTCATCCTATTTTGTAAAACAGACATACCCCTTGGGAAAATCTCAATGTCACTCAAATATTCCGATTTGCCACTGGGAGAGTCAAAATGACAGCACATGGACTTCTCCTGCAGAAGATTTTTGTGAAATTCATTTTATTCCTTCAGGAAAACTGACAAGACACTTCACACGGTACAGACGAACAGGCACTCTACCGTGCTGAAGTAAGCAGGAGCTGGGTTTCTGAATCTCCATTTCTCCCTTGGGTAGACTGGGAGGCAAAAAAAAATCCAATAGTCTAGGAAGTCTAGTTTCACTATCCCCTAGCAGAAAGAATGGACTTTGGAAAGAATTTCTGTCTCATCTTCCAGATGTTTTTAGTCTTCACATTCAAAGTCCATTTTGTTTCAGAAATCACTAATTTTTTGGTGAAAAATGTCGTTTTCTAACCCACTCTCTATGGCAAGTCTTTCTCATTCACAGACTTCTCCTGCCTTGACTCAATCTTTCCAACTCCAACCACTTCTATCAAATTCTATTTTATGGCTTTGCACCTCTCCTTCCTCTAAGTCATACTCACTCCATTTCCACAGACCTTTTCCTTCCTTTTGTAGCCTGGTGAATCTGAATTCTCTGCCTTTCCCCTTACTCCTGCCCCTCCCCAAAACAATATCAGCTTTTGTACTTCAGTATGAGCTTCTCCTCACACTTCCCTATGCAAAGTAACATACTTTTCGTCCCTTCCCCTAACATTTCTACCACAGTTTTCTGCAAGTTTCTATTCTTCCCTGCACAAGATGGATGCAGAACAAACACCCACGAATGCTTGTGCTTCTCTGTTTCTGCTCCATACTGGTATCTTCCTCAAGGGGCACATACTACCCTTAAGATGCAGAACACCTTCTGAACAACAAATGAAGGACACTAGGATTGGGGTGAATAATTTACTGAATCTGCATTAAACCAACCTCTCGACATCTGTATCATGGGACATGCACACAGCAAAATGCAAAAACATTTCATGATTGTGTCCAACTTTACTGGTAAAAATTAAGGTGCAACAATATATTTTTCTGATTTATAGTAAAAAAGACTTAACCAATCACTTATTTGCAACTGACCCACATGATACATATCACATAACCATGAAAGGAACATTATATTAAATTTGTGGTCACATTTTTAAAAAGGATGCAAGCAGCTATTTGTTTAGTAAAAAGAATTTTCGATTTCAGTTTTATTCTGTTCCTTGAAAAGTAATCTCCAAATGTTCAATAAGTGCCAGAACAAGGCAGATATTTATCATTAAAGCCACTAATGCTGTAACTACAACAAAAGTCTGTTACAACTATCCAATACTACTTAAATTCTTTTTAGCCAAGAAACCAGATGTATGAGATCAGTCAAGAGGACAGAGTGCAAGTTTCTGCATGTATCAGCATGGAACTGGCCTAAAATTTCATATAAGCAGGCACTAAGGCAATCATCATATAATATCTTTACCTCCTGCCTTCTCCCCAAACTCCGTTTTATTGATTTTTCATGAGTCTGTCTGAGAAGCAAGAATTACTCAGACCTCTGCTAGCTGCATCACAGAATTAAAACATTATTCAGTTAGACAGGCTTCTGATGCTGGAGTGTCCTCAGGTAAGTATCTAAACGATGTGCTCTTAATTCCCATCAACTTCAGTGCTTTCCCAAATAAGATCATATGCCTATAAATCTACACCATATATTTATCTTCAAATGATGACAAAAGATAGTAAAATACATATATCATACACATACCAAAGCTTGGATTCATTTGTTTTAATTCACATTCTTAAATCATGTACCTCTATTAGGTGCCTGCATTCCCTGTGTAGTCAATAGGGAGAAACAGATGTTTCAAACAGGCAGTTCAGGTCTCATAGCCCTTCATTCTGCAGAAGGAATGGAGCCAACTAGCTTAGACCATCAATTATGTACTCAGGTAGGAAGACACCTAGCCAAAGAAATGAAGCCTGCATTCACAATGTTTTGATAACCTAGAAATACTGACAGGTTTCTAGAGGGATTTTCACCACTGTCTAAGCCACGCACCTATGTGTTTCACCCAATGTCACCGTGAAATCAGAAGTTCAACCATCATCTTAACCACATCACTCATTTGCTTCCCTAAATGATGTGACTTCTCACCTCAGTTATGCAAAAAAGCCAAAGCAAGACAGACCAAAGCCTAAAGATGCACAGAAAGTAACAGATTTACTTTGCAGAGCTATGCTTTTGTTTTGTATGCTGCTTATTCTTTTCCACTATCGGAAGTATGCTATTAAAGTCTTAGTACAATCCAGAACACCCTTGAGACTAAAGTCCAATGCATCTTCTAGTAGATCAGTTACAGTTAAAATAAAACCCTACTGTAAACTATTTTTAGTTCTATTGACAAGGTGTAAAATGAATCTCCATTAATGTAAGTTATACTGTCAGCCAAGGAGATATAAAGCATTTTCACTAGTTTCTAGAACAAACAGGATCTTTTCTGCATGAATGTGACAAGATTTCATTTGGGAATGCTGAATATTCTAGAAATAATACTACTATTTCTTTTATCTCTCTAAAAACAACAATAAAAGATCCCAGTAAAGACTTTGCCTTAGTCTTATCACCAACTTATATATATGTTTATATAACAGAATATAAAGATTGCTTGCTGTGTGAAAATATTAAACATGACAGACTGCAGCAGACAACACGTAAGTTGGTAGAACTTCAGAAAGCAATTTTTCTCAATGACTTTTTTTCTGAAATGACAAAACATTTGTTATTTGACAAAATATGGGAACGAAAGTAATAGTGTTTTCATATTTAACATAACATCACTGAACGCCAAAAAGGACAGTTGCACAAATGTTTGAGAAAATCAAAAGTAAAGAAAAACAGAATCCGTTTTAAGTGCTTAGATATAAACTATATTCCATCAGAGTATCGCCTAACCAGAAAATGAAAAGATGCCAATCATTTAACACTGTCAAAGGCAAAGATGCACAAATGAAGATCCTTGTCAGTCTACTCATGCATATGCACCCTTGCAACTTCTGCATTACTTGCAGTCTAGAAGAGCTGTTCTTTCTAGAGCGATACTTACGGAACGCACTGGTGACCAGCGAGGAGAGTCACTGAGCACCGGCCATACTGCACCCTTCAGACAAATGCTCTCTCCTCCCCCAAGGTGGGGCTAGGCCCTGCGTCCGCAGGAGCCTCGGGGACTGGCAAGCTGCTGAAACTCTCCCCTTTAAAGGCTGGTCGAAGACTCTCAGTGCTGCCAACAGACAGAAGAGTGTCGAAGGCACTGGCGTGTGGGACCAGTAATTCCCAGTGAAAGGTCCGTAAAACTCAAACTATGATCTATACCCTCAAACTCCATAAAAGCAGTAGGGCCCATGACCCTGTTTAGAGCTGCTTAAGTAACACCACCTTATGTGCATGCTGAACATGGCTTTGAGAAGGTCTAGATGTCCTAGGATGGCTTATGGCCTGCATTTCAAAAACATATTCATAGACCAATTTGTGAACACCTAAGCTCAACTGTTTGCTCTAGCTGAAATGCTGTAGAAGGATTCTGTCCCTTTGGTTATGGCATAGGCAGATCCAATGAGCACAGCTGGTAAAACAACATTATTTTTTCAGCTAAATAAATTAACAGTCATCATGATAGACAGTACCACATCTTAGTCCATTTCATTCCAAAACAATCCATTATTCAAATGAATATTCATATAGTAACACTGTTAAAAGTTGGGTTTTGTTAGCTGTAACAAAGAACAGAAACCATTTGTGTCTCATTTTTGGGCATCACTGGAGGATGTATGGTATCACCTACTGACAGACTATTGTTCAAAGTTCCAGTAATAAACTGCATTTATTATTTATTATTATTATTATAAACAAAACACTATTTGCCCATCACAGCTGACTGCTGGGAAATCATTGTCCCGCTGACATCAGTGGGATAGAGATTTCAGCTCTGTGACTTCACCAGAATAACTGGGTGAAGTCAATAACTACTTTCACCTTCCTTTCTTACTTTTGGGCTTCTTTTAACCTAGAGATATTACAGAGTGATTGTAATAAGTACTCTAAAAACATTCAGTAAGACTTCCATGGATCAAGAAAAAAGATATGTTTTATTAACCTCAAAATGTAAAAAAAAAGAAAAAAGGCAGAAATTGCTATTTGGCAATAGGATCAGTACTCTATTTGAGTTATACAGACAGAATACTCTTCTCCTTTCCATTTTTAAAATACTGATAGTTTGTACAACTCCCCCATAGCAATGATTTTACTCTCTCATGTTACCCAGCAATAATTTGTGGTAATGGAATTCCCAACCGACAGCATAAAAATCAAGTTCTATTACAAAAATGCAGATTTAGGATCATGGTAGGCAGTTGCACCGACCTACAGGAGCCTACCAAAATGTTGTGTGATTCATTGTGGGATGATTTAGCAGCTCTTGGCTTTTAGCAGTGTCAACTTCCACAGTAGGCAAGTACTGAATTAGAACATCACGTTACAGTATACTACACTGAGGTTTTTACAAAAAGTATCATGAGATGATTCAGATCATGAAAAATCTGAATCGAAAGATTCAGATCTTTTCAGAAACACAAGTCAGAGATCAAAACAACTGATCAGGCTTCAGGAAAAACTGACATATTTTCGCATTTAGGTGGCCAAAGACCTCTAAAACTGTTTAAAACAGTCTTTGCCACAGAAAACTGACCCACAGAAAGTAATTTCTAAAAGAGGCACCTAACTGTATGCACCTAATTTTGCACAGAAATGAACACATTAGGTTTATACTAATTAATGCACAGATTAAAATGATATGCAAAATAGCAGTTCATCTGATTTTAGATGCAGTGTCATTTGAAATCTCTTAGGTGTAACAGCAATGTATCTCGTGGGGGGGGGTGCATGTGTGTGTGTATACATTTGTTTTTTCACTGGCAAATATAAAGCTGGAAACAAGTTAAAAAAGAAATTCAAGCTTAAACTCAGGGACAGAAAAGAAATACTGTTCAGTATCATTGCTGGAAATGTTTTTTATTTATTAGGCTTAGGAGGAGGATTCAAAATTTCAGGTCTCCTCTTTGCCTGACAGTGGCAGCTTTTCCGTAAGTTCCTTCTGCCTCTGAACAACTTCAGCCCCTGCAGCCTGTGTATCTAGGCCTTCCTGATTGAGTGCAGATGTTTTGAAGCTTACTTAGTAGACGTCTGCGCAGCACTTTAAAATCATGAAAACAGAAGAATTAAAGAAATGGGTATGTCAAAAAAGTCTTTTTTGCAGGAATGTATTATTTCAGCAAAAAAAGGCAAAAAGAAGATAAAGAGATTGTTGCAAATGTTCTGCCTCCTATGTTAAAGTGGATTAAAGTTTATTCTGCTTTTTCATTCTGTCAAGGTGATGATAACCTTCTAACAAATTTGACACCAAAACTAAAAGTCCTTAGTAGAAACTTCAGCAGATATAATAATCGTATCAGCACACTGGTACAAGAAGAGCTTAAATCCTTTTTTCCGTGTCTTTCTCTAATGCACAGAGAAAGAAGACATGCTTTTCCGTAATTTTTTTCTCCAGTCCTTACAAAGGGTTGAGAACAACATCGTCTAAAATAATACTTAGTTTGTAGATTATGATACTATATAACTGGAGTAAAGCACGGAGCAGACACACTACTCCATACAATAGAGTAGGTCTAGTTTGTGCAAACACAACTCTGCTCAAGATCAGCCTTGCTAAGGGTAGATACTTACTCCTGAGATGGCATTTTGGACAAAGGAGATGTGGAAAGGCAGAAGAAAGAGGTGAAGGTAAGAGACGTGCAGTTTTGCAGAGTTCCTACACTGTGTATTACAGCCTGTCGCCTAAGCACGGAAGTCTTCACAAGCTGAGAAGCAGCCACTGTACTTATCTGTGAAACTGGGCAGTTTTTGGAGAGAAAAAGACGAATAAATGCATGCTGGATCTTTCATTTATCTGTTAGGAGGCATCCAAGTGGTCTTTTGCTAACAACTTCAATATATATATTTCTTGCAGACAGCAATTAACCTTCTGGTACAGATTAATCTCTTTAAAAATCAAAGATGAAGTAATCTTTGAAATTCAAGTATTCAGTAGTTTCATTAATAAAAACTGTCCTTTAGATTTTCCATAATTAGAGTATTCTCCTAATTTATTAATCCCACAGACTGCAGAGCATGTTTCAAATCTTCATCTCCCGTCACAATGACATATTCAAACTAGCTTGAAGTACTCGTAATAAAAGTCACTTTGCGAAGAATTATTAACTCAAAGGATCAGGCAAAGTCTTTATATATCAAAAGTATATTTAAAAGCTAAGCATGGATAGCTTTTTCTACTCAGCCTTACAATTCCTAAGATCATGGCTTAAATAGAAACAAGTTTGGATAAAACACTGACTTTAGGATAATTAGCTTGCCACAGATTTGAGGCCAAAGATAATAAACGTGTTAGTACCTATGGACTAAATCTTCTTTTCTGCCAAAATACACTGATTACAAGACACAGGGCAATTGTCCGAGAGCTAATGATGACTGCTTATTTCCAGTATGTTCAAACTTCGACTAATTACTCCGCTCCAGGGCTGTTCCTGTTCCTGGCAGAGGAGTATAAATCCTCAAGGACGGCATATTTAAGAACTAACATAACGACCTCTGCTTTGACATCCCTCCCCACTCTGTTCCTCAACTTGATTCTTCTGCTAGTTAAAAGGAGGTCACCTGGGGCAGGAGTCATGCCAGTTATGAAATCCCTAAAGCCAGCAAAAATCTCAAACAGTAAGTTGGATCTTCATGTCACTACCCAGGCAGCATGAAGAAGAAGAAGACAGGACTAAAAAAAAGCTGGAGCTATGTATGCACATACTTCATTCACATACTTTCACCAGGCTACAGAGATTATTCTGCCACTACTTTTTAGTTATTTATTTGCATACTGGGTTCCTGAGTTTGAGAGTACACGAATTATGAATCTGTCTGCACATACACATTGTTTTTCTGCAAAGAGTATTTATGTTTCTAACTGCAGTCTTTTTGGGTGCTAACATCTGATTTGAGCAGGCAACTGTTTCAATGCACACAGCATCCAACTTGTGAGTAAGACCAAATCACAAAATCTAAATGGACAACTCTTATAACACAAGTGTTCCTGATGAATACTGAATGTTTTAGCTCACTGGAAAGTGGAGTAAACTCTATTTTATTATGTAAGCAATTCTCCTGTCCTCCATCCTCTCAGTTTTACTAGAGAATACTCTGAGTATGCCTTCTGGGTTAGAAAGGATTGATAAACCTTTTAACCTCCCTAATTTTCAGAAAAATAGTATCTTTTGACTAAGGAAAAACTTCCTCCCACTGTTGTTGCATTGTTGTTGCTTCTGGCACGAGTTTTCTAATTAGTGAGAGTTGTGGCTGGCACCCCTAAGCGCAATGTTAATCTACTCACACAGCAGCAGCAGCATCGATACCACAATCTCTCTCCCTCCATTTCCTCATGGTCACTTTATTATTATGATAGCTCAACATACACTGCCATGCTTGGCTGTTTTTGTGAAGATATTTTTATATTATACACCTCAGTCAGGCCATGTATTTTTGGCCCCATTTAAATATATTTAACACTTTAAATGCATTGACCTTGGTAATATTTCTGTTTTGTGAAGCCATCTATCCTTTTGTTCCTGATTAAACAGACAGCTCTTGACCACTTGAATGTTTTTAAATAAATAGATTAAGCAGCTAAAAACTACGCTACAACCATGAATCAGAAAAAATAAAGATGTTTGTGGCTTCTATGGAAGGCTCATTACAGACTCTGATATTGCAGTAATCACCTAAGTCTGATTAACTGACTATTTTGAATAAAAGACATGAAAGAAAGTGTCTCCAGGAGGGGGCTGTGGCGCCATCCCGTGTTCCGGTGCAGTGGGCCACGCGGTCTCCTGTGTGCACCCTGCAGTGGCACACGGTTGTGAGGCCACCCCAAAAATATTGTACGCTTTCCATCGTCAAAGCTCAGGAGAATCACGTCACAACAGCCCCCTAGACATCACCCAGAAGAGAGCACAGCTCACCCTGGGGCTAGGGACATGCTGCCTCACCAAAGGGACCCGGGACGGTAACTGCCTCTGGGACATGCTGCCCGAAAGCTAGACACGCTTAGACAACAGGACACTGTTGTACTTCCCAGGGTTTGGGAAAGCTAGGGAGCGCGCTGCCAGGTGCCAAATCCCCTCCGAACAGCACCTAGGCTTTATCTGCCTAACACAGACAAAATGCAGTGCAACCTTAAAAAGAAAATGCTGCTGTGCTGAATCAGAGGAGCACTGAAGATCGCACTGTGCGAGTGTCCAGACAAGAGAGGCTGCTTGGGCGCAGGAACGCTTCTGCACTCTCCCTGCGAGCTTCCAAATTTTGTAGAAGTGACCTGTATCACCCCGCATGCAAAGCTGTTTGAGTAGGGCATTCTTTTGGTTTTATGCTGTTTTTCATGAAGTATGTTGAATTATATGTTGACTACATGGAGAACTCCTACCATTAATTTAATTCTACAGAAAGTTTATAAAATGATACAGTATTATTCAGCTAGAATTTGTCCTTGATCTGTGAACACATTTCTTGTATCGTTTTGCAACAGTGGATATTTGCAAATAAAGTTAATTTAAAATTATAATGAATACTGGCATTTTGTCACTTCCTGTGGTATTAAATCCAAAAGCATTTTCTTTAATACCACATAAATATGCATTCAAACGAACAAAAAAATTTATGCAAATACAGGTTCCTTCTGTAATATCAACATAATGAAACAATTCCAGATTTTCCTTCCTAAAGTCCCTTGCTTTAAGTACAGCCTTCCTCCTTTTTCACTTCTTGGATTATGCTGACAGATGAGACAGTCAGCTACTCCCTGGCAGTTTGGGAGCAAGCTGACACATGCCACCTTGCAGATCACGCAGACAATTCACAAAAGCACAGTATGTGCTGTGGGACTGGTTTTATAACAACAAAGAAAATGGAAACCTCAGGTGGCTGCTTCAAAGAAATGTCTGTCCCATTCCGGTTCTTTCATTTCAGACTGATATGCACTTATTAATTTGGCTAGTGAATTATGTAATTCAGTAAGCGAATTATAGTTTGAGTTATGCCATTTATATTCAACATGATGCCAGGACAGCTACAGGCTGCTAGATCCATGAATTCCATTTGCAGAATACAAGAGAACTTATTCTTCTAAAATGATGATGTGTTCATGATTCTCTGTAACATATCAGGATATATTGTACATTTATGGAGATGGGCTTGCATGAATGACATCTTCTGATTATTTTTCCTCACTAGCAAAAGAATCAATTTCAAACATTTCAATTTACAAACCTTAATGATTCTGGATTGCAAATTAGCTTGTCATGGATTTATATCTGTATTCCCTGAAGTGCCATCTAAAGTCCTCCTACGTTCTAGTGTCTCCAGGGAAATTTAGAACTACTTTACCCTGAAGAGCAAGTTAGCAGTATAAGAACATGAATATACAGAGGGGACTGTTATGCAATACTGACAAAGCAGCCACACCTTTAAGGCAAGCCTGCTCTGTTTTCTACTGTAACAGGAAAACAAACTGTAGAATTAGGGATTTCTGTCAACAGACTTGTGATGGTTCAACACATAAGCCTGACCCCATGCAAGACACTGCATTTCCTTGTGCTCTTGGAACATTACTAACAGACAAGCAACATCATCCAACACTGAAAATATTAATTTTTAATGTTGGGCCTTCTTGGGATACCACTAAATAAAACATTTAAGAGAAAAATGTGAATCACCTAGCACCAAACGGCTGATACACCTCACACCATACTGCCAGGTATATCTTTGTGACTGAAGTTGTTTGCCTATTATCTCTGGGCCTTCAAGCAAAAGAGCATGAATTTTCTCAACCGAATTGGCCAACAGAAATGCTAAAGAAAACCTATATAAAAATCAGGCAGCAATTTGAAAGGTGAACAACAATAGCATGACACAAGTCAATGTCTAATAACAAGGAGCCTTCAGAGAATTTCTAGCTGTGACAAGATAAAAGCTCAGTATTTTAAAATCTGACTTCTACCCATGTCAACATAATATAATGCTGTTTGGTGGAATACCAGGAGCTTGATAAAACTCAGTATTTTCTATTTTCTCCAGAAATGACTGAAAACCACTAAGGTTTCAAACTCTCTAAAACTCAATAAGAAGTTTAGGCATGAGTAACTAGGAGCCATTACAAAGGAATTGCAAAAAATTGGAGCAACTTTATAATCATATATATGTTCTAAAAATATATATATATAACAGTTGGTACAAGATAACAGCATTTTCTGGAGGAAGGGTGGGCATTGCCTACCTGCCTCTCTGGAAATTTGCATGAAGGACTCGACTCCTTTTTCTCCATAATTCCCTTCAGATGCCAAAGTGGATACATAATTCCATCCCAAAGCTTTTACAATGTCCACCATTGCTTGCGCTTGGAAGGAATCTGGAGGAACCACACGCGAGAAGAAATCATAGCGCCTGTCATCACTCAACTCTGGTGCAGTTGAGGCATAACTGATTTGCGGGATCTGTAGAAAAAAATAATTTCTGATAAATATACATATTCATATACTCATTGTACTTCTTGCAGCAGTTAGCTAAAGCAGTTAGCTTTAGCTGAATCTCAGTTTGTCTTCCCTGTACCCATCTGTGGTTCTCTATCATGTTCCTTTACAATGTACAAGTCAAAGAAACAATCTTTTCAGTGATTTCAAGTGGAAATTTATACAAAAAGCCATTAGTCAATTTAAAACAACTTTACATATTGTACACTCGCAATATCTTCCTTTCAGGCAATCTTAATCAAATACAGCATATACAAACCATTTTTTTCCTGCTATGTCCTTTTCATTGGTATTCTGGTTTTACTAGCATCAGATCATCTGGGATCCTGAGTTCAACAGACTTTGAATGTACACTGTCCTCACTGGTGCCACAAAGAGCTTTTATCAGTTTCTGGAGGAGGTTCTTAAACATTAAATTGTAACTCCAGTTTTAAACAAAAGGATCTTTATTTTTGAGTCTTTTTGATAAAGACCAGTAATGAAGATTGCTAAGCATGGCAATCTCTGTCCTTAGAAGAAATACAACCAGGTCACTTGGAGCATTAGTCAGCTCTGTCCTAAACCACTACCTGTCCATGACAAACCAGCTATTGCTTTTTCTTCTCACTGCAGACTGTGATGGAGATTGACGGTTAATGGAAAGGCTAGAATATTGTTTAGGGTTCTTTTCTCCTTGATAACAAAGGCCCCCAAGCAGTTATCAGCTGACAGTTCTTTAATCCCAAAATACATTGTGCAATTTTTTGGGTAACAGTCTGGGACTGTTCCTTATTTTAAGGAGCCTTCCATAATCCTCACTTGAGATGCCAAGGAGGATGAAAAAGGATTTGTAATATCCACAAACACGATAATATATTTTAAATGATCTAGATTGTGGAAAGGTCAGTATTTCATGCCTCGATATAGGCATCTTCAATATTCTCATATTCTGTCTCTACATAGCATTCCTACAAGTATTTATTAGCTCTTCTGGGCTTCTCAGAAGAATCAACATTATATTCCCCCAGGCTCAACACTGCAAAGGGTTCAGCGCCTTCAATCCCACAGAGGTCAGTAGCACATGAGAGCAAATGCAGCATTTCCAGAGAACGCACACTGTCTACATTAACAAGTCCTACAGCAGAATAAAAGTGGATCTGTAAAGCAAAAATGATGCTGAAGACCCAGCAGATAGGTGAACTTAACTAAAGCATATGAAATTACTAAACACCCCTAAAATTGCTGAGAAATGTTCCTATCTTTAAAAGTAATATCTACTATTCTATTATAAACCACAACAAAGTACATGACTTATTTAAGATCTGTGTAGCTTCATTCAACATGGCCTAGAGCCAAACACGGTTTATGGCCCTTGATCAAAATCCTCCCCGCACCAGCGGTATCCTGTGCACAGTGACTTTGCTGAATCAGGTCCCTGGTGTAGCATCACTCTTAGCTGTTATGAATTATTAAACCTAAATAAATGCTTAACTTTTAGCTGGTGTTAAGGCTGTCATTATGTATGTTAGAGAATCAAATCCACCACTACTTGGAACAGTCCTTCTTTCGGATGTGTTGTGTCACTCATCTGGCAGATCCATCCCATGTTTTAAAAGACTAATGTCAAAAAGACATTGCTAATCATGCAGAAAGCTGGGATGCTGTAGGCTTTTAATGTAAGACAGCAGTCATCTACAAAGCCTTGCCAGATTTACTTTAGATCTGTGGGTTGCGGACAGCATGTTGCCAGCAAGACCTTCCAATGCTGGAGTCGCAGAAAATTTAAATAGTTAAAATTCAGGCTGGCAGGAAGAACACAGCATGATGTTGACCAGTATTACATGGTGGCCTTCAAAAATAACTGAAATTCCTAATTTGTCTGTGTCTACAATCACTGTTTAATAAATAATTGGTGACATTTTAAGATAGCTCTCTTCACATTTGTAAAATGCAGTTAAAAGAGATTGCTCAGTTGCATATCAGCTTAGTTTGTCTATTCATTTGATGGCATTATATTAAGTAGAACAGTTAACCAGGCTGACGTTATAGGTGCTTTTTACCCATTACTAATTAGCCAAGCATCCAGTATACAACATACAGCCCCAGATACTGAGCCATACTGAGATAGCAGTGTGCTGGGTTTTGTAAATTATAAATAGAAGAAGAGATGTAATATGCATTTTATCTGCAGACAAGTGTTTGCATTCCACAGTGCCAACAACTGCTTTTTTAGGTAAAAATCAAAAAGGACCATATTCTGCACCTTTACAAAAAGCAAACTATCTGTGGAATTTGCTCCAGTATTTATATTACTTAGGAGACTTTTTGGGTTTTAAGCCTTTTTTCTCTGTCCATAAAACACTTCCAGCTTTTGCAATCACTTGCAGTAGTAAAAGCATCCATGGCTTTTTTACTAATATTTCTTACAGGTTATCTAAAAACAATGTGAAGTGATATGTATGAAGAGAAGAATTTTAGTAAGATTTTATTTGGATATCAGGAGAAAAATAATTAAATAGCTATAATATTTACTGCAGCCATTACAGTTTAACTTTGTCCAATACGTCAGAGCATCTTACAGATACCTATGTGTTCCCTTCCTGTATTTCTTCCTCCACAGCCAGGCAGCATCCCAGATGTACAAACTGAACATCTGTTTGCATCAGCTAAAACAATACAACATTTCTTCTTCCGTTCATTTTTTAACACTCAGATCTATTCCCCTTGGATGTGGACAAGTGTCCCACAGACTCAAATGGAAACCATTCTCCCATACTTTACACCATATGTTCCTCTTGGTTATTGTTTTGTTTTTACAGAGTGACTTTAGTTTGAAAAACACAACATCATATTAACTCCTAATCAGACCAACAACTGAGAGACAACACACACTGCGACCTACTGATCGCTGCTCACCAATTACACTTACAGACATGCACCTTCAGCTCTTGTGAATTTTAAAGTCCCCTTGAAAATAAAAAACAAGATAGTCTGACCATGCAAGGGCAGGCAGGGGAGATGGGTTAAACCCATCCCCTTGGATTACCTCTCTCGAGTGTTTGCTGTTGCGTCCCAGGCGCTCTTTGCCCTCCGGCTGCCGCCCTCCCAGCTCGCTCACAAGGGCGGCACACGCAAACACCACCGCTGCTGCAGGGCCAAGAACGCAGCGCTGGACGCAGGCATTTAGCAACCTGCATTTAGCATTCCAAAAAACCGCTGAACTGTCAGTCCTACAAACAGAAGTCTCCTGTTTATGACGCCTGGGCAGTAAAGACAACCTTAAACATAGTCCTGCTCCTAATGTGCCCCCTCAGCATGCTCCCAGTGGTACCAATTGCTGCCAGTTTACTTTCTGTTTTGGTTTTGGAAACTGCTGGCACAGTTCAGGCTCATGAACAAAAGCCATCAGCTAGCAATGGCTAAGCTGCCCTCTGCTCTGAACAGCTTGGAAAACTCACCCATTTCCACCAAGTCACAAACTGAATAGGTGGCACCTCAAAAAAAGAAGTTCACACTTCCCTTTCCCCATTTTAACAGGTTTTTAAACCCATCACTCCTCTCTTAAGCCACACTCATTCTCCTTTGGATCCTGCAAGGGTCCCACCTGAGACATCACATCCCGCTGCCATGGGCAGGGCCAGGGTGTCAACAGATCCAGCAAGCATTACAGAGACTGCACTGCAGGGGTAACCTGGCCAGCAAAAAGCGAGAGGCTGAAGGGTGCACCGGCCCAAAAGGGGAGGGAGTGCAAGCTCAGATCTATTTGCTATGAATCAGAGGGGCGAACTTCAAAGATCCTCACTCTGGACTCTTCAAAGCAGGCATGAAATGCCTCAGTCTTGGAAAATAAACAGAATCCTAATTTTTATGGGGTTTTTTTTGCTACATAATATATTTTGAAACATGATTTAAAGTCCGTCTCAGTTTTAGCCCCATAATTTCATGAGTAAATATCACACTAATGACAATTTTCAATTTTCCAGGAAAAAAAAAGTTAAATCAGAGCTAGTTTTGAACAGATTTGTTATGGAGAAAGCTTCATCATAGCACTGAATATATATATTTTTAATTAACCATCTAAATATTTTCTGTCTCTTCTAAATTTTTTTTCTTTCATGTTGATATAATCTGGTACTTCCTATTTGATCATCACATATTCAAACTTCTGTTTAAAGAAGCAAGCATTCTGTTCCATCAG
Source organism: Apteryx mantelli (assembly GCF_036417845.1). Taxonomy (NCBI): domain Eukaryota; kingdom Metazoa; phylum Chordata; class Aves; order Apterygiformes; family Apterygidae; genus Apteryx; species Apteryx mantelli. The sequence continues at coordinate 27,164,096 of NC_089989.1, read as the reverse complement.
ATTTTTCTATTTTCTACTCTGAGACACATTTGAAACATCAAAAGCTTTAGGGAATTACATTCCACTTTCCAAATGGCTCTAACATTTTGGCAGAAGAGTTGTGATCCATAAAGCACAGGGGATAAAGATCCCCCGGCCCTTACACAACGACGCAGGGAGTAAGAACAGCCCACGGCTCTCCTCCACATGCTCTGCTGCACAGCTGCCAGTGCCTGTCCGACGAGCGCTCCCGTCTGCTGGGGTCCAGAGAAGACACAGGCAGACAGATCCGAGAGCCTTTAGCAGCGTAACAAGACAAGGCTGTACGTGCAGTTTTCGGAGGGACACTCCCGTTTCAGTAAATGACTAAGCAGATCAGCAATGCAAGGGGCGGATTTTTTTGAAGGCAGACTTTTTTTTACAAGATCATAGCAAACGTCACATTCAAGAGCTTTACATGTTGTTTGACTAGCTGATGCTCTGATTACACTAATAGTGAATGATTAATGGGAACATTGCATTTGTCAGGGATTAATTAATGTTAATTTATTTTTAACATTGAACATTATTCTTCATTTATTTCATTTTCTTCTGTTAATGGAAAGCTCTCTCTGGATCCCTTCATCACACTTGGTTGACTTGCTTGAAAAGCTGGGTCTGTTTTGCGAGCAGGAGCACTAAAAGGCACAATAGAGAATCTACTAAGAAGCAAAACATGTTTCCGATGGTCTGCTAAGTCACATTAAACATCTTCCAACATCAGGTCTGGAACTAGAAATTTCAGAGTAAAAGGCAACTGAAAGACAAACTTGATGAGTTTTGTGGGGGGCCGCTCTAGGGGAAAATCTGTACGTTATCCACCTTTCTCCCCATACACATCCACATTGAACATACCAAGAATCGATCTTTTAGCGCAGCAGACATCCATCTGAACAGATGTCTCACCTGCGCTTTGCCTCCGTTATCTACCAGGATACCTACAGCTCCTGCCTGTACAGAAAGTACATCTGCTATTTTAAAGCACCTTATTCCAGTTCAGACTGCCTTTGTATTGTCTCCTTATGCCTCATCCTGGTTCTCTCAGTGTTCAACAGACCCTCCTCCTCAAGCAAAAACAACAGGAATAGCTGCGCATCCCCCCTGGAAACACGGCTGAGCTCCGGCACGGGCAGGGACGGCAGCTCGCTCCGAGGCTGCAGCAGCTCCTGGGATCATCGGGCTCCCTGTCTCACACCCTCACACCTGCATCCGACCTAGTTCCCGGTTCTGCCTACAACTGCACTCACTCTGCAAAGAACCTTGCAAATCAGTGGAACCACATAAACAATTATTACTCCTGCGCTACTTTAAATGTGATGGAGTTACGCTATCTTCTCCTCAGTAACCTATTAAAGGATTAATAAAATGGTGCACCTGAACCCACTCACCAAAGGACAGTTGTCAGAAAACTTCAGAAAAGGCAATTTCCCTGAGGATCATGTGCAATTAAGATAATGCATGAGTATACCTGTTGAGATATTAATGAGCTCCCACCAGGGTAATATTAAGTTCACAGTTTGCTGCAATTTCACTTTCAACTTCCTATTAAGTTTTATTAATATGATTTTCTGACAATAGAAGAAAAAATATCCTCTTCTGATAAAGCCTCTTGAACTCATCTTATTTGGCAGTGCATTGTCAGTCTACACAAATTGCAAAATCCTGCCAATAACTTTACTTTACAAAAATAAGATGCCTGAAGACTTTTCACTTGGCTGCAAAATTCTTTGGTGTGAACTGATGGATGACTAACAATCTTGAATCTGTTTAGGTCTCAGATTTTATTCATGTAGAAATTTCTCATGTCAGGATTTAATCATCAGTTAGTACAACTACTCTTTGTTCACCATTTACATCTCAAATTGCATAACAAACAGCTTCAATATCCCGTGAACTGCATATAATTGTTTTTATTGCCTTGAATTAAAATTATTTGAAGTTTCTAACTAGCTGTTTTCTCTGGGCAAAACTCTTCTACATTTTCTTCATTTTCATTTTTTTCTTAACATGAAGAAAAATTTATGAGAGATACAAAGGAAGATGGGATTATGACTCAAAGCTTGCACAGAGACGAGGAACAAACCCTTCCGCTGATTTCCATCAGGGCTGAATGCAGATCCTCGTCCCCTCCAGTTTGCCAGCAGCTGCGCCGTGCGTGTTCGCTGGCACTGTCATCTCACTGGACTCACAAAAAGAGTGGGACTCACCAACTGCAGACGCGCCACCGCCGGGGCTCGCACCTCGCTCGGGTGCTGGGACGTCCTACCAGGCAACCCCCACCCTGGCATGGCCAGCTAATTTACGGGAGGAGACATGAAAAACAGCACCATTGGCTTGTTCGCTTCTTTGCCAACCTTTCCAAAAACTAAACACCGCTGAATTGATAGCTCTGCATATATTTTCAGAAGCTGCCAATCTAGCAACGTGTCCTATTCCAGGGATTCTGTCCTGAAAGGTGCATATGAAAACAAATATTACTGCAATTCTTACTCTAGGCCTCTTATAAGACTAGGGAATAATACTCCTTACAGTCTTAGTTAATGATGAGAACAAATCTTACCAAAGTGCTTTGATAATCTCACCCTATTATGTTCTATTATGAAATTTTAGAAGTACTACATTTCCAGCTGATTTTTACACTCAAGAATCAAATGTTGACAATTAAAAAAATGAGGCAAAACAATTAACAAAAAAGTTTTCATGTAATTCAATTTTCAAAGCAATAAAAAAATAGATCTGTACAGCTCCACTATATTGTATAACCTGTTTAAGTATGGCAAACTTTGTTGTTTTCAAAAGTTACACTGCAAGAGCAAATACTTCTGAGCAGTGAACAAAAGTAGCACGTTTAAAGAAGAGTATTTGTATAACAGAAAATTTTCAAAAACATTCATCTATTTACAGTTCACCTCAGTTTTTCTCACTCTGTTTACCAATTACTAAAGCTACCGGTGTTCAAACAAGGTCCTATTTGCTCAGATCACCACCTCTCTTATTTTATCCCACAGTGAATTCCTAATGATGTATTAGAGATCAACACAATCACCTACAAGGGAAATGGATAGATATTTCATAAGGTACAGAAATATAAATATAAACGAGAACAAATACAACGGGAAGCTGAGCCTGGAAGAGGAGAACATTTAATAAAACAGAAATATCAAGATAACAAAAGGAAAACTAAGAAAACAAGCCCAATAAATCATTAATTTATACGAATTTTGTCTATATATAAGTTGGACCATTCCACCTATCTCACCATTTTACGTGACGTTAATAGATGAGTGCGTCATCCCTGAACACAATCTTATAGACCAAAATGACTATTAACATGTCAATCAAACATAGTAAATCCCTTTTTTCAAAGCATTTTAAAAGAGAGATTTTCAGAAGTGCTCACCATCTTCAACTGAGAACATAATTCAGAGCTCCCAAAGTTCATTTAAGCTTTTTTTGTGGGAGTTTCTAAGCAGGATGGCAAAATTCCCTGTCTCTGGAGAGCTATAGGTGTGCTTGACACATCATCAAGGACAGGGTCACTGCTGTATGGACCTCTTAGTATCAGATAACTCAAGAGTGACACAGTGATAGGAGAATAAAGTAGTGTCAGGAGGAGTAATGGACTCACAAAGCACACGGAGAAGTAAAGGGAGAAGGTCATTTCTTTTTTCCGTAATTTCATTGCACTGAATTGTCTTGCTTTGCAGTATATTCTTCAGTTTCTATACATAATGAATAAACACTAGAAGATCCATGCAGACTGTTGAGTGGAAATTAAGAGGGAAAGGCTAGGCCTATTAAAGGACTTACTGCAATTGAAAGATGCAGTAATAGACCTTAACAGAGCTGTTATGAGACAGTGATACACCACTGATCCGATATCCTGACAATTAACCATCCTGAAATAATGGAACAACCTAGTGTACCCTGGTATTTCAGAAACAATGATTCTGGTTAATGAGACCTTTGCCAAAGTTTGCAGCTCCTTGATTCCCAGTATTATAATGGATGCACTCCATTACCGAAACAAACACCTCCACTGCTACTTTGGTTTTTCTCAAACGCAAAGTGTAAGTGCCACTGGCCTTCTAATCCAATGAAACTGTTTTTAAATTCAACTGAGACCTAAAAAGGGCACATGAAAGAGCCCATTTCCAGGCACATAAATCAAACTTCATCCCTAGAATAATTGTCAGGGTACTAAAATCAAAATGGCAAGCTGGGAATATTTTCAATATCCTTAAGGTCTCTCCTGCTTCCTTTTCAGGAATGAGAAAGTACTGTTATTATGAATTATTCTAGAAAAAATAATTGTAGCAATTAAGGAGACAATAACTACAGCCATTAGTACTGTCCACATAGCTCATGGGAGCTTTTTATCAACTCAGACAGAAAGCAGAAAGACAAAATATTATAAACACAAAGTGAAATGACAGTTGTTCATAAACGGGGATATTTCATCTTGATGAACTGTTCCTAGAAGTAGGTCTACTTGAGACAGCTATAAGCTTATGGCATAGGCTTTTGTGTCTGCAAAATAGTAAGCGACCAAACCCACAGCTTTTAAGCACTAAGAGATACTTGGATATACGACTTGAAAGCAGAATCAACAATGTTTATGAAAATAAGTATTAGCAAAATGTAAGTATCTTCTCTCTTATTAAGGCTGTAAATAAAACTGTGTTTCTAATAAATAAGGACACACACCTATCCCAACAAGCTTACTCGCTCTGAATTGAGAATTTTCAATTTAAACGTTCATCCTTAATGTTTTCAGTTGTCTAGCCTGTACACTAGGGAACACTGGCACATCAAGATAGATAACCATGTCTTACTAAATATACTCCAAGTGGCTAAGACCTACAAATTCTTGTACTGTGAATCAATTTATAATGAATTTACAGGCTCCCATCCTACACCGATAAAAATGAAGTTTTTAAAAAAATCTCTTCCCTGACCCTGCATTCCTTTCAGAGCAACATTCTCCCATTTTTTGTAATTGTAGTCACCTTTACCTGTTTCCTTCTGACCAATTAGCTAGTCCTGGCTCTTGAACATTGCCATAAAACACAGTAAAAACACTTGGATCGATAAACTGCTACTCTTTTTAGAGAAACAGTAAGTGGCATCGGACATGCTGTCTATTATCTGGCAGGACTTGGTACAAGATTGAAATGGATACTATAAATTACAGGCTTGAACTCCAGATTTCCGTCCTTAAGTCAAGCCCACCTACATAATCTTTATGGGAACTAGGTAGCCGCCAAAGACCCAACCAAGAACCGGCCACAAACAGAGAAGCTAACACAGGAACAGAGCTGAGATATTGATATAATCTGCTTCGGTAAATGTTTTGAAATTTCCAGTTCCAGCAAGTGCCTCTATTGTATTTAACAGCCTAATAATTTTTTTTCATAGGCATACAACATTCTTTATAATTCAGCCCCTTCGAGCTGGGTCAATGAACCAATTTGAACAGGTCCTGATACTTAAAAACAATTATTCAAACCTGTGCAACAAAACACTGTTTCCACCGTATGGCTACTAAAAAAATACATTATCTTTGAAGAAGCCCGAATAAAATTTAAACATCACTGTCAATATTGCAAATTGTTTTAAGAATAACAAACACCTAAATGGAATTAAACTGTTCTTTCACTCTGTGTCCTTGAGGGAATTATATATATATATATATATATCAATCCATACTATAGCTTAGACACAAAAGGTTCATATATACTTAAGGCTACTCCTTTAGGAAGCAAAAATATATTCCTGTATTTATCAAAAGGCATGTCATATTCTTTAACATTTCAGTGGGATCAGCTGTTATGTTACAGCACATCAGGAACAACACAAAAAGCAGGTTCTTATTATTCGTAGGTATTATTTGAGGTCGCAAGACCTACTGCTATAGTCTGAATCTTCAGCTTTTTCAGTTATACTTTTGGGACATTTTTCAAAGCATTCCTCTAATATCCACTTTCAAAATTACAAAATGACAGGAAATTAGTATATGAATTTACACTGAAATGGAAAAAGATGTTTAGATGCACAGTTACCTGATTTGTGTGTGCAAATTCCTCTTTGAGCGTAAAGCTGTGGTTATGTATTCTTGGAATCACTTCTAAAAAGTAAGATTAATTTTTATTTATATTATATGTTTTTTTTTTTTTTTTGTAGTTTGATCTGATTAACAGTATTTAAACAGTGGTTTCCTCCCCCGGCAGCTGGGTGCCCAGCGCAGGTGTCTGCACAGACCGGCTGGCCGGGCCGGGCCGGGCCGGGCTCTGCGCGCTGCGCTGACGCCGCCAGCCCTCCTCCAGCCCCTGATCTCCATCCAGGTCAGGGCGGCGCCGGGGCACCTGTGGGTCTCCCAGGCCGCCAGCGGGGCCGAGTCTCGCCGCCGCGGCCCCCGGGCTCTGCGTGACGGACAGCAGGCTCCCAGCCTTCCTCCTGGCCGCACAACGGCCCCAACTCCCCCGGCTGACGCAACACATCCTGCTCGGTGGGAACTCGTACGGTTCCCACCTGCAAACGAAATTATTTATCTGCTACGTAAGATGTATTATTGATAATAAAGATAAAAAGAACATGTACTGTTATGAAACTTCGAACTTAATGTTTTGAAATGAAACGTTTAAATTGTTAATTGTGACACAGAACTTGAGCCAGCCTGGTCACAATCTAGCAAGGCAATAAAGTGTTACTGATTTGTAGATCTTACGGGCGAGTTACGACCAGCACCACACATTCCTATATGCTAGTGCATATTCACTGATTTTATAATATTAACTAGGATGTTCCTCCTAGGATACATCAGTTAAACTATCAGTGGAGATTGTTCATCCACTGCAATGCAAGAATGCACAGCTCTTCATATTTTAACTCCAGTCCTGATGGAATGAAAGCTTGAGAGCAGCATTAAAATAATAGATGGCACTCGGCTACAGATAATTTGAAATCTTAACAAAGCAGCAGAGGATCTTGTCTATTACAAACTAACACTCCAAGCCAATTTTTAGCTGAACTCACAGAAGTTGATGGGAATATGTGGACCCTGTAACCCTTCTAATAGCCACATTTTTGTAATCATATGGCACAACAAAGCTGCTTATGCAGCGACACTCTTTTCAACCTTCATGTTGTGATTCCAGTTCAGTCTACAAAACAGCATATACACATTCTGCCTGCCTTTCATTCCATGACATACCTCAATGTCTAAAACGTAATTAGAAAGATATCATATGGAAACGGGAGAACGAAAAAGCTTAAAAGAGGTGTATTTTGTATTCTTTGAATTTGTGCCAAGACTGAATGTACTTTTCTGGTTGTTTACTTCTATCAAAGCCTAAGAAATGCATAAGTGATATATCCAGCAGATAAAACAAGCAATGATACTTCACAGTGAATAAACCCAGGTCTGCCCATTAAATACTATAGATAACAAAACAATTTGTGTCAAAAATGCAACTGTATTCGTAGCAGATTCCTAACAGTAAGATTAATGTTTGTCTAAACCATCAGGTGCATGGGGATGGGAAAGGATACTATCTTACGTAGGTTCAAATTTGGAAGAAGAGCCTTACATCGAGATTTTCCATGCCTTGCACAATCAAGCAAAATAAGAAATAAGGCATTTCTGGTTGTTACACATTCTTAACACACATCTCTTTATACACTAGATTCTGAAAAATAATTCCTTGAGGATTGAAACTTACTTCCTACAGTAAGAAGATTTATATCAAGGCATTCTCAAAAGGGCCATTTCAACCATTCAAAGAGCTGCAGAACAGAGAACCAGAGTAAGTACGTGTCCTATACTCAGTTACGGAGCACAACAGAAAGAAGTAGATAGATTGCCTTCTCCTTTTACATATACCATTCCCATGCACTAATTTCTGCATTTCCAAAACCAAAAAATCAGGCACTGTGAACAGACAGAGAAGTGCAGCTATATATACCAAGTATATATATAAGTGTAAATATGCTTGCAGTGATTGGAACTCACACATCCACATATAGACTCAGAAATCCCAATTATTTTGAAAATAAATCAGATCCAGAACACAAACACAGCAAACTAGCTTTTATGTTCTATTTATGTGTACATATTGCTCCATTCATTGCAAACATAACTGAACATTTTATTGTCTATGCATCTTTTTACAGGTTTTTAATCTGCAAGTATAAATATCATTGACTTTAAAAGTGGCCTCTCAAAGATAACAGTAAAGACTTACTTATCAGATAGGCTGAAATACAGAGAAGCTCAATAGTATAAAAGAACTTTCTGAAAGTAACGCACAAAAACAGACACACGTAAACCCACTGCGGTGGAAACAAATGATAATGTGGTATCTTATGAAACACAATCTTCCTTCAAAGCTTAGTTATTAGTCTAAATGAAAGCTGTCCAGGTAGTATTTGAGCATATCTCATAACTGCATTTCTAGATGAGTGTTCATACTTATGTTGTGGAAAATAAGGTTATGATTTGAATATTTATTCTAAAATTTACAATATAGGAAAGTGTCTTGCAGTCAAGGGGAATAAAAGCTATGGCCTTCTTATCTTTAAACTATATCACATCTAAAATCTGTCAATATGAATTTATCTATATTAAGAGCTTATTTACAATTTCATTGCAAAGGTGAAGTTTTAGCAAGCAACTGAATATCAAGATAAGCAAAACTGAAGTTCTGTGAATGACTTTCACTGATCAGATATTGCACAATTAAGAATCCAAACTCCAAGAGTCCAACTCCAAGAATCCAAACAGCCTCCAAAAGGCCTTAATTTTAGCAGAAAGACTTTCAGAGTGAGAGTCCCTTCTCCCCCACTAGCTCCCCTCCCCTAGATCATCTAAAAACCACAAGGGTACCAGCTCAGTAAAACAGGGTTTTAAACAGGGTTTCTGGAGCTCACTTCTTGATTTCCTTCCATATGATAATACAAGTATCTGCATTTAAAAATGTGTCAGAATACTACAGAAAACTACTTTTTTAAGACACGGACATGGTATTTTGACTCCTATCTGATGTTACTGTCACACAGTATAGAAAGAAATACTTGCAGGGTCATCTTCAGAAGACTGATTTGAGCATAGTAAGTCAGTTTTCAGGGAGCAGTAACTCATTTTTGATAGCTGACTGTCCATGGCAAAACTGTGCATGTCCTGATGCACTTGCCCAAGGCCCAGCTGTAATATCCAAACCATTCCCAGTCTTTATTTGCACCACTTTACTAAAGCAAAGGGAACTATCACAGACAAGCTCCTATTGGCATTTTTAACATATAATTCAGTTCTTAGCAGATCTAATCAGCACAGTGTTACAAGTGCTGCTAGCATTCAGGAACCTACCAATGCCAGAAACATCGGCGATGTTCAGTGAACGCCAGCAATACTGAGGACACATCAAGGGCAAAAGAGCATTATCAGGCCTGTCTTGGTGCTCAGCAGTAGATAGACTATTAGTCCTTCAAGAGGCCATGCAGGTCATGTATGCAAGTGATACAGCCCCTAAAAACATAATTCCTAAGTTCTGTTCTGTTTCTGAACATCTTTGTCTAAGCTGAACCATTTTATTTTGGATCAGCGCATTATCACAAGGTAGAGCCAATAGCAAAATTATGGGTTGAAAAGATTATGTGTAAGGTCTTAATCGCTTGCTTCATTTTTTGGTAATTTATACCTTCATGCTTCAACAGTCTTTTTACTGTTTTTCCTTCTGTCCTGGAAACGCCTCTCTACACTGACTACAGATGATGCCCAGGGTGAAACTATGGTTAAGCAACTACAATTAGAAAAGATGAGTCCAAGGCTACATAACTAATACCAGTATGTGACCAAAGCTATATATCCAACTATACCAAAACATCATTCTTTACTTACAGGAACAGCATTGCTTCTGAAAGTATTTCCAGTGATGTCAAGTAGCATAAATTTACTTTAGACCAAAGGGTCTCGAAATGCGTATGTGGTGCTCAGACGTGCAACTGGGGCAACACGGAACAGTGCCGTCATGAGATGTCGCACACTGGGATAAGAGGAATAAGAAAACACGTCACAGCTACCAATTAACATTTTGAATATTATTACTATTATACAAATGTCTAATTCCCAGTGTTAGAAATCAGGATAAGATTAAATATATGAAGCAGATTATCCTGTGTCTGCATGTACAGTGTGAAGTTTTCCTTCCTATCATATATTGACGTTCACAACTCCTAGAGACAAGATATGGCCTAAATGAACTCAAGGATCAAATCTAACTCATTAGTTCCTGTTTTTTCCTATAGATACTGCCTAATAATTTCCATTATGAAATACAGAAGAGCATTTCAAAGCATCTAAGATACACTGAGTTTAGGGGCATACAGTATATATGGCCAAGAACTGTGTTTTCTACAGTGAATAAAAAAATACTTGGGGGGGGGGGGAGAACACAACTATGTATTTTTATCTCATGTCCCTTTTAAATAGTGTGGTTAAAAGGACATTCCTAGACACACTTTTAGCAAAGATGCAACATCAATATGTTCTCAATGTACATTTCAGGTATCTGAAGGAAAGTCTCCATTTAAGAATAGTACTTAAATACCTTTTATTCGGATGTGCTCACTAGTGCTAAAGCATTAGTCTAGGATACTTGAGTTTGCCTCTATGTAACAAAAACCTTGATAAATTACTTGTAGCTATCTATTAAAAGTTACCAAGCTCTCTGTTAAATCATCTGCTATAGCAATGACATCTGTACTAGAGAAAAAATTGCTGTTAACCCATAACAAGACAAATATAATGTAAAATGTTTTCCTGTAGACAAATGAAATACAAAAACTATAACCATGACTAATTTTGACCTATGAACTAAAAACAGTAAGAGAATTATATGACACATTTTTAGGACGCATATACAGAGAAGACATCCCAAGGAATATAGTCTGAATTGCATTTATAAAGTAGAGAGAAATTACAAATGAAAATTTAAACTGAGTAAAGTATTGTTTGTAATGAAAAATCTCCCTCAAGAGGACCTTAGGATGTCCTTAAAATTAAGCCTATACTATTACTTCAAACAAGTCAAATGATTGAAGTCTGTTTGAGAAAAGATGCCATCCCTTACATACCAACTGTTTAAATATATATGAAACTAAAGTTCAAATTAACTAGTGCTTAAGCAAGACATGCAGCCACATGTACTGTGGGTGACTGTAGCCCAGCTCTTTGTACAAAGAACTGCATTTTACTCATCCTTGTTTGAGAAGGCAGCCTGTAACCTGACTGTGCTCTCAGGATGCTTCAAGGTATAAGCAAGTTTGTCTTATTTAAATTTTTACTGTATTTCACGTTTGCATTAGTGAATTTTGTGTTCAGAAAGAGTGGATGAAGGAATTAATGGGAACAAGGTACTTGGTTTCATTTTGATATGCATACTTAGCTCCCATTAACACTAATAAGAGAATTGTATCAATGGAGATGGATGATGAGATGGGAGCTGCGCGCACCGTTCAGTCACCTGAAGGCTTCATCTGAGTGTTCAGTCTGTGTCCAACAAATACTCCCCTGTTCTCACAGGCAGCTCTCAGCTGAGCTTTCCACAGACCTTCCACTCAAATGTGACCTTTCAGAGCTCTGAAATACAACCAGGTGAAATATGCTGGTTTCAAGCAGCCTTTCACTGCTCAGTTTCAGTTCCTTCAGATAAAACAGCTGAAAACAGGTTTCACTGGCAGGGCTGCAAAGCCCCAGCAGGTCGAAGCTAGTTTGCAGGAGCCCTGTGAGATGATCCCAGTGCTCCTGGTGCGGTATGGAGCAGACCGCATAGGCCGATGCCCTTCACTGCACAGCACCTCTTGGACTCCTGTCTTCCTCCCTGTTCATAGTGCAGCTACATCGCTGCTGCACGTTAACAGGAAAAAATGAAGACAGGATAATCTCAGCCACTAAAACATGGTGACCTTTGACAAAAAATTTCCCATCACCTGAAATCATTAAAGCTAGGCTGGGTATTTTTCTAAAAGACAGGCTCATGGTGAACGGGAGCTTTCCACCACCGGTCGATGCAGGCTGTATTAGGAAATACGGTCTGATCATGGGGACCACAAACCTCTCCTTGGGAAACCATCATCTCTAGGCTTCTGCAGTAGTGTCCCACCTGCTACTCCTCCTCCTTGGCCCCTGACAGCACCACCGTCGGCCTTCAAGCAAATGCTCGCCATCTTCAGACAAGCTCGCTCTCAAACAGTTCAGCCACTGTCGTGGGGCTCGCGATTCCCAGAGCCGTCTGACCTCTGGCTTCGAGCACGTCAGTCGTTCCTTCCACTGCAGCCTTTCAACTGACACACAACCAAAATATCCATCTCCATAGCAAACGTAATCATTCTGCCTCCTCATGAAAGCTTCTTCATGGCGTCTCGTTCACTGCACAAAAAACAGCCAGCAATGCCTGCTTCCACAAAATAACGACCATTTTCAACTGTTTCCTTTAGCCTTAAACCCAGGACATCACCTGCTTATCCTTTAAGGATGAGGACTGTGACAGAAGCAGAAAAGCGAGGCATGGATAGAAGAGATGATCCTATGGACAATAAGAAATTTTCCGCTTCTCCTTCATCTGCTTACAAGGTCCAAAACAATACACCTTTGAAATAAGACAGCTGTAGAGAGAATTTAACGTTCATTTGGAAAGTTTAGAGGGTCTTCTGTAGGGACACTGGGCTGACCCTGTGCGTGGGGATGAATTGCACCAGTGAGACTGTTTGTTTACAGTCAGTTTGCTTTTGATTTCATGTTTTCCTTATTCTGACATAAATGTTATCATGAGGAAAAATGCCTGTTGTGTCCTCTGAGTATAAGAAACCTAACAAGGTCCTTCAGGACAAAGACTTTCGGCATAAAGGAGAATGAAGAAATGCAGCAAGAAGAGATGTAAATGAAAGTGGATTATAATTACATGAGAAATCTGTGTTTGACATTTCTTATACTACATATACAAGAATTATAGGACATAATTAAGTTTTAATGAATATCTACACCTTTTATTTCCTTGCATTTTATCTCTAGCCTTTTCAATAGTGCATCATCAGCATGTAATTTTACATATATATAAATATTTATATATTATTACAGGAAAAGCACAAGGCAATCTCACTTTTACCTTCACTGGTTTTCTTCAACTCACCATTAAGCTTGCCAGCTAAATAATTACATTTCTTCTTATCTAACTTGTGGGAAAACAAATTTAATAACAGAAATACAGCTAGAAAGACAAATACTTGTGGGAGAATAATTTTCAGACTTAAACTTCACAAGCTCGATAGATTATTCTGGACATTGGATAATTACTAGACATGTCTTTATCGCAAAAGTGCCCGGACATTCTAATTAATCCAAATTGCTTTCTAAGGGCCATATTATTAGAAACATGCAAAAGCAACTAGCTACAGAATAATTTTTTTTTTTTTAAAAGGTCTCTAACAGCTCTGTCTTTCAGTACCCTAATGGAAACCACACCACAGAGGTCGCCAGCTCCTTCCCTTGCATTACAGAAAGCCAAATGTAAAGGGAAAGAAAGTAGCCTGCAGTGAAATTTATGCAACAAGAAACATAATGAAAAAGCAGTATGGGCTGGACCATGCAGTCTTTTAAAAACACTAAATAATATCACTGGAACAGAAAGAGAGGAAGGATCAGTTTTTCCCTGCTCACTGAACTCGGTGCCATGACTTGGCAAAGCTGCTGGTAGCAGAGCCAAGGGCTGGAGAGCCTGGGAAGCCTCAGCTCAAGGTGCTGTTCACACAGACGCTGCGGTCTTGGACCCACGGAGGTACCGAAATCCTCCCGGAGGGCACCAGGAATCAGCCGGCTGCCAGACAGCACGGAAAGCCCCTTGCAGTTAGGGCAGGTAGCTGCAGCAGCTGGGCTGAGATTTTCTTATGACTTTTGTAATCCAACAGAATTCTGTTCCTCTTCAATGTCCTCTTACTTATTGCTCTTTCTAGCTATCTACGTATTTATTTATTTTGCACTCTTTCTCATGGGGAAGTATAACTCACTAGCTTTTGTTTCATCTCCGAGTGAAAAGCACTTTGAAATATTTTCATTTGCAACACAAACCCACCCATGGCTCCTCTCTGAACTTCTTGCTCGTGCTTAACTTGCATATCAGCAGGACCTCCTGGCTCTGACTCCTCTAAGTCTTTACGTGTCTGGCTGATGAAAAACTGGGTGATGCAATAAATGTAATTCTCTTCCTCATCTCTAACGTGGCAATGCATCGAAGACAGGAATTAATTTTTGGAGTCAAAGGAACGCTGGTAAACCAAGTCACCTGCAGGTTTATGGAAAAATACAGAACATCTCCATGTTCTTCATGTGATTACTTTTATCATTATCATTGTTAAATATGTTTTTATTTGGGCCAAATATGAACTTTCAACTACTTCAAGCATCTGTTTAAAAGAAGGTCATACATAAAATTTAGGGCAGCAATGTACTGAAGCAGAAACATTTCTCCCGCAGCAATTTTAGGCATTCCTATAAAATCACATAGAGGACAAATATTGCAGGTGCCTGGACAGATAAAATGGTACAGAATAGATCTCCTCCCTCAAGGAAATGCTTATTCATTTCTGTAGTGAAATTCATCCCAAGTAAAATGTAGCAATATTCAACATCACTGAAACAAGCTCTCTTAGTCCTTGCCTGCCTTTTTCTTACCTTTCCTGAACAGGTCAATGTTAGTCCATCATTAACATAATTTTCAGTCATTAAAAAAGGATCACAATTATCTACCAAGTGTGTTTTTGAAGTATCATTTGTGCAACTTTGGTGTAAATTGCTGTCAGTAAGTCAATACAGGAGATATTACACTCAATCATTAATCAAAGGAAACATCTTTGCAAAGTGCATGCCTAAAGCAAATTAGGCCTGTTTCGTTTTCTCTCCTGATACCAAAATTGTTACAATATACTTGAACTATCACATACTCTCATAGCTGTACACAGTTAGGTTTGCTTGTATTTTGAAATGAAAGGAGAAGAGAAGCAAGTGCCAATGAAGCCACTTTTAATCAGATATTAAAACAGTTTCAAAACAAACTTCCCTGGTAATTTTCCTCTTTTAGCAGAAAAGACTAGTGTACTCTGAAAACATGAATCGACTGGCAACTGTAGGGCCCATATGACAAAACTTGGAACTTATTTTTCTTCAACAAAATGACAACTTGGGCTCTGCTTGGCATTTCTCTGGCTTTCTGGACCTGCTTTTTGGCTGGTTCGTCGCTGTGTCTACAAGCTGGCTTTAAGCTCTCAGGGATCAAACTGCTAATGGGCTTCCTGGGCAGTCTTGTATTTTTGTAACCTTTTTTTTCATGTTTGACTCACTTTCAGTTGTACAGATCTTGCTGTCAATTATGTCTTGAAGTTTTGCATAGTATTTTTTAGCTGATCCATACACAGGGCAAGTGAGCTTTGTCAAGATGAAAGAGATCACTGTGACCCTGAGCAGCTCCAAAGACAAAAGGTAAAGAACACGTTTCTGGAAAGTGCTAAACATTTCAAGATCTCTGGTCTATATAACAGCATATCTTTTCTTTTTTCTTTTTTTTCAACATGAGAGAAGAAAAAAAAATGTTTAAAAAATGTGCTATGGCTGGAAGTCTTTGCACTTACCTTTTTCAGCACTTGATTCTGCAAGGTGCTAAGCACCAATCCAACAAAGCACAGAAAACTGTTTATTTTCTGCAAGTACCTGAAATAAATGAACTATCCTTGTATTCAAAGTTAAGACCACATTTAAGTATTTTGCCAGATCAAATCCTCAGGATCTCGAAGGCAAAGCTTCTCGTCTCTTCAGTCTGCTCTAAGGCATGCATCGGGCAGCGTGCTTCCACGCCAGCCAGGCAAAAGCTGCCAGAGCTGCACTGGACAGAGACTTTGGTGATAGCTTCATCATAAAGAGTCATCTGCATCTAAACTGTGTTTTTTCACCTAACTTTGATAAAATTAACTACCTACATTTGTACTTTATCATTTTAAGGACCGCTGTTTACACAGAAATGGTAGGTTTCTATGACTCAACCACACCAGACAGCTGACAACCAAGGTAAGAGTACCTGTCTACTTCTCCCTGCTGTACATCTTCACTGAACTGGTGTTCAAAAATAAGCGGGACTTGGAAAACAAGGACAGTCCAAAAGAGGCATGTAAATCTGCCGAGTGCTCAGGGAGTTGGTAGCGCTCACCTCTGTGGCCACCGTTTTCAAATCCATACCATAACATTGGTTCTCGCGCTGTCAGACTTCAAAAAAGGACAATTTCTGCTAATTTCAAGGGCAATCTAGTCCACTCTGGTGTAAAACATGAATAAATACATAACTCTGCCAGCTGTTATCTCCGAATTGAACTGTAAAGACCAGAAAATTCCACTGATTGAAGACCAACAGTGCTACATCCCTCCATTTTATGGATGGAACAAAACCCAGGGAGCAGAATCAAGAGATGTCATGGCCCAAATGGAAACAGGGCAGCACAGATGAAACCTGCAAGCAAGAAGGAATGATACGATCCCGTATATTTTCCCTTTTACGGAATAAAAATTGCACACAAGGAATCACATCCTCAGCTGATGAAAATTGCCATTGGCTTCAGTAGGGCTATACCACAGCTTGAAGATCTGGTCCACAAAATTAACAACACAATGAATGGTACTCTGCAAATAATCATCCATCTGTATTTACTGTATTAAAATGGGCATCATGATTTTGGAGCTCACTTCACATTGATGCGTGTACAGTTCACACACTAAATCACTGTGGCTTTTATTTCTTGTTAAATGGATATTTTTAAAAGAAACTTTTAAGCAAAACACTGGGTGTCAGATTATTTTGAACAACTGAATATAACAGGTCTTCATCAGCTATCACTAGAACAAATTAAGTAGTGCAGGAATGTCTGTAGGAAGAAAAGCTTGTTTTGACGGTGGGGATGGGCTGTGACGTGCCCGGTTAGGCCCTGCCCAGCGCATCATTCTCGCTGACCTGAATTAGACAAGCTCCCTGACCCGTGGTTAAAGCAAGCCTAAAGCCATCACAGGGTTTTGAGCTCAGGGCAACAACGGATTGGGCTTCACAGCCCCAAGTCCTTAAAATGGGGGCAGGGGGCGGGATCTTTATCCACCACTGGAAAATATTTTGAGATTTTTGAATTAAAAACGTATCCACATGTATGCTGAATTTCGGTGTTCACAATGCAAGTTTCTCCAGAAAAGCAGCACACTGTGCCTGGGACTGTCTTCTGTTTGTGATAAACCATAATAAAACATGAGTGACAAATAAAAATGTGAATAGTTTTTCAATATGACTTCTGTTCCCTTGCTGCAACTCCTGCTTTGACTCAGTGGCACAACAGCCTTTTTATCAGGATGCCAGTAGCTTTTTTTAATGCAGCCTCTTTACACTTAAAACACAAATGTCTATCAGATTCCTAGGTGTCAGCTTTTGAAATAAGCACAGAGGTTTTGTTTCCTTCTTCTTCATTACTTTTTTCAATTCCCTTCCCTCCAGTTATTTATTCCTCCAGAGGGTAAAAGAACAGCGCAAAGCAACAAGCCCCTTGTGCATACTTCATCAAGATCCGTAGACTTGCCACTAATTACTGCAGTCACAGTTATCAACCTTACAAGCAGTTCAAAAGGCTCAAACCAGAGCGCCGGCGCGCAGCGGGCTGCGCCAGCCCTGCCGTTCGCCGAGGCCCGGCACCGGGCCGCAGCTCCAGCGCCGCGGAGCACGGCCGTTCGGAAGTGCTGCCTCCTGATAGCGCAGGCAACCAACGGGAAAATTAGCATTGTGAAATGGCAACCTCATTTAGACAGGCACTATGTGAATCCGTCTAATTTGTATACAGAGTCATTATATGGGCACAACCGAGTGACTCCAGCCTTTTTCTTTTCTTCTTTTTCTTCCCAAATAACAGTGCTCTGGGAGTATCTTTAGTCAGCTAGGCGCTGCTGCGAGTTGACAGTTCACTGGCAGGCGTTAAATGGCAGAAACGTTCTTGTTAAGAACGAGAGAGGATAGACGACAGCCAGGAAGGGCCGAGAGCGGCGGCGGCGGGGCACCCAGCACCGGGCTGCCCAGCCGGCCGGCGGGCCCAGGCGTCCGGGCGAAGCTGGCCAGCCACTGCATGGCACAGGAGGCCTTCGCGGCCGCCGAAAACCTCCCTCCAAATCACTTCACAAGCTGCTCACGGGGTTCATCTGTGTCACCGGGAGCTGCTGAGGCGCTGCTTAAAATGGGTGCCGGCCCCTCGCCAGGGGCAGGGTGCTCGCTACCGAAATATCCGCGTTGTTGTGTGCTGGGGCGCCGCACGGGGCGGCACGACGGCGCCTCCCGCCAGCCGCCCCCGCCGCTGAGCGCCCTCCGCGGCGCTGCTTTATTTGGGGGCTTTGTAGTCTTGAAGACTATTTTATAGCCACTCACAACTGCAACGGCAGAAGATTTTAGCATCCATGCTGACAGCCTGGAAATCACCATGTTTAATAACACAAAGCTGAAGGGAAACTGGATAAACAGAAACACCACTTACACACTGTCCTGCTCCGTTTAAATTATTCCCGACATACAGGAGATTTATATCTATCTAGGTACTTACATTGTTTCCATCACCATGGTTTCCAAGCATCTCTCAAATCTTTAAAAATAGAACTAATAACATTTCCTCTTTACTTCTTCCTTTCAAGCTTTCGGGAGAAAGGCTTGATTCATTTACGGCTTTATTTTATTTATTCATTTGTTTGCGAAAGTGGCTGAGCAAAGAACATAAACAAGCACAAGTGTGTATGCAGCTGTACGAGCTTGCGGCCCCGCGGCCTGCAGGGACGGGCGGCGGGCGAAGGAGCACCGCATAGCTAAGAGCAACCCTAGGGAGAGCTTTAATTAATTAACGTAGACACCCAGGCTCAAGAACAGTGACGGCAACCTTGGTACTGCAAGCTCCGGACACTGCCTGCCGCAGGATGCCGGACACAGTGCTCGCCGGGCAAGATGGTGGCGCCTCTTGCTCTCTGTTTCTCCAAGTACGCAAATCAATCGAATAATCTAACGAAAGGTGCCTGGCAGAGCACAGCGCATCGCAGAAGAGACCAGCGGTCTTTGAATCACGTCCCTCCCCTGCTCTAGCGTTACCTCTTTTTCCCCAGGTTGGAGGAACAGATTGGGGTTTTACCTACATTTGCTCTTTTACCATCCCTGTCAACAGTTTGGTTTTTTCAGGAAGATGGCAAGAGTCTTGCAGGTCAGTTAAGAGTTTCTGTTCACCCCTACAGCCTCTTGAAGGTACACGAGATACTGGATCGAAGCAATCAGAAATGTGATGCATCTACAGGTTTCATGTACGGCGTGCCCCTCTGCCCTGGCAATCTGTCCCAAACCCTCTGCTTCGGAGCTCCTGACCTACAGACACATTAACGAAACATAACAGCAACAAATTACTAATAAACAGTAATTGAAACAGTGATGCCTCTATCCCCTTTCTGTTCTTCCACAAAGGAAGGAAGGGACTTAATGAAGTTCATTTTAGAGCTCTCAATTAGAAGGAAAAAAATATTACAGCAAAACTCATGAAAACAGGGAGGAGAATTCTCTGCAAGTTTCAGATCTTTCATTGGTATCTTCTAGGAGTGCAGAAATGAAGGATGGCAAAATCTTTAGACCACCTACCCTGTTTCTAGGACAAGGCAGAGGAGTGTTCCCCACGGACTCACGGCTGCTCTACCTAGCTTACTGCGGAATAATTACAGTGAACAACATGATTTATGTTTCCCCAGAAGCAAACTTTCATATCCTGCTTGATACCCATGAACTTGTAGGGCTCCCACTGACAACCTCACTTAGCCTCGAATGAACCTGCAATATTTATTTCCAGAACAATGCAGCTTCAGCAAGTACCTATGAAAACGCTTTATACCTCAGACTTTTGACCAGATTCGATAGAAAATTTAACCTCACAGATTTATTCCATCCCATTTTACCACCGTACTAGCAAAGGGAAAGATACTAATTAGCTCAGTGCTGTTGCAGGAATGCATAAATATTAATGCAACCATCCAAACTAATTTCACCAATTACTACTGTTACAGCAGCTCTATTACAATTCATAAACTGAGGATCGATATGAAGATCATTTTTATCCAGAGAGTGAGAACTACTGCCAGTAGAACTCTGTCGTACCTTACTTTTCACTAAGAAGGTTAGAAACATTTTTTAAAGACTATAAGAAATAAGAACAAGTATCTGCAAATATTTTAAGAATAAATAACTCTTCATCATTCACTAGGTAAAAATTTCCCACCCAGTTTATAAAGATACCTTTATAGCCGTTAATGAGAATGCTAAGATCCATGACCTGCTGTTTTATTCCAGCTTTAACAGCAAGTGCCATTGCCTTTCTGCTTGTGCCTATCAGCTAAGCTGGCTTTTTACTCTAAACATTATTTATGTAGACTATTCTTTCTGTTATAGAATATACACAGAGCTTCTTTTACCACAAATTGAATGCAGAGAAGTTTGCCATCTCCTGTTCCTAAATCCTAGTGCACAGAGCATTTAACACTGAGCTATGGCTGAAAAAGACTCATTAAACCAATGAGCAGATTCCTAGCTAGGGATTTTTGTTCTCTTTCTAGATTTCACACTGATGCTTCCCTTTAAAGTGTTTGATCTCAGAAAGATTTCAGTATATGAAATGGCCAATTGATTATATGACATGTTAAAGCTTAAGTTCACTTTTATTATGCATATAGCATTATGTTTATGCATTTATTTCCTTTCGTAATGTTTTTCCCCTAACTGCAAACACTGCCAATACTGTACTTGGAAATTACAAGGCTAATATCTACTGAAAGTACAGAGAAATCAATCTAATTTATGGAAAAAAATACCATAACATACACTTAGACTGCACTATCAAATTATACCGATTCCGAACAACTGTAAAATTATCACTTTGGTTCACAGACTGAAGGTGTCCACAGTTTCACAACTGACTACCATGATTCAAATACCTAGCACCTACACAAGTACATCACGTATGGGAGTCACGGAGCTAGGAGACATCACCAAGCATCTGAGATACACATCGAAGAGCGACAAAAGCTTAACTCAGAACAAAGAAAGCAAATTTTAACCTCTAGCTGACACGAAGTAACACGCGCGACGGAGACGCGCTTCCAGGTGCGACCGACCCCCGGTCCCGTGAGCGGCCCCATGGCGCGGGCTGTGCCCGGCGCAGCCGCCGCGTGGGTGCGCAGTGTCCCACGGCGCAGGGCCGTCTCCGCGCCCTCGCCCCGCAGGGCCGCGCCAGCAGACCCTCCCAGCAGGCAGGGTGCCCAGCCGCTGCCAAGGAGCTGTCGCAGGGTCTTAAGCAACCAAGCTTCGTCGTGATGCGCCCAACTTTTCTTAGTACAGTCGGCTGGACTAAGATTGAACCTGTGTACTTCGCATTGTGCCAGATGCTCGACAGAGATCTTTTGTATTTCAGGAAAGCAGCAGCTCAATTTAATAAATAGCAAAGCAAAGTATAGGGCCTAAGTGTGTTTTTTTGCCTGTTGGTTATGATGAATAAATGTGGGAAAAATGAAGCAAAGAAAAAAGCCACCAGTAACAATCAGCACCAGAGCAAGCTGCTTCAAAAATCACACAGCTCAGGCCGTTACGGACCAGATGCAAAACTCACAGAAATCATACACTGTGTTATATCCCCTAATGGCTTTCAATTTTAGAAGAAAACAGCTTCTATGTGAACAGCATGGAAACACGCAAGCATCTTGGGGAGTTTTTCTTCTCTGCTTCCACCTGCTGGCCAGACGACATGAACGGTATTTTGGATCGGGATGAGCGCTGCAGATGGAGTTAAACCACTTGTGAACTGATTATAGATGGGTCGTGCCTGCGGCCAAAGCCAGTCAACGCGTTTAAACTTTGTTGACATTCACAGAGCAGCATGCCAGTCCATTAGGTTGCTTTTTATTTTCTGTAAATGCAGCCACAATACAGAGTTTTGCCATTACTGTCTGAATCACAATGTATTTATTCCCTTGGTGGTACTGACAAATTATGTACAGATACCGGACACAGTATTACATACAATATCAAGCAAAAATGAAAGCATAGTATCTACAACTCTAGGATTTCTGTGATGATGCCAACAAAGAGGAATTGAGCAGATAATAATTATCTGGGTGAAAAAAAGTCTCAGTATATTTCAGGAGTTGTTTTTTTTTCCCCCCCAGAAAGGACACTTGCCGAAAATTGGAATAGCCTCATGAAAACTGTTCCTAGAGATAATTACTTTTAATGACTTTCATCCAGGATGAATATTGAACTAAAGCCAAATTCTACTGTGATGTACACTCAAGTATGCAATTCAAGCCTTTAATTTAACCCTAGAGCACTTGCTAAAAATCAGATTTATCTATTACTTTAGCTATCATCCTAAAAATTTCTATGCAATACTCTTATCCTCTTGGATAATACTGCCCCTGGATGCTCCCCAAAACATATATTTGGAAGCAAAGCTGACAAGACCATTTTGCATATTTTAAGTAAACGGAAACCTTATTTTCAGAGTATACATTACTATTGTGAGTTGCATTTGCTGTACCACATTGAACTTAGGTAAATACAAAGTATATACAGACACTCGTAAATCTGAAATTCAGCACTAGGAAAAAAAGAGAGGAAAGCAGGCTACAGAGCTGGCAAGGCAGGAAGCCAGGCCCCGGCGCCCGGCCAGCCCTTCCCGCACGTGCGGCCCAGCACACAGAGGTGCCAGCTGGGCACGGTTAAACACCTCTGCGCCCCGTCGCCCCCCGAAACGCAAGTCGTAGGTGGTCACCAACCCAAACGCCACTACGCGAACAAACACCCAACGTATTCTGCCGGAGATCGCAGCCCGTCGCAGGCGTCCGCGGGGCAGGACTCGCCTCAGGCTCCCGGCCCCCGGCAGCGCGCCGCCGCCTGCCGCAGTGCAGGTTCCCGGCACCGCGGCACCAAGCACCGTCAGCCGCCCGCCACCCGCGAGGCCCCGGTGCCGCGGGCCGGGAAACGGCGTCTAGCCCTGCTCGCTTCCTCCAGGCTCTCTCCAGAACTTCCACCTCGAGACAGCTGTAAAAGAAAAAAAACCTCAAAACATACCTTCACACCAAGCGCCTGATTTAACTGAGAGTTATGACCTATTTATTCGGGTCCTTTGCCAAACATGTTTCTATACAAGACTGGAAAGCATCAAAAGCAAATAAGTGATGTAATTTAGCTATTCACGCAGGCCTTTCTCATCCGCTGCACTAATAATTTAATGAAATAATGGCATGCCAAATACACACGCAGTCCAAAAGGGAGCAAAAAATACTACAAAGGGTCATTTCAAAACCAAACAAACGTGGTAATGTGAAAAGAGCACTTTGAAATGAACTCTGCCATACCCTTCAAGGAGTCCCTTTAATCTGCTTCCCTTCTCTTATAAAGTGCCTTTCCCAGGTATTGCCCGCGTCGCACCAAATACAAGGGACATCCGCGCCAGACGGAAGGGCACGGCGGAAGCATGGCGGGGGGCGGCACGAGCGGCAGCCCCGGGTAAGGACGAGAGGGAGCCGGAGCTTCTCTCGCCTTGGCGAACTGGCCCCGGAGAGCAGGTCCCCGAGACGCAGCTCTGCACAAGCACCACGTGGCCGAACGGCGACAGCGCTCCCGCGGGGGGCCGCACGCACCCACGTCACGACACGCGCTTACGGGGCCGGGGTGCGACCGCTAACGAAGACCACTGACGCTCCTCCAGAGCAGCTGCAACACTCTTGTCATCCAGCAGGGCCAAAATCATTTGTACCTGCTCGTATGGGAAGGAATCCTATCCAAAGTCGTACAAAAGGGAATCACAGCCCAATCCCAGTTGCGAGATGCAAAGCGCCAGCCCGACGGTGGGAGCAGCAGGAGGCGCGCAGGAGGCAGCGGCTCGGGCGCCTGAGCTGCCCGACCGGGGCTCAGTGGGCTGCAGAGCGCAGCCTCCACGCCAGCGACGGCCACGGCGCCACAGAAAAGGGAATTTGTTTCTCCCTCTTCCTAGTCATCAAAGCTTCAGCAGAACTGATAGAGTAAAACAGAATAAAAGTGTTCAACAACAGCAGAACAGCCGTATTTAGGCAAAAAAAAAAAAAAAAGAAAATGTTCTGACCTACTCTGTAACTATAACTCTTACCACCGCATCTTTTGTCACTGCTCCTTTTATGTATCTCTTTCCCACTGAGGACCAGGGCTTAGGATTCCTCCCCTCAAGGCCTGTTAAGCTTTTACTTCTCTGGGTTTGTCTTTAAAGATGTTGCCTATATTTCCAACCCTTTAATGTTTCCCTGTTACATATCCCTGCTCCATCTGGCATTTGCAACACCTTCCAATTTAGATTCATCTGGAATGAATCCAGCAACAGCTTCAGAAATACAGAAACAGATGCTTTAAACAATGTCTTTTCCACCTTTTGCACCGCTAGAAAAGAAGGGAGCTGTCAGACTTCCTTGTTCTCTCTTCTGCACAGGAATACTTGAAGCTACTTAGTCCTTAGCATTCATTAAGATTTACTGAGGAAAGCTCTCATCAGTGTCAGGGCTACAATGCTATTTTGATGGATTCTAAGCACAAATTCAGAGCGAGCCCCACAGCTCACTTGCAGTTTCTCATTTTCTCCATGGATCCAGGAGTATTCACTCTAAATCCATGTCATATCCTTACTGCCATGCAAACAAAATCAAATCTTCTCTAATTGTTTGCTGCCACCACCTCTCTTTTCACAGTTCCCAACTGCCTGTAGCTATATTACCTTCTCCTTCATCACTTCCACTGACGAATGGCCACAGCGGCCACCAGTCGAGTGGCTCCTCCGTGCCCGTGGTGCTTTCCTGGCGGTCTGTCTCCCGGCGCACCGGAAACCCCCTGCCTGGGGATAGCAGCAAGCAGACAAACAGAAAAGAAGGGTTTCGCAGCACCAGTTAACTGTTCCCACCCATCCCCGAATCGCAGCTAGCGAGACTCTGAGGCTCTCCTGCCACCTCGGCTCCGTGCTGCCTCTGCTGCTGCCCAGGGAGGCTGCGGGAGCAGGAAGGCGGCACGAGGGCTCAGCGCCGCGAGGAAACGCGGCGTCCGCGGCCCCGCAGCACCAGCGCAGAGGGAGCCCCAGCGCTCCTCTGTACTTTGCAATTTTCTCCACGTATTTAAGAGCATCCATTCAACAGCCAGCTCTGTCCTGACTCTTCCCATTGCAGCTACGTTGATCCCCAAGGACCCTTGGATTTACAGATCTTTAACCACCTCTGAAGTGGCTGGCAGGAAGGATATCTATACCCATGAATATTTAAGTATCATAGGCATTGATCACATAGACTTCTAGCTCTGCGTTCGCAACTACCTACTCAGTATATATGTCACATATTTATTTAACCAACTCCATTTTCTTCTTTCCTTTTCGTGATTAGTGCATTTTATGCCTATCATACAGTAAGACATTATATCTATAATTCAAAACAGAGCTTCAAAACTGGCTCCTGTTTACAATTAGGGTGTAGTGTAGCACGGATCTAGCGTCTTCTAATGCTGTAATAAATATAAATCAAACTAATAATCCTTCCCATTTTTAAATGCAGACCTACAACCATACAGCCAAACTTATTCTAAGTTTTTTGAGGCACTGCTGATTTTTCAAGTACATATATAAATTAATTTTGTAACCCCTGAACTTCAAACACACATGACACTGAACTTAACCCGTAACTAGTTTCAGGCTGCACCCTGGACGCTCAAGAGGATGAAATTATAGACCTGCAGGAGAGCGACGGCAGGACTGGCCCTGCTTGCCGTTGAAGCGGTTTGCTGCGAACGTGGAGTGCAAACGCCTTTCCCAGGAACAGCTCAGAAGTTTATTCTGGATTTCACATGATCCTCCCAGTGCCATTTATTTGCCATCTTTCCTACTCGCCAACTTCAGCAAACACTAAAACGTGAAATATGGCATACATACCAAAACACTGTCACTTCAAAGTGTTAACAGCGAGGCATAGCTCATCTGTCTCATGGAAACCTGCACCCAGCCGGCTCCGTCTAAACTGCGAGGAGCAAGCCAAGAATAGAAAACAACTTCCATTATACGAACAGCATCAACACGCCCGAAGGTAAATGGATGCGTATCTTATGAAATCAGACACTGTAAGCAGCAGCTAATTGTGCAAGATGTGTGAATGAGGCATTGTGTATTTAAATACTGAATTAAGCTTCAAGAACAAAAATCATATTTCATTTACAGTACAAAGCTGTACTAAAAAAATCTCTTTCACAAAAATTCTATCTGAAAATGCCTTACACATAATTAAATGATACAGTTAATAAAAACAAAGTATCAAAGGGAAAGAAAAATAAAGGTTTGAAGGCAAGGAAAATGATGTTTTCAGATCCGATTTCAAAATTATGTTGAGTAAATGAGAAAGCAAATTTAACAATATTATTATACTGTATCATTAGGAGAAAATGAGAACAATCTACTTATCACTAAACTGCATTTTTTAAACAAAAAAAGCCACTTAAAATAAAATACATGGTGGGTATAAAGACCATAAAAGACGGGTTAATCACAATGAACCAGACGGAAGGTTTTAGCAAAGACTCCCTTCTTCATGTGGTGCAATCTAGAACTGTTCGTTGCCTAAATGAAGGCACAGGCTTTGACTAGTATGGGGAGAAAAACACATTTAGTATGGAAGCGACATGCTGAGAGACAGCAATCACTGAATATTCCACCTCAAGGCAAAAAAGAAGTTAATCTGATGCATTTGTGAGTGGAGTAAAAGGGCACACACAGAGTCCGTTCCAGGCAGAGATTTTATTCACAGCAAATTAAGTGGTCAAAGGTGTCACTCCACTTGCCTGATTCCAGTGCAAGCTTATTATGCGGTGGTATCGCTGTTTTTCTATTGCCCCACAGGTTAAACCCAGTGAAAAATGCAGAGACATCCTAGAACGGGTACAGATCTTGACTGGTATCTCATTTTCTTCAGGAAATGGAAATGAAAGTGAGCTGATGTTTATCATAAAATGTTATGGTTTCAGTAGAAAGAATGTGAAAGTGAGCTTTTGCTGTCCACAAACTTACATCATGACTGTGATGTGCACTGCGTTCTGGCTTAATATAATGCACTAACTACCCCATGAAAAATAAGCAAACTGCATAAATTAAGTGACTTTTCTCTCTTCAGGAACTGAATGCATGATTCCCTAACCAGACCTGTGCATCAAGGATGGTGTGTTCCCAAATTCTCCCTACAGGATAAAAAATAAGATGCATTTGCAGATAGATACTTTGTTCCTTGAATAAAACAAAGGGATGAAAAAAGTTAGCGAGACGAGTTACCAAAAATCTTGACTTGGTACCAATTCTATCTGTTCTATAAATTTAATAATCCAATAAACCTCTTTTATTACAATCTCACAACATAATCTCATTCAAAACTCAGCTAGGTATTAGATTAAAACTTGCCCCTATAAACACCATTAGAAGCCAGTTTCAGAATTTGTAATTTTCAGCCCAGATTAAGTAGAAACTTCAAAATAATTCTAATAAATAAAAATATTAAAATTATCAAATTTATTCTGTTCATATGGTGGATGAATTATTCCTTCAAAGATTACAGTTAGCAGTGAATTATAAACACAAGTAATACCCAAAGTAGTTAGACACATACTTGAAGCACCTTGGAAAGTCAGGGTTTAAACACAGAAGAATCACACTTAAGTTTACTGCAATGAATCCCTCGAAGTAAACCATGTGCTCACCTACCTGATCGAACCAGATGAATACCAGAAGTATTTGGTAACTATATCCTATATGATCTAAAGAATACCAGCAGCTGTTCCTGCAGAGATTCTCTAACAGGTAGGGAAAAGCTAAGTAAAACTATCATCACAAATTGAGAAATGTGAAACCCAGGACCACTACTGCATCTGCTGAATTTGATCTCAGGTCAGTAGCAGCTGCAGGACTGGGGAGACCTTAAAGAAATAAACATTCTATTCATTTATTTCTCAGCCAAGAACCACCCTTTTTGCACTGTCGATGTCAATAGGTGTATAAACTTAAAGGACAGAAATCCTTTCAAGATGCAGAGAACGTTTATAATATCTCCATTGCATCTCAGTGTAAAGACATTGCCATATTTATCCACTCGGAGATACTTTTCCCCCTAACAATTACCATGTATCTCACCTTTCCCATTATTTCTGGGGGGAAACGGGAGATATCCTGTCTACAATCAGTTGTTAAGCAGGAAATATAGAGTCTCCCCGTGCCTGGAAATGGCTGGGACCACTGGCTGGATTCTGCAAAACAGCACCGCTGCATCCATTGAGAGTTAGGCTTCTTCACCAAGTTTATCTTGGGGACAGAGATGGACTCAAATGCAGGTGGAGGCTTGTGGCCGTCACAGTTAAGCCCCTGCCGTACTCCTCTCCCCGAGCTGCAGCAGGGCTCTGCTGGGGCAGGAGGAGGAGGAGCTGGCTATAGGTATCATTTCCTCCTCCTGAAACAACCTGAGGACCAAAGTGAGCTCGGGCGAGCAGATAGGGAGAACGCTGACCCACGAGCGCCCTTCGCCGTAAGCGCAGGACGTGGGAGCCCGGCCTCGGCTCCGCCGCAGCCCCGCTGCGGGCATGGATTTCTAACAGCACTTGGTGCTCCCGACAGCTGGGCACCGACCTGGCCCCCTCATCACTGAGGCTGAAAAACACAGAACAAAACACTCTCCCTGCTCCAGAACATTTCTAATGTAACGCACGCAAAGCGACCTACGTAACTGGTTTACAAAATCAGTGGCTTACCTCCTCCAGCTGCACTGGGGAAAGCAAGGCTCATGGAATACACGAACTTTAAGGTATGTCAGAATATGAAGAGGCTTTTGATGTATATTTAATTGCAAAACTCAAAGAAAATCAGAAAGCAACCTGAGGTGAAAAACCCAGATACGTGATTCAGCTAGGAGAGCTCAGAGAAATGCAAAGAACTGCACATTTTCCCCCAGCTGAATACTTCAGACAATACTTTAAACAAGGAACAAAAATTTAGAAGTGAAAGTGGCTGCTAAGCGCCCTGATGGTCATGGAAAAGGTGTTCAGCTCCAGAAACTCAATGTCTTAACAGTTAGGAAAAGGATATTATGTATTATCATGTATGTTTTCAAAGCAGACCATGATGAGAAAGAGAGAGGGAAAGAGAGAAGAGGGAAAGAGGAGAAGAGCAGAAGAGGAGGAGGAGAAAAACAGACTTAAGAAGGTAATACTTTGACCATGTCTAATTGTGTGAATGCTGAAAATTAATTTTACCCAGCACCCAGCAGACGAGTAGCCTATGGTAACCATAGCTCGGTGGTGGATTAAGCAGAAAGTCAAGAGAAGCAGAGCACATGCGACAGGTTCCAACACCAGTGAATGGGCTGGATTCATGAATCCAGAAGGGTTT
Organism: Apteryx mantelli; assembly: GCF_036417845.1. Classification (NCBI taxonomy): domain Eukaryota; kingdom Metazoa; phylum Chordata; class Aves; order Apterygiformes; family Apterygidae; genus Apteryx; species Apteryx mantelli. The sequence goes on along the minus strand of NC_089989.1, from coordinate 27,134,534 downwards.
CTTAGCTACTTTTCTTTTCCCTGCAAAGTGATGCAATGCTATTTTTTCTCCTTCAGCATTTTCTTAAATTTTTATCTATATCTCTTAGAGTTCTCTGCACTTAGTAAAGGACGACTAATTCTGTTCTCTGACAGGCAAACTAGATACAGGTCTTCTCTAGCTGCATTTAACCTAACAGAAAAATACTATAGTGAGCTAGACACCGCGAAATGGCCAGCTGAAAACAGGAAACCAACCTCTATGGTGTTTCTGACCTCTGCAGAGCTTTATAGCATTGAGTAATTGTTTTTCTCCCTTGAAGCAGCACCACCATCATGACCCTTAGTTTATCAACAAGGATGCTGTGTAATGGAAAAATTAAGGCACTAGTCACACAAATGCTTATGCACAATGCTCAATTTTACACTTATGTGAGGTGTTTTTCAAGCTTATTTGGACAGGAGCTGTCTTACTCATTTGTGCCTACTCTGTAGAATAGCTCGCGCCAGTGCTACTCCAGTTCTTAATAAATAAACGCCTTATTCCTGTATCATATGCATGAGAAAATGTGAAAGACACCAAATTTGAATAGCTGGTTAGGTAAGCAGAAGACCGGGAAAGGTTTTGTTTGGTTTGTCCTCGGCTACTTCACCTGTGCCACAAGGCAGCAGTTACTACGGACTCGCTCACGGCTGGTGCTCGTTATGTAGGGCTCATAGAGCGAGACGGTATCTGGGCGTCACACCGGCAGCCCAGGAGATTGCCACCTCCTGTCCGACAGAGCCAAACTGCCCCCTGGGACCCACACGTTCCTACTGGTCTGAAATGTCTGACAAAATAGATTATTCACTGTTTGACCACCTTTATTCCTGGGCCAATGTTTGTATTGCAATAAAACAACTTACGCTTGTAACTTCAACCAGATTCAGTAACACTGATTGGTTTTGTGTTGGAAGTTCATCCACAATGCTCCTGACTTACGATACCTCTCAACAGAGAGTAAAACTGGTGCCAAAATAGAATACTGGTATTAAAAGATAAGTAAGTTAAGACAAGTATATGATATTTCTGTTGGCATATTATATCCAAGTATTCTTTTTATCGTCTTGAAAGATACTGAGTATATGTAAAGATTACCTCTTCGCAGACCTTATCTCAGGTCTGTTACCTATAAGGTTCTCATTATCATGTATCACTGTACTGCACAGTCCTTCTAATGCATTTATCTTGTACTTTTATCAATTCATGATCCTCTTCTAAATGGAGAACCAAAGCACAGACACAATAGGCCACCTGCCAAGATCACACGGGAAATTGTATTTGAATAGCATTAATAGCCCCTGTTCCATTTTACACTGAAACTCCAAATTCCAGAAGAAGATGGTCTCTCTACTGAGCCAAATTCCTTTCAAGTATCCCTCTTATTTCTCTTCATCTGTAAAGCAGAGGTTTGTGCTATCATTCCCAAGACAGCCATGGCTTTTTAAAGGAGGCCATGGGTGACAATACAGTATGTTCTGCCTGAGAGAAACGAAACTGCTGAGTGCATTTACGCAACACTGGAGACCCTAAGACGCTAAAGACTTTTCTTATTAAGGAAACTGATCCAACTGTTTCCAAACAAAAGCAATGCACTGAACTATCTCCTGCTAAGTGGCTACCCTGTAGTGACAAAATGGAAAGAAGGGGAGATTCTACAGCATATACATGTATGTCTTACCTAATTGTGGAACAACTGGTATTTAGAAAAAGAAAACAGAAAAAGATAAAGAATAAGAAACCATTTATAAAGATGATCACACACTGTGTTTTTAAGACATGAAATGTAATTTCATTTGTAAAGGCAGCTACCCAAGACTGCAGCTGCTGTCAGGCAAATATAATAAATAACAGACCTCAACATCCATGACAGCAGAGCTTATTTGCTAGGCTTTACATGGGCCGTGTTTCTGAAAGGTGAAATGCTGAAAATACTTTAGCACATAATGTAACTGAGATTTTGGCTATTTGCTCATTGATTCAGAATAAACCCATCCAAATCTCCTTCAAAGGATAAATTATGTCACAGTTGAGAACAGATGTTTGACTGTATAGTGACAAAAACAATAAATATTTTATGTATGCATATTATATAAACATACATACTTACTAGTATTATCTACCTCAAGATACAGTTCAGCCTGAAGCCACAATCCAGCGTAAAGAAAACACAGGCCTAACGACTCTCATAGGGCTCAGAAGAACAGCTGGGCCTTAGAAAGCAACGCATCTTTGGGAAAGCGGCACCGGTTTTACTCTGAACATCTTGACTGCGCACTGATAATCAGAAACTAAGAACAGCATCTCTCACAGTATTTTATGTGCCCTCCTTTAATTTTTCCTGCAGTACCTAGGGATTAGCTGGTCAGCTATGATTCCCTGAAAGTGCCTGCACGCATCTGAGGATGCCTCTGGAAACCATCGGTGTTCATTAAGAGGGACTAAGCAGCTTGATGCTCTACAAGACACACAAACACACGTGGCTCCTCTCACAAAGGTCTGACTCCCTGATGCTTTCCAGAATTTCCCCCAGGGCTTTCCTGAAGTCGACTCCCGAACTGCAATGAGCCCGTTTGCGACAGCAGGCGAAGGGTCCCTGGCTGAACGGCACGGGGCCACGCTACAAGCTGCGCCCCCAGGCTCGGGCCGGGGCCGGGCAGCCGCTGCGGGCACCCGGGGCCGCCTGCTTCGGAAGGGCCCCGGAGAGGGAACGGCAGCTCTTTGGCCCCTGGGCACGAGCAGGGACGCACGTGCGGGGCTCTGCTTTCAAGGGAAGCCTGCGCAGCCCTCCCCAGCGCAGCGCGGCTGCCCAACGCCACGCTTCACGCCCTACTCACCCACCTGCCCAAAAGGAAAAGCTCTTTCTGAAATGTTGGGATATTTGCTGGACAAAGCCTCTACTTTACATTAAAAATGTAAAAACTCCCACAAAGCCAAAACAGGCAGGGAGGGTCAAACGGCACCGGGAGTTTCCGCATGACAGCATGGAGCGGCAGGGTCTGCCCAGCGCCGCGCAGACGGCCTAGGTGCTGGAGCCGCCGGCCCTGACGTGCGTCACCGGGGCTCAACACAGGTTTTCCTGGGACCTCACCGGCGTCGCCCAGCACCGCCACGCTCCAAGGAGGCGCGCAGGGCACAGGCAGGAGCTCGCCGGCGCCCCGGCTCTGCACCGTCTGCGGCCGCAAGCACTGCGGTTGCTCCGCGCCCCGGCGGGCTGAGGGGCAGAGACACCCCGACGGGCAGCGAAACCCCTTCCCCAGCCGCGCCGCAGCACCCTGCGTGCTGCTCCCCGCTTTCCGCATTTAACCCAGCCGCCCTCGGCCTGTCTGCACCCCAGTTCCCGCTGGCAAAGCACGGCCCGTGCCCGGCCATGAGCCACGGCAGCTCCCCAAAAGGCAGCGCCTCCCTGACGCCATGGAAATGGGCAGCGTTGCAGGAGGAGGCTATGCAGGCGCATCAGAAAGAAGATGCACATATTTCAATATATTTTCCCCAAAAGTCAGGATCTCTTGTTTAGAAAAGAAATAGCACAAACCTTTGCCCTGAGAGCCACGTAATTTCAAAGGCGAAAAGGACTGGTGGGGTCTGAGAAACTGCTCACAAAATCCATCTCCGCTCTTCCTCCTCCCCAAAACTTCCTTTGGAGTTGGGGTGAAAACAAACAGGAGATGCAATCTTTGCTTAAGAAAGAAGCAGTTTTATCTTACCTTCAGGGAATACGTATTAAAATTTAATTCTCATAAATATCTTTTACAGCTTACAGAGTTAATTAGATTGAATCCATTTAGGTTTCAAACCATTAAATAAAGTTTTTCATTGATTTACAGATTATAGGTTGATATATCACTGCAAAGCTCCTTCCTGTTTTATTATCCCCATTGAATCCTTTTTAAAAATATTATTCAGCCTGAAATCAATAGCTACCCGTGCAAAGGAAGAAATAGATATAAAAAGTTTCCCAGACACAAGCTTTACATCCGTGGGGTTAATCTTAACCAAAAAGCTACAAAACGATTCCTTACCCCAGGCAGCTGCAAGGACGCGATGCGCCGGCTTTCCCGAGCCGCACTGTGCTGCGAGCGCGACTGAAGCCAGTTGCGGAAGAAACTCCGTTAAACCAGCCCCAGCCTGGAGGGGCCCCGTGGCCGGGGAAAGGGCAAAGTCAGGAGCGAGAACCTGCTTATACCGGGGAGCTGCTCTCCGGCGCTGGGCTCTGGCTCCAGGCTGCGCTGGAAGGCTGACTAACGTAGGCGGACGATCAGAAACACAGAACCATATACGCTTAAGTGGATAACGGCGATTTTCTCAATTAGAATGTGTATGAGTAGAGCTCTTGGACACGTCCGTATACTCTCGGTAGAATGAACACCCCTGAATATGCACACGAAAATGTGTTATTTCATCTACAAAATCTTTGACCAAAAGGTTTTCTTATTTTTCACTCTCTCCTGATTTCATTTCCCATGATACCTTTTTTCAGTAGAAAAAAATGATAAACTGTTATGAACATTTTTCATTTACAAAACAAAAAAAACACTTAAGATTTTTGGTCAATGGTTTTTGTATCTCTTTTGATGACTTTTTTGTGTGGTTTTCAAATAAGATTGGATTGCTTTAGAAAGGCACGGTATTTTCTACAAAAAGTGAAAATATATCCAACATGATAATTATGTTGTAAAAAACATATTTTGAAATTATTTTTCAACAAGTATTTTTTTCCAAAAGCTCTACCCAGTTCAACTGCTGATGATTCATCAGTCTACTTGAAAATATTCAAGAATGACTAATTTGAATTTTAAAAGTGCAAATAAGAGGGTTACACACCACAAGATGCAGGCCACATTCATCTCTAACGAGATCTCTTGGATGAGAGTGAACTAAGAAAACACTCAGCTTCTGCTGCAAACGAGGAGAAGGAAGCTCCTTTCTCCTGTCGCTGGGAAGGCGCCCGGCTGCATATCCCCGCCCTTCCGTGCGCCTAGGCCCTCTCCTCCAGCATGCTCACCCCTGCGCTCTTTAATCCTCCTGCAACACACAGCAATCAATAAGCACGTTGCTGAGAAACTGAGAGCGTTTTGCATTGTTGCTTTTATGGATCAGCCGCAGAGACAGCCAGTATCACCATCGTTTTCAGATGAACAACATAAGCGGTGCTAGAACAGGCTGAGCAGAGGACCACCCCTCTTAAACAAGCGGTAAATGCATCCCACAGTCCGTATGTGATGCTGGAAGTCTGGGGGCACAAGGAGGAGGTGAAGACATTATAATGGTGTTATCACAGAAAACTCTGTCAGTAAAGAATCACACTTTTTTCTCCATCGTCAAGAAAAAAGTTACCTAATAAAATCACAGGATCCATTATTAGATTCAGTTCCCGTCACTTTGACTGTGTTCTAGGCAGTGATATTCCTACTGGGAGTACGCAGGGTGGAAGGAATAAATAAATAGCTAATTTCTTACCCGCTTCGCTTGCATACCTGCCAATGCCTGCCTAGCAAGTCAGAGAAGATCCAAATATATGAACCTGCAACAGAGCTTTTTTAATATTCCAAGAACTGAGCTCAGGAGATCGGCTACTTGTGGGGTCACAGATTCATCACAGGCAACAAAATGCAATTTAAGTACTTCCATGGCAGAAAAGTTACACAGTATAAAACTTGAGTATTTCTGACCTACCCTTTCCTAATAATAATTTTATATCTGTGAAGAAAGAACATTTGAGTTATTATTTTAAATCTGGGAGACTGAGTCCATGCACTGGCATGCCGGGGAGGATAAGCACCAACGGAGGACAGTTTGCTGCAGCCTCAGGGGCCGGTTTGTCCATCGTGACGGGAATCGCCGGGCAGCATGCCATCGCCGCCCCGGCACCCAGAGGAACTGCTCCGTGAACAGCGGCTTGGCCAAGAAACGTTGGACCCCAAAGCTGTCAGCAAAAGCCCGTGTTTCTCTCTGGGATTTGGACTTCAGACATTTTTCCCGCTCTCAGAAGTTATTTCAGAGCTTCCCCTTCTTTCCGATTACCACCATCACTCACATGCAGCCTCGCTACGCCGACAGCTCAGGCAAAGGCACGAGATGGGAGAGGCACATTTCGCTGTGGTGGGAGGCATGCTGGCATTCACCTAATAAATCATTTTCATCCAGCTGTTTTATTCTATTTTTAATGACAACTTCCCCAAGTTCTGTTATAGTACCATAAGACTCAGTGTAAGTGCCTAACACCATAGGAATACATACATGATGAGGGACCCAATTCAAGCAAACAACTACCTATCAATATATATTGTAAGATTAAATTGCAAACATCCCACCTCTGGTGAGCTAGCTGCACACTACCTGTTCCCAGAAGCAGGTATTTATGGTGTCAGCGTTTTGTTCCCTGCACCACAACACGACATTTGATCACTTCACGCAACAGTACCAGAAGTAATATATTGTTAATGTTTTAACAGGTTTGTACGCGTCTTGGCTGGCTGTAAAGCTGCGCGTTCGCTTTCCTCTGCCTGACTGGGCACTTGGTGCACGAACGCAAAGATGTTATTACACTGCAAATATGCTGTAGTGACATGTATTCTCCTAAAACGCCACCCATTTAACCCCATGTTCCATCTCTACCGACTACATCTTGCTCCCACATCTCCTCCCAGCGCACGGCTCCTGGGAGAGAGGACGCTGAGCGGGGCCTCGGCGGCAGTTCTGCACACCTCCCGAGCTGAGAACCACCGTCCTCCAAGCTCCTGCTTGTTCGGGAATATTAGTCCTTCGGGGAGAAGAGGACCCCCGTGGTTTCTGCCCGCCTCCTCTGCGTATCACACCAGTCCACCCATTCTGACACTCAGCGGTTCACTCACACCATTTGCAGTTAATTTTTTTTTTTTACATTGTCCGTGGATATTTGTCATTTTTATGCAGGCTCCTTTTACGTGGCTCCTTTTATTTAAGTAAGCCTACAGCCATCCGGCCTGCCTTTCCCCCAAATTTATGCCAGCGTTCCCTTTTTCCCTGTGGCAGCGGCACGTTTCATCTTTTTATTTACCCAGGCCTTTGCTTTGCTGGTTTTGTGCGGCTCCCGAGCCCTCCCTGGCCCCTTCCAGGCGGTGCCGAGGCAGTTCAGCTCCCGCTTCGCTCGCGCTGGCTTCACACGCGCACCGCGGTCTTAAGTTTCTTCTGGCTGATTCTATTTCAGCAAATGGATGCACTTCAGAGAAAGCGTCTCCAACAGACCTTTCTTCTCCTACATTTATCTTCCGGGACCGTTTTCCATCCTGCTTTGCCTCATCAGCATCAGCACTTAAGCCACTGCCTCCAGCCGCTGCCTCTGCCTCAGGTAAACAAATCACTACACCTGCTCCTCACGATCTGTACTGCTGATCAGGAGCGTGAGGGTCCCATCCTTAGCAGTTAAAAGGACCTAGGATCCTCTAGTAAGAAATGCTGATTTTAAATTTTCCAACTGGATGTTCGACATTGCTCTGGTCAGGATGTGAAGCAGAGTCGGGAGCAGCCTCGGAAGAAGGCGTGACACGGTGAAGGATGGCAGGAAGGAGGTGCTCACTGCAGCTGCAGCAGACTTTTGCTCTTTTTTTTCCCCCTAACCTCAGCTCTGTGTTGGGTGGAGCAGCCGGAGGTAAAGCCAAGGCTTCGGTTCCTCCTTTCTGCCCGCCCACGGGGCCCCGGGAACACCGCAGGGAAGCAGCAGGGAGGCGCTGGGGCACCTCACCCGTCACCCGTCACCCGTCTGCAGCACACAAACCCAGCGCGGCGCAGGCGGCAGCCTTCCCTCCTCGCTCCCAGGCACCAGCACAGAAAACACGTCTCGTCTGCTCGCTAACTGGCTCATTTGGAATTACTGACACTTGAGTCCGGGTTGTAGCTTGCGCATAACAAAATTACATTATACATAGGAAAATATCTTATTTTCCCCACTGAAGGAAAATCATTCCAATGTAGCATTATTATTATTACACACATACAGCCCAACTTAGAGGAAAAGCTATTGCTAACTCCCCTGATAAAGAAGGTTTTTCTTTACCTGAATCCACTTCAGTGAAAGAACAGAATCCGAAATAGTACTTTTCATCTAAGTGGTGCTTTGTCAGAAAATATATACATAAAACCCCCATAAAAAACAGTTCACTTAGAATTAAATCAATTTGCTTTCTAGTGTACTCCTTGCCTGAGGCATTGATTTGTTTAAAAGAATGACACAGAACATGATATCCTTGCCATGGATATCAAGAGACACACAGGCTCACAAGGTCTGTGTTTTCATGATGCTCTGACTTAATTCCTTTTAAAATTTCTATTGCAGCAGGCCCCCGTCTATCCCTCTGTAATTATCTGAGGCATTTTTCAAATATATAACGCATGCATCTAAATACCAGACACCATTTTGTGTGGTTCCTCAAAACTTAAGCTTTTGGAATATAAATTGCGCTTCTAGATTTCATCAAATGAAGATAAACCAGTAACAGCTTCTCCACTCCAATTAGGATAAATGGAAGAGAAGGTTCAGTCTAAATACAGACTGAAAACCAGGATCTTTTCAGTTGTCACCATAGGTCTCACATGCAGCCTACAGTGAGTCAGAGTCTCCCAAGGGAAGAGTCATCTTCTTCACACAGGAATATTAATACTTCACACGACTGCAACAGGGACCGAGTTAGCTGATACTTCCAAAACTCTAGGAACAACTATGCTTGAGATATTTTTATTTGCTTTTGCAGATTATTTTATTCCATTGTAAGAAGCAGTTGCGTGGCAGAGAGCGGGGAGAGGAGCTGCCTGCATTTAATTGTAGTGGGTTTATTTCTGCCTCTCAGGTTATTGTTTCTACCACTGAGGAATGATCTTAAGAGACTAATAATTCCAGATTCCTCGCCTGCATGCACTGTCGGTGGAAGTGATGACCCAAGATGAAAGGCAGTGGAGAAATGTATATTTTTCAGAGATCATCCTCATAAACTTGGTAAATATGTAAAGGATCAGGAGATACTCTGAGTATTCTTTGCATTCCCCTCACTAACTACGGAAAATACTAGTGTGGGTGCAAAGACCTGAGAATACTAGTGTGGGCTGAAAGACCTGCGTGCAACTCTGCACAGTTACACTGCACCACAGAGAAGTAATAAGCAGTGATATAATACCCAGCTACCCAATAGCATCCTCGGGGGAAAGAAGTTCATAACTTCACCAGCTAATAGAGTCTTTGAAACTTCCTACTGAATCATTTCCCTCTGAAGTTTCTGCAGCTACTCTTGCTTTCACTGTGGTGAATATTTCAAAGCAGACACTATGCTTTTATTTCAATTATTCTCTTTTTTCCCCTGCTTTTCAGGGAATGACAGTTTTCTATTCAGAATGCTATATTCTACATTTTCAGATAAGCATTTAAAGCAATGTTATATGGATGCTAGTCTGTAGCAAGCTTGTTGCTTCCTCCAGCATTTGACGCTGTCCCACTTTAAGGCTCCTCCACACAACGCCGGGTTACACAGAGACTGTATTAAGTACGCACGTGCACACAGATGCTGCATGCACAGCTCGCTAACGCCTGGGCGCCTTTGAAGCAGTAAAACAATACAAGACAGAGCACACGTTTCAGATTGACAAAATTATCCACATCAGCTGGCGCAAGAAACTTGGAATTATCCCATTGATTCAAATCATATCCTTCATCACGCTAATCAAAGAGTACTTTTTGCTGGCTAGTTACTTTTAAATAAATAAGGTGCATTAAGTGGTACTTGCTGAAATGGGAATTTCACGATGAAATTAATGTCAACAGTTGTTTGAAACTTGAGGAAGACATGTGTGAAACATCTGGCTGGAGATCTAGAAGAAACATTTAACTTTGAACTCATGAATAATTCCCTGATATCAGTAAGGTCAATAGCAAGCTCAAATTAAACCCTAGGCTCAGTTCTTTAAAAAAAAAAAAAAGTTGGTGGCATTTAGGTACCAACGACTAACACCGTATGCCCGAAAATCCTCTTTCAGCTACCATCCACTGCTGAAGACACTGGTTTTGGCACTGTAGGGTTCGTGAGTCAGCGAGGGGCAGTGGTCAGAGGACTCACCCTGGAGGTCAGAGCCCTGGACCAGGTCCAGGTTGGAAGGGTATTCTGCACGACAGCACCTTCCACCCCTCAGCTCAACTGCACAGAAAATAACCGCAGACACACTGAGAATAGAGGCCCAAGAGGAAGCGTGACGCTAGACAAAAATAGCAGGCTCCCCTTACCGGGGGAATATTAGGTCCTCTTTTCTGCCCACAAACTGTATTTATGTTAAGCAGTCACTGGATACCAATCAGTGCCCTAGTCAACTACTGCGTAAAGACAGAAAAGTGGACACCCAACTTGTTTATCTTTTTTTTTTTTTAACCGTGTGACCTAAATTTTAAATGAAGAGGGAGAAGGGGGAGACTGAGCTCAGCTCTTCCACAGCCACGGCCAGGCAACCCCGTCCGGGGAAGGATTCGGGGCTGCTGAGCGCTGCGCCGCAGCACTACCTCCTCGCAGTCCCGTGCCAAGCTCCCGACGGGGGGTCGAGACGCGCTGCGGCGGCAGCGCTCCGCCGGCCCGGTGGTTGCAGGTCGCTTGGCGCTGCCCAGCTCAGCGCGCCGGCTGGCCCGCTCCCCACCGCCGCGGCGCCCGGCTGCTTGCGCCCCAGCGGCGGTGGCAGCTTCCGCCTGGGAACACCGAGCTCTTGCACGCCCAAGCCCTCTCCTGGATCTGGCACGCAGAGCAAAGCGTCTTCACCTCAGAGTGCCTGGATGGATCGTGGCCAGAACAAATTGCCTGCTGAACCAGAGCCCACTGCAATGAATGATGACAGTTTTATACACTTCAGTCAGGTCTGAACCAGACTTTTTTTTTTCTTCCGAGAAAGTTAGAATTCATGGAGTAAGTAAAACAATAATCACTGTTGGCCGTTTTCTTCATCTATAAACACTAACATCTGCTACAGCCGATAAACACAACAATCCAGAAACAGAGCCCTGTCTCCCAAAAGCCTGGAATTAATATTTCTTCCCTTGAGTAAAACAGCCTAAATGAGGTAAACCAAGTTCATGGTTAGAAGAACTAAGAGTTATCTATACTTGGCTCATGAAGTCGACCTACACAACCTACACACGGCGTTTAAGAATTTCCCTCCCAAGCCAAAGTGTAAAAGCAGAAAGATTTTGCTCTATAACCATTCTGCAAGTGAAGAATTTATGAAGTTTCTAAGAGAGAAGCAATTCAGTGTATCAGTTTAATGGAGGAAACAGAGAAAAAAAACCCCAATGACTGGTAGCCATAAAATTGTGAAGATCAAATGTCAAAGAGTAATTAAAAAGAAAGGAGGACTTCTCCAGAATTGAATGTATAATTAGGAAGGGAGCTACAGTTGAAGTGACACTTTGCTTAACAATCTCATTGTAAAAACTGACAAAAGTTGCATTCAGGGGAATTATTTTTGAATTATTTAGAATTGGTAGTTTGAAAATGAAATAGAAAATGGGTGCTTGTACTGTTAAATGCTGCTAATGTACAAGTCTTCTGAAAGAAAAAGCTCCTCAATTAAAATACATGCAATATAGTGCCATTACTTATCAGCTGAAATGTATTTTGTACTGCCGTTCTCTCAGGGAACGCAATCATTGACTGAATTGGGAAATGAACAGCCAAAGCCAGTAAGGGCTGGTGCTCTCCTCGTACAAAGCAAAATCCCAGGGCTTCACTGGACTTTGCCTAATGCTGCAAATAGCACTATATTTTTAATCCGGACCATGATGTGCTGCTTCTGCCCCACCTGTATTATCTGAAAAGAATAAACATCCTCTAGCTTGTGCAAAGTTGAAGGATTTGGTGTTATTTTTATAATATTCCTTGCAACAATATTCAGAATAGGAATCAAGTGCAACAGCAGGCCTCACGGCGCGGTAGCCGACACAGCCCAGGGACAGAAAAGCTTTTCCCCAGGCAGTTTACAATGCAACACAACTGCAAGTGAAAGTCTCCCTTTAACAAATCCGTACGGACGCAGAGGTAATGAATACTGCATCGCTTTCTTCTCTCTTTAAGGATGAAGAGAAAGGCATGCAAGGCATATTACCACTTCCATGTCTCTGGAGAAAACAAACTGTTTTAAACACTCAAAACAGCTGTCAGGAGACGCAGAAATACAGATATGGGAATGGGAGCAGCCTTTATCTTGCCTAATGCTGGATCTGTACAGTGCAGACACCCGTAAGTGAGCAAGCTGATGGAAACACTCAATGGAAAAACCAGGTGCTTCTGGGGCACATTTTGTCCGGCATGTTTTATATGCTTAATTTAGGATGAAACGCTTGTGCCCTAGAAGTGCCTACAGAAATCCACTGACTATAGAGGAAGCATGACTTATATGCAGAGATATACAGTTAGGTGAGATAGATGATCTGAGACCAAAAAAAAAAAAAAAAGGCAACAGAAAACCTCGTTCTTTCATGAGCCTCAGTCCTAGAGCAGAGGGAATATGACGGTCCAGGTCTTGTCTCTCCCGTCACCCGCAACATGTGTCTGGATCCTTAGTTTTCCTTAGAAAGATTAAAAGAAGATGGATAGACCTGGACACATGATGTAGCGAGAGACTGTCTGATGGTAGTGCCACTATTTTTTCCCCTCCCTTTGAGGAGGGAAAGGGGTACCTTGACCTATGCTTCATATTAAATCCATGTTTAACTCAGTTTATTCAATCCAAGCTCAAATTCTGTTGATGTTAAGCACTGAAGTAGAACATTTCTCATTGGGTATTTCGGATCTGGGGCTACACTATTTTGCTTAATATTGTAGGGCAAAAGGTCACATGTGACTCCATGAGTAACTGGAAAAAACCTCTCAGAGAGTCAGTGACAGTAATGTGGAGTCCAGTCACTTCAGTTCGCACCCCGAGGGGATCGTTCACTCTCACTCAAGGGAAGACTAGGTCACCTCTACTTTCCCAGCAGACTGCACACCTGAGAAATCCACAGCAGTTTCACCTCACTGTCAGATGTGGTTCTTCTCCCCCCTGGACTAAATTATAGAAGTTAGACAGTTCTGAGATAGGAATGTTAATTATTAATAGGATTTATCTGAATTGATTTTCAATTACAGAATATTATTTTCTTTTATATTCCAATAAGCCTGCAGGAATTCCATTAAATTCAAAATGATGATCATCAATTTCCATCAAGGCACATGTAAACTAAATACATTATATCTCTGTTGAAGTCAATGATTTCTATTATCCATTTCCATTCATTTCCATTCATTTGAAGTGACTCCATTTCAAATGGGCTTTAATGACTTGATGGCTTATCAGTATTCTGGGCTCTCTAATTTGACAGTGACATAACCTAGCTGCCATCCCCTGCTCCTGCACATTTACAAGTTGAGAACCTCTACTGAACTTCATGATTGACGGAAGCAGGCAGCCAACTCGTTCAGACAGTTGTCCAAAGACAACGATGACTTCTAACCCTGCATTGAATCTATTTTAGGAAACCTGACACATTAAAATCGACAGATGGGGTTTCTTGCTCCTGATTAAAAAGGAAGACAAAAAAGTCTCAACGCCCTCTTTTTCCAAAGCTGTTTTGTGTATTGACCATTTCCAGGCTTGTGCCAAACCCACTAATAACAGTTAATACTCCACTGCTCTTCAGACAATACATGCAGGGATAGTGTTTTTCCCTGAAATTTACATAATATAATATATATTTGTAATCCTGCTAAGAGCAAGTGTTTATTTACAGCACAGTGAAGCAGAGTTTGCTGACCGAGTGCCAGACAAATGATTCTTTATTTTCTAGATAACACGATGTGGAAAGTTAAAAACTGAGTCTGCCTCACCGAGGAGGCAATGTCTTCTCTGTACATAATTTTACAAAAAAGATTTTCTCTCTTTACAAAACTCCCTCACTTGTATCCTCAGAAGAATATGGGTACACACTTAATACCATTATAAGGTAAGTGTCATTTTAACTTTTAAGAATTTCTCATAATTACCCGCTAGTAAACCCATAAAACATCTCCCTTGTGAGGGATTCCTGCAATGACAGGGCTTCTGATAAATCTGAATCATGCTTCATTAATACTTCAGAAAATCACAGGCTGGATTTCCCACTCCTCATTGGTGCCAACTTCTGTCACAGTGGATATACATTCTTGCCAGTTTAAATGAAAATATTTTTGGAATAAGTAAGATAAGGGGTATATCCAGGTCTGGAAACTTGAAAGTACGTTTTTTATAACTTCACTTGAATTATATGCTTTTAAACACAGTAGATATGGACTGACTCCTAGGTCTTGCCCAGACTGGAATAAGTACGCTGAAATCCGACCCAGGATGCTCTGAATCTTAGCTTCCACATCCCAGCTCATGAAAAAAAGTGTGATTTTACACTTGGGATATTTTAGTTTTATTCCATGCTTTGATCACTTGCGAGTGAGTTGGAAGCGTGAAGACAAACAGCGTGCAGTTGACTATATTTTTCTTAAAAAACACTAGAGGTCTGCTGAACTATCAGCTATTACTTCCAGCTCCACTGACCACAGGGCTCTGCCAAGGCGCAGGCAGGACTGCCACCGACCTGCCTTCGGTGCCACGTACCTGCGCTATTGCCTTTCAGATACTGCTGATGCAGTGTGACTCATGCACCCGAACGCATCAGGTTATGTCAGCTTACATCACGTAGTGGGATATGCTGGCGTGACCTATTTACTCCTTTCTGTTCAGGTGGCTAGACAAGTTACGAGCAATAAAAAGCAGATGATTAATCACCGTCTGGACCGAGAAGTAGGTGGCCTCTTCACACAGCCCCTACACCAATAAAGCTGGACAGTAATAGCACTGATTTTTGGAGGTGTTAATTGCTCTCAGTTTGGCAGGAGCCCTGAGAAACAACTTAGGGAGACAGATTGGTAGAGAGACTGAAGAGAAGAAATTTATAGCCAGGGAGGGACAGACGAGTGCCGCCAGCACGCTACAGCTCTGTAGCAAACAGGTCACTGCTCCGCACAGCTGCCCATGGAGGGATACACTTGCATCCCCGCACTGGGTCCCCCCTGGAGACCGAAAAAATACTTTCTGAAGACCTAAAGCGGTCAAAAAATTACCAGGCCGACTTTGCAGTATAAAAGCACAAGCAAGAACAGGAGAAAGAAAATCACGCCCAGTCCCCTCGATCCCTCACAGCAGGACTCTGCTTTCCCTTGCCTCCCACCTCCTGCTGCCCCGGCGTTCCCCCGCTGCTACCTCAGACCCAGCCCAGCCTTTTCCTTTCAGCCGAATATTCCCCTACACTGTTCTCTGTTCCTCCTTACCGTTCCATCAGAGAGCAAAAACATGCATCAAGAATTTTTTTAAGTGGAAAATGTGACCTACTCAGTAGATTTTCCTATGCTTTTCACGTCACAGACATTCTATCAGTACGCTAAATACAACTCACTGCTTCTCCTACATGGGTATTTTCTTCAAGATTATAAGATGCAGAGCATTTTAAGCATGAACATTAAAATAGTAACTTATTTCTATGCTTCATGCAGTAAAATAAGCACTGGATTTAAGTAAAAAGCTTCTTACCATCATCTTGAAGGCAGGAAAGACAGAAGGAGAGTCTTTCTCTAATGCATATGCCATATATAATGCACTCAGGTGGTAGAGCAGAAACATCCAGATGGCTAATGTTTTTGGTAACATGCTTGCTTTTTTCCACTGCTGCAGATAACCATTTTCAGAATATTATTTTAATTTTAAAGGGGTCTTTCAACATAAAATTAATAGAATATATGCATCAGCATTAGTCAAAGACTAACAACAAAGCAACAAAGCAACAACAAAGCAACAAAGTCAATAGATGCAAGCCCAAATAATGTTCAAATTCTCCCAGAAACCTAGCATAAATTATCTCCAGTTTGGCTAAGGCAGGCAACTCATCAATAAACAAACAATGTTATTATTGCTGATAAAAATATGATGATACCTACAGCTCAGTGAGTCCCCACTATATTAGATACTCTGAAAAGATCAATAAAATCACATTACAGACATCAGAGGATTTACTATCTAAAAAAATCCCCGAACTGATGAAGTAAAAAGATCACTAGTATTATTATTATGTTTGCATCAGAGAAAAAAACTAAGAGACATTTTGCTAGGTACAATATTCGGAAGACTAAGATACTAGTGTCCAAAGCCTAATGCCCACTAAGACAGCCAGGGAATGCCTTGGCCGTCATTAAATTATTGGAGTTGAAATGCCTGGCTTCACCCTGAATTCAGTTATCGTTAACCATCCTTTGACGATGATTTGAAAACTGCATGCTTTTGGGGTGTAGGGGAAAGGCTCGGGCCAGCGCTGCTCCCGCTGGATACCGCAGGCTTCGCGTCGCGGCAGCGGGAGCGACAAAGGAGCTGCGCCTCACCACGCTCTATCTCGCGGGCTTGGGGGGAGCTACTGCCTAACCGCGCTGCCGCTTTCCAGAGTGATTAATTAGGCCTTCTCTTGATGGAGGCTCAGCATACAGAGCGGCCAACACGAGAGCTTATCTCCTCCGGGCTACTGCGTTTGTGCGATAACCAGCAGGTAAGCGAGACGCGCGCCAGAAGCATCGACCCGCCTTCCTGCGCCTGCCGGATGCTCGCGCTCATTTTTCCTTCGTGAGTCCTTTATCATTTTTTCTCCTCCCTGTGTAGGAGGAAGAGTTTTATAATGACTTAGAGCAGATGGATAGGATCTGTGTGTCCTACTCTGAGCTCCACTCCCCGGCATTTGTCTGTGCAGACTGGTGGAAAACAGGAAGATATAATAAGTAACAGCAAGCTTTGTGCTGACCTGGCTGTTATTCCCACGCTCTGGTTGCTGCCTCCTTCTCTTCTCTTCGCCCCGCTGTCTCCTGGCGCACAGCGGTTTCATGTGGATGTATGTAAATCTGTGACACAAATACTCTCTCTCTGTGACTTTTAATAATTACTAACAATTTCAGACAGAGGTTTACCAAACCTGGAAATCTTGCCTCACACGTCCCTAGCTTGGGCACTGCCCAGCACAGCCCCAGCAAGGGCCAGGGAGCTCGAGGGAACAGACACACTTAAACAGGCAGTGGGTGAAGAGAGGAAACGCAGAACAGGCAGGAGCCGAGAACAGGCCAAAGTGAAACTGGGAAGTCCCTTGAAGGCCAAAACGACATTTTTAGGAGAATGCAGGAAGTTAGGAAACGCTCTTGAATGGCTCTGAGCAGGGGACAGAGGGCCGGAACTCTGGGAGCGGTTTTGGGGTGTTTAGCTCTGCTTCTGTCAATCTGGTGGGTTATTCAAGAACAAAAGCTGAGGAGGCAGATCAAGAGGGAAGACTGAACGCAAACGGAGCAACCTGCTGAACACGCAGAGTCTCCCCTAAAACTGAATTCAGCTGCCCAGTGACACTGAGAGGCAGGAAAACAGGAGCGCTCCGAGGAGGCGGCCGCAGCGCCGAGGCCGCGGGGCAGCGGAAGGGCCGGGGCCGGCGCCGCCGGGGAAGGCCGCCGCGGCGGGAGGCAGCCCGCAGGGGCCCAGCGCAGCCCCGCGCAGAGCACGCACACAGCGCCATGCTGCTCAAGTCACCGGATGAAAAGCACCGGATTAAGTGTAAAAACTGAAAGGTGTAAAGGGATGTGATTAATAAAAACTTTGCAGTATTATTCTAAAAACCTATAGGCGTCGCTTCTTCAGAAGAGAGTGGGTGCTACGCAAGTTGGAAGATTCACTTACAGATTCATAATGTCCATTCAATTTTGCAGAAATTGATAGCATTTCCCTATGTATCATTACATACAATAAGTTTTTAAATCCCATTGAAAAAGATCATTTTCTGCTACAAAAGTTTAAGTCAAATCAGCCTTTAATGATTCCCTAATCTTGAGAAACTGCATCTGGTGTTTTGGATGGACGGTAATAACGTCTGAATGACATATCTGATCCACTCGGAAACCTCTGGGAATTAAGTAGGCATCAGCAGGCAGAATCCAATTGATTCCGGAGAAAGCCAGGAAAAGAGAAGTTTAAATGTGCCACATATTACTCTCTTTATCTGGTTAGCAGATTAATTTCTTCCAGCATCAATATAATCATTTATAAATAGTTGATAGCAGCCTTATCAAAAAAAAACCAAACTGCTTACTTCGTGTAGAAGACAAATAGAATGGGAGCAAAACATGGGGCACAGGGGTGAGGGGAGGAACGTGGGCACGCTGCACCGTGGGCACGCAGCGCCGTGGGCATGCCACATCACGGGCACGCTGCATCGCGGGCACGCTGCACCAGCGTTCCTGGGCACGAGGAGCGAGGGGCTGTGGCGTGGCGGGGGGCCGTCGGGTAGACAGGCAGCTCTCAGGAGGAACTGGGCTCGCTGGTACACACAACGAGCTCAGCTCATCGAGCCAGAGATATTATTCTAAAATTTTCATTCTTAACAGTGTTGCAACACAGAAAGCCTGAATCAAATATATTATTTTTCAATTGCTTTTTAGAAGAACTGAATGTATAATCTTAAAGAAACATATATGGTCCACTATCTCCGTTTTACTCATAAAATGAACATTGCCCAGCCTATTTTTACATTACAGTTTGCCTTTCTTTGTTTTGGCATAGTTATTATCTGGAAAGTTTTATTCCTTGCCAAATAAATAGCAATGAAACCCTCTTGCTTGGTTGCTTGATGTAGATTAACCCCTGGGATAAAATTACTTTTTTTTTCTTTAAAAAAAAAAGGAAAGTTATACTGAACATAACATTCTTCTGTTGAGTGACTAAGTATGACAACCTTTCACACTCCACCCCATACTGCTGGAAACACAAATATGTGGCACTTATATCATCTACGTTGACTCAAAGACATTAATCTGTAGGAAGAATAAGTTACTTTGAAGCAGCGTTAACTTGCAAGGCAATATACTGAGTACAGCTGCATTGCAATGGATGCACACAAGGCATCACGCAACTGTGTTGTATTTCACTTCTTGAAACTGCTGGCCCTGACAACACCTTTCAAGAATATCCCTCATATCTAACCCCAATTATTAACTCGTTATTTACTTTGCCCACTGCCCATAAGAAGACTCCTTCTCTTGGCAATCTGGAGCTCAGCTTGCTGGCTTCTCCTGGCAAAAGTATCTCTCCCAGAACCCAGATGTCACCTAAATACCGAGAATGACCTACTAATGGTTTTATGGAGTTAATTAACTGTTTCTTTTTAGAGATAACAGAATTTGCAATGAGGAACATTGGCATTATCTTTAGTGCTACCTCTGCAAATGGCGGATGCAGGATAATTGGGACTGCTTGGTATTGCCCATTATGCTCAAAATTAAGGGAGGAAATTTACACACAGGGATTACCAGCGGTATTTTATTACCTTCAGTCCTTATAATAGATTGCAATTCACACAATAGATGTGCAAAAATCCCGTGTCTGTTTTTAGCAAAAACAACATATTCAGCTAGAATGTCCCTATCTTTATTTTTCTATTTCTTTTCTACAGGGAACCCACATCTTTCCCAAAGCTTGTGAAAGGATTGAAATATATTCTGTATCACATCCCAAACACTGAAGGAAAGTTCATTGGGATATAAAGTGAAGCTCTATTAATTTAGGAAATTCAGAAGGTTCTGACCTGCAGGTGAGACAAAGCGCTCCTAAGGGTCCACAGCGCTCCTGCCCTAAGCTGCTCACAAGCCCGTCGAGGCCGTTTTCTTGCTGTCGTTTCACCACGTAGGCAGGAAGGGTATTTCACCTCTATTTTACTGGTGCAAATTTAGCATTAGGACTGCAGTATCTGGCAATTTTCTTAAACACCCTATTCGTAGAGTCCTGGGATCCTGTAAAAAACTGAGATTCGTTTTAAAAAACATAAGCTTTTAGATTTCACTGTTGCTAAGTGAATCCTGAAAATGGAAACCATTACCAAAAAGAAGAAAAAAAAGCATCACTCTAAGAACAAAACAACAGCAACAAGAGGTTTGGGAGGACCTCCAGGGCTCAGGCCAGCAGAGCAGGCAGGCCAGCGAACACGTTCTGCAGCGTTTCCAGGGGAGACACGTGAGCGCCCCGCGCCCTCGGCTGCACGACCCGCCAGCGCTCCCCGCCGCCTGCGCCCCGCTCCTGCCCCCTCCCCGCGGCGCGCTCTGCCACGGCCTGGGCCTGCGCGCTCCGTGGCTCCGCTCCGGGCCCGCTGCCCCACGCCAGGGCGGGCCAGGCCGAACGCGGCCTTCCCCTTCCCGCCAGCACCCGACGGAGCAGCGCCAGGACCGGGACCATGCGGGACCAGGTTAGTTTCTGCAAGCCTCAGCTCTTCTCCAAATGGCCTCCCTTGATCAGCATCTAACCACACACAAAGTGGCCCACAGATGCTGCTGTCTCAAGGAATACATCTAGGTTTATGGACTTCCTTTTCCATAAAAAGCAGCAACATGAACTTGAATGTGATTTTTCCTCCAGCAGGCTGATTTTTCACAGTTGGTCTAACACATAAGTAGAGTTTTATGTCAATATCCATTACAGCAATGGAAGCCTTGCAACATGGATGTGCATTTGCAGAAGTAGTTCATGGTGTAAGGTGGCTCCTGCGGTGTTAATGCTGCAGCTGGGCTTCCGTTACCAGTCTGACTCTGACCCTGCACCATCTTAAATCCAAGCATTGCACCGGTGCAACAACTTGCATTTTGATTTGGGAGATGGAAAGGGTATTTTAAAGACATGTAAAATAACTGGCTACGAGACTCCTCAAGCCTGACACTGCAGAGGAGCAGAGACAAGCCCTGGACTCCGCAGCGGCGCAGAGCCACGCGCGGAGGTGAGCCCTCCGCAGCCAGCGGTGATGCGCACACGCAGGCCTCATGCTTGAGCTTGATGGTCTCCCTGCTCTATTTTACCTGAGCGTCTTTTTTCCCCCACATCTAAAGTATTTTATTCTTAGGGTACTAAGTTATTGTCACTCCAATGTCATCCAACACATCTGTAGTTCGGAAAAGGCTTTTTTTTTAATTAAAGCAGATGCAGCCTTACAAACAACACGGACAATGCAAGTATCTTCTCTCCTTTCCCTCAATTAAATGTAAATATACTTCATAGATGATTTCAGCAAATATCGGCCTCATCAGAGAAACGTCTTTATGAAAGAAGCCCTTCCTCTATTTTCAGTGTCACCTTGAATCCGAGGAGCAAACGCCTCCAGTGCGATGGTGCACACCAATCCGCAAGGCAACCGTGCAGTCCAGGGTCCGACGGCCGCCGTGGCGGAAGGAGGTGCGCTCCAGGGGGACTTCTGGCCTCAGCTCTCCTCCCCTTTAGCCCACAGAAACATTCCCAGGCATTTCCGACACGTGCCCCACACGGACACTGAGACTTTCTGGCTCATGGTTTTCAGCACAAACTTGCAGCACCCAAGAGCCTGGGCTCGCAGTCGCTTGTCGCTGCCTCCAAAAATAACTCACACAATCAAGCACACAACATCTGCGTGGCCTCACACCGACCCTTCCCTTGCAACCGCGTGAGGTTCGCTATGGCGCTGCGGAAAAAAGACTTTTTTCACAGAGAGTGCTCCTTAAAGTGCAGGTTTTTTAAAATAAGCCTAAGGCCTAAATTTCTCAACATGCAGAACAGGCCCAGCATGAACTGCTCTGCACAGAATCCAGCTGTCACAAAAGAGCGTCGACAGAACAGAGCAGACGAAAGCGGGTGCGTGTAACCCGGGAGCGGGTGCCACTGCCTCCTCCCGGGATCCGCACGCGGCGAGCGGGCGAGAAAGGGAGCATGGCAGCATGTGCGGGCACACATGCCTGGGGCACGCACGCCCACGGCTTCTTCAGACTCGATTTTGTTCACAATCACAGCAGCCTGGAGAATTATTATAACCAGTTTCTGAACAGAACAGAGCCAAATACACACGACTCGCTGTACTCCTGCTTTCATTTGAAGCTCTTCTCATCTTTGTCCCTTGACATCAAAGATAGCAATGAAACTACAAAAATAGTGTTGACTCTATTTTAAATAAAGGTAAAGGGTCCCAAATTAAATATTGGTGGTCTACAATTCAATCTTTTTTTCTCTACAACTTGTAATAAACTCTTAAATTGCACTTCTGCAGTTTAGGACATCAGCAAATTCTCCAATTGCTTTACAGAACTATTTCCATGGTATGAGCAGGCTCTCACATCTACACGCACTCCAGCTGCTTAATTAAACTATTCCTTTATAAGGGAAGGTGCACAAGCGGCACAGCAACACCTCCAGCGCAGGCAGCCGCGCTGCGGAAGCGGGACAAACGTGTCTAAAAGGAGCAGAGGCGCAAGGATCAACCCTGAGCCGCGCTCGGGCGGCTGCCCCTGGCTCAGGGGCTCGTGCAGCGCGGGCGCACAGCGGGACCCCGCTCGGCACGGGCCCCGTGCTAAAAAGAGGCACATTTGAAAGTGTTGCAGATAAATTTAAGCTTCTAGAAAGTGTCATTACAAACTCAGCAAACTGTACTTCGTGCAGCTCTCTGGATAATGGCAAACGTCCACGGATGCTTTTACAAACCTGATTCTGATAGCAGATCGTTTCGAGCACAGAATCCATCTCAATCCATTTTAAAGGTTTTCAGATTATCCATTTCTTGCCTTTCTCCAGACAAATCAAATTAACAACACTGCTGGGAAACTGTTAGGAACTATTAGGAGTATATTTCCTTACTGGCAAAAACAAGTCATTTGAGCATAGCTATATTCATCCAACTTTCCAAATTAATAATTTATCACCATTTTCCCTGCTCGCGCAGTACACACGGTTAATTTTATAACACTGCTCCTGTGCCTTCTGCGCTCTCCTCCTTTTGTTCTCCTGCGACGGCTGTCATCGCGCAGGATTTCTCCAGCCTTCACCTGCGTTTCTCATGTTCTGGCTTTTTCCTCTCTTAGTTGTTTTTACCCATTATGGTGATAAGTAATAAATTAAGTCTGTGGACTATTCCAACAGCTATCATTTCCTTTGCCCGGAATCATAAACCTCATCGCAAATCTGATGCCAATCATTCCTGTTCTGTGCTTCTGACTCTGGCAGTGTGACAGCATTCAGCTGAAAGAAGCCACTACTATAACCTGCCCGATGAGGTCAAAGCCCCAGGTGCTTTGCGAATACTTGGTGAGCACGTGTTATCCACAGGACCAAGACTGGTTAATTGGGGTTTGCGAGTTTCTGGGGTTTGATCACTGTTTATTTCTCTTCTTTTGTATCTGCTCATTTTTTTTCAAACTCTTTTATGTTTTTAATCATACATCAAAGTCTCCTTTGACACCTTACTCTTGAAGGAGATGTTCCTTCTTCTGTCATGCAGAATTAACGCACTTGCGCCAACTGCCTATTGGACAAATTTCTGTATTCTCCTTTGAGCTTAGGTTACAGATAGCTACTGTTACAGATGGCCTTAATTAATAGTTACAGTTTGCTTTATAAATTTCTTTCAGGCTGTTGCACCATTCTTAAATTTGAACTCCACAATATTAGTATTACTACGTTCTTCACATGATTATGACACAGAAATTACCTGTTACATTTACGTCGCCTTTTTTCATTTTTCAACAGAAGCCTAGGGAAATCTGTACAAACACAAGTATGCCATTGCAAATCTTTCCAGAAAATTCCTTGACCAGAGCCTCATAAATCCTCATCCAGGCAGCCACCTGCAGTAGATTCACTGGGGTTTGTGCTAATTCACCAGAGTCCTGTAATCCCTTGGCATAAATATGAAGGATTTCACCCAGCCTATTAACAAGCAGAATTATAGATTGTCAGGGAGTAAATCATCCACCCTTTTCTAGTCATATCAACAATAGATTGAGAAAAATTACTCATTCATTTTTATAATCCTTTAATTCTTGCAGATGTTCCTTTGAAAATTGATTTAAACTGATGAATCACAGGGCAAGATTGGTGCAAATTTCTCAAGCTGAAGACAATTGACTTCAAGAGAGCAATCCCAGTATGCTCCCATGTACCTGGTATAACTCATCGGGTTTGAATGTTTAATGCAGTTAAAACTCTGGAGTCACCTCCTGAGGCAGTAAGAGCAAATGTTTTTTAATTAGCTGAAGCCCAGCCTGTTCTGAAACATTTTTTCTATTCCCCAGATGGAAGAGAAGGGCAAGATCAAGAGTCAGAAATTCCCCTTTTTCCAATGTTAGTGACTCATTTAGTAACCTATCCTCAACTGCCACACAGAACTAGACCACGAGAGCCCAGGCTTCATATCCCGTGCTCCCGGCAATGCTTCCTTCATGGCTACAAATCAAACATGATGCACAGGCGGCGTTTTGGAAGCGGGCAGCCAGGGCTGCGGGCGCTGCGGGCACTGCGACGCTCCCAGCCGCGCGAGCCTCCCTCCCCGCTCCGGCGTGCCGCAGCAAAGAGCCCGGCGGGGCAGCTGCCGGGCGCTCGCTCCGCTGCCGCGCGAGCTCCTGACAGAAAACACAGCCTCCATCTCAATTTCCATCTTCAATTTGGGGAGAGCATGCAGCCAGAGGCACCGACGACGCTACTGCTCCAAGGGGGAAGTGACGGGATATCCAGCAGTTACACCCGCAGTAACTGCAGCTGAGATGCGCAGAGCTCCGCTCTCGGCTTCCTGCAGCATTAACCATCTGAAAGGACTCCTCACTAGCCACACAAGAAGAGTACAGCACTTCTAACTCTTTACATGTTTTACTCTGTAAAAATAACCACACGACTGTTGAAGTTATTTTGGGTTACTGCTGGGCAGCTGCTTCAAAAAAGACAAATTTGCAAAAGGATAAACTGAACTAACGCCCTCACTTTATCGTAATTACTCCTTTCCCTGTTTTGTGACTACAGAGACTCTGAATTTCAGAAAAGATGATGGGAAGCTACTACCTAAGCATGGGAAACGCTACTCTCACAGGAACAGAAGAACGTAACAAATAATTTCATTCTCAATATAAGTCACGCACGTGAAGTTACTACCTCCACTGGTGCCAATGGACTGAGATACAGCAGGGAAGGGCAACAGGACAAACCCAAATATTTACATTTATCTACACACATTTTTTAAAAAGTGCCTGCAATCTGATTTGGCTAAGTTTCAAAATGCAGCTTGTTTATATAGACGAGGTATCCCGAGAGCATGCTTTCCATATAACGGCAAGGAGGCTCTCTGCACCCCGAGGAGAGACTGCCGGTAAGGCTGCGGGGTCTGCGTGCCTCTCTGAATCGCAGGTGGCAGAAACCCCGGAATTAACCCAAATTAAGTGTGGGTTTATATGCTGCTGGATGCAGGACACCCTTTAACTCCTGCAAGTTTTTACTGCTATTTTTGACCACTGCATACGAAAGATTCAGAGTGAAATTCGCACCTCTGAGAAAGACTGACATTGCAACTGCAGCACTCCAGCACCTGCGAGCCTTTTCTGCTGAATGCTTGCACAGTCCTGGACTCAAGGTAATTAAATAAAATCAGTGAAAGTTCTGCCCAATTTTAAGCTGAAAATAGGATGCCATTACTCTTCACATGCGGCCAGGCCGCTCTGCCGCTAGCAGCACCTGCAAGCGAGACGATTCCCTCCATTTCTGGGAACAGCATGATACCAAGTAATTATTTTGCAGTGCAATTTTAACAAACAAAATAGGAGCTTGTATCTGAGTAAACAGCAGCCTATAGTTGTAAACAATTATTTAGAAATGGAATCAGAGGCTACTTGCAGAGCAACCATTTAAACTGGCTGCAACAATGTGAGAGAGACCGTGTTGCTCCACTGGAAGTACTGTGGTCACCGGCGCAAAGCTGGCTCTGCGGGACCCGGGCAGTGCATTAGCTTGCTGCCGGAGTGCTTTGGCTGAGCGAGAAGATCAGCAGGCAGAGATCGGTGCCTTGCTTTCATGATATAAATACCACTGAATTATGTTCCAAGAAAAAGCAGCTTCCACTAAGTTTAATTCAGGGCTGGAAATCATTCCTGTTATTATTTTAAATATATGCTCACCTTGCACTTATTAATAATACACAGAAGACTTCTCTAAGAAACAAGGAGAGGGTTTTAAAAATTTATTTTACAAAAAGAATGCATGCCTCATCATCTCCACCTTCCTGCATGCTTCCGTCTAATTGAAGTGCTGGGATTTCAACCAAAAACCTTTACAGAAACAACTTCCAATATGAGAAGGAAAAAATCTCTGACCTTGTCTACATTCATGTGTTTTTAAATAATGTTTCTGAACACAAATGAGTGCTAAAATATAGGGCAACAAGTTTGAGGGTTCGGGGTTTTGACTTTTGTGATAGGAAAGCAGAATGGTTAACTGGCCATCTAGCAACATAATTTCTTGTTCCCTCAGCCCTAAATCACTTTAGGATATGGACTAAGCTCCTAACTCATGTCTGAAATTAGGAGCGTTTGTTTCTCGAAACAGAAGTTTAGGCTGTAACTCCAGTGCTACGGGCATTCGGCAGCGACGCGCACGCAGTTAGCACCTGCCACATACAGCTCTTCCCATCGCCCGACACGAGCGTGTGTAGGGATACTCCCCGAACCTCAGCACAAAACCAGCCGAGCTTAGAAAACAACCACCGGCTGCTTGAAATAAAAAAGAGAGAGAAAAAAAAAAAGAGGTTAAAAGAGTAAAAAAAAAAAAGGTTGGCAAAGATGTTCAGCCCAGACAAGATAGCCCCAGGGACTCTTCAAAAGCAAGAGGAACCAACCGTGGGGTGCAGCAGTGTACATCAGCACGAACCCCCTCGTTTTCTGCAAAGCTGCACGCGGGCACGCACCACCGCCATCCTTGCAGCTCCGCGCTCCTGCAGGCGGGCGGGCTGCCAAGCCTGCTTTATTCCTATCCTCCAGGCTATTGTGAAGGGAAGGCCGTGCGACTTTCTGCTTCTATAGAAACAGTGTTACTGCTAAATTTTAGCTTTTGTTTATTTTGCCAAGGAATGCCTTCTGGGCTGCCTAAGTGTGTGTATAATATGTATTCTGCAGTAATTGTTTCTTTTTCTGGGGGTTAAAAAACATTATTCTTGTAGATGACAATGCCTTTAGTGTAAGGATGTACCGTAGTTTCCAAACAAGAGGAGCTCTGTCAAAGGAATGAATGATCACTGTTTTCAGTGGTTCTTTTCCCTGCGATTGTTCGTAATAAGTAAAGCGTTCCTCGGGGACTGGTTTTTTTCTCCCCGCAGAGTGTGGGCTATTGTTTTGGAGTAGCAGTAATAGAGAAGATCCTCATCCATCTGAGAAGGACAACATGACATCAAGGGCCCGTTCAACAATGCAATTCAAACAAACAGATTCAAGGAGCTTGAATCTGGACCAACAGCAAGCTCAGGTGAAAGATGGTCGTTCTTCCAGGAGAACGGAGGACAGTGTTCAAACCCAGAGCAGCAGCACACGAGAGCCCAATTGCTTTGCTCACAGGTTCCTCGCTTTCCCCAGCCACATTTGTGCATGGCACAGCAAGCATAAGCTGCAGCTTCATTTTCCCAAAGAACAGAGCTGTTACTGGGATTTATTAGGTCCCAAACAGTCCCTGTATTTTAACCTCTCTATATCCTTTTTCTCATCAGCAGTGCACTGCTGAGGTGGGCAACAGGGCGTCACCCAGACGCTGCTAGGAAAATCTCATCTCTCCAGACATACTGGGTTACATTTTTAACCCCCTATGGAAACAATCTGGTCATTTCTAACAAACAAGGCAACAGCTGAATTGGCTAACAAGGGGATTTATAATTCACATTAATATTATCAAAAGTTTTATTCAAGATCTTGCTCACATATTCAAACCAGGGGCATTCAGCTCTGAATACAGCAACTGACTGTGCTCACAGTTCGTATCATCTCTTTCCAAGTGTCTTCAGCACAGACCCCTGCTATTGCACCTGCTGCAAAACGAACAGGACCAGGACCCACGCAAAGCCCCTCTGCGCAGAGCGAGTTTCGGCAGCGGGCGACAGGCTCTTCGGAGGGATGCAGCTGCTCCCAGGGCAGGCGCAAAGCATCCAGCAGCAGTGCAGCAGCTTCTGCAGGAGGGAGGCAAAGGAGGAGCTCTGCTGGACTGCTGATACTTTTATTTTGTTTATCATTTGTTCCAGGCATTTTACGAGTCTGCCAGAGTTGCCCTGTTCTCCATCCAGCCACATGCCCGGGACTCGGGCAGCCGCCCTTTTCCGCACCCCCGAACGCCTCTGCACCACCAGTGCTGATGGGGACGGGCACAGGGACAAGCACTGCCGACTCCTCCAGGTGCTGCCTGCCCTGCTTCTCCAGCACTGCAAAACTGTGCTAGCCCTAGAAGCCCACAAATTAGGTCAGGGCTCTTTCCTGAGTGTACAAAACACTTGTATCAAGCTATGCCTTCGGAAACATGGCTCAAACTCCTATTAGTTGAATATACAGCCTACAATTACTGCCAGCAGTAACTGGATTCTGCAAGAGAATCATTTTATTGTTATTTTTTTAAGCTGAAGACCAATTTATTATCAGATGGACAACAGCATAGAAGTTCCGATTAAATATGCAATAAATTTCCTTTTACGGTTTCAGCATCAACTTAGTAACAGCAGCTGCCAAAGGTCCTTACAAGTTGGGTTTCCAGGTGGAAATCCTTTACGTGTCTCAGGAAATGCCATTATGAAATCCAATATATGTGAAAGCCTGGTCTGCTCCCAGCCAAGTCAATAAAAAAAAAAATCCCACTGTCTTCAAGAGTGCATATTAAAGTCCTGCAGGCTTAGAGCTAGCAAGACGAGTCCTCCTCCATTCCTGTCTATTCCTGTTTCTCTACTCACACAGCAAGCCCTACAGTAAGACTTTCTATGTCACAACCTCAGACACATTGAAGGACGAGCCTGTTGAAGAAGGCTTGCTAAGGCACATCGTATGATATACAATTAGACATCTTTTCTTGCATAGCCCTCTTGGTGGTTGCAGGCTTCTTAAGCAAAGGTTGAGCATAAAACTGAGCATGGAGAAATGATGAGAAAAAGAAATCAGTAAGTAGCACACAAACAGTTTACAAATCAAAGTATGCACCTGAACAAATATGTCACTCTTCATTGTTCTAGCCATTCCTATCCTTTCACAGCCTGAAATCTCTTAAAAATATATTAGTATCAAAATGTTATGAGACAAAATAGGGCCCAGATAGGCTTTGGGTTAATATTACCAGTCCATGTTTCTGGAAACCCAGTCTGAATTTACCTCTTGGCTCCCTCTTTTGGAGCTGGCAGGGAGTAAGGAGCAGTGCCAAAATGGCACACTTGACTGCTTGTGGGAGGGGAGCTGACACTCATGTTCCTCAACCCTGGCTCCCCATTAGGGGACTCAATAATAGGAGAGTTTTGACATCTTCAGAAATCAGTTCTTGATAGTCTGGAAGTGCACGTATTTCATGAATATGAAGAGTTTATTGTGAGACAAAATGCTATAAAAATATACGAGACAAACCCAACTGGAACATTGCAGCGCCTGGTGCAAAAGTCACTGATAGCTTTAAAAGAAGTGGGTTTTAATGCATGTCCCAGAAAATATTCTTCCGTCCTTCTCCTCTTAACAACATGGTTCAGATAGCAATTCTTCAAATTTCACATTAGGTTTTCTAATACAATTGGATTCCCAGAAGACCTAATTCTCTGCTGCTCTTCAACTTGTATGGTCATTAAGTCCAATCATCAGGCCTGGCCTCCACCACCTTTCCATCCCAATCTGCAGACTGCAGAGCCAACTCTGCTTCAGAAATAAATTACAGCAGCCCTACCACAGATTTAGCTGAAGCGATCTGGTAATAGACTCCAGAAAGTTATCAGAGACGGAGACACCAGCTGTATTTCAGCAGAGTAGTGGCAAACCCTTTTCCAGCAGCAGACTCAAGCACCGCTCCTCCAGTGACGAGCTAGGAGGGCACAAAAGAGCACCGATACTCGACACATCCTGATTTAGGACAGCTTAACAGCTCTCGAACGCGTTGGCATAGGTAAAAGCTGCTGAGGATGCATTCATTTATGGTAATCCTGTACAAAATGCTACCACTGACTCAGATTATCCTTCCTTCCCTCAAGGCTTTGCCCAGAACCTCCCCACAAAGGAAGAGCCCTCAGTTACCCACCGAAACTGTCCTACAGATGTTCTCAGGGTATCTCCATTTCCTGAGGAAGATCTCAGAGTATAACATAGCCCGAGCAGTGTCTTTCAGCCTCTCTGCAGAGGTTTCTTTAGAAGTTTCTCTTAAGAAATTCCTTAGTCACTACAACTGGACCTCTGAACAAGTTCTTCAGAGAGATTCCCCTGTCCCCTCCCCAGCCCTTTTCAGGTTTTATCCCGGGTGAAGAGAATTGGGGCCTATCCAACTTCGTAGCTTTTGCATCAGCATGAGCAACAACACAGAGCAAGGTAACGGAGAGGCACAGAGCACCTCCGAGCTGCAGGACGTAACTCCTTCCTTAGATTTATTCAATCACTTTTACACATGTGTTTAAGCCTTCACCTGCTGCCAACAACACTTGGGAGGTACAAAGAACACGAGATGAAGGCCTGTCACAGGCAAGTAAGGTTTCTGTCATGGCCTTCATCCCTCTCATGTTTCAAACTCTAAACCAGTGGGGTTTATGGTGTTTATACTGTGGTGCCTAACAGGGTAGAGAGCTTTGAAAAGGCAGGTGCAAAAGCTGGCTCCAAAATATAAAGTATCTGACTGTCATCCGAGGTGATCAGAATAGTCCTGTGCCATGCATGGGTGTCAAACAGAAAGAAGGTTTGTCATTCTTAAATAACAAGGAATAGGAAAGACACGCAGGGTCTGACTTTCTACTGCCTTGCACTTTTTATTCTTTTATTCTTGTGCAAAGAGATGTAAAATAACACTATAAATGCTATCTCTTTGATTTAGTCATGTTTTAACGTCGGGGTAAATGCCCATTTTATAGAGCAATAAAAATCTCTTATTTGGCAGAGGTGTATACAGTAGGGGTTAATACAGAAAATTCCAGGTCCCAGGGTCTGATCTTCAGCCAGGATTAATTAGTGTGACTTCACTGATTTCAGTGCGTAAATTGACAGTCCTTAGCTCCTGGTGGTCTTGCCCCCCTTGCCTCCCTCCTCCTGATGATAACATGGCTCATTTATCATGGTCATTAATGGAAAACTTGAATGAAATGTTCCCAGGAAACTACAGTCCATAGTACAGCAAAGACGATCGGTTTAGAAGTAGCACTTTCAAGAGTCAGCACCCATGCCGGGGTTCAAAACGCTTTCTCCTCTGGAGAGGAGGGTCCTGAAGCCCCTGCTGAAAAGTGCCAACACGCAGCCAGACCATCTATTTCTGTCCAAACTCTCAGCTTCTCTATTTGCAAAAAGGATCAGAAATCTTCCGAGTGGGCCTCAAATGACTTTGCTCAGTTTCACTGACAAACTATTATTTTGCTTTTGGATGAATAACAGAAAATTGGTCTAGTTACCCCAAAGAAGCATCAAAGTTGAATCTTATATGGGAAAATTATATAATAAATATAAAGTTTATATAATAAACATTTCAACAAGCTCAGGATAATCCAAGACTGTCCTCCCCGACATTTTGCAAACAAGAGCAATTTCAAAACCAAATACAACATACAGCTGACTTAGCAAGTACTTTCATTAAAAAGTTCGAAGAAGGGGGAAGCAGAAATACTTTATGAAATCTAAAGCATGATATGCATATTAATTCTGTGTGGAAACAACAGGCACTGGAAATAAATAGAAGTGACACCTGGACTTCTGACATGCGTGAGATCAGAGCATATTACACAACAGCTACCACCAGCCTTCCCGAGGACTTGATCCTCACATCCTGCAGTCTTCATTTTCCGACTCAGTCTTTGGCTGCGGTGGACACAACTGCCTGACCGCCAGAGGAAGAATCAACACAACTGTTACTCCTTTCGATTCGTTAGTAAATCAGCTAGTCCTCCGAAATCTGCTAATAACGAACAATAACTAAATCAGTAATACGCCCTACTACTGTAAATGCTTCTAGCCAGCTTCTAGGAAAAGAAAGAAAAAAAAAGCCCAACTCTCTGCCCAGCTCTTTACTTTCTAGTCTTTGACTGCACGTAGCAACAAAAGCTCTTTCGGAGCATCCACCACAGGAGACAATCGCAGCGTACTGCCTCCACTAGCGTGAGCAAGCAATGCTGGAAGGAGAGAAGTAATTCTTCCATAGCATTATTCTAAACCAATAAAGTTCTTCCGAAAATTATTTTTCAGAAGAGGACTATCCACATTACATCTAATTTGAAATTCTACAAAAGGAGTATTTTGTGTGTTCAATGATGTAACTCTTCAGGGTAACACCAGTATTAGGGAAATAATTAGCAGATAGACACCTTATAAACGCTTATGTTTGGGTCCATTTCATTCATGTTATTAGCAACAAAAAAACTTTCTTAACTTAGGAGAGCTGTTCACAATCCTAGAAAGAAGAAGTGCTATAGTTAATCTTAGACACATGGCGTTTGCTTTTCCAGGAAATGCAGATCTATTTAACAACCAGTCATAAAATACTCAGACTGCAGTAATGATAACACAAACAGATACTTGGCCTACTGACTTCATTGCTAGAACTGACTTATTAGTAGGACACACACCAATTTTCAATAAATCTAATATTTTAAAATATTCTTTCTGCCAAAGTAGCACTTCATATTTCTGTAATTCACAAAAGTGAGCAATAAAGCATTTTTTATCTAGCATTCTCTTCAGCAGAGAGATCTCAAAGTGCTTTGCCAGCACTAATAGCTTCAATGCAAGACATGAGGAAATTAATTTGTAAGAATCATTTCCCCCCAAATTAAAAAATGTAGCTACCTCCATACTGAAATCCATCAGATAACAGCTTACAGCACCCACCAGACACATGCACATAGAAAAATATATGATTCAGAGGGAAAGTTCTGTAGAAGAAAACTAACTTCTCTGAGCTGAGATTTAACAGAAGAAACTCCAGTAAATACATCTGTTCTTCAGAGTACAGCCAAGGAGCCTTGAATGACTACTGTGATCATACAAAAGGTAACACCAAAAACTTGAAAGTACTTTCTTGCTATATTGGTTTGCTATTGATTGAAATGCGGAGTCACTAAAATTACAACTGTTAGCATTTAAATACACCATCCAAAACTGAAGTGGTTTGGCTTAGTAGGGATGACAAAAATAACAGGAGCTATATTGCTTCCATTTATAGTTTTAAATCAGAGCCGCCTTCTTGCATGCAATAAGTAAATGTTCGTGGATTTGAACTACAACGTGCATCATTAGCTGTTTAAAAGAGACAGCCATAAACCTTTAACATATTAAAATACATACTTTTTTTGGTTTTCACTTTGTTAATTTCAAATACACAGAACAACTTTTCTTAAAGCAAGAAGGAGTTTCAGAGTTTGGAATATTCAGCCAGCTCAAACCAATGGCCAGCCAGACTTAAAAAAATACACAAACCCTACACATATATGCAGGGTGGTTGACAGCTGATGGAATGAAGACCTGACCCATAAAGTGGAAGTGGGAAGTGACCATTCAACCTTTTACATGCTGGCTATCTGTCTGTATAACTTTCTGGCCTTCCAGATTCAAAGAATGATGTATTGGATGAATCTATGACTGTTGCCTCAAGCACTTGACAACTGGGAAAAATTATGTGACAGTTTATCATCAGTATGGATGTCTACAGTGCAAGGAATTCAGGATGGACAAAAAATAATCTCCGATGCATCAGCTAGCATTCCAAGAACCAGAACAGCCAGGAAGTATATAATGATTTCTGATGTTCACTGGCTCTCATACAGCCTTTTAGTTAGAAGGAAGAATGGGTTCTTATTCTTTTTGATTTTTGGATCAGAAACATCCTCACCTGCAAATTTTTCCTTTAAGAGATGCACCTTTTGCTTTGTCTTCTGTGGTTGATTTCTTACAACTGCTTCACCTGACCTTCCCATGATTTTAAAGTGTAAAAAATTTTTTCTCTCTCAGAAAGTATTTGCAAAAATATTTGATCAGACAGCTCATCTGATTTCCGTCACACAAGTTGCTACGAGCATCTACATGACTTAATAGTACTTACAGGGGACTGGCTTGTGTTGCTGCTGCCTCCTACCAGAGACAAGTCCCAGCTCCTTGGCTGCAGAACCAACCCTGCAAACTCTGACACGAAAGACTGCCAGAACCCTGGTTTTGGCACATCAGAGACGATTTTTCTATTGTAAAGTTTTAATGGGGCATACATCCAGCACAATGATACCCTAAATGAATCAGTGTGATTTAAAACACCACCTCTCTCACAAGTGTTAGCTAATGGTTCCCATTTCAAAACTTCTTAGTAACGTCCTCTCTCGTACAGAAAGCAAAGTGATCAAGCAAATTACCAAATAACAATCACTAAATAACAGAATCACTAAGCTATTAATGACTTGATTGATCAACAACTGCATGTAGCTGAAACCCAACAGATAATGATCAGTAACAAATGATGAACTAATAAAATATATGTACCGTATATGGCTCAGAAACATACGGTTTGCTAAATTCCTTAATGTTACTTGCAATGTGCTAAGATCTGAACTAATAAGAGACTGGAAATGTAAAAAATGTGAGTCAAAACCCTTGAGCGTGACAAGTTGAAGACGAGTGGTGATAGACTATCCACAACATATTCATATGCACTTCTCTGTAGTGATGGCAGTGCTTACTTAATAATCACAGGTTAAGACAGCGAAAATGATCTAGCTTTGTTTGCAGCTCTTGACCTCAAATGTGCTTTCAGTACAGAACTTTTCAAAGTCCTTGAAATTAGTCCATAGGCTATAAAAACCTGTATTAAATTATTTCTGAAAATCATGACTTTTGTATTACTAATTTTCCTTCATGCTTCATCTTCACCCAACCTTTTTTTAAATAGACTGGAAGTTCATAAGCAATTTCAGATTCACTTTCTTGATGCTTTGGATTTTAAACAATACCTTTCTGCCTATTAACATAAGTCACAGAAACGTAATTTTATAATTTAACTAGCAACACCGGGCACTCTCCTTGGTTGGAGTCGAAGTGCAGCTCTATTTATTTCAGTGAAGTCATGTCAGCTAAGATCTGTTTCCTGGTATAGTGAGGTATGAAAATGCCAGGTATGTGTCAGGGGTCTGAGCTGAAATCTATTGCTGTAATAAATCTGCATACTTTTTCTCAATTTAGTTTCATTCAGAAGCCTCTCCCATTGCAAGAGACCAGAATTAGAGCAATCTCAGAAATGAGTCCAAGGAGGAGAGGGACACTGAACAGAATCCCCTGAGAACGGTATCCAGGAAAAGACACTTGGGAGTACAGGGAGGACACCAGCACTGGGACTTGCTGTCCTGGGCTCTGGTTCAAGGATGATGTGGAGAGCATTATTCCTTATTTTTGCACAGTCTATAAAGTGTTCCTGTAAGTTTCTTGCTTTCTATTACCCTCAGTCACAAGAAGAATCTGAGATTTTTCTACAACACTGAAATTACAGGTTGAAAATTTAGTTTGGTTAAAAAGGGAAATCAAAGAGAGAAGCCCAATAAAATGGGCTTTGATGAATTTCTTTCAAAAAGATGAATTAACTATCTCTTTTTTCCCGCTATTCTCACATAGATAATTCACATTAGACTTCACAGTTTTCTTGATACAACAGTAAAAGACTTCCTCATGGTGTATCTTTTCTGCTTATCACCATAGAATAATGATACCTTGTGCAAGAACTTCGGATACACATCATTACATGATGCATGACAGACAGTTTTAGCACTATGTGTTTTGGATTTTGTGGCTTAGGCTAGCGGGTTACAGATCTGCAAACATATGTGATTGTGCTAAGTTTTACAACAGTAAGGTTGAGTACGTCTTCCCAATGCCAGGGACTAAATTTGAAAGTGTCACGTGTCTTTCTCTTCGTTCACAGGCTCACCTGTCTTTCCCGATCATTGAAAGGGCTCAGTATAAATACCAACTCAGAGGAGTCTCCATTAGTATGGTCTTACTTAAGTCGCTTAACCTATAGTCCAGTTGTTTAAGTACTTGGCTACACTGATGCCAACATGTAACTCAACAAGAAGAGAACGAGGCCAAGAATGAGGCAGCAAGACCCAACAACATTCAAACTGGACCAAAATTTAAGTATTTTCAATAAAAGCTAATGATTTTTATACATCAGTGAAGTTCTCTCAGTGAAAGATATTACAGATCTAATAACGATGCAAAAATAAACAAATTTGCTCATATCCCAATAGTTTTGATAGTAATTAAATTTGTTTGTTTTTCCTCTAGAGTTAATCTGAGAAATGTACTTCTCCAACAGCAAATTATGGCTGATAACTGCAATAGATAAGGAAGCAGTTTAAATCTGAATGACATAATAATTAGGCTTGGAAATAACCGTATTCTTGCATTATCAGGGTGCTGAAAATCCAGATTGCTTAAAGGAAAGAGTAAGTGATAATTTCCATTAGCACTCAGCACAGACAGGTTACGGTGACTGAGGAGAGCCTCAGTGACTGGAGAAAGATAAAGGTCATGCCCACCTTCAAAAAGGGCAGGGAGGAGAATCCGGGGATTTACAGGCTAGGCAGTCTCACTTAAGCCCTGGTAAGATTATGGAGCAAATCCTCCTGAAGATCATTTCCTGAAACACGGAGGACAAGAAGGTGAACGGTCCCCCAACATGCATTTACCAATGGGAAGCTGTTCCTGATCACCCCGAGAATGAAATTCTCTTCAAGATCTTAATTAAAACAGTGTATCTCTAGTCCTGACCGACACCAATCCTACAAGGTGATGAGTATCTAAGAGCCCGATAACCTAAGTGGAAACAGAAGGCTTTTTGCCGCTCCTTTAGGAGGGAGCCCTGCATATCAGCTGCACTTTCTGCAGGAAAGGAATTCTCTGCAAAGTGGTGTGTGCAAGCAAAGCCTGACAGGAACGCCAAACTGAGAAATATGAGGGTGGCTGATGCTGAATCTTCCTCTCTCTAGCCCAATTCACCAGTGAACAAAAGACGAAACACATCAAAAATAAAAAGAGCCTAGTAGAAACTATCTACTGAGACTAAAGGTGGGGAGAGACAGGTGGCCTTTAAAATTAATCAAAGACTTCCTCAAAGAGAAAAAACTGTAAAATTAGACATTCATGAGTCTTATTTTCTAGCTATTAAGGTTGACGGAAAATAGGTTGCCTCCACATTCTCTTCTCATTAACTGAATTGACTTTGGAAGGTTTATTGTGAGCTATAGAGCCCTGCAATGTAAGTTAAAGAAACATCCCTAGAAATGCAAAATAAAGGATGGATCTTCATGTCAAGCACAAAAGAAGTTCTCTGGGTTGTGTGTGCATTTTCAGCCCCTCAGTCCATTTTTTTTTTTTATTATTTTACATTCCCTGCCATCTGGGGAAATCAGGTGCTTACTGCCAATTAAACTTTCCTATATTTCCTCACAGAATTCTAACTGATTTATTACATTTACAGTAATTGCTGGATTTCTGGCAGCAGCTACGAGTCAACCAACTGTTGGAAGCATTCATTTTAATTCCTTGTTAATCTAGGTTACGGATACCACCAGACTGCTGCTGTAGCAGCATTAGATGTCAGGAAAGAACTCTTCTGCTAGGAGCATTAGCTTCTCAGGACAAGGAAGGTATCTTCCCAAAATTTCAAGTTCACTTGATGGAGGTGGGGCCATCAATTAAAAACTCAGGTTTACAGAAAGTGGGATAGACATTTTAATTCCGAAGAAATACAGCATATCTGAGAAACTCCATGACTGGTTTAAGGAGAGACTGGTAAATGCATCCCTGAAAGACTATTAGCAACTTTGATCACAAGTAACTGGTACTGTCTCTCCATTTAGAATTAAAGGCTAAGCTACTTACTGGGAGCTTTTTCACAATCCTACATTCTGGAAGAACTGCTTCAGGTCCTAAATGAAGGTTTAATCTTTAGATCCAAGAGGAAGGCAATGTTACTTTTCCTCTTGGTTCAGAAGTTGGAATCCTAGAGAGTAAAATGATTGCACTTTTCTGAGCTGCACAAGCATTATCCTGAGCTCTTAAGAAAAAAGCATTCTACTTTGGAAATGGTGCAAGTAATTTATTTCCACTGCTACTGTCATAAAAGCAGATCTTCCTGATATTAATTTAAGCCAACTGGAGTAATTAGTTGCTGAAATCTGCAACTCTTTTCCCTCAGAAATTAAATACTTGCATAAAAACATTTTCCAATCTTTAAATCTGATAGCATGGATGACAAAGCACAGTTAAAACTAAGAAGTTTAAAGACTTATGCTCCAAATTCCAATTAGATGGAAGGGTGAGTCACACATACAAACTTCAAGAGTCCCTGGTATATTAAATAAGTTTACTATTGAGATAAGCACTGATTTGGGACTCTTCTGACAGCAGTGCATTTGAGGAAGTTAAAGTTTGCAACGAGTTACACTAATTAGATAATACTGGTAATACATTACAATAGGGTTCATATTTTACCCCGACACTTCATTTTCCGATATCAACAGCCATATTTCCCTCACTACAGAATATCACTCACCATTACGAAAGGCAACCCAATGCCAAGGAAATCAGAAATGTGAGCAAGGCATAAAAAGCATAAAGCAGTGCATTAGAAGAAGGGAAAGACTGCATTTCTTGAAGTTCCCTCCCCACTTAATCTTGCTAATGACATTAGAGGAAAGATTGGACAGACATATAGAGGGAGCCATAAAATATTTAATAAATAATTAGGACCATCAAAGGCTTTCTTAGCCATATGTCCAGAGATAACGTCTTGTCCTTTCCTAGGTAGGTAGAGCAATGTCCACTGAGAACAGCTCATGGCTCTTTTAAGTTACAGCTGAGCTTCCTTAATCGGAGCACTGGCATTCAAACACATCATGAGATGTTCGTCCATCTTCAAAAGCATCCAAGATTCACCAGTTTCTGCTGCTGTTAGTTGAACCAGATGCTTCCAGAGCATTATTGAATGTCCAGCAGGTACTGATTTAAGAATATAGGTCGCATCTGCCTTTTGGAGGACTTTTGATAACTTGCATTTAAAAATCCTTCATTAGAAGCTAAATATTAACCTCCAATTTTTAAAAAAAACTGTCATCTTTGGGTTCCATGCCTACACGACTCTTTATGATGCACAATAACATAATGAAAATAAATCTAGCCATAAACTGCACACACATTATAAAGAAACCCTTGAAATAACTGGGGAAGAACCTTAAGTGTAGCAGTACTTGAAGAATACTTTTAAAAGACAAGTTAATTTATATGTAATTGTGGTATTTTTCTTCATTACTGTTGTTCCACCCTGATGTTTCTCTACAGGAAAGAATGACATCTCAACAAGCCGCAATGAATGAACAAAACAGCGAGGTTTAGCTGAACAGTTCACAGGAGGTACGCAATGTGACATGCCGATCAACTGGAGACCAGCATACTGTGCATGAGGAAATATGCATAAGAAGTAAAGGTTTAAAGGTATCATGATGGCAAAGCCATCTTGCAAAAGAACAAGCTTTTGAACATGAATACTGACAAGAACGTGAAGAAAGGGCAAAACAATTGCGTACTAGTAATTAGATTACACTGCGAGAGAATTTAGCGTAGTCAGAATGCACACAAGTAACTGATAGTTTCATTAAGTTTGAGTTATACGTAGAAATGTTGAGTGCTCAGTCAGACTTTTCTCATTAGCTTAATGGGGATACCACTCACACAGAGAGAGACGATGCCTGCATAACTGACACAGCGGCTCTAATAAATTGCGCTAGAAATACAAAGATGGGGGGAGGAGATGCATACTTGGCCTGCATAAGATGAAAGTTAGTAAAACGAGAAAATGATAGGAAACCAAATGTCCCAGTAAACCAAGATTTTCTCTCAGTGTATCAGCACAAATTCCATCAAACCTTAGTTTGTCACCTTGATG
This sequence comes from Apteryx mantelli, assembly GCF_036417845.1. NCBI lineage: Eukaryota > Metazoa > Chordata > Aves > Apterygiformes > Apterygidae > Apteryx > Apteryx mantelli. The sequence goes on along the minus strand of NC_089989.1, from coordinate 27,094,514 downwards.
ATTTGCTTGAGGCAATGGCTCTTCACACACCCTGTACTGACCAGCTCAGGAGAACAGCTCAGGACAGGAGCAACTAGCCCTATCTTTACTCAGCTGAGCTTGGTAAGACTTTCTGCAGGGTATCTGAATTACTAAGTACACAAAAGCAGCTGAAATCAAATTATTATCCGCTTGGATTTCTGCCAACTTGCAGATTAAATTGCCAAATTACTTTCCATTAACTTTTATTTTTCCCACAGCCTTTCAGTTTTCCTCTATATTTTAGGCCTTTGCCAGTTAAATATTTTAATTGCCAATTCTTCTTTTTCTTTCAACTATCTTAGCATGGACTAGTGGCCCAGCAATGCCATTTGTCCTCTGTACAGTGTACAATCATGCAGAATTACTGTCAAATGCCTATAGGCTTGATGCAAAATCCACCAAAGTCTAAAAATACCTCGTCCATCAATTCTCACAATCTTGGGATTTAGTCCTTACACGGACGGGGACAGTCTTGCACGGAAAAATAGGCTCATATTCTGGCTTTTAAAGGCAAATTATTTGCATCAGGAACAACCTCTAGTTTTCAAAAAAAAAATTTTAATTAAAAAGTGGTTATAATGATCTTTTATCTGACACTAGCTTAGAGACATTTTTTTGTAAATCCCAGTATAGTATTACATGAAGACTTACGAAATTCAACAAGCACAAACACCAAGTTCTGTGCCCAGGAGGGAAACCCCCTTGCACCGATGTAGGCCGGGGGCTGCCTGCTGTGGTGCAGCTCTGCTGGAGAAGACAGGGGTCCTGGCAGATGCCAAGCTGGACCTGAGCCCACAACGTGCCCCGGCAGCAACAGCCAACAGCACCCGGGACTGCATGAGGAGGAGAAGAGCTGCTAGCTCCAGGGAAGCGACTATCCCCCTGTACTCAGCACTCTTTGGACCACATCTAGAATACTGTATCCAATTCTGGCTCCCCAGGACAGGAAAGGCATAGATAAACTGGTGCAAGTTCAGCAGAGGGCCACCAAGACGCTCAGGGGTCTGCAGCACATGAGGAGAGGCTGAGAGCACCGGCCTTGAGCAGGCTGGGAAGGGAAGGCTTCGGAGGACCTAGCAGTAGCCACCAGTGCTCGCGAGGAGGTCTTCGAGACGACAGAGCCAGGCTCTTCACAGCAGAGCATGGCAGGAGGACAAGAGCCGGCAGGCCTAAGTAGAAGCAAGACAGGTTCAGACTGGATATAAGGAAAAACTTAGAGGAAACCTATTCCACTGCTTGGCCAGAGAGGTTGCGCGGTCTCTGTCCTTGCTGGGTTTCAAGATCCAACCGGATAAAGCCGTGAACTACCCGGCCTGACCCCACAGCTGACCCTGCTCTGAGGAGCAGATTGGACTAGAGGCTCCTGAGGTCCCTTCCAACCTGAACCATTCTGTGATCATAGCCACTCCTATTTGCAACTCCACTCTCTGTTCTGTTTTTCCAAGTATCAGCTGAAATCACATCATATTTACCAAGAATTAGTACATATTCTATCTCATGTGATGTCCAGTTTGCTAACCTTTCAATATGCTGAAGTGAAATTTAAGATTAGACAAATTCAGAAAAAGAGTAAAAAACAGAGAGGAAGTGTTATGAAGAATGGTAGCAGTTTCTAATGCATTTAGTGAGGAAATTTATATAGTCTGATGTCAAATCATCGCCCTTTCCATTAGCAAGAACATGTCAGCTGACAGATGAGTATGCACATACATCTATATTTTGCAGGCAGATGTAGGACTAAGGGTAGAAATACTAACATGTTCGGTGTGACGTTCGCACTTCAAATCACAGTTTTTAAATATTTTACTTCCGGAGGCATGTCCCACAGAATCTATTTCAGCTATTAAGCTTAGAAAATTGCCTTTCAGTCATTCTGTTGGGACTGACTAATTATGCTTCTTCTACTGAAAACATTTAAGAAACAAAGATCTAACATTTGATTTACTTGCTTTAGGTAAAGTGACCTAGCCCCTTGTTGGCACTTCTGTTTTTGGTTAAGAGCTCTCCACATGATAAAGAGGAGGGCAGCAAAAATACCACTGAAAAAAGTAAAATCCTGCTGCTAGGCACTGCAGAAACATGGCAAGAAATGAAGTCTTAACCATGTAATTTCATTCCCATTAAAGCTAGTTTTTTTCTGGGGGACATTTCAATCACAGCATTGCTAGCACATTTCCAACATATAAAAAGGCCTACTGAAAAATCACCCATGTATTAACGAATCTTCGTTTACCTGCAGATTTTCTGCTTGCTACTTTGTCTGCCTTGTGTTTATCACTGCAGGCACAATAGGCTTGGGAGGTAGGGGGGAACTGCAGACTGACACATTTATTCAGATAATGCTTGTGAATCTATAAATATGACTTTGAAACATCCTCTTTGACAATATCAGGCCGGATTTCATAACTTATTTACTCTGAACAGCAGCTAACTCCGCAAATGATCCTACCAACTGCAGAAGGATTACTCCTATAATAAACTGATGCATACGAGGAGTGTCAGAATCAGGCCCGGGACGTATTCTGGATTCAGAGCTGCAGTACAATTTCTCCAGATACTGAAGACGCCTCCCAGCATCTCAGACACGGTGGTGGCAGGGGAAGGAGGGACCTGTGCAGCCGCAGTGCGCTCCAGAGCACCCGTAATTCCCAGAGAGCCGGGGTCTGGGTCAGGAACGGATGGCGAGAGGGAGAGTCAAGTGGGTAGGAAGCTGGCCAGAGGTTTAGGAGGGCTAGATGCAGCTGTCTGCCGCCACGCTTCTTTAAATAATACCAGGTGCTAAGCAAGAGCCAGCTCTTCAAGGCTAAATTATGCCACTTAACTCCTTTTATTTTCTAAAACCGTAACAACACACCCCCCAGGGCCGTTCCGGGGAGCGAGGTGCCTGAACACCGCAGGAGAGCGGCTCTGCGGCGGTGAGCCCCCTTCTCACCCGTAAGGGCAAGGCTCGCGCCGCACCGCGTCGCTGGGCGCAAACACCCGCGAGGCCGAGCCGCCCCGAGACGATTCGGGCAACAGGAACAGTCAGCAGAGCGCCGTGTTTTCAACCTAGAGCCCAGAGCTCAAACCAGCCCGACGCGCAGACTGGGGGCTGCGTAAGCGCGCGCTCTCGGCGAGGGGCGGCCGCAGCCACCCGCACGTTCGGGTATCACGAGACAAAGCGCCAACGCAGAACGGGAATAGGAGAATGGAGAGAGCAGTAAGCCGCAAGCAACGGCTGCTGAACGCCGGCATGGGCAGGGAGGGTTTGACTTGCCCGTTATGCAGGGCGGGCGCAGAGCGCTCGCTGCGTAACTGCTCAGGAGACACCACCGGACGCCCCACATCTAAAGACAACAAGGTAACGCGCTTGTGCAACACCCGCGCTCGCAGGAGAGCGTAATCGCTTGTGAGCACCTGGATATATGCTCAGGGACTGATGAGCAACGCTCAGGCAGCGACTGCTCTAATTTTAGCACCAGTTCCCTTCGCATTTCTGAATTACTCTGCAGTCAGACCTGGCCCAACGCAGGGCCGCCGAGGGCGCCCCGGGCTCCCCGAACGCCGCTCTACAAGGCTCAGCAGCCACGGGGAGGAAAAGGAACCTTTTGCTCCCTTCATCAAGCGTTGCCTCAGTCCCACAAAAACTAAAGCAGCCAAAAGGGGCTTTGCAAGAACCCTCTGGAAGGCTGCTCGCAGCGTGGCCGGGGCGGAGGGGAGAGCTCGCTCCCCGGCACCGCTCAGGGCTCCGCTGCCCTCAGCTCATCCGAGCCAACTGCGCAGCGACTTGCTGCTTCCATCAGGACCAACCATGCAGCCACAAAAAGTAATTTAGAAAAGACATGTTGCGTATTCCAGTTCCTTAATACTGGTGACCTGCCACTAAATATCGAAGACTTCGTTCTTAAACAGTATGCTAATAATACAGAAGAGGTCTCCTGATATAGCACCATAGCAATCAAAAAAGTTCCAATTCAATAAAAATCTAACATTTACCCATAGAATAACATAATAATAAATAAGATTTCAATACTCAGGAGCTCTGTCATTTTCAATATTCACTTTGATTTCATTTACAGTGTGCTCTGCTCCTGCGCAAAAAACAATTTGTTTCAGTTTGTTGGTCATGGAGGATACCGGCCTGGCAAGTATTTGAGGTCAGGCACAGTGGGGCCCTCCAAGTAATAAAAGAACCAATCCTTACTGCGAATGCCAAGAGTGCTCTTCCGAAACTCGTCTCATGCACCTGCCAGTTAAAAATGCATGAACAGTTGCAGGGAGCAGCAAGAACTGCACATACACACGCAGACACACGCACACTTAGTCACACCAATCCTCAGCAGAGGACCGCGCTCTAAAATGCAAATTTCCTCTAAAAAGCTCCTCTAGGAGAAGCATTTCACTGCTTTCTATGATTACGCTGACAATTTCTCCTCTTCTTTGATGTCGCTTTGCTTGTAAAAAGAGGAAAGGGTGCAGCTTAATTTTTGTTGTTTGTGCTGAGAAAGACTCATTAAAATGTGCTTTGGGATATGCACATTTTGTTTTTTTTCCCAAATATTTTTCATTATTTTTCAGATTAATTTACTTGAAGGATCATCAGGGTACCAACCACATGTGAATTTTATGCTGTATCATTTGTTTTTCAGCCACAAGCAAGATTTTAAACAAAACAGAGTGATTCATATTATGCTGAGACGGGTTAATACACGCAGCGTGTGTTGGATCCCAAGTCAACTACAAATCATGTTCCAACCAATGTTTGTACCAAATATTCCTTAGACACAGAGGCATGATTAAATGCTTTCATCCAGAAAATAGCTAGGGACTCTGATACACCAAGTCACCCAGAAGATCAGGCTTAAACTGCAAAGATCAGTGTGCTCCCCGATTACAAATGTGCAGGGGCATGGCTGTTCGTTGCAGGCTGCACGTCCTGGAGACAACAGAAAACCGTATGTATTTGCAAGCATGAATGTGACAAGACGAGGGCCTGTTTAGGAACAAATTGTTTCCTTTAGTCTGTGTTTGTTTCTACTAGCTGAGAAGGACTTTCTGGACATTTTGTATAAATAAGCATTACATTAAGGACATAACTAACCTATATACCATCTAAAATGAAACAGTCTCTGTAAGGTCCTGAGTTTTTGCTAACTGCCCAAGCAGAAGAGGAAATACCATGTACATGCTCCGATACTCTTCATTTGCACCACTGTCTCTAGGACCAAGCTACTGCATGGTAGAAAGCATGATGCTTGATGAGACTGCTTGCAGGACTGGGTAGCTGATTTGCAAGTGTTCACATGTAGGCTTAACAACTCTTTTATCTTTTGCTCCCTTCTGGTGTTATTTCAAAGTCGATTTGCATAGTCAATATAAAACTCTTCACATATAAACTGCCTGCAAGGATGACACCATCAATCCTCAGTTCTATTCACAAAATTTATTATTTGTTTCAATTTAAGAGAGATCATTGCTGGGTTACACAGTTGCTGATGAGGATTTATATTTACATTTACAGCAAGCAAGATACACATCCTAATTTTTTAAGTCATCTACACAAATGTGAAAGAGGGAACAAAAAATAAAATCAGTGTGTATACACTCATGAATGCTTGCAGATCATGTTCCGAGACTCCTCTTTCCTTCAAACAATATTGCAAATTAGCCAGCATCTGTAAAACATCAGCGGCATGGGCTTGATCATAAGAAAGAATCAAAGGATATTATTGAGACAGAAGTTCTTAATCTTATGTGGTTGTGAGACCAAACACTCATATATGTAAGTTTAAATGAGATGAAAAAAGCATTCAGTTGTGTTTCTGTGACATCTTATCAGACACCAGAAATCTGCACCTTTATCATATTAAGCAAATGCATTAACTTCCAGAAATGGATTCACCCATATAGAAATGTCAGAGACCATGCAAAACAAGACTGTAAAGGTTAAGGCCAGAAGAAACAGAGTTTCATGAGATATTACACTTATCAATCTGACCCTGCTGAGCAGCATAAAGCTCTTCATCAGCAGATTTCACCAAATAAGTCTTTTGACATAAATCTCTCATAGAATGTGAAAAAAACAGGGATGCATCACAAAACTGGATGAACTCTGCTTTACCATATACCTTGGGAAAGAAGATAATTTAGCAGCGATACTCTACATCATCCACAGCAGAAGTTCATAAAAGTTACGGCTTCACTGAAAATAAAGGATGCCTCAGTGTGAAATAATCCAAACAGAAGCTGAAAGAAAAAGGTAAGTCTTGCCTTGGAAAAAAATAAAGAAAAATTGCTTTTCAGGGCAACAGCAAGAGAAAAGCTGTGTCTATATTGCCCTCCATTAACAGATATGTGCTCCTCAGAGGGTTAGCATGAATATGCCAGGAATCTGTTTGCGAGCACTGACCTGCCAAGACCAGCTCCTCAGCAAATACGTGCAATTTCCATCGATTTCCAAAATCCCCTAAGTACGAGCTGATAAGATTATTTAAATTCATGTGCAAAGTGCAAATGCACTAACACGCCTCAAATATCATTAAAGCAGAAAGCAATCTGTTCACAAACCTCCCAGTATTAGTTTGGATATACTTGAATAAGGCGCTGTGCCATCTTGGGATCAAGGAGTCATATTATTTTCCTGCAGCATCACCTCCCGAAGGTAACAGACTCTAGAATGATTCATCAATGAATTAATCAATAAATGACTAGGAAGGGTGAAAGAACCTTCTTCACTACAAACTTACTCAAACCAATACGAACATTCACCTCTCATTAAAGGTCTCAGATAAGTGAAACATCCTCAGATATGTCCTCCTTTTATTCAGCTGATTTATCTATTATGTTTTCCATCATACTTTCCTTTCCAGTTACCTGTCGTTATCAAAAGGGTGTTAGAGTTTGCATGCAGAACACAACATCAGGCAGTTGAACGGTCACTCAGGAGAATGGGTGTTTGTCACAGAAAACGTAACTATTATTCAGACAATATTGGTTCTTGGTATCCATATTTTGTTATTATAACAGATGATGAGATCGTGAATCAAGGTCCAGTGGAGGATTTGACATTCTACTGGTTTCACTGGCATGTGGATCAGAGCCTTAAGTCTGATATACACTCACTGACTTCAGCCAAGTATGAATACAATCCTAGACTTAACTCATCAAGCATTTACCCCTTCCTATCTGTTTAAAAGGTTGTTTAAAAGGGAGGTAGTGATATAGATGCAAATTCAGGAACATATGACCACTTACTTGTTTTATAAGACAGACAGGCAGCTCTACTGCAGAACAACAGCAAGCTACTAATGCAAAATAAAGACTATAATACTTGGTAGAAACTACAGTCCAATTCAAGCCAAAGAGGTCCAGTCAACCTCTTTTTGTAGCTCAATGTGAAATCTGAATCTTGCTCCCACTTAATGCCAAAATAGTGCTACCTTCATCATGGAAGTCTGTTGCACATCAGAGGTTTATGTCTTCCAAATAACATGTTGTACTGTGTATTAGTAACGAAAAAGAATATGTGGTTTGTTTGTTTTTTAACCTTTGTTGTAGCTTTTTAATCACTGAATAACATTTGTCTTGTTAATTACTTTTAATCAAATGTACATGTGTAATCAAGGAAATGCAAAAATTTATGTTGCAGGGTGTGAATAGCACGCATATTTCTTAGGTAGATGCCCTGTTTCACTACAAGCACAGATTTGTTTATATGGACCGTATAAGAGCTTACAATCAATTCAAATTGGCACAAAGTTATTCAAAGATGAGTCAGTGAGAAAAATAGTGCCCAATAGATTAAATCAGCCATTGTGAAACCCAATCTGTTCAAAAATCATTGACACAACTGCCTGAGAAGCCTGCCAAAGTGGCAGATGTTGCTAAAGGATTCCACAACATAGCATCTGGATCTTGCTACCACTGCTTGCTACTTAAACAAAACAACAAAACAAGAAAGAGGAGTGCTATAAGTGACCAAGGAATCACTACTCACTGCAAGTCTTTTCCTTCTAATAACATTTTGTGCTAGAAGACTGGTAGCCCTGCCGCACAGTTCCTTAGCTGGTGCACAGGGCCAGGACTCAGCAGAAGGAAAGGACAAGTACTTCCACGTTCTCCAAGTGGGGATCGGCAAAATTCAGGTGCAAACTCTGTAGCAACATCTAGAAATGCCCACATCCTCTTAAATATTAAGATGCCTTACATTTCACCCTACCTCCTTTTGAAAGATAGTTACACTTAAAATGAACTAGTGACTTTTAACTAGCTGTATAAGTATCATCTTCTACAGTACACATGTATGAGATTTTGTAAAAATACAACCCCCCTGAGCTACAGTATATCTTGTCATCACAAGATTGCAAAGCAGGAAAAAAAAACAAAGGAAAAAAAAGGCAGTCACAATTTTCCCTGTTTTACAGAAAATGAAGCTGAGGTCTAATGGGGGAATTGTCTGATGGTATCCCACTTCTCTAGTAAGAGAATTTGATAGAGATGAAAAAATGGACTGTGGCAGTCAGTTTAATCAAGATTATGAGCAATACCTCAATTACTAGATAATGTTAATGTAAAGATATCCATATAGCTTACTAGTACAGCTCCTACACTTCCCTGAAGCACAGGAAAGGTCCCCAAGTAGCACATTACGCCAGCTGAAAAGTGCATTATTGTAGGAGCACTGCGGTCTAGTGGTTAGCACAAGTTGAAAAGTCCAGCAACCTGGGATCCGTGCCCAGCTCTGCTTTAGGGAAATCATAATTTCTGATTTGCATATCTGTAAAAACAGATTAAATAATACTTAGTCATTTTCAAAAGAAATTGGAGAAATGACCCAGAAATTGGTTGAAAAACATTACATAAATTCATCACTGTTTCTACTACTAGAGAGGGGTGAAACAATCACCATAAAAGAAAGATTAATGTCTCCTTCTTTTGTTCTCCTTCACCTCTCTTATGCATTTCCATCTTTCACATTTTAAGACATTAGCACTGTTTGGCAAAGGAAAAAAATATATCGTATCAGCAGTTTTCTGCTGTAATCTGGAAGACACCAAAATTTTCTAAGACTTGCCCACATGGCTATAATTAATTCAAAGTAACTAATTCTGTGACTTTAGAAATGAATTCACCTCAATTCAGACTTGTGTATGAACGTTTACCAAGAATAAGACTAAAGTAGGCTTAATCCATTTCTGAAGCAAAGTAAACCAAACCAAATTGGTCAATTCTGAAGGAGACTGCTACACAAAGAGCTAATGCAGCTTTAATCATCTGAGCCAATTTTAATTTATTTCCTTTAGTCTGTGTGCGCACAAAATTGTGTGAACTAAATACAGAATCTGAACCTGTCACGACTAGAATGTGGCTATCTCTGAATTAAAAGGGATATATGTTTAAGAACATGTAGCAGCAAATCTTCAGATGAGAACGCTTCATCCAACAGTTTGCAAGGTGTATTTTAATGTAAACAGTTACAATAAACATACCCAAGACAACAGGTTAACACTTAAAAAACAAAACAAAACAAAAAACCCCCACACGGTTCTCAAAACCACAGAGAAAACTTGAAATATCTGATTCATTTCATTTCAATATTTCTTCACTTGGTTATATTTCCAGACAGAAGGACCCAGTAGGAGCATATTTAATCTGAACAGCATCTTGTGATGATTTATGATAATTGATATTTAATGGCATAATTTTAGACTAGTGCAGTTTGCTTTGAAACCTGAGAGATCTGCAAAATCTTGCAGTGGAGGTTATTTGTACACAAAGAAAACTGTCTTCCTGTGAAGCCAGAAAAGCCTGAAGTCTCCAGAACACACGTATGCTTTTGGCCACAGTCGTCTTCGCAGTGGATTACAAGGTAACCTTAAGTGAGAATACTTTAGTAGTCTTTCCTCATCCAAGTGGAGTGCTGGGGGAGAAAGGGTGAGGACAAACCGTGGCAGAGGCGTGGCTATCACATCTGGAAGGCAAGCGGGGACACGGGGCCTGCACAGGAAGCTCAGGAAAGTGAACGTGTCTGAGCAAGGAAGGCAAAGGAGTGAAGTCCAGGACTAGTTTGCTGAGGAAAATAAGGAGGGAAAAAGAGACACGGTGCTGGGCTCATGTCAGGAGGGCACATCTCAAAGTTGGAACGGAAACCATACTGCTCAAGTCTCGCCAGCACAGAAATCTGAGAAGTGAAAGAAACTGGGAACACTGGAATTAGCTTTTTAACTTTTCTCTCCCTTGGAACAAGAGCAATCAGTAAATTAAACGCTACAGGCCTGCGAGACTATTCAGTGCAACAGAATAATTACTATCACCTAAGAAGGCGCTTCTCTATGCTTTACAATACTTGGTGAGACTCTTACCGTTACCCTTCTTGTTCGAGGTCCACCTGGACTCATTAGCTGCATTGTGTGTAAGATTTTGTCCTACCATTATCTGTAAGTGATGACATTTCTGATCCATTTCTTTTACTTAAAGCATCTCTTTTGTTAAAACTCCTTATTCATGTATTCAGCTACTTGTTTCTCAAAACCAACATCCTAGGTAGATAAAAACATCCAAAAAGCATCATTAATCTTTTTTTTCCCCTCTCTTTAGATCTCTGAAACTTTAGTTCCATAACAATACCCTCAGTAATACTATGACTGTTCCTTTTTAGCAATCATTTTCCTGCTTTCTCTAAGATTACAGCTTTAGCATTACCAAAAAAAAAAAAAAAAAAAAAAAAGCCAGCCTAACAGCTAAGTCCTAGTAGTAGGTTTTGTTATTTCAGTAGAGGTAACTATGGAATCTGATTAGTTTGGTTCAGTTTCCCTCTCTTTACCCACATGAAAAGTCCAAGCATTTCTCCTGTTTCACACACACACACACAGAGTCTGTTCTAACTCACTGCATATCACTGATAATATCCCAGACTAACCAAGTGGAATTCAGGTTGGCTTCACCTTTGAATAAATTCCTTCACTCTCATTTCCAATTCATTAGAGAGCTTTCATCCTTAAGCAAGCTTGCAGACACACATGATGTATGCAAGATAGTATACAATTGATTTAATCTGCCTCTATTTCCCTTTTTCATCAGTCTCCAAATTCATACTAAAATCCAGTCAAGCAACGCCTAATATTAAGTCAGTATTCATTTTCTATCACAACATCGCCTCTGAAAGTCACCTGTACACCTAAATCTTTGCTCCTGGGTAAATACCACCATATTAGCTGCACAGTCGAAACGTCTGAAAGGACTTTTGTCCATCTATTGCCCTGTTGGGAGCTTCTAGGCCAGTAAGGCAGCATCCTGACGCGGGAAAGTGTGTTTCATAGGTTCCTTCTGAGAAGCATAGACGTCCTACCACATTTGGACAGGAATAACTAATAATATGGTTACAAATACATACCCAAATGCATTTCAAAATTACAATGGGTTTTTAAGAATCCCCCGTTACCTCGATAATTATTTCTCTTTTATTCTCTGTTTTAAAATATGGCTTTAAAAGTTCAGTAAATACATATTCCAGTGTCAACTAGCACGCCCCTAAGAGCCAGCTTGAGGCCTATGCCTGCACAGCAGAAAAATATAACTGTTCTGAATTTGGAAGTGTTTGCTCCTTAGTGTAGGAGAGAAATACTTTACTGTAGTCTTTTGCTCCCCATTTTCCCTTACCACACGTAAAGATTACCTTGATCTTTTGTATTATTTAATGACAAGCCTTTTTCTTTCCTGCTACCCTCTAACACAGATGTTTTTTTAAAACACTTTAAAGTATCTTCCTTTGATTTGCACATTAGTATTCGGTAGGCAGTAAAAATAGGATAAAAATAGGATTTGCTCTAATGCGGTCTCATCTTCTTGTTTATTTCTTATTATTTCCACCTTGTGTAACTATATAGGTCATACATCACATTAATTTCAATACATCTGTCTTCACACCAGTAACATATAGGTTAAATGGCATTTACGTTGGGCTCTCTGAACAGGGATGGGGTTGCATTAGCTCTCTGAACTGGAATAAGTTTGATCCATTTATTAAACTTCAATTTTACAGCAAACATTTCATAATCTATTTAAAACTGCATACCTGATTTTGTCAAACTTCTCTTGATGCTAATTCCAGGCCTCCAGGGCTCTCAGACAAGGGGGGAGACGGAGTATAACAATCGGGAAAGAAAAATAAAGCAGACAGCAAAGAGACGACAACATGCACTGGTTTGGCATCACTGGGGCTGCAGCTACTCCCGTCCAAACTGGGAATTTGTTGTTTCAGTGTGAAACTCATTTGCAATTTTTAATCTTAAAGACAATTTATCTATAAGTGCACTCTTAAGGCAGTTTAGCCAAACATTTTGCTGGCAGAAATACATAAAAGCTAGGGCATTCTGTGTTCGCTTATCGTCTTTGAAAGCTGCCAGTTCAACAAAAACCCAACTCATGTGGAGGGATACAGGCAATCACGAGCCCATTCCACATTACCAAAACATGTTCCATTTAATGAAAAAAAATTAAAAATAAATACCTCAGAGGCTACAGTGAAAGGCTTCACACGCGACAGTTAAAAAAGACTTGACTTTTAGCAACTTAAACAGCTAAAAATCTTTAACAGGCACATGAAATCCTGCTTAAATCATCTACCAGCATATACCAACACTATGCCTCTAACAAGCAGAACAGATCGTTGGCCTCATTTTCCCCTCTGTTACAAACTAAAAGATGATGTATCCAAGAGCAAATGGGACCCAAGGTCCCTCAAGTTCCCTACCATCTTGCTAAAAAAATGAACATAAAATGAAACAATAACCTCTCACCATGGCTTAAGCAAAAACAATTGTTTTCCAAAAAAATTTGAATCAAACTGACTTTGAAGATGAGAAATCCCCCAAACCCGTAAGGATCTAAATCCCTTCCTTCCCCTGCTATCACTAGGATGTACCCATGGACTTTGGTGAGGGCTCAGCAGCAAAGTGACTCTAGGTCTGACTCAGGCTCACATCCAGCTACCCTCATTCCCTGAGAGCTGGTAGCTCATGCCTCCTTTCCTGCAGAAACACAGCACTGCATAAGTCAGGCAAGGAGAAACCTTCAGAATCACTTTTCCCCACATACAAGCGGCCCCTGAAGCTTGAGGAGAGCAAGCAAGGCTGGCGCCAGCACCCCTCTCCTCCGCCAGCAGATTTGCTGTGGCCCAGGACTCTGCCTTGTGGCGCGAGAGCAACGCGGCCACCAGGCCCTCCTTCCCCGGGGGACGGTCTGGCCACGGCCGGGGCTCTTTGCCTACCGCGTGGGTGCTCAACAGGGAGCGGACAGCACAACGGACGTGAGCATCGCAGACCTGCCTCTGTGTGATCACCTTCATTCATTCTCCAAACAGCTGGGAGGACGTCTCCTGCGCCCCGCGCGGAGCCCCTGGACAGGCCCCCTACCCACCCAGCAGGCAGACCTGTTTGCCTCTCCTCCCTGCGTATGCTGGATAGTCATCACGTCACACACAATTCATTTTTATTTTACTCAGTGAGTACAGATTTATCTGAATTATTGCATCATTTGCAGAATACAAAGACATTATTATGAAACGTAGTTTTGGAGGAGGAAGGCTTTTTGTGGATGAGCGAGAAACGCATGACTTGACAGAACTCTGAATTCAACGGCCTCCTTGTAGGAAAAACCATAATGCATCATTTTTGATCAACTGTACTTTTGAGTCATTTTATCTTATTTATGGGTGGCTGTCAAGGCACTTCAGCTAGCAAAATAATTCATGTTTACTTGCACAGAAAACCCAAATGTAATAATGAAGTCTTTTTTTAAACAAATAAAGTTATGCATTATGAAAAAAATGCATTTAAAGTCATTCTTTCTAGAAAATTCATAGCAAGAATTCCAAAGTGCTCCTTTTATTCCTCTCCAGTGCGAACCTTCTCTAAGGTGGACATGATCACTTCATATGCCTCTAAAAAAAGCCAGAACCTGAATTTTTGTTGCCAGTCAGGAGATTTCTGCTACAAACTCGGAATCATTAATGCTAAAACCTCCGTTCAATTCCTTAGTCCCAGAATAAGGCCTTAGCAAAATTCCACAACAGTTTGCAAAAGGATGAATACTGTACTGAATAAAAAAGTTTCTTCTGCCTATTCGAGGGGTTGAATAATACACACGATCTGCAGGTCCCCAAGAGACGCAAGAGGACAGGCGGGACTGGCTGCAGTCGCAGACGCTTCGCAGCACTCGGGCATTTTTCCGCGACTGGGCTCCCAACTTCCCAGTCGGCTCAACTGGCATCACGTACTGCATTTCTCAGCAGCAGTTACCATTTACCTCCAGGTAAAACACCTTCTTCAAAGAAGAATTTTCTTTGGGAATTTTTGATCTTTTGTTTCAAGACCACTGGAAATACCTCTGGAGAGGAAAACTAGAGAGACCTTCTTCACTGAGATTATCTTCCGATTTGCCTTTAGAAAAATGTATCTTATAAATGCAGCCTATTACAGTGTCTGTGAATATTCATCTTCCTGTAACAACAGCAATTACCTCATGTCTGTCAGGATTATTGATCATCTGATGAAAAATGCATTTGTTATCGAACCTGCTGTTCATTTTTCTTCTGCGGGTCTTCTTCTGCCTTTTTTTTCCCCATACAGCCTTTCCCAGCCACCTCCTCTCCCAGCTCTCATCTTCCTCCTTCTTCCCCCGACTGAGCCCATCTCTGTCACTGTCCCTTGACTCATCTCCATCTTCCCAGCTGCTTCAGCCCTGCCTTCTCTCTGCAAACACCCTGTCACTACCCCGGGGCATGACTTTTTCTTTTTTCTCCTTTTCTTTTTCAAAGGCAATGGTATTAACTTTGCTCTGTGTTGATATTTTGACCCATTCCATTCTATACCTAATTTTCAACAGTAAATAAACAACAGGTGTTTAAGAGCTATCCTTTTCTTCCACTGTTAATACTTATTATTACCTGGTTGACAGTCAATACAGCCATCTGCGTGGCAATAAGAAATCTTGAGACACTGGCAAAACAAATCAGAGTTGTCACAAGCCACTACTTATCCAGAAGGAAGACTTTTGCCTTAGAAATGATAGGAACAGCATGATGGATGCCAAGGAAACAGTGCACGAATACTGAGCCCTAGAAGCAAGTGAGCAAGCCAAGACCCAGCGTCTCACCACACAACACTAAATTCTTTCTTCCCTGACTGTCCAGGCAGCGAAGGATGATTTTGTGGCCACGGCTCTCATCGGGGTTTACATTAGCTAAGTTCACTACACAGCTCTCTCTCAGATTGTCTTAAAGGATCACAGGCAATTCACTTAGCCTGTTATGCCTCTCAATTTTCCATCTGCAAGAGGGAGATAATACATCCTTCCTCCACCCCGTTGTTTTTTGCTGCTTAGATGATAAAGTCTTTAGAGTAGGGACTGTCTCAGTGCATATTTAAACAAAGCCTTGAAGAAAGGTCCTTCGTTAGGGCCTTTAAAGTCTGTGACAAAAAACCCCAAACAACCCCACCCACAGAAAAATACACAAACCCACACAAAAGCAGAATTCTTTTCAGCAGTAAATGGCATTCAAATGTTTTTGCTTACCTTCCCTAAGGTCTTAGAAATTGCTGTAAGAATTATTTTCATGTTTTCTTATGACTTTAAATTAAAAACAAATAATGGCAATGCTGAAAGCATATATATACACTGAGATTTCTACATCTTGTGTGTGTCCTGAATTTAATTTTGCCCCAAAATTCTCTTTGGGGATTTGTGCAGTTATTTTAATAGTCCTAATTTTAAATCCATTTAAATGTATTTATGCACCTTTAGACCAAACTCATTCAAGCATTTATACCACAGTAATGAATTGTATGACAGCAACGTATACACAGAAAGAAATCCCTTCCTTTTGTAGAGCATATATTAGCGCTGATTTATAAATTCAATAGTTAAGTTCATTGGCATGCATAGAGTCAAGGGACCTTTGTTAAACTAGGGCATTTGATGATGACTATTTGAGAAGATGCACATTGAGAAAGTCTTCCCTATTTTAATGTCAGGAAATTAGAAATATTATAATGAAATCCAATTTTTCACATCTTTCATCAAAGCCTTTGAAAAAGGTCAGTATTTAAACGTGTTATTTTAAAATGCCTGCTGCAATTTGCCTTACTGTGGTAATTACAAGGGAAGTTCTCATAGCATAAAATCAAAACAATCCTGTGGGATTCTTCTTATTTCTGATTGTCAACAAATTTCAGCATCCGAAGGAAAAAATGATGCGTTTCATAGGCATAATGCGTATGATGGTCACAGTAAACATTATATAAAGTATTTACATTTCATGCTTTCTCTGAAATAGGAGCTCCCTAAACTCTAGGGTACCCTGAACATGCTGAAATGCTTTTATTTAAACTATTCCTCTTCATTTTTTTTCAGACAAAACTATTTCAAAACTATTTGCCAAATTTGACCCAAATTTCCAAAAGGTTGCCCTTCACACACAGCCCGTGCTGTCTTTTTGCTGAGGTTACTCCTAGCTCCACGAGTTCACTCAGATCCATACACCAGCTTTTAATCTTTCTGCTACTTATCCAGATTCAGTGGAGGCCCCAAGAAGTCAGGAGCGGTTGCCATCCCATAGATGTGTGATGGCCTATGAAGAATACTTAACTACATGGAGAATAATAATTAGCATCCAGTCTCCAGTAGAGTGAATTTTCTAGTTTCACGATACTCGAACTAACCTGCTTAGGCACAGCATATTTAGGTATAGGTAGGGCGACGAGCAGCAACCCGCTCAACCCCTGAGCAAGACGGCTCCAAACGCCAGCAGCTCGGCCTGCCGCGCTCAGGCCCTGCCGGCCCAGGCTCTCCCAGCTCTCTTCTGCGACTTCAGGATCACCCGGAGGCAGAGGCTGGTTGTTCCCCCCTCCTTCCACCCTGGAAGCGCTCACACTGTAATACTACTCTCTATATTCACCAGGGAAATTTTACAGGCAAGCAGACTACAGTCATTTGGCTCCAGTCACTACTGAGGTTTCAGGGACCGTGCACTGCTCGTGCCATCTGCTCCTCTTCGCTTTGGAAGACCATTAACACCGTTCCAACTCCTAGCTGCTTCATGCAGCAAACTTCTCATTCACCCACGGCTGTGTCCTTCCACCCAAAACAAAGTATTCTGCACTTACTACAAAGAAAAATGCACCTTCAGGTCTTTTTGAAACTGCTCTTTCCACGTCACTATTGAAAGACTCCATCCCTGCTAGGGCAGCCTTAGCAAACCCCGAGAGTTTAAGGGAGGGCTTCTACTGGTTACCTAGAAATAACGGTTCCTGAAAAATAACTGCCAGATATTCAAACTACATTTAAAAGCTGAGTTCAATCCTCCCTTATTACAGTTACATAAAAAAATTGCTATCTAATTCATATAAAGTAACAAAATTGCACTCCAATGACTGTAACTAAATGCAGTTAACCTTAAAAAGTCACTTTTACAAACAGAGCAGATTTATCTGGATTCAAATTTTAGTTCTTGTACAAAGACTTAAGAACAGGTTCCTCCCTATTATTCAATTTAACAATAATAATAAAAACCTCCATGACAACTGTAACAAAAAGACTCTGATAAAGCCTGAAACCTTTTTGATAATGAAACATACAATTTCCCTGTTTGAAGCATCACTCCCCAGAGAACATTAAAAAAAAGATATAGAAGAACTGTCGTTTTAAAAGTGTTAATGTAAAGAACGGCGCATGAGAACAGTCCATGTAAAAAATAGACTTTCAGAAAAGCTAGAAAAAAAAAGTGGGTGGAAGAGACTAGACAACTTAAACGCAGCGTCTCATTAGGACAATTACAGGAGTCAATAAGAACTGGCAAAACTGAAAAAGATTCACTAGGCTGCTTGGTTCAATTTCCATTTAATTCAGAGACGGATAGGTCAGCTACAGCCAGTAGTCATCTCATTTGACTCCTGTGGTGCAGAGGACTAAGCAGTATTGGTAACTACCTTTTCTCTACTGCCACCTAAGTATACCTTTTGTTGGATCGTGACAGCTATTCAACATCTCATTGCTCTTTTAAAATGCATCTACAATCACGTACCTATAATGTAGTTTTAACAACATTAATTAAGAGCAGATAAACTGTCATAAGAAACAGTAACATGTATTAATTAGGGTTAGTCCTAATCTTACTCAATTTAATTCTAAATCTTCGCATTTTCTCATCAATACATTATCATTATAACGCCAGAGAAGAACTAATGCACTGAGAGGTTGTCAACTATTTGAAGAGGATCAGGCAAAATAACCACCAGAAGAGCTGGATTAGTGAACCAAATACAAGTGAGACCATCAAAAAGTGCAAAAGAAAAAAAAAAAGAAAAAAAGAGCACTAGATCACATGGCTCCACAGTTCAGAACATGGCCGGGAACTCAGTGCGTGTGAATTATCCTTATATGTTCTATTTAATATACCATATGATCAAAGTTTTCTACCATACAAGATTTTACTCATGTTTCAATCATTTTTGTACTGGTGAGTATTTTTAAATTGGAGAGTCTGAGACCTCTTTAATATGCATTTCTTCAGTCATCAAAGAACCAGAATCAACTGAACTAAAATTTAACTACTGCTCATAAGCAGATTTTTTTTCAAGTTTAGGCTCTTTGCTATACTGGAGAAAGTCACGAGAAGTGGCCTGAATATATTACAGCACATTTCTAAGCATCACTATTTTCAGTATTCTCAGCTTTGCCATTGCACTTGCACGATTTTTTTTAAGAATCCTCACTCCTGCAGCCATGAGTTAACATGAGAATCTAAGCTTACATTAAAATAATTGTGTCAAATCTTCGTAATGTTTTGCAGCCCTTTAGGCTTACATTTACAATTTTTTCTTTAAAATTCTCAAGTTTTATGACTGGGGAGGGGCCTTTTGTACTCAATAAAACAAAAAAACGCAACCCCCAAAGTCCAAAGAGTGTGATCACATCTTAAGCAAAGCCCATGATCACACTTCTCATTTTGTCTGGTTAGCTCCATCAGTTGCTTTTTCCACGGCATCGTTCCCATCTCATCAGGGCCTTACAGACGCTCTTGGTTAGCCACATTACCAGCAAAGTCGTGATCGCTACTGCCCAGAATGTTCTTGTCAACAAAGTGTGAATTTAAAAACTCATTTTGAGATACATAATGACAAAATGCAAAGTGGGAAAAAATCTACTAATTAACCTGAGAAGCTCATTTTAGCACAAAGCTAAGGCCTAAAAAAAAATAGCATATATTTGCCTCCTCTTAGAATTCATCCTAACAACACCTAAGATCTGTGGCTTGCTTTCCACAGCGCTTAGCCCTCGGCAGCCCCTCGGTTTGACTTCAGTGCGCGCTGGACTACGTCCTAACAGAGCTCCAGCGACAACCACCTGCTTTCCGAGGCTGCAAAAGCAAGGTTTTGCTTTCGACGCTTCCAGGAGAAGGTTTCTTACACAGAAGTCAATGACACCATTGATTCCCTCTGTATGGCCAAGAAAAAGCATCGGGTCCCCGTGCAGGCTGGAGTTAGGACTCCGCTATGCGTTCCCCCACAACTCGCCTTTGGTTCATCCCCAAATGAACTTTCTGCCCAAATATTAGCCAAGGCAGAAATCGTTTTGTGGTATAATGGCAGCTCCAACATGTCTTTGCCCAGGTCCTCATCAACTGGGTTCATTCCTTGTCTGCTTCACAGTAGGTTGAAAGTTTCTTACAAAAAAGAAAAAAATGAAACCTCTGCCAGAGCAAACCTACAAGTGCAGAATGGAAAGTTAGAGTCACCCTCCGTCTCGTGGCTCGACTTCACCACGAGACTTTCCTTCCACTACTAAGTTCAAACTGTCAACAATACCAGCATATACATCTGACCAAGAACAATAATGGTATTAATATTTAATCCCAACATACATGAACATATTCTCATTATTCTCCAGAACAGCCGAGGTTCTCAAAAACCATTATGCTAAGAAGTTAGCAGCTCTGGCAGCCAGAGGTTAATCCATGTGAAAAGTGGACAGGAATTTCTTCTGCATTAGAAGAAATTTCACTTTATTAGTCCATTAGACTACTGGCAGGGTTTATCTCTTTCCAAACTGTGGAAGAAGATGTTGAGTTGGTTATTTACAGCTAGCTTTTGGGTTCATCTGAGAAAGACGATGAACAGCCTCAGGTAATGCCGATCTCTGTAACTCTGCTAACAGTCCCACCAAGAACCCAGTGTTGTTTATGCACTTTCACTACGATAACGTTTACATTTTTAGTACTGTACTGGCAGTTATAAGCCCCAGTTGAGGTCAAAGCCTCACTGAACAGGTCTACAGACACATGTACGTAAGACAACAGTCCTGTTGCTCAATATTCTATATACTGCACACAAATTCTGTTAAGTTACACCCTGATTTCTATGACAGGGTGCAATTTTTTAAGTCAAAAATAAACAAACAATGTCTTCCAAATATTCTTCTGAAATCAGTGATGCCTGAAATTAAGATGAACAGTATTCCTTTAAAAAAATCCAGAGAGCTCGGTGGGTTTTGCATCTGTCAAAGAATTCAGGTTTAATAGTACACATTACAATGTGCCAACTGTTAAGGAAAACAGATTCCAATTGTACCATGTTTCACTTAATTTACATGAAAGCTGGGAGAGACCGAGGGGAAAAAAAACACCTGGAGAGCAAGCGTTATTTTTTCCTTTTTTTTTTTTTTTTTTTTTTTTTTTTGCTACTCTGCCAATAAACTTGCCAAGTTTGAAAGGCTCCAGAGAGCTTCTTCAAATCAGAGTGCAAGGAAACACACAGACAGCTTCTGCTCAGAAGACACACGCTGTAGACCCGGGTCATCAGTGTTCTGCCGTGCACCTCTTCTTCTGCACAAAGTAGCATTAAAATCAGTCTAACTGGCCACCGGGGGATTCCCTTCGCGCAGGACAACTACTAGGGAGTTAGCTGGCTGCTCCCTGGGCACCAGCAGGGTCCCCCGGGCTGCGGGAAGAGCCGGCTTGGAAAGCTCTCAGGACTGACAAGGCAGCATGCAAGAGCAGCCGGACACCAGACCGGCCGCTCTCCTGGGCTTGCCCCGAGCACTCGTCTGCTAGCCCGCCTAGCCACGGCGGGTATCGCTTTGCCCGAGCAGATACTATCTAGGCCAAACTGATCTCATATGATGCAAGTGGACACACACACACACACACACACAAACATCGCATGGAGAAGGTGAGGCTTTGGGCCGGTTTCCCTGCCCTCTCCTCCCGGGGGTCACCGCAAGGCCCCGGAGGCCGGGAGCTCGCTGGGGCCGGCGTGGCGTGGCATGGCGTGGCGTGGCACGGTGTGGCCACTCGCGGAGCCCGGCTCCGCAGGCTCGCACGCCGCCCCAGCCGCCGCCGCTGCCGCCCCAGGGGCCAGGCCGAGCACAGCAATGACAAGTCCAGGCCTGGAGGAGCTCTGCGTCCGAATCAGAAACCAATTTTATAAGGAGAGATATAGCAGCAAAGATGAGAGAAGTAGCTTTGCTCCCGCCTGAAGATAACTCCACCTAGCTGAGCTCGCAGCCGTCGCCCGTAACAGATCTCAAGGCCCATTAGGACCAATTCCTATCTGTCTGAGTGCTATGCACCTTCGAGTCCATTTTCTCCCTGGTTTCTATTTTTAAAATTGCTGCAGCTTATGAGAGTGTTTCATTCTGTGCAATGACATGCTGTAATTTAACCAGGGTAACTTACTAAGCATGTAGATGCTTTCCTTAAAGGCCACGGTGTAAGGCATACCAGAGGCTTCAAGTAGTGCCCCTAGGCCAGTTAGGGCCCCTAACCACCCTGGGGGCACAAGGGGGCATTGCGGATTGCAAGAAAACGCTCCCAGTACAGGAGGTGCAAAGAACCCCCCCATCGTCCACCTCGTGGCCGGCCAACCGCCGTCACTGTACATTCAGCCATCCCAAAGCAAAGGAAGGAACTGACCCTGCAAAAACGGAGCAGAGAAGCATAATTTATTCAAAGAGCACAGATGAAGAAGAAGGATGGCTAAGATACATGCACAGGGTCCAAGCAACTCCTTGTAACTTCAATTTTCACCATTGAAACACTGTCCAAAATACCATCACTAGCTAACAACAACATGCCTTATTAAAATTTACAGTAATACCTAATGTAATGATCTGGTTTTCAGACACAGGCTGGGCTAAAATGAAAACAGGATGAACTGAAAATGTACTCTGTTTCTGCTTTCTGCTTCTGCAATCCCTGGCCTGTCGATGCCACACAGTGTATTTCTGTTATGCTACCAGAACTGTCACAGCTGAATCCATGACCGACCCCAGGCTCCATTTTGTTTCTTAGCAAACTCTAATTCCACGGAGAAACTTTCAGGAAAGCAGGTATAAGGCAAAGCACAAGACGGAGAAGCAAAGCAGCACAAATCTCAGTGCAATTTTATTTCATTAAGTAACTGGCATTTCTAATTTGTCTTTATGGAACACATTCAAAAAAAAAATCTCATTCAACAAACATGACAACAAGATTCATGAACAGTACAAACACAATTAAATTGAGAAAGATCGTGTTTTCTCCTAGCTCTGTGTTTAAACCATACCTCATTATTTTTGTTTTTAATATGTGCTGTATTTATTATAATTTAAGTGATCAGATTTAATGTGCTCTACAAAAACAGTATGAAAGACAGAAAGAACAGTTTGCTAGTTTAGTTATGTCAATGATACCTTTATAATGGCATGCGAAAAAAACCTTCCTTTCATGAACTACATAGCATCCTATCTAAAATTCACTCTGGAGATAAGGATCAACTGTCAGATCAATTTTCCAGACTGCTTAGGAGCTGAGAGAGGAGCAGCAGAGGGAGGGAAAGAGGGAGAAGCACACACTTTTTTTTCTAAAAAATTCGATTTCAAAAAGTAGCAATAGGAACAATAAAGCAATATGTATAAATAAACTACCATGTTAAAAAAAAAAAGAATAGTTTGCTGTGCAAAGGTAAAATCAGCTAGTTTGTACTATGAAATAGTTAATATTTTTGATAAACTGTTCCAAATTCTTTCATAGTTTAAATGTATTATATACCTTAGCTAATTTACTGTTGCATTTACTTGCTTACTAACATGCAAACATATCCTATTACCCAAAGAGTAATACCCAAATCTGCTTCAAAGACAGGCTATAGCACCATAGCTGAAGGCCTTGCTCTAATTCTGCGTGTGGCATTTCCACTGGGTGCTGATAACAGTTTGGGGCAGGGATCAGCTCCTGAGTTACGATAATCAGGAAAGAGCCATTACACATTTAAATATAAAGTGCCTGGTTACAGAAGAACATAGATTCACACTCATAAACAAATATGGGATTTTTTTTCCCATATATGCATTTATCATAACCATGGCAATATAATACACATTTTAATAAGCAATTTTTAGTTCACTAACAGATGGATTTCTTAAACAGAACAGTAGATGTTTTGCTTATCTCAAGCAGGAAATTTTATACAAGGGTTATCACCCTCATTCCTCAGTGTTTTTGTGCTTGGACGTATTTATTTTCTTATGAAATATAAGGAGATTCCTTCTGAGAAAATAAGCACTGGGGTTGGGTTTTTCTTTTTTAATGATGATCTGCTTCTCTATCAAAATATATTTATCACAAGTGGGAAAAAACTGTATTTGTGATTTCATTCATTGCTTCATGGATTTAATGCCCTTCACAGTTTACTGTATCACAGAAAAATGCTTCAAGATGGAAAGCTACCTTTAAATGGACTTGAGTATCTCTGCTGTGCATCCCTGCAGAACAATCCTCCACTGGTTGCACAACTCAGTGTGCTACACAGTTAATTTTACAACATTCCTGGAGATCTTCCACAATGTTTGAAGAAATCAAGTTACTTCTCCATTTCTGCATGTCTAATTTACCTAACAAAGTAAAAACAATTTGTAACTCCCTGAGGGCTGATACCATCATGGTTGCTAGCGGCAGAGAGAAAATTAATTTTTAGTGTCAACTTAAAAAATCCCATACAGTACACAAATCACTTTACCTGTGAAATGAGCACTATACTATGGGAAACATTTTCAAGTATTCAAACAGGCATACAGCTCTCAACTGCCTTGAAGTTACTAGGGAATGAGACATCTAAATATGCTTTCCTACCTTTGAAAATCCTTCACTGTGATAATGGTGTGCACACCACCAAAAATTGTCTTGAAAAGACAACTTCCTTCACATTGGTAATACCCCAGTATTTTACGCACTGCCGTCAGACAGAAACACTACAAAAATGCAGCAATGTCACTTAATTAACTTTTATTTTCAGTACCATTTATGCACTGCAAACTTGGGCATTCACATACTACAAGAAAATTACCTTGTTTAAAAATCATGGAAACATCTCTATTGGTGCTTGCTTTTATTCCTATAAAAATAACGACTTCCAGTCAAATCTGAGTTGACAGTTTCCCTTTAAGTTTTGATTAGATCCCTGCTGTATTTTATTAAACAGGATTTGGTTTTGATCCTACCTAATGGATTCCATCTTGATGGAAGCAGCACGGAAGAGATGCAGCTGCGGACACTTGCTCTTTTCTGCCTAGCGGCAAGGCACCAGCAGAATCAGAACTGGTGGTGAAGCTCGCTAGACTTATAACCTGCAGTTAGACTCAAGATAACAGCAAAATTTATTAGTTTTCAGCTATTCGTTAGGTTAACCTGTATCTTGCTGTTTCATTTTAATCTCTTCATTATGCATTTCAGGAGAAACTACCACGTGCTAAGCACATCTAAGCATGTATCAGGTGCCCCAAAGATCTGGCAACTGGGGAACGTATCAGCTTTCAAAGGCAATAAAAACATCGAAGCAAAAGGCACAGAGTTGGTTAGCCGAAGCTGCTACAGCTCCACTTCCATCCCTCAGCTTGGATTTGACCCCACTCATACAAGATCGACTTTTTAAAATTAAGTAAATAAAAACAGCTATCCATTATCCCTTTTTAATCACAAACAGGTTGGTGCTCCTCAGTGAAATCATGGCACTAATGATTTTCAGCAGAGGAGAGAAGCGTGGCTGGGTGGATAGGTTACTTCTGTATGGGGTGACCAAGTATCAAAGCAGTTGGGAATAAGAGTAAAAAATGAAGACTCCAAAAGCAGTGCAGAAGAAAAGGGTGGAGGGAGAAGGGCACAAAATGACTAAAGATCAGGAAAGACACATGGAGGGGACAAGCTGTGAGGTTGCTCTTGAGGGTAAGGGTACAAAACTCCAACTTCACACAAGAGAAAACAAGAGGTGGGTAAAGAAATGATGAAGGTAACATTAATAATACTCTAGAGAGAGGTCTTTAGCAAGTGCACTTTAAATGGAAAGGGAAGGACTGGAAGATGAGGAGGCAACATGCATCGTTTTAGTTGTATCAGCAGAAACGTAAGCTTTAAACTTCAAAGTATTATGGAGAGCAGCAGCAAATATTGGACGCAGCCAGCATACGTGTTGCAGCACAAGAGGGGTGGTGATGGACCTGAGTGTCAAGAAAATTCCAGTAGTAACGGCTGGAGCCTGGGGAATCAGTGGAGAATGTAACACAGTGAGTAAGTACTAAGCCTCTTTCCTTGTCCTTGAGCTTTACAAGAGTTAGGTTGATATGGGGAATTCAATGAGTTTACTTTTTTTTTTAATGTGGAAATTAACTATTGGGATATACGGAATACAAGGTCACAGTTCAAGATAAACATTAGATATAAACCAACATCTATCATTGGTCCAGTTCATCCTGGAAAAAACATGATTTCTTTTTTTGGCTTTTAAATTAGAGAATATTCCTTGGCACCTCTTCTCAGTGTTTAATGCAAGCAACAAGACCTGCAGCTTTAAGCAGTAAAAGCACAAGCAGGTCATGATTAAGCAATTTTTAATATTAAATGGAGTCTTGTGTTACCGGGATTAAACATTAGTGCTGTCTGACACCATGACTGAAAAAACCATGTTGATTTTGCTTATAGCAAGTTTACCAAGTTGTGTTGAAGGCATGCGAGGTATCACCCAGAAGTACTGAGACACAAGGAACCGCATGGCTCTCCCAAGGGAAAGCTCCGTACACACACTGAAAAGGCAATTTGCTATCATACCCGGAGTCAGCCCAGCCTAGCTTTCTTCAACACCACCACAACTTCTAGCATTAACCACTCAGTCTTTATCTGAAGGCGCTGAAACACAAATCCGTGTTTTAGCTCCGTCTTAGCGGCAGGCTGGTAGCGCAGCAAGCGCTGCTGGTGGACGGGCTGCTCCCAGCGGGACCCCCGAGGCCCCGCCGGCGCCCGCGCCGTCCTGGCGCGCTCACGTCAGCGACTGCCCCCCGGCACGCCGCAGCTCACGATTTACATCGCGTCTCTGATCCCGTATTACAGGGCTCATTTGTTGTTCTGGCTACAAACAGGAGCCTGCTACAGTTCTTAAGGCCCAAGTCCTCTGATCTCATTCAAAAAAACTTCCTGTCATTCCATTCTTTTTGGTATATTGAATACGCTAATACCTAGAGACAAAAATCCTGAAAAGATGTAAACTACTCCTGTGTCACTAAGCGCTGCAATACTTTTACAAAGGAACTGCACTGAGATTGCATTGTGGGCAAAAATACCATGCATGCAACTATGAGGCTGAATTTAATGACACTGAAACAAATCTCCATTCTGATGAATGCATAATTACTGTTAATAAAATATTTATGAAATAATAAATTTAATAGAAAACCTCCCACATGTGAGCTTGCAGACTGTTATTCTGAGCAAACTCTAAAATGGCAGCAGAGAAAACAAACTTGGGAGGCATCGAGGTCTGAACCGAAGCATTTTGATTCTGGCGGATGTTGGCGTAAAGGTCTCTGGAGATGGGCAGCTCCTCTAGCCTCTCTAGAGCCCATCAAAGACAGTGGCTAGAACCAATCTGGATTTTATTATTTTCTTCACTTGGAAAATTTTCAGTGGAAACTATTTATTTATTTATTTATTTATTTAACACAGAGAAAATCTAGACTGGAAATACATAGCTGAAATGAGACAGAACTGAAAACAGCTACTCATCCAGACCCTCTGGAAGCTTAGGCTAACACCTAGGGCCTGAATCGGATAGAGATGGAGTTTCCTAAGTCCCAGCTGAGCGTATGCTAACAGTGTGCACAGAGCTCTGTCACTAAAGCATTTCAAAAAGTCTCTTTTTTGTACCTAACTTCTAGAATGGAAGGAACCGCAAAAATCTTGCTTTGGGAAGATATCTGTTGTGTCTTGTGTTGCACTTAAGTCTCATAGCATGCTGTGGAAGTGTTACAGTCAAAAAGCAAGCAGAAAATTTTCCAGCAAAGAAGATAAAAGCTGGTTATTAAGGGGAGAAAAATAGTCTTTCATGGCATTTGTAGAATATTCTTCACTAAAAGTTTATAAAAGCAAGTTAGCTAAACGTCTGCTAGGAACAGTCTAGATATATTGATCCCATCTCAGACCAGTGATTCACAACGAATAAGGAGAACTAACAGTAAAGATGAGAAATGTGGCAGGAGACGAGGTAATGATCTCTGCCGTGGGGAAAACGAGGGAAGGGACTGACAGGTCAACGACAGAAGCGGGGAGGCCGAGGAGACGGCGGCAGCTGCCTGGGAAGAGGACGTTAACCTATGGGAACCATCCAAACGCCTGTGGCTCTCATTCTCCTGAAGCCACATGAAGTCCTGCTGTGGCTATCTGTGAAAAATATATTATATGAGAGAGACATAATCCCCCTCCCAAACCACTTTCACACGCCTTCCGTAGGGTTTCACTGGATACCGACCTGTCATTTCTCCGTGCGACCGCCCCTTCAACCATTCCCATGCAAACACGGTCCAGACCGTAGCTAAGGCAAAGGGGCTGACAGCGCTCGGTGCCGTGGGAGGGCAAGTCCTGCCACAGCGGCGTTTACCAGCACTACAGACTGCAACACTCTCATCC
Organism: Apteryx mantelli; assembly: GCF_036417845.1. Lineage (NCBI taxonomy): Eukaryota > Metazoa > Chordata > Aves > Apterygiformes > Apterygidae > Apteryx > Apteryx mantelli. The sequence goes on along the minus strand of NC_089989.1, from coordinate 27,066,532 downwards.
TTAGAGTCCAGACTCATGGGCAAAAAAAAAAAGTTTACATATATTTGAGTTCTTGTCATGTTTTCCATGATCTCCTAGCACCCAGGATGAGGTTGGACAGTCAGTTGCTTGGATATTATGCGTTGGTGCCTGCATTTACTGAAGGCGGCCTCCTAGTGCCAGGACAACGGGAAGCTTGAAACTGTCCACGTGGATCAGGTCAATCTCCTCCCAGCTTGCAGTTTTCTCACTATCATCTAACACTAGAGTCTTCAGAGAAAATGATGGAAAACTGTAGTAAGACCAGTTTGTGTCCATTCTCTACAATCTTTGGATTTATAGTTCTATGTATTTAGTTGCAATCTTCTAAGAAAACTTAGGTTTAGTGCCTTTGTGCATGATAGCAATAAATAGCTGCTGTAACAATCCCATGCAGGGATCTATATTCAGTTCTACACCATAAACAAAATTTCAGATGTAGAAGTTACGAACAGAAAGGATGACTCTTCCAGCTAACCCTGGAAAATATCTATAACAACACTGCGATCAACTTTTTTGTGTTTCCAGTGACAAGCAGTGCTTAAAGACAAAACAGAATCTAGCTTATCCTTCGGATCGCATTAACTCTGCAGTACTGACGATAGAGACTTTCAGTCACTCCGCTAGGCTTATACCACTTAAAACTCTGAGACTGCAGGCATCCTGAGCAGCTCTGGGTTGTTCTTTAAATCCTGCTATCAGCAATAAAAATGTGAAATCTCTAATGAAGGAAGTGCAGATACGGATTTAGACCAACCCATCTGAGAAGAACTTGGATCACAGTCATTTTTCAAGACAAGTACAGTTTAAGGTTTTGGCTTTGTCAGCAAGTGTTATACCCACAAATGAAAAGCCAAAAACATTTGTAAAACTGTAAGAGCAAGATCTAAGTGCATACCTACAGCACGCGATACAGCACAGGGACCTCACCAAAGCCACTGCCAGACTATCCAGCTTTTGAACTGGAAGCAGTAAAGCTGCTTGAGCGAGGAACTGCCTTGGGCTAACGTGAGGAGGCCCGTGCCAGTTACCCGGCTGTGTCAGCCCGCTGCCGTGGCTGCATCGGCCCAGGGACACGCCAGTGTCGGCGCTTGGCACCGATGCGTGCAGCACAGATACTGAGCTCAACCCCAGCTGCTTCCAGACAGCTCTACCAAAGCAATGCACTGCACAGCGGTGCACGCTAGGACAGAGAACGTATTCCAAGCTTTGGACAAAAACAAGACACCTTGCTTTAAGATGCGACTACAATCAGTTCAAAAAAGTGCCTATTTCTTGGCCTATCTTTTATAAAACTTTTGAAAAGGTTAGACCAGCATTAGACTAACTTTACACAAACTGTCCCATTCCTGCTATCCTCAATACGGTGTCTTCTTTCCTTTTTTTACAGCTGCCTTACCGGCAGCATGCATTTTCGGAGGCAAGAGTCCTCCGCAGCGGTACCATGAAGCAATTTCTTACAGCAGTGATAGTGGACGGAGTGGAGCCACACTCCATCCTGCCCTCACCGTGATGGCCTGGTGTCAGCACCTGCTCTCCCGTTTCCCAGGCAAAACAGCATCCCTGAACAAAGGCATTAGAAGACATATGTTTACATATATTTAAAATACAAATGTCTAAAAAAAGATTTTATGTATACGCATATATATATACGCATACACAAGCAGAAGCACCATCCAAATGAACAGACATCTCGCAACTTCTAATGCTGCTCCTGACCGTGACCCCTGACATACGCAGGTCAGGCTATCCTTTTAACAAAAACAGAGCTATCCGAGGTGCCCTAAATGTATGGAGATTTTATCACTGCCACATCATGCCAGGCAATGGGACTTAGAAACCAAGGTCTCCTAAATCTGCATTCTCTTCCCATTTAAATGAGAGGTCTAAGTAGTCTAAGTGCTTCACATGATCTCAACACAAGGAGAAATGCAATCTCTAATTAGGAGCACTTCATGGGTTTTATGACATGCTTGCCAAGGTCATTTAAAAATACTCCAAAGTGAGGCTTTGGCCTGCGTCTCACCCATGACTAAGAGGATATATACCCTGCAACACACCCATTCATACAGCACGCTGATGTCTTTCTCAGAACATCCCAAAATGACACAGCAAAAGCATCACTTATCAAAATATAAGCCAAATTACATTACAGAGAAGCTGGGCAATATTCCTAGAGTTTAGGTTTATCCGGAAAAGTAACATCAGTTGTCAAATCTTATCACTCGAAGTGCTCAACCCTCTGGAGGGCGAGAGGCCCCGAAGCTGCTCCCGCAGCCGTTCAGCCCTGGGACCCGCCGGGAGGCCGGCAGCCCGGTACAGCGCCGGCGGATCACAGGGGCGTTCTGCCCACACAGGCTTCAGCTATCAAACGCAGCACGCGTGAGCCTTGACGCCCAACTCCACGCAAGCTCCGTCACGCTCAGCAGCCCCCAAGTTACAGAAAAAATGGGTCCCAGCAGCCCAGCCTGGGCGAACTGCGGCTGTGCCATCTGGGCAGCGCTCCTGCGCTACCTCCCCGTGGAACAGGGGAGCGCAGCAGAGATTAAAGGGCGGCTTGGGAGCAGAGGCCCGGCAAGAAGAGCTTTTACACCATTCCTGCATATTAATTACTGTCATTCGAAGTGTCTCTTCCCAATGTAGCACAATTGCGCGCTGCAGACCAGCAGCTGGGCAGGCACGGGAATTGCTGCGGCAAGCTGACAGGGGACGAGGCCTCTGCGGGGTGCGTGCGCGCGCCCCGAGCGCCCCGGGCCTCGCCGGGCAGCACCGCGCCACTCTGCGCCGCCGCGAGTCCCCACGGCTACCGCGTTCTGATGGTGCATGATAGGACCGGGCCTCGCACTCTGCTAAACGGATGACAGTTCGGAACTCCTCCATCGCCTGCAGCAGGGGGGGTTTATAGCACCTTGTGAATCCTTAGTAACAGGCAAGGTTTTGAGAAATACTTGTTTTCCTTCAGAATTTTCTTTGCCTGGATACCCATTCCACCACACTAATGATCTGACTGTACTGGACACCATGCTATCCAAATGGCCTTAATTACATGCTTCATATCTTCCAATATTATGGTAAAATTCATCATAGTCCTACGTCTGGGACAGTCACCATTGTCATTCATTGAGATTAATCTGAATATCACTATAAATAGAAATAACAACATCTGATATTATGATACAGAGTATTATGCTGGATCGTTTTAATGCCTCCAAGCAAAGCTCATTTAATAGAATAAAATACAGAACATAGTCCATGTAGTTTTACAGTATTAGCTTTATGAGATTCAAAACTAGATCAATATTTCTTTCATAAAAATTAATGCCTTGAAATGATCCCTCCATTTGTCATTCCAAAGAGGTCACCTTATTTCAATTCGAAGAATGAACTGGGAATTACACAAACGTACTTGCTGAATATATGCTTTCACCATACAGGCTGACCCGTTCTAACATCCGTATGTGCTGCCCCTCGTGCCAGCGCCAATTCTCTGCTAATCCTTTCCTCACATAAGCACTATCATCCTTCTCTGTCTCTCTTTATGAGCAACCATCCCTCTCCCGGCAGAACCAGTCTTCTTCCAAATGACCCTTTACAGTCTCTTCTACCTAAAGTCTACAGAGAGATGCTTGAAAACAGATAAAGAACTGAGATTACTGATAATGTTGAACTTCTTTGCCTTGTCAAGAAAATAAATTTTACCTCCAAAATACTGTGTTCCATAAAAATGTATTCACAGCACCTCCAGCCTCCCATTAGTAACTCCACGTGTAAGCATTTGAACTCTTTGAAGCATGGATTTTCCTTTACTTTTGGTTTATGCAGAGGAAATAAGATTCCACATATATTAAATGTAGCAGTATATTAACAACAACACAGTAGGACTGCATGGATCAGCTTGCTGAAATGTGCTAGGTGCATCAGTAACAACAAGGACAAATGTTTAGAGACTGATAAAAATTAAAGCTTGCTGAGAAATGCAAGAGAAGTGGCAAAGAATTAATGTTTACTCTGTTTCCTATTTTCAGCTTTTTGTAAAACTCTCTATATGAATCCAACTGAAAGCTGAAATAGCTTTTAAAGATATATCATTGCTCCATTTTCTAAAACCTGCATTGTCTTACTAAAAATTAAAAGAGGAAAATGCAATAAACTGATGAGTTCAAAAACACTGTATTACACCACAAAAAAAAATTGCTTAAATTGTATGTTAGGCCCCAAGTAGCAAAGGTAACCCGTAGTTCCCCCATGGAAGGGGCACTGTCGTATATTACATTGGCCATTTAGTATCATCTTGCCAATTTGAGTTTGGCAGGAGGTATCTGAACACAAACCTCTGGCTTTGCAACCAGATGCTATACAAATGGAGACCTCGGGGCCTATTTCAGATATTCCCTGCAAGAAACTTCAAACAAGCAAACCAACGAGAGGGAGGGAGGGGGAGAAAGAGAGAGAGAGAGATAGAACAATTAATTTGCAAACACTTTTGCTATAGGGTGAAGGAGTTTATAGAAACACATCAGGTGAGCAGCATAAAATTCATTAAAACAAACACTTATGAAGCATCTCTTGAAATCACAGAATCACACGTTCCGTAAAATGATTCTCATACAGTCCTTATCCTTCTTCTCCTTGATCATTCTGCAAATTGAACAGGAAAAGAAACTGATGGCTGCTGAGAGCCAAACTGAATTCCCACAAGTCAGAAGCTGAGAGCGCGCCATAACCTTCAGCAATACCCGTCCCAGCAGCTCCAGCGCTGTAGCTCATCCAGTCATAGGCTATTGATGCAGGCGGCTACCACTGTTTTGGCAGAGGATAGCCTAGCTCAGGCTTCTTGGAAAGTGCACGCACTTTTCTAAGAAAAAAAGAAGCATACAACTTCCTAGAGCTATTCTCCCTGCCCTGTTCACTCTCCTTGGACTTCCACGTTTACGATGCATCTTTGATTCTTTGAGAACATATACCAGTTTCATTGCGAATACAGCGACAGGCTGCCTAAGACAGGCAGCACGACTTCCACCTTGCTCACTTGGTACCAAAGCGTCCACAGAAAGTAAATACAGCCAAAAGCACCTAAGGGATCTAAGGGAAGTTTCAAATTACATTTCCAATCCGACTGTATCCTTCATCCCACCACATTCCCTGAAGGGGCTTGGCAATGTACCCTTACGGGCCACAAGAACCACCCCGATAAAAGACAGACAGCATTTAGACAAGAAAGAATGACTGTTGATTGACTATTCAAAATCACATCCACTGAGGACAGGAACCTGAAGCAGTAAGCAGTTCATTATTAAAGCTTGTAATGAGAAGTCTGTAGAGTTTTAATGGAGTCCAAAAATCAGTTTTCCAGTATACGAAAGGAAAAAAAAAAAATCAGTGTGCAGATATTCCTCATACTGCATGGCTTCACTCACAAAACCTACAAAATGGATAAACCACTTGGCAATTTTTTCAGCATAGTTATTGAATTTCATGGAGTTAAATTTTTAAGGAAAACTATGACATTGTGAAGTAATAATATTTTTTAAATGTGACACTAGCAGTCTAAAAACCATACTGTCTTGGAATCCCTGATGCATTTGGAAACAGCTTTCCAAATTGTTAGTGTTTTATTTTTAGAAAAGATTTAATTTACAATCTGCATACTATATATTGGCATTCTCTAATAGAATTTTATTTTGAAGAAATCAGTATACTTGACATACTTAACTATTTATGTGTTTATAGCTCCACGGTCCCCCACACCTCTTCCATTACTGCTTTGCTGCATTAATCCTGGGCCCTGTAACAAAGCTAAAGGCCCTGCGCGCCTGGCAGCACCGCTCGCCGCACCTCCCTGACGCTCGCAGCTTAACCATCGTCTTCAAGCTGTATTCTGCCGATCCCTAGAAAAATCTATGCAAGTACATCACTTTCCACACAGAAAAGTAAATGTAACCTCTTCTACAGAAATCCACGTATTTTAAGGCAACCACATCTTCAGTGAAAAACATGCTAGAGTTGACGACTCAAAAAGTTGCAAGTCACTAATCTTAACGCTTCAGATGGGCCAAGGATGGCAGCTGGGGAGGGTCGGGGCCATCCCGGTGTGGAGCACGGGGAGACTGTACACAGTGCTCACAACAACCACAGGTCCCGTCTACAAATGGAAAACCGGCTCCTCCACAGGAGCTCCTTTGAGGCCACTGCCATCCCCGAGCAGCAGGGCGCCTTCAGTCTGCTTCGGAAGACAACGAAATTAAATAACATAGAGGTGCAAAAATCAAGCACCCGGCCAGAGGCACTGCCCTGGAAACCGGAGCCCTTTCCGGGCCAGCCATGGCCAGCCCAACGAGACTTCACCGAGCTCTTCTCAAAAGTGAGTCAAACGTTGGGCAATGCTTAAGTACGTCTTAGCCTTGGAGTCTAAATTGCTCCTGAGGGTGGGATTTAGGCGCTCTGCTGGGAGACTTTTGAACTTTTTAACCTAAGCAACTCCCCTCAGGTCACACACAAACTTTGTAGCAATACTGAACTCAGACTTGATTTCCTCCCTCCTCCTCCTCTAAATCCTGCACTTGTGCAGAGGAGTTTGTTTGCATCTCTCATTGGTTTAAATTTTGCAAGAGAAATGCTCGAGGACTTGGCCTTAGGAGGCATCTGCTGCCCTCATCTGCAGTTCCTGTGTCCATCTCAAGCATGCTGACACATGGCATGTGACTCCAAGACGGAGTAATGACCCATCCTGCCTATCGCACGAATCCGGCAAGCCTCTGACACCTTCCCTCTGCGAGAAGGAGCAGGTGAGTCAAGTCCCCCCCGCCGCGGGGAAGAGCCTCCTGCCAGCTCAGCAGGAGCTGCACCCAGACCCGGCCTCGCAACGCCGCTCCCCGCGCTCCAGGCACAACCCCCCCCACCCTGACTACTGCTATTATGTCTTACTGAAGGTGCAATTCAGGGATGTGCGGAGAGATGTGGAGGCACTTTTCCTTTAATCATACAGGAAAAAGGAAAAGTCTAATAGCCCAGTGCAGATCCTTCAATTTTTCACCAAAGGGAAGCTCCTACAAAACTTCAAACAGTAATCGCACAGATGAACTGAAATTCAGAAGACTTCAGTATGGTTCTACCCTGCTGATACACCCGCTGCCATTAGTTGAAGATACTCCCAAACCTCTATGCTATATTGGGAACAGAGAGGTGAAGTGCATGGGGAGTTATTCTAACTTCTTATGCAGAGAGCGAGATGAATAGCCTGAATCTTACCCATCTGAGGGAGAAAGATCCATAAGCCTCATTAGCTGGTTGAGGAAACCCCACTGTTCTGTACAGGTTGTACATATATTTTCCATGCATTAATGATAAAGTACAAGTACCTCAATTCTCTTCCAATATACTGTTAAAAAATGTAAACGCTAATACATAATGTTTCTTTGCATTGGACTCAGCAGATGGAAGGAAAGAGTTTTCATCTACATTATCTTAGGGAAAAGTCGGTTTGCGCCTATTGCATAAATACAAATGTTCAAGAACCACTCATCCACGCCCTACAATACTGCTAAGGTCAGTAAAACCTATAGTGATCTGTAGAAACCTGCTGGCTGCAAAAGCTGATGCATTCGAGAAAGTGTGTAGGTTAACAAGTTTTTTTTCCTTCTGGTAATTTATACCTTCTCACCCCCCACACAACAGTATGCAGCTGCTCGTTAGGTCCAGTTCTTCTACCTCTTTTAATATTTCTTTCTTTCTTATTTCTCTCTGGCTGAGCCATGTTCTGAACTGTGTTTTGAAGGAGGAGAAGACGAGAGGGAACAGTTTTACTGCATGAAAAATCTGCTTAGAAGGCGGCAGAGCCAAGCTGTAAAACATATTCGGTAAAATCTCTCTCAGCGTGTACTAGTTTCTGCTTTCGGGATGATTTGGTTAAAAAGCAATTTTGAACAGATGCTTAGTCACAATATGTTAAAATGTTTACATACATATGAATATCTCTACATGTAGAAAGCTCCCAAAACGTCTTGTTTTCTGCAAACTCCATTACATAACATCGACACCACCAAAGATTTTGCAGGTATCGTTTTGGTACATGGAAGGTTCGGAGTGCCCAGGATTTGCTTCTGAATGAGGTCTCAGGACACAGCGCCCAGGATTTGTTTTTGAATGAGATCGCAGTATATAAGAGCTGGCCAATTTCAATCTACTTGCTCACAGGAGTCTACAGCAAATCAGCATTTGCTGAACCAGGACTTAACCAGAACTTCAGCACCGCTCGCATCCCTCCCAGCTTCTCGGTTCTAGCTCAAACGGAACATGAGATCATCTATTTTTCAGTCCCGGAAGGGGTGTTTATAATGCAAGAAGTCTTGAGCAGAAATGAGTACCGTGTACCTAGCGATGCCAAGCATGCACGCACGCACACGCAGCGCTGCTTTCTCTGAGACAGCGTTTCAATACCAAGAGCCGCATGTTAAAGCGGCACAGACTGCTACAGATTCAGCATACCGCTGAATCCAGAAGTGGCACAAGTTGCATTTTAATTCACCGAGAGGGGGATGAGAGTAAGAAAAACAAAACGAGATCCTTAATGTTTTTTCAGGACGGCAGACAGGACTGAGCCCATTCGGGCAGTACGAAGGGCAGGGATGGGAGAAGATGCATCGCTCAGTTTGCCTTGCATGTGATGGCTCTACCTGCAACTGACAGCCAGATGGGAATAAGGAGCAACGGTGACTACTGACATCAGAGAGTGGATTTCCCGTGAAAATCCCACAAGTTTCCAGCTGGGGGAGGAGGGGGATCTCCCCACCCACAGGAAAAAAAAATATGCAAAAATAACAACAAAAAACCTAACCCCCGTCCCCCGCTCCTCAGTGAAGACATGGATAAGGAAGCAAGAAACTCCGCTGCGTGATGCATCTGGTGGCGGTTGTGTCGCTGCCGCTGCCCCCGCGACGGCTGCCTCGGAGCCCTCACCGCTCCGCTGCCGGGACCCCCGGGACGAGCGCCCCCGGGCGGGCTGGGCCCGGCAGTCCCTCGGCAGCAGCCCCTGGCTGAGCATCCCCCAGCACCACCCGGCCCCCATGCCCTCGCCCAGATTTTGGGTGTAGGAAAAAGGCAGAAACATATACCCCTTGCGTGGGGGGGGAACGACTGGTCTCTGAATCCTAAAACGCAGCAAGCCTCAACCCCCCCTCGGAAAAAGGCATTATCGCAGCACGAACAGGGAAAGAGACGGAGGAAGGAAAAAAAAAAGCCGAAGCAAGCGCTGCAGCACTTCTCACACACACGCACGCACGCAGCCTTAATCCGCGTTCCCGGCTCATCCTCCAGCGCTTGCGAGAGCCACGAGCGCCTCGGGCACGGCGGGGGCGGCCGGAGCCGCCTGCGCAGCCCCCGCGCCGGGCTGCGGCGATGCCGCGCTCCGGCCGCTCTCCAGCCTCGCGGGAAGGGCTGCGCTTCCCCTCCTCCGCCTCCACCCCGCCGCCGCCGCCGCCTTTCTGCTGCCCTGTGCAGGCAAATCCTGCCCCCGCCGGAGTTCGGGGCTTGCCCCTGCCCTCGAGGAGGGCACAGGACCGGCGGCCCCGACCCCCGCCCTGCCGCGGCACCAGGCTGCCGGCGCAGCGCCGTCTCTGCGCCCCGCGCTGCCCAGGCGAAGGGAAAAACGGCCGGGACAAGCCCCCAGCCCGGCCCCGACCCCTGCCCCGACCCCGACCCCCCCCCCGCTCGCAGCGCCGGCGCCGCTGCGGCCAGCACCCCTGCCCTCCACCGCCCGCGAGCATTTCGTGCGCGGAACCCAGCCCGGCCGTGCCCCCGCTGCCTCGGGCGAGCGTCTCTGCCGAGCCATATTTCTCTCTAATGCAAACCCATTTAAATCATTGCTTTTTTTTTTTTTTTTTTCCCTCCCCCACGGACTGCTTCTTGCAAATGGGGCGATAAATCCAGAAAGTGCCATGCACCGTGGAGTAGGGAGAAGGAGGAGACGCCGAAAGGGAGCGGGGGGTGCGAGGGAAACGAGATGCCGGGGCGGGGGGGGGAGCAAATGAAACACCTGAAGGGGCAGGAAGGGATTTGAGAGCCGCGGAGCCGCCGCTTCCCCCGGCGGCGCGGCCCCGGCAGCGGACACCGAGCAAAGCGGCGACCCGCTCGCCCGGGGCCACAGGAGACCCTACCTGGAAGAGCCGGAGGATGTTGGCCACCATAATGGACACGGAACTTCCCGATGCCCCGATCACGCCAACTACTTTTTCCGGCTTGACAAACACCGGTGGCTCCCCGTTGGTGCACCTCACGTCGGAGGTGTCCTTCTGGATGAGAGCCTGGACGAAAGTGAGGGACTGCTCCAAGGCGTAGGTATCTCGGGAGCAAGTGTCCAAGATGCGAGCACCCAGCGTGACATTGGGCAGCAGGTCCGGGTCGCTGTTGATCTGGTCCAGCGCGTACAGCATCGCCTCCAGCCTGTGGATGCCGTTCTCCTTCTTGATGTCCCCGCAAGGCACGCCCGTGGGTCCCTTGGCGTGGACGGGGAAAAGGCCGCCCAGGGTGATGTCCCCCTCGAGCCGGATGGAGTGGGGCGCGTACATCTCCTGCCCCTGGGCCACCTCCGAGAGGAGAAACTCCAGCAGGCAGCAGGGCAACTTCATCAAAGTCAGGAGCCGGAGCAGCCTGCCCAGGCGGACCATGGTGCCGCCGCCGCCGCCGCCGCCGCCGCCGCCCGGGCGATGCCCGGCTCTCCTGGCGGGGCACCCCCGCGCCTTCATGCCGCGCGGCGGGGGCGGCGGGGGGGCCGGGGGTCCGCGCCGCCCGCCCGCCCGCGCTGCGGCTGCCCTCCGCCGCGGCGCCCGGCAGCACAGCACTGGGGAGCCGCGCGCTTCTATCGCTTTAAATGGTCGCCCGGCTCCTCTCCGCCTCCCGCTCTCCCCACCTCCTCCGCTCCCTCCCTCCCCAAGCCGCTCTCCGGCATTACGCAGGGATGCGGCCCGGGCCGGCCGGGATGCTGCGGCTCCGCGGCCGCGGCGACTCAGCGCCGGGCCGGAGCGCCCGCGGCACGGGCAGCGGCGGCGGCGGCTCCCGTCGGGCTTCGGCCCCTTCCTCCCGCCGGCGGCGACCGACAGGGGCCGCGCAGCGACCCCGCGGGCCGGGCTCGGCTGCGGGCTGCAGCGCTGCCCCCGCGCGCCGCGGCCCTGCCGCCGCCGCCGGCTCCGGCGGCCCCGCGGCCCCCGGGCCCCCACGGAGTCCCGGAGCCCCCACCGAGCCCCGGAGCCCCCACGGAGTCCCGGGGCCCCCACCGAGCCCCGGGGTCCCCACCGAGCCCCGGAGCCCCCACCGAGCCCCGGGGTCCCCACCGAGCCCCGGAGCCCCCACCGAGCCCCGGAGCCCCCACCGAGCGCCGGGGGCAGGCGGCCGCGAGGAGACACCCGCCCCCGCCGGCAAGGAAACCCGCACCCTCGCAAGGATCCCCCGCTCAACTCCCCCGCCCCTGTTTGGGGGGGCTCTTGGCCATTCCTGCCCCTACACACAGCCCCGGCAGCGCCGTGCAGGGAAAGCAGAGAAGAGCAAGCCCGGGTCCCCAAGTACTCAGTGCCGCTATTACACATGGAAAAAAAAAAAAAAACCCACATCAAAAAGAGTAATCCCAGTTTTGACACGAGATCCTCTCCTTGCCCCTAAGGCGGATACCAATGGAGCCAGTGAGGAGGACGACGAGTTTGGATGCAACCCCGTACTCTCCAAACCAAAGTAATGCAGCTGATCTCACTCAATTTAAGATACTCAGATCCATTTTGGTTCTGTGCACCAGGGTCTAAAGGATGCTGGATCATCCTATTTTCATTCCCTTCCTCCCAAAACTGTAATACCCAAGTAGAAAACACCTGTTGCCATTTCTTCCTGACCAACAAATCCACGCAAGACCAAGCACATTTTTTGGAGACAAACCTCCTCTACAAATACCAGATCAAGTATAGCTGCTCTTCATCATTTGGCCCCAACGCATGCTGGACCACGAGCACTAGATGTGCGCACAGTGAAAGGTGCCTAGACCCAGCTACAACTCTCAACTTCTGCTCACGATTTGAGAGCTACTGTGGTTGCTTTATTTCCAGCACATTTTAGTGAAGTCACAGTAATAAAACTTTGATTTTTATCTTTTTATCTTTTTAAACCTAGCCAAATTTTATCTCATAACACTGAAACGTTGCAGCACACTGGTCTAGCAGACCCTAATGAGTGGTTTTGTTAGTCAGCTCTTGACTGAGATGGAGCTGGCTAGGGGGTTGTGACCCATCTTCCAAAATTATTAAGGCATTTTACTGTCTTAAAATCTTTGTATTTTATAAACTGTATCCTTATCATATTTTTCACCATTTTTTTCCCCCCTTGAACTGTTGTTCTCTGTGTCCACTTGTGTGTGGCAGGAATTACTACAACCAAGGCACCCAAACAGGCGTTACTCAATACCACCAAAATCAGAGAAGGCGTACATACTCCTCAGTCCATGAGGACGTTTGGAGAGTGGTGACAAAACCGGACAGACTTAGCAGGTCTGACTATTTTGCGGTAGAGCTGGGCTACAACAAGCGTATGCAACAATAAAAGCAGCTGGAGTTCTCTACCAATTATAATTTTGGGGCTTGGGACCAAAATTCAGTTTGTTCCCTGGACATCATAAGAAGTTATTTCATGGTAATTTGGGTATTGTGATCCAGCTCATGCCATCGCTCAGGGCTTGTTTTTTAATGATTCATCACTGCATAAAAGCACAGCCATTCCTTCCCAACTAACCCACACTTGTCCACCACCCTCATCCTGAAAATGGAGAAGTCACGCGTGGGATTTCTCCCCTGCTCTTCTTTCTGTTTGCAAGCCGCAAAAATATGGCTTATCCCCATGCTGACACAACTGGCCCGAGGTGTCGGCAGCAGCAGAGGAAGCAGGGAGCTGGGGCGGGCGCACAACCAGTCTTCTCAGGCACACGCGTGTCAGTGGGAATTTCACACCAACACCGGCGACTTGGTTGCTGCCTCTCCCACAGCCACAGGTTCAGACACCCACTCCTCTTCCAGCCCGTCACCGTCAAACTGCAGCTTAACTAGTGCCCATGCATCATTCTTTGATGCCCACACACATCTCAACTCATTGTATCAACCCAGCTGCTGCTCGGTTTCAGCGATTACCTTCTCGACTATTAGTTGGTAATGTCAGCTACCATCTCCCCTTTGTATCTGTATTTGCACAGTTAAAGTGCAAGCATGTCAACAGTTATTTACTTCTTGCTCACTTAAAGTTCCTCTTTGAGAAGCTTAGCTTTATTTATTATAAAAGGAAAATCTAACTCTAGTGGTTGTAGAGAAGAATTTGCAAGCGTGACTCAAGCTCGCCTTAAGTACTCAAGATTCAGAAAGGCTATAAATAAAAATAATCTTTTCTAATAAATCTCATTATTTTGCAGGAAGCTACCTCATGATTTTGAAAGCTTTGGAAAGCTTTTTTTTTTTTTGGGGGGGGGGGAAGGGGGCAAATCTGCAGTTACATTAAGCACATTTGTCCTCTCAAAATTACAGAAAACCCATCTGCTCCCTGCTTCATGCTCCTTTTCATCACAACCTGGCTACCTAAAAAATTAGTCTATGTATTCCAATCTAGCTCCCTGCTTCATGCTCCTTTTCATCACAACCTGGCTACCTAAAAAATTAGTCTATGTATTCCAATCTAGATGCCCTAAGGGAACACAGAAAATGACATACTTGATCAAGGCAGACCCGGGGTCCGTCCTAGCCCAATATCTTCTCTTGTATTAGCAGCAGACACTTCAGAAGAAAGGGTGAGAGCTCTGCACTATGCAGATGTCTTTAATCTGTTCCTACCATAAGTCTCATCCTGGTCTCTCATATAGAAATTGGTTTAAGCCCTGAAGCATGAAAAATTATTCTAATTACATTACCAAAATTGATATATTTAATCATTACTCTGGATATTCTTGATATCCATAAAAATGCCCAGTCCATCTTCCACTCTTGCTAAGTGCTTGGCATCAATGACTTCATGTGGTAATGTGTTCCACAGCTTAAATGTACATAGCTGGAAAAAAATCTCCGCTTTTCAGTTTTTCATTTCCTGCTTTTTGAGTTTAACTCTTCCAATAATTAGTAATCTCACCTTTATCGTACCTGATCTCCATCTACCATGTACAGTCTACTACCTACATTCAATCTGGTCCTCTCAGACAAGAAACTAAATATAATAACCTGTGCATCTGTCACAGCCATATATTTCACTTCGAAGAAGCATTTCACTTTGGTTTGGATTACTGAACACCTGGAGGTGAGACGATGCTAACTAAATACAAAAATGAACATATCAGACCTGGGCTACAGATCATGCATTGCACATCAGTCCATACCCCACTGAAACTAGAGATCTTCTCAGCACTTACAGCCCATCAAAACAGCTACATGCTGAAGGGACTCAACAAGCAGTTCCTAAGCAAAAATTGGATTATGTCCACTCAAAACTAGACTCGCCCACTCTTAAATCCATCAGTGAGAATTTAGAATTACAACACACAATCACGTTAAAGTTGTATCTCTAATCTGAAATGACTCTCAGAAAGCATTGTTATTACAGTAAAATAACAGAACATTTTATGTCTTTAATGGGAATACTGGCAGAAGCATATTTGTATTTTTCTACTAGTGGGAAAGTCTTTTCAATGCTCCATTTTGCATTTCACTTCATAATTAGTCATTCTTGTACTACATCAAATTCCAAGAGAAGTCACTTGCTGTTTCCAGGTACCAGTGAATGCTTTCTTTAGATATCCTAATTCAACAGCTGGAGAAGTGTGCTCATACCAGCACAGATTTCGGACCTGATATTGTAAGAGTGAAGCTGTTCTGTTTTTCTCTCCCACAGACAGAGGTGAAAGGGAGGTTTGCACTGCGTCTTCCCGCAGGCGGACACCCCTCTGGACTCCGACCCCGGGCCGGCAGGGAGGCACGCTCAGCCTAGCGGCAGCCGGGACAGAGCGACGGGGCGGCAGCTCCGTTCGGAGGCTGGCTCGGCACAGGGTGCTCTCCTTCAGCTGGACGCCTGGGAGGAGAACATTGGTATTTTTCACGGTGATGGCCTTATCCAAAGCACGACTCAACATTACTGCTTGTGAGAATAACAGCTGCCGAGAAGACTACTTTTTAATACAGAGCCTAATTTTGTTGATCCATTTTAACTAGGCAAAGTACAAGAACAGTAAATTACTTTCCTCCCTCGTTCCCGTCTATAACTTATAACTTAAAGTACATCAGTGGTAATTTTCCTATAAGGGAAGATGCAGACAAAGCTGGTATTAAATAGTGCTGGACTTAATTTTGGAGAAAAAAAGAAAATCCTAGTCTGATCTTTTGTAGCAAGAGAATTTGCTTAGAAGTAAACAGTTAGTGGTTGAATACATCCAAAAGCATATCCAAAAGCATTTTCTTACTTGCCTGTCAAACAAGATTGTGGATTCAGCCAAATTGCTACTGGATAAGCAAAGACATTGCCAAAAAGAAATCATAGCTGGCATCCTTCAGTAAAGCTACAATCTCTATCACATGAGGATCTTACCCACATCTACTCTCAAAGATACTGTATAATTAAACATTAGCATAGTTTTTATGTGGGCAACTGGCAGAGTGAACAGAAAACCATGTTACAACAGACCAGTGGAAGCTAAACAAAGAGCTATAAAATACCAGAAAAAAGAAATAAAACAATATTTCAAATTTTGGTAATGTAGCACGACACTACCATGAACAGTTGGAGGTCATTTTGAACAACTGTAATGGACATGATACAAGCAATTAATTTGTTGGGTGAAGTCAGTGTTGGGATAGCAGCCAGAGCTCCTGCTTATCTGGCATTCAGAAAATAATGAATTTTTGGAGCAGAGGCCAGTAAAATACTCTGTGATCCTTAACTCAGTGTTTTAGAGTAGCTGTTTACAAAGCAACAGTGACAGCGTGGCTCTGGCTTGCAGGGAGGAAGGGAAAAGAGCAAACTCTTTTGAAGGATATAATAGCTTTGGGCTTCTTGCTAGACCTTACATTATATAAGATGCAATATCAAATTAAAAAATATAAAATAAGTGTTATGGATTGTTCCCAAATCTACAACAACAACAACAAGAAGTCAATGAATACTTTGTGCTAAAACACTGAGTATCTGGGCCTAGTTCTGTGTTGCAACATGTTGTGATCACATATAAAAACAAGTGGACAGAGGAGTTTAGCTGAAAGAGCTGACCTCAACTACTGTCTAGAGAGAAACATTTATCTTTTTTTGATGCTTGAGAAGATTACAGATTTACACGTATCAAGTTATTTTTCATTTTCAGTCATCTCCTGGGTCCTGCTTCCTACACACAGACTGATAACGCTTGAAAAAGGCTCTGGAAGGAATATAAAACCTTATGCTCTGAGTTGAGGCCAAGCTATTACATGTGCTGATTAGCCCAAGACTTTCACAAAAAGGTTTGCTGCATATCTGCCTCTCTGCTTCTTCTGAAGCAGGTCACTGCAGTGCTGGCAGATGTCAGACACAGGATGGACCACACGTTTCACACAGCATAAAAACTCCTGCGGTGACGAGTCACGGCGAGACCTTCCTTGGACCAGAAGTAGAGCTGACAGATGCTCAATAAACCACCAGAACACAGACCAAATTCAGGGGCTGGAGCCTTCATCTACTCTTTTACACACTAGATTTAACAGTATAATCCTCATTTGCTGTCACACTCCTACGCACCTGTATAATGGAGAACTGGACATTTAGCCCTGAGTAACTAAATCAATCAATAAATTTTCATGTGCATCCTCTTTTTGCATATGAAGAGTAATATGCATTGGCACAAGGACAGATATGCACTCAACAAGCCTGCAGAAGAGCTCCAGCTACTTACTACCAAGTTATAAACCTTTCACAACTTATATGCATTATGAAACTAGACGCATCACTAAAAGTGCAGTGATAATAGAAGGTATCAATGTGCAGCAACGGCAAATGCTCTCATTTTTATAGTACCTCACACTATGATATATCATATCTTTCATTTTAGGATCTTAACATACTTGGAAACATATTTTTTGATAATACTAATAAAAAAAGAAAAAAAGCCACATCGTAACTTTATGCAGTGAATTTTCAGTTATTTTGATGAATATAGGCCACTTACCTGAAGTACCACCAGGCTGATATACAGAACCTGCAGGACAACTAGGCAAAATATTTTCAAAAACTTAAAGTCTCAGGGCCCTCTATTCAGATTTCTTTGGTTTTTCAAACCACAACCGTATCCATCCGGAAGACACTTTCAGAAACAATTAAAATTAAATCAAAATTTTTCTAAATACAGGCAATTGGTTTTAGAGCCAAACTTGCTATATTTTGGAAAACAAAATGTTGTAAAATGATCCCATCTATATAGCATACGTCTAAAAAAAGGAGGCACAATACAAGAATTGGATAAAATCTTTCATAGTGCCAGGTGACTGAAATTAATGACTTTTTGAAATGAATACATTTTTTGTCTTATTTCACTTTCGGCATTTGGGCCTTTCTAGATCAAATTTCCTGCTTAAATCAAAACCATGATAGTCACGCTATTTTTAAAAAAATAAAAGATGAGAAAGGATTCAGTGTCGCACCTAAAACCACGGCTCTAAGAGCAGAGAGAACAGAAAGCAAAGAGCCAAGAGCCTCTTCCCAGCAGCACCATCCTGCCAGAACATACCTGCGTGCCGAGGAAGACCAGACTTTCCGAGTAATTTCTGTCCCACAGGAAGGTTTAATCTATTATTGTTCTACAAAAAGGTAGGAGGTGAAAAAAAGGCATTGCTACTCCTGAGAATGAGTTTGGGGTCCATTCTGAACAATTCACGCTTTCTAAATAGGGACTCTCTTTAATTTACATATCCAGTCAGCTCTTCATCACATCACAGGAGAAGACTTGAGGTATTTTTCCCCCAGACCATAAAAAACACTTCCCCCCACTCTGCCCCCGAAGTCACATCAATACATGCCCCATTGCTCTGAAGGCCATCCAAGCATTTTAGAGGAATAGATCAATCAATTATACAGGAGACGCTTTAAAACTGTTCCTCTGAGATACAAGTATCTCAAATAGGCAGATATATTAGACGGGCACTGGAGCCAAATCTTTAAAATCACTGCAATCGACAGAGAACAATAACTTTTTTTCCAAAACTATTATCTTGGTTTGTGATTTGCTAAGAAAATTTTGATTCATTTAGTGCTTGAAAAATCTCCTCAAATGCTGAAGGAAAATGAAGGAATTGTACATTCATCATAATTGAGTAAGATTTTTTTCTCTAAACAATAACAGTTTGTAATGTCAGACAATAAACTGATCCACCCAGTGACAGACAGGCCCCTTCCTCCCCAGCTGTCTGCAGTGCTTTGAATTTTCTAAGGGACACAGTAGCATTAAAATTATGGGCTAGGATGACAGAATAACTCATGATGATGTTCAGAGGTTTTTTCTTCCCAATCATTAGAACCTGTTTCAACTTTGCCAAAACTTAAGCAAGTATGCAAAAATACTTTGAGAGTATTTGACTAAATTTTCCAAGAGTTTGGACAAAAAATATTTCATCTATTTTGGAGAAGAGTAGTTCTGAAAAAATACCTCCAATGGTAAAATTTATACCAACTCCCTAATTAAGTTACTCCATTTGGTCTCCTTCAGAAGAGACCTGCACACAAAGCTTCTAAATTTCCATTCTCAGCGAATACATTCCCAGCACAGACTAGAGTACACGGGGACACAGCACGCAGCAAGAACCGCAAGCGCAAGACCTGCCCTGGTCCTCGCCGAGACCCCGCCAGCACAGGGCAGAACCGCCTGTCCGAACCACGGGGCGAACCGCGCTCTGTTCCTGCACCGTGGTAGGAAACTGCTGAGACCCATGGGGGAGAAGCCCCAACACAGAGGCTACAGCAGAAGGAAAGCGAAGGGCAAGACTGGAGGGACAAAGTCTGTAACGGGGGCTGGAAGAACAGCAAAGAGGGAACAGGAAACTACCCGCAGGACAGGGGCCAAAATAGGAGGCAGAGACATACTGAAAGAGGAGAGAAGACAAGAGAGCCTTTTTCTTGCATGGAAGTTGCAGACATCCTCCTCCTTTCAGCCTTCTGTTTTACTATTTCCCTTAAAAATACACAACGCCTACTTAAAAAGAAACATTAAGTATGCAAAATCAACCATTCAAAATGCCAGATTCATGATTGCTTTTTCAGCCCATTCCGCACATATGTTATGACGTAGTCTCTAATTAAATGATCAAACATTATTTTATTTTCTACAGAGCCCCTACCTCATTCAGCTCATAGAATAGATAGCGCTCACTTAATCAACGGTTATTCAATATGTTGCTTTATCCTCATCACTCAGCGTGTGTCCCCAAGATTCCTACCACACAGCATTCAACGCATACTCTGAGTCAGAATTAATAACTTTTTCCTGGGTTCTTCTATCTTGATCATCACTATAGTGTCTGAGGGCTTCAAAGCAGTAATTTATTTTCACAGGATAAGTGGTATTATCATCCCTGTTTACAGAACGGTCACTGGTCAACAGGCTTTGCATCACTAAGATAAAAATGCCATTGATTTTAGGTGTCCACTTTGAGGGGTTTTTTTATTTTTTTTTTACTTTCCATAATCTTATTTTTAAGAATTTAAAGACTTTCCATAGTCCTCAGCATTCGGCGTGCGCGAAGCCCAGCTCCCCCGCAGGCCCCGCTGGCGCTGCGGTCCTGCCCGCGCGGGGCGCTCCTCCCCCAGCTGCCCGCGCACCGTGCGCAGGAAGCCCCAGGGCGAGGCACCTTTTTGAGGTTGTCACACATCTGATGAAGATACAAATTTATATAATCAGTCTCTCCCGCTTCCACACAGAAGTGAATGAAATTATATTGGCTAGAGGTCAAGAAAAATCATCTTCAAGTGAAACGAATGTTAGATAGTTTTGTAGTTGCTGCCCAGAAATTAATTACTTTTTTTGTAATAGGATGTATATAACTGCACATAGATTATATCATGGATGAGTTTATAAAATAAGGGTCAGAAAGGTTTTACCTGTAAACTACTTCCCGATGTTTATAAGCTCACCAGACAGTTCACATCAGAATGCAAACTTCATGTACAAAGTCATAACCAAATGCAGCATTTTTACTCTCCTACCTTCCTGAACTTAAAACTGTCTCTTTTTTGATATTCCCTTACTTTTATTTCATTAAAAAAGGGGCTTACCAAAAAAGGAAGTCATACATGTTATTTAATAAAATTTCTTTTTTCTTTAAATAGTTACAAAAAACTCTATTTCATACAAACAAGCAGCTTATCCGTAGGGCCTGCGAAACAGATTCACCTTCACAACAGATCAGACCGCAGTTAGCATCAAGCCACTAAACTACTAGACGCTATTAACTAATTCTATGCAACGAGTTATTTCAGTTGAATTCCCACTAAGCAAGGTGCCACGATATCCAACACCATCACAGCTGGCACGCTTGTTAATGAGTCCTAGCAAATCTTGATAATGAATCACTGAGAATATGGGTTAAACATAAAACGCAACACTTGACAAGAATCTTATGTAATTCTGTCAACTGCTCCCACCTTCAGGGGCTACGGAGACTGAGCCGCAAGATTTCGTGGAACGTTTTCTAACATAAATCAGGAGTGTTCTTCAGAAATCTTTTTTTTTTTTTTTTTTTTTTTTTAAGATCTCTTTGTGGCTGTGTACTTTTTATAAGAACACAGACTTTTTCCCCATCCATTTTATTTCCCCCTTAATTTTGCTCCCTGTTTCATTCTGTACAACAATCTACCTATGCAACATTTCATCCCCGTATCCAACGATAAGGTAACTCAGGCAACATACAACGTTACAACGGATGCTATGGTCTCTTCAGCTAATGATAGCAGACTCATTTCTATTAACGTGGCTTGAAGTTATAGACTTTCACTTTTATTCATTTGCTTTGATAGATCTAGTATTAGACATTTATGATTTTTTTTCCTTTTAGGATACTTAATCATAACTATTTTATATCCTATTTTGCTCCCCTTGAAAGCGAATCTTTTCCTTAGCTTCACCCCTGTCAATATTCACCCTGTGGGTCACTGAATCCTGACGTTAATCTGAACAGAAGTTAGCATCTGGGTCACTCTTCAGCATGCTAAATCGCTGAACACCCCCAGCCGATCCGTCTTAAATTTGCTTCGGCAGAGAGGGAGTTATGCCCTGTAAGTACTTTAAAGTATATTTAGTTTGGTGTAATATTGCTGTACAGGGTTGGAAGGACAAAGAGCTCGACTGGAACGGCTCCTCTGCCCCCAAGCAAGCGAGTGGAAGGCAAAGCCTCCCTGAGGCACTTGCTCACCCCACAGATTTGGTCTGAAGACAAAGGGTTTTGGTCTCTGTCAGGAAGACAAAAAGGAAAAGCTAGTGAAATCCGTTCCCAAAGCAATTTTCATTCCTGTGACGCTGTAGAGATCCACTGTGGAAAACCCCTTCTTCGCAGTCCTTTCTCTCTGCCTCTCCCAGGCCCCAGCGATGGTCTATGACAGCCATTTGAAAGCACTTTTCCAAATCAAGAGGTACTTCAGGCCCTGCTCGTAACGGATCCTCAAATACTGAGATTTCCACATCACAAGTGAAAGCCTAGCAGTTTTAGAACACGTCATCTCCAAGACTTACTGCATTTTCTATAGAAAAAATATTTTACAGTCATTTGAAAGGTCTTCATCACCTATGATTTGTTCCAATATTTTATTTTTGTTTGGGATGCCTTGTTACTGTGATTACTGAAATGAGATTTTTCAGATCTCACTTGACAACTGGGAAAACACAGGTGCTAAATTTTGTCTCTCAGGAAATCCTAGGCTAATCAAAGCTTTCTGGACAGGCTGCTTGAGCTAAATTGCTATAGAAAGGAACCTAAAATAACCTGGAGTTACCGCAGAACAAAACCAAAAATTCCATTATTAAAAATCTTTCTGTCAGGAGCAACAGGACAGATACAGCTAATTTAATGAGATCAGAATGACATGTCTTCAAACTATGCACTCAAAGGTGCTAGACTGGTGAATAAAAGTAGGTGAACTACTTTTATATTAAGTGCTGATTAGGATGGCTGGGTGGGCTGACAATCTAGAAGCTGATCTACTTCCACTGAAGTTGATGAAAACTCCTTAATTTAAAAGTTTGGACCATTAATTTGAAAGCTATTGACAGAGCAGTGAGAGCAGGTCTGAAGAATTAAATAATGCAAGGACAGAGGCCGCTCTTGCACAGTCTCATAGCATGAATCCTGAATCCGAGTAAAACCAGAACCAGCTAAAATCCCTTCAACAGAAAATGAACCGAGCCACAAGTGCCACAAAAAGAGACAGAGTGAGTATGTGTGTGTACTTGTACATAAAAATGTGTTTAGCAGTATTTTTACATGCAAGAGAAAATGGATTTTATTCTCAATTACTTCAAATTCATGCCTTTGCCATTATCAGGGCAGCTAAACTGAGTCAGGCTGGCTGAAGATCTGAGTCGGCACCAACCACCCTGCCCCGGCGCTGCTAACGGCGCTGGTGCAGTAGCGCCTCGGCATTACCAGCTACGCTCTGCGTACTGGTGGCTCCTCTGGGGAGACGAGCAGTGTTAGCTTGAAGCCTAGTAGAATAACATTTACAAACACCAGAAAAGGGCTGCTGTTTTTATTTCCTATGGCATGTACAGACTCTGTCTTGTCTGTACATAGCTGCCATTTTCCAAATTGCTGGCAGTGTAATTTTTTTTTTTTTAAGTGCTTCAGGTTAACAAAAAAAACTTCATCTGATCCAAAGCACTTTTTCTGAAAAATTTAAATATTTTTTACAACAGAAAGGAAAACAATATATATATTTTTTTTAATTATTACAGCATTTTGCTGGGAAAAAAAGGCAAAAAGTAGATGTGTTACGTGCAAATTGCAATACAGATGCTGGACAGCCACTGTCCTCACTGGAGCTCTCTCTAATGGCCTTGCCTACGACAGCAGGCAGCGTGGTACAAGACCTGTCCGTAGAGTGAAAGTCCTGCTTGAGGACCCAACAGCCACGCTATACATGATTCAGGGAGTTTACTTTGGGCTAGCTATAGCCTGGACTGAATGCCAGTAGAAGTGTGTTAGACTTGCTCCTGGAGCACGTCACCCACGTTATTTAACCAAAATGAATCCATTTTGTTCACTCCAAAACCACTCCACAATGTAAACGGAAGCGTGGTAAATGGAGGCAGTTGGGAGATTTGCTTAGGGAATATACTCCTGTTACCAGCAAAAACACTACTGCAGGCACACTCGCTGTTAACTCAGACACTGCTAAATACTGAACATGGATACGACATGATTGTGAGGCATGAAAACACAGCAAAAATGTCAACTCTTGTATCAATTTCTAAATATAAATAAATGTTGAGATAATAGTGTAAAATACCTAAACTCATAAAACCCCTTTTCCCAACCTTTATACAGATGTAAAGCATTGCATGCTTTTAGAACTGTTTCATGCTGAACAACTTCAGAAAGTATTATTTTACTGTGACGTGCACAGCTGAAAACCAAATCTAATATAAATATTGGATCAAACCTTGTACTCTGTGGCAATCTAATTTTATCCTGACATGTTGATTGCTTGCTCTTCATCTACAGTGGCTGTCCCAAAGGATGCTAAGTGAGAGAAGTTGTATTTTTTTTTCCCCTAAAGAGATGACATAAAATAAATTCAGACAATGAGGAAAAAAGAAATAAAGGAACAGTATCAGCTTTTATATTCACAAGACAGCTTCATGAATGGAAAAAAATTGGAGTTTTTTAAGGACCTCCACACAAGCATGGAGAATACAAAATGGGATGAAATTTCAGACTGGTATTACTGGTATTTTTAAAACATCTTAAGCTGTTTCCCTCCCAACCTCTCTTTTAGAATGACAACGGCATTGGCACATTAAAGCACTGGGTTTCCAGGCAGAGATTGCAAGGAGCTGAGTGAAATTCTGGTTCTTATTCACAATATAGATCTCTTGCAAGCACTCTGAGCACTGATCATTTAATAGTATGTGACAGCCAGAGTGAAAAAGGCAGCTTGTGTGGGAGAACAGAGCAGCCTGAAGGTGCCAAGCCGAGGCTGTGTCGAGAGCAAGGGCCAGGGCTGGAGCTGCCCCTCTCCGCACCCGGAGGCGAGAGGCAGCAGTCAAAAAGAGACTAGTCATTCGTGACAACAGGTCACCCCAGAGCCCTTCACTGCACAACTTCCGGCTAAAGCCGGGGGAGAAGCCGAGCTGTGGCACTCCTGAGGAACTGAGAGGGGCCGCCTGATATGCAATAACCAAACCGGAGGAGGATTTAAAACAAAATAAAGAAGAGGAAACAAAAGGAAAGTGTGTGGTTGACATCAGACTGAAGATCTGGTTTTACAGCTCTGGGTGGGAAGGCAGGAAGGCTTCACTGGGAACTCTGAAAGGGGTTAATGCACGCAGCTAAGCACTGGATTGGATTAATAATGCATATAGATCCATTCCAAAACAGCGGAATTAGGACATGTAGGTGCTTTCAAAAATCCCTGTACGTTACCCTTACTCCTTACAATCAGGAGGGAAACACCAAGTATCTTTAAAAAGCTGGGCCTTTGAAAAACACCATCTACGGACTATTGACCTAATCTATATCTCGTACACCAAATTCATAATGAAAATGTAGGTGCACATTTTCTTCAGGGATTTTGAACTCTTTAGGTAAGTAATTTTTACCACATGCACATACAACGCTTCAGGAAGGCATGCTGTTGCAGTGTATAGTAATCTGTTTAAATGGTTACATAAATAAGTTCTTCCAAAAATTAAGAGCCATTCACAAACTTCCACAGCTGTAAAATTACAAATATAAAGCTAAGCAATCCCACCAAGGGAGACAGACCCTGCTAGCAACACAGAACAAGATCCCTCACAAGCAAGTTATCACTGCAGCAAAGGCTGATACAAGGAGAAACAAGGCACGTGTCAGTTTGAAAGACAGTATCAGATACACGGGAGCAGGAAAGACTTTGAGACATTTTACCCATATTGAAAAGAATATCACTTGTGCAGGCATCCGCTATATTTCTCCTGAAGGTCCATTAAAAACAGTTTTTTTCCAGTCATTTGGTATTATTAGAAATACACGATGTAGATCTTCCACTTTCTGCAGTTTGAGTATGAGCACTTATGAGCCACATGCAGTGGAGCTGAATTTCCTAATGGAACTTGCGGGAGCGGGGTGGGGGGTCAGAAAATAAGGATGTGTTAAGCTCAAAGCATGGCATGAAGCATACTGACCCAGCGAACCTCCAGCACACCCCCCTGCCGATGCGCTGAGGTCCCCACGGGCAGGCTGGGTGCTAGTGTCCCTAAAATCTTCCCAGGCACCCCAGCACACGGAGGCAGCGTCGGGGGCACTGCGAATCTCCCAGCAAGTTGGGAAATGGATGTCTCCATCCTGAGCCCTCTGGACTCGCAGGCTGCCAGGGGCTGGACATTTAAGAAACCCCAGAAAAAGTGTAAGGTACAGGAGCAACGGGCGATTGCAAACCTC